>NC_084836.1:80725252-81350252 GCF_033115175.1 Lepus europaeus
CGTGCACACACACACACACACTGGAACAGATGGCCTCAGAGACATCACCTGGCTGGTGACGGTGCGATTGGGGTCCAGAGGTGGACCCCTGATCTGCCACTGGCAGGACTGGGTGACGGCTACTACAGACACAGGGACACTAGGGGTCTGGGGCGGGAATTTCTCCCCGCGCACTGCACATCGTGCCCAGGCAGCCGCTGCACTTTGCCCTTGCACCTTTCCGCCGCACCTGCGATTGGAGCCGCGCCGACTCGGCAGGCTCAGTCCGGCACCCCTTGGCACTTCCTGCAGCCCTGTTTCTTAGCACCCACGTTACCTGACATTGGACATTGCCATCTCGTTGTCTCCCTTATGATTTGTTTTGTTTTTAACATAAGCAGTTTTAGCTTTTGAAAATCGGAAGCTGGGGACAGAACTTATTCTTTATTGTAGTGATGGGCGTCTGAGGGTTTTATCTGTCTACCTCAGTATTCCTGTAGCCTGTCTAAGCAGCCCACCTGTAGGTGGAAGACAGAAGGAATGTCTTGCCCCTGATGCCATGTTTTAGGTGTTGGACAGGTGATCTTACAGTTTGGCGTCTTCATTCTCTTCCCTGTAACATGGGATCGATAACCTTCCGAGTAAGTCACCTGCCAGCACCCCTGTCCCTGGACAATTTGTGTCATCTGTGTTGTCTTCAGTCATGATGCAGTGTTCACATGAACACATATACACGCACGCACACACACTCCGACTGCTTTGGAATTTTGTTCTTGAAACTGCAATTGTGTTTTCTGTTCTTACCCTTCAGGACATCTTAAATACCATCATAAGGCACTGCCCACCCCGCTTTTTCTCCCTGGGCTTGCCTGGCTTCTCCATGCTGGTGGGGGACTTCATCACGGCGGCCGCCAGGGTCCTGAGTACAGACATGCTGGCGGTGAGTATGACAATGCCCAGCATCCACGCTCCCAGGAGGCTTCACGGTCACTAGTAAGGTTCGGATTTCTCCACTCTTAACAGGTGTTGACTCATTAGTGCAATGTGAAACTGGGCTCTCAGGGTAGGTACCCCGGCAGCTGATGTGTGAAATCGTAGGCTAAGATGACACACTGGTTTGGAAAGGCGTTTCATCAAAAGGTCCAAGTGTGAGAAACCCTATCCTCACCCCAGCACATTCACACAGTCACAGCCGGCTTGGCTCTTCGGTTCTTACTGGCATTTTCCAATAAATGTCTCAAGTAAAGAGAATTCTAAGTGTACCTTAGCAGTAACTTTTTAATTTATTATTATTAAGCCTTGGTCAGTATATGTCCACAGAGAATATTTTCTTCAAATGTTAGAATGTTCAATTTTTAACTAGAAATAAATGTATATTTTTGTATTACTGGGCCAGAAAACTCCAGCAGAATCCTTTCACTAAAAAATTAAAAGCAAGTGAATTCATGAACATTAAGGGCCACAAAAAGCATTTATTTTTAATCTCTGCCATGACCTCCTCTGTTAGGCAGTGTTTTAATGCCCTTTGTGAGAATACATTTGTATGTTTATTTTTGAAGATTTATTATTTATTTGAAAGGCAGAAAGACCTAGAGAGAGGGAAAGGCAGAGAGAGAACAAGAGTTCTTCCACCACTAGGTCAACTCCCCAAATGGTCCCAACAGCCAGGTCTGGGCCAGGCCAGAACTAGGAGCCAGTAACTCCAGCCGGATCTCCCCCGTGGTGGCAGGGGCCCAGGCACGTGGACCAACTTCCACTACTTTCCCAGGCACATTACCAGGGAGCCGGGTCGGAAGCAGAATAGCTAGGATTGAAGTGTTACTCTGACACGGGAGGCCAGGATACTGGTATTTCAAGCAGTGGCTTAACCTGCTGTGCCACAGTGCCTACTCCATGCCCTTAAACACTTAAATTGAAAAAGCCAAAAAAAAAAAAAAAAAAAGAAAAAGCCTTTCCCGTTTGTGCTCTGTACAACTGTTATCTATTCAGAGTATTTCCCCCCTCCAATGATTTAAAGAAAATTAACTTAAGTATTTGCCAAGGATTTGTACTGAAGTCAGTGCAGTTGTTCAACATGCTAAACTTTGTTTGATAGCATGGGTTACTTTTTCACTCTGCTTATTTCTTCTGTGAAGGGTAAATCCACTCTCTAAGCCCAAGTTTTAAATTAAACTATATGTTAATGCTTTGTATAACTTGTATTTCATACTGGTATTTTTATGCACTAACTTTTTGTTTTTTAAAAAAAGAGAGACAGAAAGATCTTCCACTTGCTGGTTCACCCCGAAAATGGCCATAATAGCCAGGGCTGGGCTGAAGCCAGGAGCCAGGAGCTCCGTCCGCATCAGCCATGTGGGGAAAGAACTCAGGCATTTGGGCTGCTTCCCAGGCACATGAGCAGGGAAGTGGATCTGAAGCAGAGCACCTGGGACTTGATTTGGCACTCTGATAAGGAATGCAGGTGCTCCAAGCGGTTACTGACCTCACTGGACCACAGTGCCTACCCCGAACTTTTTCTTAAAGAGAGAAATTGGAAAGCAAAGAGAAAGATGAGCAAAAAGGGATGTATTAAGGAAGGAAGAAAGTATTGACTTTATTCAACTTGCTTTTTCAAGAATAATGACAACGATTTTTCTCACTTTATTTAATTTTTGAAAAAGATTTTAGGATAAAAGTCCCCATATGTTTATTTTTACCACTCAAATCAACATCAAGAAAAAAGGTAGAGGCAGAGCAATCACAGTTCTTTATGGAAATTTTTATTACCTGCCAGGAATGTTCCTATAGAAATGCAGGCACCTTTGCTAGAGATAATATCCCATACAATTCTCTGTGAAAATGCGTCCTTTGACCAGATGAGCCTGCTGAAGTAGCCTTCCAGACATACGATTAGCCAACAGGTATATGAAAAATGCTCAACATCACTGATGCTCAGGGGAAAACAAATTAAACTCACAATGGAACAGTCATCTCACAAGCATTAGAATGGCTATGACTGAAAAAAAAAATGCAAGATAACAAGCTTTGGGGAGAATGTAGAGGAAAGAGAACCCTTGTATGCCATTAGTGGGAATATGAAAGCTCCACAGCCATTATGGATAACTATGAAAGCTCCCCCCAAAGTTACACACAGAATTGTTATATGATCCAGCAGTCTCACATGAAGTATATGTCCAAAATAAACGGAGCCAGCGTCTGGGAGAAAGATTTTCACCCCAGTGTTCACTGCAGCATTGTTCACCATAGCCAAGACAAGTGTCTCTCTCAACAGGTGAATGGATAAAGAAAATGTGATTGTATGTATATGCACAGATACATGCACACACACACAGAGAGAGGAATATTATTCAGCCTTAAAAAATGAAAGGAAATCCCATCATTTTTGACAACTTGAATAATCCTGGAATTCATTATACAAAGTCAAAATAAGCAGGGCACTGGGCAGACGTTTTACCTAGAGGTCAAGAGGCTTATGTCCCCTGTCGGAGTGCTGGGTTAGAGTCCAGCTTCCAGCAAATGCAGTCCTTGGGAGGCAGTGGTAATGGCCCAAGTAAGGTCTCTGCCCCTCTGTGTGACTCGAGTTCCTGGCTTTGGGCTTTGGCCCCAAACAGGGGCTGTTGGAAGCATTTGGGAGACAGCAGAATGCAAATTTCTCTCGAATTAATAGATTAAAAAAAAGTTGCATAAAGGAACATAACTCTTTGAATTACTGTCTTATTTAAACTTGAGGTTTAAAATTTTAGGGGAACTGGTGAGAGGTGTTTGGGTGAGGCACACCTGCTCAGTCAGAAATGTTCAGTTAGCCCAATTAATTACAGTTCCCAGTACTCTTGCTGTATAGGTCTCAGTGTCCTACTGAGACACTGAGAGAGAAAGAGAGAGGGAAAGAGAGCAGGAGAGGGAGAAGGAGAGAGAGAAGGCACACGTCATCAAAAATGGTAGAAACTTATTCACAACATTGTATTTTTTGTAACAGCATAAAACTAAAGCCAATCCAAATAGCCATCAACAGTAGAATGGATAAAGGTGATGGGGTGTGGTCAAGAGATAGAATATAGTATCACAATCAAATACAACAAATATAGAGAGAAGACAAAAAATTTGTACATCATGGACTAGCTTTTACAAATATGTAAGCACAAATACAGTAGTAATGACTTTCTGTGGCTGATCATATTTAACATGATTTTTGTTGTCTTCTTAATTTTCTCCCATGCCGAATTTTCTGATGGTTTATTGCATGTAATCATTTTTAAGATACGTCCTACCTATTCTAGTTGCAATTTCTAGTAATCTATCCCCGATGAAGATGTTTCTGCACATTGATGTTCCTACAGAGCTCTATTTAAAACAGTAAAACTGGAGGAATAGTGTCGGACCCTCGCCGGCGAGGGTCCAACGCAGTCACGACACGGTCACTGTTCATTGGTTCTCAAGGAACTTTCACTCTTTCTCGGTTCTCAAGGAACTTTTACTTGTGGGGGCAGAAGGAAAGTGGGGAGAGAAAAGAAGAGGAGGGGCGGTGGTAGCAGCCACTGGCGGCGGCCGCCGCACTGGCCTGCCCAGATCCCAATGTCCCTTTATGCTGATATCGTCCAATCAGATGAAAGGGCGCGTATAGCCTCAGGTCAAAAGTTCATCTGTTTCACCTGGTTCTTCCTAGTTGTTTATGCAGAGTCCATTCTGTTTCATCTGTTTCACCTGGCTGTTTTCGTAGGCCTTGTGGTCGACCGATTGCTGCAAACCATGTAGAGGAGGTTCCCGCAGGTGGCCAGCCTGCGGTTCCCCACAGAATAGAGCATTAATTAAAAATAATATGGCACAAGCTATAAAATAGACCACACTACTTATTAAAATTGCATTTAATTCTTTTTGCTTTAAGCAGATAAACCATTTTAAGTATGCCAGCATGAAAGATACCAGGAAAACTAGGAGGAGATATATGCACACACACAAACACACACACACTCCATCTTCTCCTTCCAAGGTCAACTCAGAATTAAAGTATGAGATTGAATTTCTTGTTCTTTAGTAACAAACAACAAGGGGAAGAAATTACTCCTCTCCCGTGTGAGGGTAGGCTACATTTTCTAACCACTCAAGTAGAGAAATAATTTTTAATAATATGAAAAACTATTTTTGACATCATAGTTAAACTGAAGCCAGAGCAAAATTTCTAGAAAAAGAAAGATACTCAATTCACATCAGAAAAACTGGGCCAATATTGGGCCAAATTACAAGTATCCAAATTTATTGTGTATCCTATAGAATCTATACAGCTTTTAAATATATATTGTTCAGGTTATTGAAGCTGTATCACTCATGTTTAGCATTCTTTTATTTTTTCATGATATTATAAATCAAAAATAGTCTCTAAGCATTTTAATTAATGCATACACATACATACACATACACATTTGGATAGACAGATGGACAGACAGACGGATGGATGGATGGATAGATAGATTGATAGATAGATACAGGGATTTCTGGATGAGCATTGTGGCCCAGCGGGTTAAGCTGCCACTTGGGAAGCCCCTATCAAATATCTCAGTGCCTGTTTGAATACCTGCTCCTCTGCTTCCAACTCAACTTCCTGCTAAAACTGGGAAGTAGCAGATGATGATTCAAGCACTTCAGTTCCTGCCACCCACATGGGAGACCCAGATGGAGTTCCGGTTCCTGGCTTCAGCCTCACCTAGCTCTAGCTGTTGCGGGCACTTTGGGAGTGAACCAGTGGATTAAAGACAGACACTGTCTCTCTTTCTCTCTCTCTCTCTCTCTCTCTCTGTCACTCTATTGCATTACCTTTCAAATAAGCATTTAAAAATGAAGAAATGAGAAAAATAAAATAAACGCTGAAGTTAAAAAAATACAACAAATGTCAACTATGTAACAATACCGAGTGGAAGAAGTCAAACACAGGAGAATGTGCGCTCTTAATTTCATTTATGTAAAGTTCAAGAGCAAACAAAACTAGTCTGCAGTGTCACAAGGTGGACCAGTGGTTTCTTGGGGGGAGGGCGGAAGAGGGGGTCCAGGAGATCACGGAGGAGATCATGACCTGTCATCATGGCCCCGCCACCCCCCCATGCTCTCAGAAATGGCACCCATTCAGTTTCCTAAACCAGGGGTGGGGAACATTGTTCCTGTCAAGGGCCATTTGGATATTTGTAACGCCATCCGCGAGCCACACAAAACTTGTCAGCTTCAAAATGAGCCCGCTATAGATTGGATTCCACGTCCTGCCTGCCAGCGGTCACCTTGGCAGAGCCAGACCACGTGAGCGGGGCACACCCCAGCCCTGTTCTGAGCAGCAAAGGCTCCTGTTGTCAGCAAAAGCTTTTTTTCCCTGGACTCAAACACTTCACAAATCTAATCACTTGGATACGCTGAAGGAAAGGGGAGGAGAGCCAAGTGGATTGATAATTTGGGGAAATACATTTGCTCACTTGGAAATCCCAATGTCCATTAAAACGTGAACGGCTCCAGTGTCGCCGTAGCAGCTTTTCTCTGGAGTCTTTGTTTCTCCCTGTTGGCCCCAGCGGACCACTCCTTTGGAACTGCTGCCTCTGACCCTTTTATCCACTGGTCCCCGACACCTGCCTCTGGTTGTCATGGAGATGCATCAACTCCATCCCTCCAGGCAGAGCACCACTTGCCTGAGACTCTGTTTCTCCTGCCCGTGCAGCGTCGTCACCGAGGCCCCACAGCCCAGCATCACGCCAGACCATAGGCCCTAGGATCATGGCCATTCCTCTCCACTGCCACTAATGCTCCCTCCTTTCCAGCCCTGGTCATGTGTTCACCAGGCCTGTTGTGGTGGTCTGTAAGGTCTATAAGGTCCCAGACCCAAGAATCAGCCTCACCCCTGAAGCCGTCATTTCCACCCTTCTCCAGCGTGAGTTTCCAGGATGTTCAGTGAGCTTGGTCCCCCAGCAGTTGGCACTGGGTGTACAGTGAGCTTGACCCCCCAGCAGTTGGCACTGGGTGTACAGTGAGCACAGTCCCCAGCAGTTGGCACTGGGTGTACAGTGAGCACAGTCCCCCAGCAGTTAGCACTGGGCATACAGTGAGCATAGTCCCCAGCAGTTAGCACTGGGTATACAGTGAGGATGGTCCCCCAGCAGTTAGCACTGCGTGTACAGTGAGCTTGGTCCCCCAGCAGTTAGCACTGGGTGTACAGTGAGGATGGTCCCCCAGCAGCTGGCACTGGGTATACAGTGAGCACAGTCCCCAGCAGTTGGCACTGGGTGTACAGTGATAATGGTCTCCCAGCAGTTGGCACTGGGTTTACAGTGAGCACAGTCCCCAGCAGTTAGCATTGGGTGTACAGTGAGCACAGTCCCCAGCAGTTAGCACTGGGCATACAGTGAGCATGGTCCCCAGCAATTAGCACTGGGTGTACAGTGAGGATGGTCCCCCAGCAGTTGGCACTGGGTGTACAGTGAGCACGGTCCCCCAGCAGTTGGCACTGGGTGTACAGTGAGCACGGTCCCCCAGCAGTTGGCACTGGGTGTACAGTGAGCACGGTCCCCAGCAGTTAGCACTGGGTGTACAGTGAGCATAGTCCCCAGCAGTTAGCACTGGGTATACAGTGAGGATGGTCCCCCAGCAGTTAGCACTGCGTGTACAGTGAGCTTGGTCCCCCAGCAGTTGGCACTGGGTGTACAGTGAGTTTGATCCCCCAGCAGTTAGCACTGGGTGTACAGTGAGGATGGTCCCCCAGCAGTTAGCACTGCGTGTACAGTGATAATGGTCTCCCAGCAGTTAGCACTGGGTGTACAGTGAGGATGGTCCCCCAGCAGCTGGCACTGGGTATACAGTGAGCACAGTCCCCAGCAGTTGGCACTGGGTGTACAGTGATAATGGTCTCCCAGCAGTTGGCACTGGGTTTACAGTGAGCACAGTCCCCAGCAGTTAGCATTCGGTGTACAGTGAGCACAGTCCCCAGCAGTTAGCACTGGGCATACAGTGAGCATGGTCCCCAGCAATTAGCACTGGGTGTACAGTGAGCATGGTCCCCCAGCAGTTGGCACTGGGTGTACAGTGAGCACGGTCCCCAGCATTTAGCACTGGGTGTACAGTGAGCTTGACCCCCCAGCAGTTGGCACTGGGTATACGGTGAGCACAGTCCCCCAGCAGTTGGCACTGGGTGTACAGTGAGCACGGTCCCCAGCAGTTAGCACTGGGTGTCATTTCTCCATTCTCATAAAAGCTCATTTTTGGTAGCAGGACCTGTGGGGCAGGCACTTTCAGGGGCTCTGCAGCCCGTTGGTCTCCCCTTCCCTGCCAGGGTGGCTGACCCCAGCGAGGCATTGCATACTCTCCACCTCGGCTCAGGCAGCCCCCTCTGCCTGGAATTCCCTTTCCATTCTTGATCTCATAATTCAAGTGAGTCAGTCCCAAGTTCATTTCAGGTACATTGCCTGTATTTGTCTATCCTTGGGCAATGTACGTTAACTGCGTGGGCCTCATTTTCCTTGTCTGTCAAAATTTGGGCCTGCTGTAAACTCAGCTATAACATCTATTTAAATTCTAATATCATGCATCTAGCATCGCATCTAAAATTCCACAGTGCAGGCCGTGCTCACACACTGCACAGTCATTCAGAGCTGCTCTGAGAAAGAACAGACATCAACAAAGACCAAACCAGGGTGTCCAGAGAACGAAGAGCCCCAGTTAGTGAGGAGAGGCAGGCGAGGTTCTGGGAAGCATTTACTGTGACAGATCTACCACGGGTCAGCACCTGGCCTGGATGAGTACGGCAGGGTCCTTCAAGGAATCCGACATGTAGACTAAGTGTTGCTATTTGCAAAGCTGTTGCCAGCACTTGTGGATCATATACAGGACCCAGAGAGGCACCAGTATGGGAACAGTTAATTCTGCCAGGAAAGCAGCGGAGGGGAAGACACATACCAGAAAAGTCTTAGTGGAAGAAGCGATGCTGAAACAGAGACCCAAAAGGTGATCAGTGTTCACCCCGGTAAATGAGGAGAGCAGCAGCCACCCCTCATCTCCCAGCAGTGCTTGCTGGCCGTCCTGGGACTGGAGAAGTGACCAGGACGGAGACCCTCCTCTTCACAGCGGGTTCATGGCATTACATGAATACTTGACGTGTCAGCAATGATGAATGCAGAGAGAAAACTCAAAGCAAGGATGCTGGGAATGCAGAGGTAAAATGCCCAATGGCTTGAATTTGCCTTAAATATTCAAAGTGGAAAAGTTGAAGTAACTTTAGTGCTGAAGAAATGAAAAGGCATGAGTGGTAAAAATCTTGAACCTAGGTGTTCAAGATACACACACATACATATCTATATTTTTATGTTTAAAGATTTCTTAACATAAAAATAAAAGTAGAAGCAGTAGGAAGAGAACAGAGAGTGATGGAGGCGGGCAGGGTACTGCTACCATAGGATTCCAGAAGAACATTGATCAGGTGGGTTGGTTATAGGAGCTGCCTCCTTGACCCTGAGTGGAGATGTCAGACAAGCAGTGGGACCTACGGATCTGGAGTTCAGGAAGGACATCTGGAATCCAAGATTGTTGGGAACTGACAGTGTGTAGGAGGCATTTGAATCCATTGCTCTAAATGTCCCTTGGGAGTGAGTGATCATAGATGGACGAGGGGAGAAGTGAAGGAGTTGTGCCCAGCATCGCAAAGACTCAATCGTGGGGAAGTGGCAGGGGTCAGGTCTCCTTGGGAAGCAAGGCAGGTGACCCAGAGGAGCATGATCAAAGTGTCCCCAGATGCACCAGGAACCATCGACGACATGAATGCCTGCTGAGATCAGCAGTGGACGATGCCCATTGGGTTTACGTTGTCGAAATGATGCAACCAAAAGCTCTACTCCCGGCCCAACTCTTAACTTGCTGCTCTTGCAGTTTTGACTCTTTATATGGAAAAAGTGAAATAAAGCATAAAAGATCCTGTGAGCCCTCCCTGATGCTGTCACCCATCCTGAGCTATCGCCGCTCAGGCCTAGGCTGCACTTCAGTGACTGCCTGACACTGTCCCCCCCCCCCCCCCGCCCCCGGCAGCACCCACTGGCTCTGCAGTCCCCAGCCTCACCCCTCAGCCAGAATGAGATGAGAATGGTACCTTGCTCTGTGGGTCTCCTCCCAGGTGGCCTGGCGCCTTTCTCAGACTCCTCCAGCTGAAGCTGCCCACCCCTGCGTACACACTCACCTGCCCTCTGGGCTCTGTGCCCCATTCGGAGTTCCGTGGGCCCCCTGGGTCCTCTGCCTTTGCCTCTGTTGCCTCATTCCCTCGCTCACTGCCAGCCCGCCTGCCTCTCACTCCTCTGGCTCTGAGGCAGTGTTTCCTGGCCGTCCTGAGCAGAACTGGTCATTGCCTCACCTAATAGACTATCTCCATGTTTTTTATTGTATTTTATTTACCTGTGTACTTAAGAGAGCCAAGTCTGGTCAAAATTGCAATCCGGGGCCCACAGAGCATCCCTGGTATATTGCTTTCATACCACACATCTCACTGAACTACGTAACTGTAACTGACTCTCTTCTTCTACCCCACACACGTGCTCCCATATCTGGGGAAGAAAGCTCAATTTTCTTTCATACCCTGAGTGCTCAACAGGATAGGCCCAGTGTGAACATGGGGTGGGTAGCCTCCGCTCACATCCAGGATCCATCACTCAGGAGCCGTATGACTTTGTAAAGCTACTTCTGGGGCAGGCTTCTGGCCGAGGTTAAGGTGCTGCCTGGGGGCCGGCTCAGCAGCTCACTAGACTAATCCTCCGCCTGTGGCACCAGCACATGGGGTTCTAGTCCCGGTCGGGGCACCGAATTCTTTCCCGGTTGCTCCTCTTCCAGCCCAGCTCTCTGCTGTGGCCCGGGAAGGCAGTGGAGGATGACCCAAGTGCTTGGGCCCTGCACCCACATGGGAGACCAGGAGAAGCACCTGGCTCTTGGCTTCGGATCAGCGCGGTGCACTGGCCGCAGCGTGCTGGCCGCAGCGGCCATTGGAGGGTGAACCAACGGTAAAGGAAGACCTTTCTCTCTGTCTCTCTCTCTCACTGTCCACTCTGCCTGTCAAAAAATAAATAAATAAATAAATGGTGCTGCCTGGGATGCCCACTTCCCATAGCAGAGTACTTTGAGTTCCAGCTTCACCCCCAATTCCGGCTTCCTGCTAGTGTGCACTCTGGGAAGCAACTGGTGCTGGCTCAATCAGTGTGGTCCCTGCCACCCACATGGGAGACCCAGACTGAAGTCCTGGCACCTGGACTGATGAGCATCTAGGGGGTGAATCAGCAGATGCAGACGGGAGATCTCTCTACCCCTGTCTTCTTTCTTTCCTCCATCTCTCTCTCTCTCTCTCTCTCTCTCTCTCTCTCTCTCTCTCTCCCTTCCTTCTCCTTCCTTCTCTCCCCTTAAATAAATATATTAAAAAAAAAAAACTTCTCTGAGCCTCCGTTTTCTCTCTGGAGAATGGAAATGATAATAGTATCTACTCCGTTGAGTCATTGAAGGGATTATATAAGGAAATGCTTGTACAGCACATGGAACACTGCCTAGCACAGAGTGAGAACTTAAGCCTTAGCAGCCATTGGTACAACTATTAGGTAATAGATTGATGGATGAGTGGACAGATGAGTGAGTGGCTGCATGACACACCTTTGCAGTCCTGGCCAGTGCCCCCATTCTTGGCTAATCCCAGCTGCTGGGAAGTGCTGGCTGAATTGACATCTGATGAAATAACTCCTTTAGTATGTACTTAATTCTAATAATGGACAAATAAACGATTAGCATGTCACTAGATGTAGTGATAGAATGTCTCATCGTTTGTTATTTTGCAGTGTGGTCCTTGGTGAAACGCAAGACATTTGGTAGAGAAACTACTTTCTCATAGTCCCTCCAATCTCACTTCCTTATGAGTTCCTCAGTTGTTCTTCACAGCAAAAATAATAATATAATAACGAGGAGGAGGAGGACGCCCTGCTTTTTTGAAAGCAGTGGCACTAAGGCAGTGTAAAGCAGTAAAGACTGAATCCTTTGCCTTTCTAACTCTAAATGACCTCTGCAGGCCAGTTTTCACGTCCCAGTACAGTAAGATGTTCCATTCCTTGAAAATTTTCATTTAAGCAGACGTTGCTTGCTTAAGTATGTACCTAAGAGAAAATTACCAGGCATGGTTTGATTTTTCTGATCTAGGATAAAATTAATTATAAAGATTTCCCTTTCAAAACCACAAAGAAGTGAAACATGTTACTTATCTGAAGTTTCGATTTTACAAAAAAAAAAAAAAAAAAAACAAAAACAAAAAAAAAAACAATGGCTGTGTTTCACTTCTTGTGAGCAGGCGCCTCGATTGGAAGCCCTCACCATCCTCGGTTCCCTCGTCTGCTTTCCAAATACCTACCAGGAGCTTCCTTTGCTGCAGTCAGTGCAAGAAGTGAGTGAGGTCATGACAGGAAGCGAAGATGTCAAGGTACATAATGCATTTGCCTGGATCCTGAGGTTAGCATTCTGTAATTCTAGCTGTGTGATTGTATCTCCACTGTTACGCATTGGTCTACTTAACCCTGAAGTCCTGCTATATCTCTTAAGTGTTTTAATGGTTGTTTTTGTTTTTTTTTTTTTAAGAAGGTTGTTTTTTAGGGAGCTATGAACGTATTAGATTCAGAGCATATTGCATTTAGACCAGATAGCTATATTCCTTGGGTGTTTTTATTAGATCTGTTTATCATGTGTAGGGATCATAATTATGTAATGAATCATCCTTTGTAATAATTTTATTAGCTTAGTTATGCAGCATTCATGCATCAAATGAATTTATAAGAAATAATTGAAATAAGCTAAATATTCAGTCCTATTGTTGGCCTGATTAAATACTATTAATAACTTGAATTTCCTTGTAGAATAATAGTAAGCATTTTTTCTTTTCTCAT
Source organism: Lepus europaeus (assembly GCF_033115175.1). Classification (NCBI taxonomy): domain Eukaryota; kingdom Metazoa; phylum Chordata; class Mammalia; order Lagomorpha; family Leporidae; genus Lepus; species Lepus europaeus. The sequence goes on from NC_084836.1 coordinate 80,738,143, forward strand.
CTGACTTTGGGGCATCCAGAAATACATTTCAAATCTCAGAATCAATCAATCTGTAATCCATGATTACAATATATAATCCAGTGTATAATATGTGATCCTAATAAAATAAAAGAAACCTGAGATTTTCCTACCTGGAAGTCTCATTTGCTTTGCCAAGTTTTTGTCATGTCCTCCAGGCTGAGCGGACCGCCAGGAGGGCCCCTGCAGAGAGCTCCATCACGCTCTGCCCGAGCCCAGCGCTCCCTGTCCCCAGGTTCTCCCTGGTGCAGGACACCCCTGAGCCCTGTGGTGCTCCAGCAGCTCCTGGCTGCCTGAACACGGCCAGAACATGCGGAAAACCAGCGCTTGACACTGAGTTTTTATTTTACTTAATTTTGTGTTTTTAGCATTACCTCATAAATATTTTACTGAAGAATGCCACAGAGGAACCAAATGAATGTGCAAGGTAAATGTTGAATAAGAGGTAAATTATTTCAGAATTTTAAGGTGCACATTGATGTGTAAAAGTTAATATTAAAAAACTTGTATTCTTTCACATTGCTTTTTCTTATACTAAAAAGTATAGTAAGAATTATGTCAGGAATTTGATACCTGATTATGTAAAACAACAACGGTAAGTGAAAATAGTAAGATACAGAGGATTATCCTGTGTCAGAAAAGCAAAGTTTAAAAAAATGTATTCTTTGATTTTTCAACAAGAAAGAAAATGAAAGAATAAATCAAAAATTCAGGGGCTGGCACTGTGGTCTAGCAGGTAAAGCCACCACCTGCAGTGCCAGCATCCCGTGTGGGCACCGGTTTGAGCCCAGCTACTCTACTTCTGACCCACCTCTCTGTTATGGCCTGGGAAAGCAGTGGAAGATGGTCCAAGTGCTTCGGCCCCTGCACCCACATGAGAGACAAGTAAAGAAGCTCCTGGCTGCTGACTTCAGATCGGCCCAGCTCCAGCCGTTGTGGTCACTTGGGGAGTGAACCAGTGGATGGAACATTTCTCTCTCTCTCTCTTTGCCTCTGCCTCTCTGTAACTCTGCCTTTCAAATAAATAAATCTTTTAAAAAATACTGTATACATATATGACCTTTTTGAATTTTTGAATTTTTTAGAAGATTTATTTATTTATTTAGAGAAAGAGAGGGAGAGAGAGAGATTGTATATCTGCTGGTTCACTCCCTAAATGGCTGAAACAGCCAGGGCTGGACCAGGCCAAAGCCAGGACCCTGGAATTCTACCCAGGTCTCCCATGTGGGTGGCAGGGGCCCCAAGCACTTGGGTCATCCACCACTGCTTTCCCAGGCACATTAGCTGGGAACTGGATCACAAATGGCACAGCCAGGACTTGAACCCGTGACCTTAAGGGATGCTGGTGTCAACAGTTAATAGCCCAGCCTGTGCCCCAGTGCAGGTCCCTAGGGTAGTGATTTTAATTGGTGATGGTTTTGTACCCCTGGAGATATTTGGCAACGTCCTGAAACATCTTGGTTGCTTCTGCCAGGTGCCTGGGGTTGCTAGTAGTCCAGGCTGATGAGAAGTTCTCTGGGCTACCTATACAATGACAGGTTACTACTTCTTCCCCCAGGGGGATGGTGCTGGAGGGAAACAGCTGTCTCTGACACAGCTTCCTACCCTGCACAGTCACCAGAAGCCTGTTCCGCCTCTTGCTCCCTCCTGGGAGTTGGCTGATGCTCTGCTCCCTCTCTCATTCCATGGCTCATCACTATCTCATTCGCCCTTTGATGATTTTAAAATTCTTTTTCTTTTGTATTTTGTCCGACCTCTTCGGTGGATGGTTGAATCTAAATTTTCCAGTCTGCATTACCAGAAGCTATAGACACATTGTCAGTCTGATAATATTGAACTAACCTTGCCACTTGGGGAAAACCCAGCTTAGCTGATAGGTTCCTGGATCGGAGTTGGAGACTTTCATTCAGGAAAGCTGCTTTTATCTTCCTGATCTGTAATTTCCCTCCCACATCCTGCCCATGTAGGGTCTGGTTTAAGTCACAAAGTTTCACAAAACAAATCAAGCACTGTCCATTCTCTCGAGTCGGGAAGGTTCTTATACAATTAATGCTCTTCTGTATTTAGTGGACCTTGATAGTAAAATTATCTACATCTGGTATCTTTCTTGGTGAGAACGTTAAACCATCGACTCATTATCTTCAGTGAGTTTAGGAATATTAAGTATCTCATCATTTTTTGAATTTTTGGAAGTTTTGATACACTAAATGTTTTAGGAATTTGCTCATTTCATCTAAGTTTTGAGATACATTGGTATCCAAGTTCTCTCTTTTGTCCTTTTTTTTCCTCTTTCAGTCCTATCATTATCTCAACTTTTTAATTCCTGACACTCCCTGTATATTCTCTTTTTATTTTTTTTTAAGATTTATTTATTTATTTGAAAGAGTTACACAGAGAGAGAAGGAGAGGGAGAGAGGGAAGGGGGTGAGAGAGAGAGAGATATGTCTTCCATCTGCTGGTTCACTTCTCAATTGGCCACAACGGCTGGAGCTGTGCTGATCAGGAGCCAGGAGTTTCTTCTGGGTCTCCCATGTGGATGCAGGGGCCCAAGGACTTGGGCCATCTTCTACTGCTTTCCCAGGCCATAGCAGAGAGCTGGATTGGAAATAGAGCAGCCAGGGCTCGAACCGGCACCCATATGGGATATCAGCATCACAGGTGGCGGCTTTATCCGCTATACCACAGCACTAGCCTCTATTTGTTATGTTGCAAACTTAGTATGTTGATTATCAGCATTTCTCCTTTACAAATATAAACAGTTCAGATTATATGTTTAGTTCCAGGTGCTACTTTATTTGAATTCTATGTGTTAATATTTAATTATTTTCTATTCCAAATAATTTAGTTTCCATTCTGATTTCTCCTTTGTATCGTGAGTTATTTAGAAACATGTTTCTTAATTTGCAAACACATGGTTATATCTTTTTACTTCTGATGACTTAAATAATTGCATTGTGGATCAAAATGTTATCTGGTAACAGTCTTTGAAATTATTAAGATATGCTTGATGGCCCAATATTTAGTCAGTCTTTACAAATGTTTTACATATGTGCTTGAAAATAATGTATACACTACTGTTTAATTGTTAGGTATAAAATTACAGGCATGTCTATCATAAAATTTTTAAAATCACATGCTTCAAATATTCTTAGTCTTTATGACTCTTCTCACCAGCTTCATCATTTACTGAAAGAGATGTTAAAATCCCCCCTATTATGATATATTATATATTTCCCATTATAAATATATCAAATTTTGCTTTATATGTTTTAGGCTATATTAATAGTTGCACAGAAGTTTAAAATTGTCCTATTGCTGTAATGAGTCAGATCTTATATTTATGTAGTAATCTTTATTTCTAAGAATGAGTTTTTAATCTTAAAGACTACTTTCTGATACTGATTTAACTTTTTATCACACTTTCCATTCTTTTGAATTAACTTTTTATATTCCCCTTCTCTTAGTTCTGTTTGCAAAAGCTGTCTACTTGAACTTTGTTGGTGTTTGTTGTGTGATCTTTCACTTGAAGCCTTCATTCACTTACATTTGTTATAATTACTGATCTCTGGATGAGTTCTTTCATCTTGTTTTAGAGATTTATTTATTTATTTGAAACACAGAGTGACAGAGACAGAGGGAAGGAGAGGAGGGGGGTGGGGGAGAGGGAGAGAGAGGTCTTCCATCCACTGGTTCACTCCCCAGAGGCCTGCAACAGCTGGGGCGGGACCTGGCCAAGGAACCCAAGTGCTTGGGCCATCATCTGATGCTCGCTGGGTGCACTAGCAGGGAGCTGGACCGGAAGTGGAGGAGCCGGGGCTGGAGCAGCCCTCGATGTCAGATGCGGCTGTCCCAAGTGGCTGCTGTGCCGCAGTGCCCACCCTCTTCCCTCTTCATTTATACTTTGTTTTTAGCTGATTCTTCTCAGTGCTGCTTTCATTTCTCCTTACTTCCTCCCCCTCTTTTTCTCTCTTTTATTTGGGTGAGGGGAAGGGAGGATTTTCCTCCACCTTTATTATTTCCTGTATTTTTTCTTAAGAAATCAGAGACCTCCTTTAATTCTTTCAGATCATTCCATCAGTTCTCAGATGCGTCCTTAACGTCCCAGCTCTGAAACTGGCCTCTCCTTAGCGTCCTGCTGCACAGCAGCCATTCCTTAGCCCGTACTCTGAGTTTGCCTGCACCTCACTGCAGCTGGTCCTGCCCTTTGTCCTTTGCTGACTGCTCCTCCTCCACCTCACCTCTGAACAGCAGAGCACCTCGGGGTTTAGGCCTGTGCTCTCCCCTTGACTTTCTGGATGCTCTCAGCCATTCTTCACCAATCTTTAAAAACCATCATCTTGCTAATGATCTCCGGTTTACTTACCTTATATGTATTCAGACTCGCATATTAAACTGCCTACTTGCCATCTCAACTTGGATCTGTTAGCAAGCTTACCATAGCCATAACTGAAACGTGGAATTCCCTCTGGCCCCCCAGAACCTGGCCATGCCACAGACTTCATCTCAGCGAGCGGCACCCCATCTACCCAGGTTGTCAATCCAGAAACCTGGGGACAATCCTTGGTTTCCCTTTTTTTCAACACCTACCCCATTTAAAAACATCAAAAACTCTTGGCAGTTCCCCCACCCCACCTTGTTTTCTTCAGTGTAGAAAACCACGTTTCTGTGAAGTTAAGAATAGGATAGAAATGCTTATAGTCTGAGGAGTTTTCTTTGAAGAGTATTTTGTTCTAGCACATTGTTTAAAAGAAATGAAATTATTTCAGAAAGTTGTATTCAAATATGCTTTAAAATAAAATGCAGGGTTTCTCTTATGTTTGTAGTCCACATTATATCTGTTATTGTAAGGAAAACAGTTACAGATTCTGTAGTCCATGTTTTTGATTGTTCCTCAAAAGTATATTGAAACAATAAAATGTAGTAACAAATTAGTTTCAACAAAAACAAATGATGTGTGGACTGTGACAATTAACAGGAAATATGTCATTTGTTTCATTAAATATTTAAGTATGAACCATGACCGATATTTGTATTGTCCTGAAAACTGGCCTTAGTGAGGGCTTCTGATCTTTTCCTTCAAGAAGACATTCTGCTAATTATAAATAATTTTTGCTATTCTGCATAAACATGTTTAGAATGTCTTATTATTTTTAAATTGTATAAAGAACATACTAAGTTTCATGAGAGCTTTTCTCATTTCCTGCTTTCTAAAAAGGTGCGTTGCCATCTGCTCGCTGGGCGTGTGGATATGTGAAGAGCTTGCGCAGTGTACAAGCCATCCTCAGGTGAAAGACGCCATCAACGTGATAGGTGTGACTTTGAAGGTATTCCCAACTCATGATGTTTCCCTGACACTAAGCTAGATCGCGGGCTTTCAACCAGCGTTCACTGGAGTTAGCCCCATCCTGGTTGTGATTCCGAACTCCTCTTCTGAGGGCCAAGTGAGCAGGCATGTTGAGGTTCCCAACAGACACCACCGAGGGCTGCATCTTCATTGGTAGCAGCCACCAGGCCGTCAGTAGCCTGCCCTGTGTGTTCCCGGGCCAAGCCCAGTGGCCGAATGGTGTTCTGGTGGCTGGGCAGCTGCTGTGGCACGGAGGACACTTTGTCCCATGTGTGGAGGGGGAGAGAGCAGGTAACAAGAAAGTGAGATTTTTGTGCTCTGGCCTCTTCCGCAGCTCTGAGAGAGGCCTCCACAGTTTCCAGTTAGGAGCCCATGGTGTTCACCATCCAGCTGAACCTTGGGCACTTTTATGATGTCTGCCTTTCTTTGTTAATAAAAGAAGAGCTGTCACATAGTGAGCACTCACACAGGGCCAGAATGATAGGAAGCTCTCTAAATACTTTCATTAACCTCACTGACAGCTCTGCAAGGACCAGATTACAATCCTTATTTTATACCAGAGATAATCAAGACGCAGAGAAAGTAAGTCAGAAGCCGTAGCGCACACAGATACAAACAATGGGACCAGCACTGATGCTATAATTGAACTTCTGTGTGTGCCCTTCAGCTGCTTCCAAAAACCAGAACTCAGCTTCTGCAGGGTTCTTTCCTGGCTTCTGCTCTAACACAGTGATAATAATAAGCATTGCCATTGTTAGTCCTCTGGAACTGCCAGCACCGCACTGAGGGTCTGGGGGAGGTTCTCAGTTGTGAGATGAGTGTGTCCCCATTTTCCCTGTGGAGGGGCGGAAGTGTGGGAGACTGGTTCAAGGCTGTGGAGTGAGCACCTGGCCAAGCTGCAGTTCAAAACCCGAGCCATCCATGGGACACCAGTATCCAGGCTCTTCTTGCTCGCCTTCCTTGGCTGCCTGCCATGTGCAGCTGCAGCAGTCACAGCAGCTCCAGTTAGCACGTGGGTCAGTCATCGCCAGGCCAGTGACAGCCGCCGTGCCACCTCTGTGCCCTGTTGGCTGCAGCTCATGGCATAGCCAGTCAGTAGCGCCCCTGCCCTAGGCTTGGCATCCAGCGTCGCCTGATGGAACTCAGTGCCTCTAGCTCCCCAAGCATATGCTCTGATCATCCCCCTCTATCACCTGTGCTCCCCCTTGCCTCCTCCACAACACTTGAGGCAGGGTCGGGAGCACCCCAGTTATGGTTTAACTCACAGGAGCTGGAAAAGTCATTGTGGTGCTACCTCTGTTAAGGAATTGAAAAATTATTGAACCATATAAGAATATTCCCTCTGACCCCAGTCAGGTGCTGACCCCTGACCTTTGTCAGCATCTTTAGTCCTTTGGGAAACCCTATGAAGTGAAGTGTCACTGCCATCTCCAGTTCAAGATGAGGAAAATGAGCCATCTGGGAGCCCAAGAGAGAGAAAGAGAAAGATCCTCCATCGGCTGGTTCACCTCCCAAATGTCCGCAATAGCCAGGGCTGGGCCAGGCCAAAGCCAGGAACCTGGAACTCCATCCAGGTCTCCCACGTGGGTGCAGGAGCCCAAGCACATGGGCCATCTTCTGCTGCTTTCTCTGGCGCACTATCAGGAAGTTGGGTCAAAAGCGGAGCAGCCGGAACTCAAACTGACACCCATACAGGATGCCAGCATCACAGGTGGCCAGTTAGCCCACTGTGCCACAACACTGCCCTCCTGCCCCCAATTAATTTTTTTTTTCTTTTGACAGGCAGAGTGGACAGTAGAGGGAGACAGAGAGAAAGGTCTTCCTTTTTGCCGCTGGTTCACCCTCCAATGGCCGCCGTGGTAGGCGTGCTGCGGCCGGCGCACCGTGCTGTTCCGAGGGCAGGAGCCAGGTGCTTATCCTGGTCTCCCATGGGGTGCAGGGCCCAAGCACTTGGGCCATCCTCCACTGCACTCCCTGGCCACAGCAGAGAGCTGGCCTGGAAGAGGGGCAACCGGGACAGGATCGGTGCCCCGACCGGGACTAGAACCTGGTGTGCCGGCGCCGCAAGGCGGAGGATTAGCCTACTGAGCCGTGGCGCCGGCCCTTTTTTAAGATTTTATTTATTTATTTGAAAGGTAGTTACAGGCAGAGAAGAAAGAGAGAGAGAGAGGGAGGTGTCTTCCTTCCACTGGTTCACTCTCCAGCCACAACGGCTGGAGCTGAGCTGAGCTGATCCGAAGCCAGGAGCCAGGAGCTTCTTCCAGGTCTCCCATGTGGGTGCCGGGGCCCAAGCATTTGGGCCATCCTCTACTGCTTTCCCAGGCCATAGCAGAGAGCTGGATCAGAAGAGGAGGACTTGAACCGGCACCCATAGGAGTCTGGCTCCTCAGGCGAAGGCTTAGCCCACTGCACCACTGTGCCAGCCCACCATTAATTTTTAAATGATTTATTTTTTCAATCCTAAGATCTTTTTCAATTTTCATGTTTCTTAATTCTAGGCGTGTGTATTTAGTGTAAGGTGGCTTACCCATCTCTACCCCTTACCTGGAAAAACTATTAACCCAGTAGTGTCTTCAAACGAATGTGGTATAGAAAAGCATTGGAAATTACTGAGTAGAGGGATTGTAGATGAACAGATTTTATTCTTTGTGTTTCTACAAGTTTTCTGAAATTTACAGTTGCCGTGGTTGAGCCCTGTCAGGTGCTGTCTGGCTCAGTGTGTGCACTGCCCCACGGGGCCCTTGCCACTCGGCCGAGGTGCTGCCGCTGTCCCATTGAGGACTGGAAGAGAAGGAGGTGCAAGAGGCCCGGGGACCGGCTGCAGCTGAGCAGCTGGGGTGCAACCACGTCTGTCTCCCCCTTAGCTGTTATTAATAGCAGGACTATCACTGGCTTAAATAGTGCCAGCTGCATTATTTACTCCAAAGAGTAATCTAAGAAATCTAAGAAGAACTGATGGCTAGAAGGGCCTGAGGTTCGCCAAGGAACAAGGGAACAGCAACCACTTTGTGAAGAAGGGTTTCAAGGGCTGGGGCTCTGCCAGAAGAGGAGCCAGGGAGGAAGAGGACCCGGCCTGCTGTGCAGGCGCCAGAAAGCCTGAGCCCTGCGAGGACTTCCTGTGTTGAGGGCTGCGCACAGCTCCTGATGCAGCCTGGCTTGTGATCATGACCTTGGTATGCCCCTAGATGTGGCAGGGGCCTGGCAAAAACGTGCCTGCAGCCAGGCAGCACCCAGAGCATTCCACCAGCCAGGTTGTCCGTATCTGGTGGGGTAGCAGCCAGGCAGCCCGAGGGTGGTGGCAGCAGCGTTCTAAGCCGCAGCCCTGCTCACAGACTTTTAACTTCCTGTCAGTGGAGGATGTGGGCCATGTGCAGTATGCTGGTGACAGCCAAGAGCGAGGAGTAGTGGTCAGCCCTGCCTCCCAGAGCCAGCTGCCCTCATCCCCACCTGCTGCTCCTTCTCCCACCTCCTCTTCCCATCGCTGACTGCTCTTCCTTACCCTGACACTGCGTCCAGTCCTCCAGGCCTGCTGGCTGTGCTCCCTCCCGCCCCCTCCCTGAGCCCATTCCTCACACCTCTCCCTCCACTAGTTCTTGGGCCTCCTGGCCAGGGTTGCCAGCCCCAGGCTGACTCCCACAGTTCCACCCTCCCTCCCACGGTTAACAATACCTGTTCTTGCCTTGTTCTAATCAGCCCAAGCCACAGGCTAGAGCACCCGTGGGGGGTGTGCCATGAGACTGGCAGTTCCTTGAAAGTAGGGACAGTATTGCCCTGTGCGTCTTGTGCCTGGAATTCTCTTATAATTTAGGGCTGGCACAGGGTCAGTACTCTGTGGTTATGTTCTGGGTGAGTAAGTGAGTGATCTTTCATGGTGACATCCCCCACTGCAGCCAGGCTGTGTCAGTAATACCACCCCACTTGCAGCCCGCTCTGTCCAGCCAACCTTTCCTGCCTCTGCCTGTGCCCTGCTGCCCACTGCCTGCATGGAAACCCTGGCTCTTCAGCTTCATTCTCCCAGGCGCAGCTTGCTGTGCCCCACCTCCTGGCTGCTTCTCTCTGCCTGTCTCCCCACACCCATGCCCCACCCCTCGCTGTCCAAAACCCTTTGGTCTTGTCTGCCCTAGTCCTTGTCATTTTCCTCTTGTCTGTCTCCAGCTGTAACAGTCTTATCTTTCTACACCTGTCTTACCCACTGCAGTGCAGCAGGAGCACAACCAGGGCTCCCTCTGTGCCCCATCTTCACTTTCAGCACTCCATGCACATGCTCCAGGGGGCTGTGTTAGACATCACAGGTGCAGTGGTAAACACGATTGCAGGAAAAACAGCAAAGCATGAAAGATGGACTCCAGTCTGCTTCAGTGCCATAATGGAAACAGAAACAAGGGAGTGGGCTAAAGCTGAAGAGCTGGGGGAGTGGGCTGCCACTGCTCGGATTGGATGTGGTGGCCTCTGGAGGGGATATTTCATGCCATGGTCTGAAAGATGTAGCAGGGCCAATGATATGGACACCTAGTGGGTAGTGAGTGTCCCAGCAAAACCAGGAGCAGGTGCAAAGGTCCAGCAGCGAAAACAAGCACAGGTGTTTGAAGGGCGGGAAGAAGGCATTGAAGGTCAGGGCAGCTGGGGTCTGGATGACCGGGGATGGCTGTGAAGAGCCCCTGAGTGCAGGTGCTCCCACCCTGGGCTTCCTGAGTGAGTTCCTATCGGGTGGGGGTAGGTAATAACTGCTTGCACGGTAGAGTTCAAATTCATTGTGTTTCCCTTAAGCTCCTCCATGTGCTGCGCCTCTGTCACTGATGCCTTCAACGCTGAGCTGCTGGTGTTATTTGTGGGGCACACACGTCAGAGGGTGTCTGCTGCAGGAGACTCGGAGTGAGGTTCCCTAGACCAGCAGCATGGGCTCAGGGAAGCATCTTTCTACTCACGGTGAGGTCTGGTGGCATTATCCACCAGGTTCTGACCAGGGAGAGAGGCACACGTGCCCTCATCCCTCTCATGAACCCCCAGCAGAAACAAAGGAGGCTTTGCAGGTGCCACCCCCTTTGCTTGCCATCTCGAAAGAAATGGAAACATACAGAAGACCTCTTTGGTAACCTGAGACACACAGCAGCCTCAGGAAACATACCCAGAGTAATTGAAAAAATTGTAACCCATAAGCTATGCTCTCACAAGCTCTAATTTTATACATTTTTTCATAAGTTGTCCATGTGGGTCAAGTTTCATTGCCCTGGATAGAAAACCATTTGACTAATCCCTGTTTCTCCATGTATAAAATGAAGATAGCATCTACCTTGCAGAGCTGTCAAGGAAATTTTGTCCATGAGAGAATGAGTAGAATTCTTCTAACAGGCTCAACACGTAGGATGCTCAATAGTCTACTACATTTTAATTTCCTGTTACTGTCAAAAATATAATCTATGTGAGCTAAATAAGGAATTTCAAATTATGGTTTTAATTTCTAGATGACTGAACGGCAGCTGCTTGTTTCTATAGAATGTTATGTACATTAACACAGCTAGGCTCGCTGGGAGGCAGGTGTAGCATGCGCCGTGATGGTGAACTTTCTGATACTAGGAAATAGTTTTCACCGGCCTAATGCAAAATCTCTGTATTACTGTCTGCGTGGAACTGGGAAGAAATCGCAGTCTTGTTTTTCCTCGCTGATGCACCTGTCATGCTACATATCTGCTGTGTGATTTTGTTTTCCAGTTTCCTAACAAAATTGTGGCTCAGGTAGCTTGCGACGTTCTTCAGTTGCTGGTTTCCTACTGGGAAAAACTCCAGATGTTTGAAACCTCTCTGCCTCGGAAAATGGCAGAAGTAAGTTGGTTTTTGGTTTTTGGTTTTTTCCCTCTAGTGCTAAGACATAAGCATGATGTCCCTTTTGTTATAGCTGATAGTTAATTAATTTTACATACTCAAATAATTATCAGAAATCTGGCTCTCATTGCATGAGCACAGGGCACGTGTTGTAAGGTTATGTTGAACCGGTCTTTCTCAGTCATGATTCCTAGCAGCCCAGGAAGAATCCAGGGCCGAGGCTTACCCGCAGGGACTTTGAAAGGCAGAGGCGCCCGCAGCAGAGGCCTTTTGTAGGAGGGGCTTCATTCATCGAGGGTGGTCTGGGTGGTGCCAGCCGAGAGTAGGGAGCTGGTTATGATGTCCTCCGTGCAGGGCAGAGCGGGGCTGTGTCTCTCCCGGACTGGAGCTCTGGACACAACTTTCTGCCCAGCGTGATGACCGGTGTGATGAGATTGCCACTCCAGTAACATCCATCGGGTAGCTGGTGGGAGACAGGGGCAGAAGGACAGAATGAACTACCTCAAAATAACATCCTGGAGCCCGGTCACCCTTGAGGGTGCTGTGCTGTACCCACGAGCAGGTGCCCTCGCTCCCGGAGACGTCTGGTGTGAGGCAGGTCCGTTTCTGCCGGTTTTTGGAGCTGCACTTTTTGAAACCACTCTATTCTTGACACGTCCAGTGTAACTCTTTGCGGGAACTTGATTTGTCCCCATGCAGTATTATAGGGAAAGAAAAGCAACACTAATGTATTTTCTCTCAGCCCTAGACAGATTTCACTGTTAGAGATGCATCAAAAGTCATGCGTGATTTGTGACCTTCGATGACCGTGTCCCCCAGGGATATAAGATGCTGCAAGGTGCAGACTTGGAGTTTCAGGGGATGGGTGCTTTAATGGATGATCTCAGTAGGGGGTACTTTTGTGAACAAAAGGGCTCCTGCCCTTAGGCCCAGACAGCAGAGAAAGACCTGAGGAGATCTAAGGGAGAATTAAATGGGAATATTTTCATAATCATTTTTGAATGTATTTTCGTTTTACTTTACTGTGAGAAATGTGAGTTGTGACTGACGGTGGAAATTGTGTGACTACAGAGAGGTTTTCCTGGGGCTCCAGTTGCCACCGCCGGCAGAGTGGAGTACAAACCAAATGTGGCCCCGAGGTTATATACACAGCACTGGCAGCTCTGTCACCTTGCTGGCAAGCTTTGGCAGCAGTCTGGGCTAATTGCAGGGCCACCTGGGTACTCACAGCAAACGGTGTGTCCAGAAGATGACCCTGCCCTGTTTGGGGATTTCTCTTTTATGCAGATCCTTGTGGCCACGATTGCTTTTCTCTTACCCAGTGCAGAACACTCCTCAGTGGAAACAGACAAGAAGGTAGGTAGCGCCTTTGTCACGATTCCTCTAGAGCTGGTTTCCTATCTAAACCTGTAAGATTGAATGGTAAATAATATCACCTAGTGATACCCTTGTGGCATACTTCGCTGCGGTCCTCCACAGTCTGTCCTGTGGAATACCAGTCACTCACCTACCTGCCTGCCTGTCCGGCCTGTGTCTCCTGGACGGTTACTACACGCAGAGATGATTCTCTTGTTCACGGCTGCACACAGTGGGATAGAAAAGGGTGCCTCAGAGGACGTGTTTCTCCTTCCAGTTTATCGTGTCCTTGCTCCTCTGCCTCCTGGACTGGTGCATGACCTTGCCGGTGAGTGCCCTCCTCCACCCGGTGTCCACGGCGGCCCTGGACGAGCAGCAGACGCCTCGAGCCCCGCTGCTGGATTATATCTACAGGGTGAGTCTCCCCCCGGGCCTCGGGGCATGGCGTGTGGCCTGACCGGGCGGAGAACCCCCAGAATACCTTCCCCGAGCCCTTTGAAAAGAATCAACCTGGAGAAGCAGCAGGTACTGTCAGCTTTAACCTTTAAACAGTCGCAGTCTGGTAAGAATCCGCGCCCCACACACACCCCAGGTTTCGTGGAATGTGGTCGGTGTCTGCTTAATTTAAGAAAGAACAGTTTATACGAAAGAAACATTTATAGCATTAGTTTGACCAAGTCAGTTTGTCAAAGGAAGAAAAAGTGTGATGGTCCTAGTAATTCCTTTGCCTTAAAAAAGAAATCAGTCCAGGAAATACATCACGTGAAGTGGTTAGCCGCGTAATTATTATAGTACCCAGAGGATTCCAGTTCCACCTCCTGTCTCCCCTCATCCCAGTTTCGTCTCTCACCCTGATGATCAGACATGGTATTTGCCATGACTGGTTTCAGTATCCCCTGTAATTGCCTTTAACAGTCTCAAAAATCTTGTTTATTGGGTAGCATTTTCATGTCCATTGATCAGGATAAATTCCGTTGTTTATTTTTTAGCAATAAACATTTAATAATAAAAGAGGCCCTATGTCATTAACAGATTACTTTGTTACCATACTTTAAAATGTATTGAATTTTTTTTTTTTAAGAAACCATCTCGCTGTGGTTAAAATTCTACAAAAAAAGTTTTGTGTATTTTAGGTTTCTTCATGGTCAAAGATTTTTATAACTGTCTTAAGAATGTTAGTTAAGGACTTCTGTTACCTTTGTGTCTTAGACACCTGTGTGATGCTTGGATTGTGCCAGCTGCAATGGCCACAATCATTTATATTCATCTCTTTTTCTGCCTTATTTATTTCCTTAAAAGATTTCTCTTAAAATTGCTTTACCGATGTAAAAGTCACCTCAGAGTAAACATGACTCACCTATTTAACAGCTCTATATCGTATGTTTATTTTAATGTTGAAATATAATATGCTTCCAGAAAACTGTATCAATTCTAAGTGACAGTCAGTGGGCACAGCTGTAAACTCAGAGCCTCGTGCTGGGAACAGAACATGCCCAGCATCCTGGAGGCCTCCTGGAAGCAGCCGGTGCCTCCTCCCTGTGTGACTGACCCCATGCACCTGCTCAGGAGTAACCACTATCCCAACGGCACAGATTAATTCAGAAACATAGACAGGCCTGCTTTTGAAATTAAAAATGGGAGTTGGGGATCATACAGTATTTCCTGTTGAGTCTGACTTCTTTACCTCAGCATTATTTTTGAACAGTTCATTCATACTGTTGTAAATGATTGTAGATTTTTCAGTCTCATTTAAGTGTTACACAGCGACAATAAACCACCATTTATTTATAAATTCTGAGGTTTATAGACTGTGTAGTGTAGAGTCTGGGACCATAAAAAAAATTCTGTGATGTTCAAGTGCAGCTTTTGGTCCACATATGTATATATTTCTATTGAATGCATCCCTAAGAGTGAGTTGCTACACACGGTGAAGACCAAATAATTTTCCAGGGTAGTCACACTGATTGACAGTGTCACCAGCAGTATCTAAGAACTGCAGCCCCTCTACAGGTTGGCTGACGCTGGTGCTCTCGGAGGAATGTAGTAGTAGCACATGGTGTTTCTTGCATTTATTGCATTTTGACTAATGGAAATTAATTCTCTCGCCAAGAAAAATCATTTGTTTACATTAATGAGCATGCCATCAGGATTTTCCTGCACAGTTTTCTTGCTTGGAAGAGGATATATGCAGGTGCCTGCCCCCTGCTGAGTACACTCTTTCCCTGTACAAAGGGTAACTGACCACAAGGCCTCTTGCTGTGTGGGCAAATGACAGCTAGACAACTGGAAGTGAATATACATAATTATATATGTGTATATATATATATATATTAAAGATTTATTTTATTTATTTGAAAGAGTTACAGAGAGAGGTAGAGACAGAGAGCGAGGTCTCCATCCACTGGTTCACTCCCCAGATGGCCACAACGGCCTGAGCTGCACTGATCCGAAGCCAGGAGCCAGGAGCTTCTTCTAGGTTTCCCACGTGAGTGCAGCGGCTCAAGGACTTGGGCCATCTTCTACTGCTTTCCCAGGCCACAGCAGAGAGCTGGATCGGAAGAGGAGCAGCCGGGACTAGAACCGGCACCCATATGGGATTCCAGCACTTCAGGCCAGGGCTTTAATCCACTGCACCACAGTGCTGGCCCCCTAATTATATTTACCCAAAAATGTTTTTTTTAGGTTTGAAAGTATTAACTTAATTTTTCATAAAAATGGATTTTAAAAATTTCTGATCTCGGGGTGGTGTGTGGCATGGTGGTTGAGACACCATTGTGGGTGGGTGTTGTGGTACAGCAAATTAAGCCACCACTTGAGGCACCTGCATTCTGCATCGGAGTGCCTGGCATCAAGTCCCTCCGTCCCTCCTCCACTTCCAGTCCAGCTTCCTGCTGATGCACCTGGGAGGCAGCAGACCACGGCTCAAGTACTTAGATTCCTGCTGCCCACTTGGGAGACCCAGGTGGAATTTCTGGCTTGTGGATTCAGCCTGGCTCAGCCCCAGCTGTTGTAGGTATTGAGGGAGTGATCTGATGCATGGAGAATCTCTGTGACTCTGCTTTCAGAGAAATACATAAGTGAAACTTAAAAGACACCAGTTTTAGCACCTGCATCCCATATCAGAATGCCAGGATTTGGGTCCCAGCTCTGCCCCAACTCCAGCTTCCTATGAATGCTCACCCTGGGAGGCAGCAGGTGATGGCTCAAGTGGTTGGGCCCCTGCCACCCATGTGGGAGACCTGGGTGGAGATCTTGGTTCTTGGCTTTGGCTTGCAGTTGTCATGGGCATTTTGGGAATGAACCAGCCTATGGAAGCGCTCTCTCTCTCTCTCTCTCTCTGCCTTTCAAATAAATAAATTTTTAAAAATAAAATTTATAATCTTGGGAATATATTGATAGGCATTGATGTGAAAGAAGCAAAGTAGACTCGCTCACGAATAACAAGAAGGTTCTTCAGAATGGAAAGGACTCGATGTTTTTCAGTGCTGCCAAGCAGGATCCTAGCTCCTGGGTGCTGCAGCGGCAGCCTGTGCCATTCCCTCCTGCTTCCCACAGGTTCTGCACTGCTGTGTCTGTGGCTCAAGCACATACACCCAGCAGAGTCACTATACACTGACGCTGGCCGACCTGTCCTCCACCGACTATGACCCCTTCCTGCCGCTGGCCGGCGTGAAGAGTTCGGAGCCCGTCCTGTACCATTCATCAGCAGAGCTGGGGAACCTGCTGACCGTGGAGGAGGGTGAGTACCCTTCCAGACAGACTCTCGTGGGCAGCAAGGGGAAAGCCTGTAGTCTTTTGCCTGATCTTGCTGTGCTGTTTTTTGAAAAATCTAGTTGTTCAAGTTGAAATCCTCGTTTCTAGAGTTCTCTTGTGGTGGCAAAATTCTGCCTTTTTTGTTTCTTCTTCTTCCTCCTCCTCCTCCTCTTCTTCTTTCTTTCTTCTTCTTTTCCCTTTTTCCTCCTCTCTCCTCTTTTCCCATCTTAGTTGTTCACATAGGTTTTGAGTTTTTGAGGACCCATATATCTCAAACCCATAGGACTCAGAAAAACAACTCGTTTTCTGTGCACACGAAGCTTTGTGTCTACCGCGAGAGACGGGGTGAATCCAGAAAGACATCTGTAGATAGATAGCACCATGGGGGCCTTCCCACAAGGAAGGACCAAAGGCAGACTTAGTGGGATGGTCAGGCTTCGAAAGGAGCCTGCAGAGTGTCCCAGACTAGGAGGGCATCCTGAGAAGAGATGGCAGATTTGCGGCAGTTTGGAAATGGCGCTCTCTGCTCACGGGCAAAGTCCATTTTAGACTCCTTGGGGATTCCCAGGACTAGGAGGCTGCTGTATTTCCTCCTTAACTACCACTCTTCCCTAAATGATAAGAGACCATATCTGGGCACTGGAGTGTGAGTCAGAATGGGGGTGTGCCATCCGCGCATGTGATGAAATTACATAGAACCAAACACACACACATAAAAACGGGTTCATGTACACTATTGAACACCGAGTAGAGGTGATCAATGTCAATTTCCTAAAGATACTAGCAAGTTAAAAAGCAAGTTTATAAACATATTGGCATGAACACTTTTTTTAAAATTTATTTGAAAGGCAGACTTAGAAACAGAGGCAGACAGAGAGAAAGGTCTTCCATCCATTGGTTCACTCCCCAGATGGCCACAACGGTTGGAGATGCATCGATCCGAAGCCAGGAGCCAGGAGCTTCTTCCAAGTCTCCCACATGGGTGCAGGGGCCCAACGACTTGGGCCGTTTTCTACTGCTTTCCTAAGCCATAGCAGAGAGCAGGATTGGAAGTGGAGCAGCCGGAACTCGAACCCATGTAGGATGCCGGCACTGCACACTTTAACACAGCTTTAACCCGCTGTGCCATAGTGCTGGCCCCAGCATGCACACTCTTGATAAGTGGGTACATTTTGTTAAGTGTGAAAAGGAAAGATAAAGACCTTTTACAAAATGTGTGTGTATATTTAAGGATTTTTTTCACTCAGTGTCATAGTTTATCATTCATAACAAAACTATTTATAGTCAGGTAGTTTCTGATAAGCAGTATTATATTTTAATCTATTTTTATGATCCTCTTTTAGACCATTAGTTACTATTTGATATAATTACTACTTTCAGATGGATACTTCAAAAAGATCATGGAAAATGGAATCAAAAGATAAGTTTAGGGCCTGCTGCTCTGGTGTAGAAAATTAAACCTCCGCCTGCAGCACTGGAATCCCAAAGCGCTGATTTGAATCCCTGCTACTCCACTTCCAATCCAGCTCCCTGTTAATGGCCTGGGAAAGCAGCAGAATGTGACCAAGTCCTTGAGCCCCTGTACCCATGTGGGAGGCCTGGAAGAAGCTCCTGACTCCTGACTTTGTATTGGCCCAGCTCTGGCCATTGCTGCCATTTGGGGAGTGAACCAGCAAATGGAAGATCTCTGTCTCTCTCTTTCTCTCTCTGTATTTCTGCCTTTCAAATAAATAATCTTTTTTTCAAAAAAGATAAGTTTAGGCCGGTGCCGCGGCTCACTAGGCTAATCCTCCGCCTTGTGGCGCCGGCACACCGGGTTCTAGTTCCAGTCGGGGTGCCAGATTCTGTCCTGGTTGCCCCTCTTCCAGGCCAGCTCTCTGCTATGGCCCAGGAGTGCAGTGGAGGATGGCCCAAGTGCTTGGGCCCTGCACCCCATGGGAGACCAGGATAAGCACCTGGCTCCTGCCTTCAGATCAGCGAGATGCGCCGGCCACAGCAGCCATTGGAGGGTGAACCAAAGGCAAAAAGGAAGACCTTTCTCTCTGTCTCTCTCTCTCACTGTCCACTCTGCCTGTCCAAAAAAAAAAAAAAAAATTCAAATACATGCATAATTCTTTTATTATGCGCATTTTTATGAAATTTTTAAGAATCCTTTATATGGGTGGATTCCAGTTTTCTTAAAAACATCCAAATAAACTTATCTTTTCATTCTATTTCCCAAGGACTTTTTGAAGTGTCCTTCTAAAGTCCCAAGCAAGAGACACAGTCAACCAACCAAGGTGGCTGCTAACTCTGCTCCTAGTGTGCAGATTGCTTATCTTAGATACCTAACTGCTTACAGAGAAGATGGGGGGAGCTTTCAGAACTGACAGTGAGGAGCTTAAACATGCTACCTTCGTATCTCATCCCCAAATGAAGACCAGCAAGGATCCTAGGAATCAGTTCTTTCAGTTTGTGGATGTCATGAACTCGTTTTTCACGAATGGGGTCCAGACTTCCTCTTCATGTTTCAGGGAATCTGCAGGCAGTCGGTTCACCCAGCATCTGCCCAGGAAGAACAGTTATTATTTCACAAATGTGCCTTTCCCTGACTTTTCAGTACCAGAGATATTTGGCGGTTTTACTGGGCACGGTTGTGGTTTATGATCTGATTAAGTGAGACTCCAGACTAGTTTCCCATTATAGACTTAAAACACGTCCATCAGATGCATCTGTATTTATCTCAGATTGAAAGGACAACCTGTGTGAGTAAAAGAACGGGAAGGTTGATTCTCTAATTGTTATTTTCTGCCTGGGGCCTTTATCAAATTGGACCTTTATCATTAGAGTTTCACAGCCTGCTCTGCCCTGTCATCCGGAGGAGGTGTTTTACATATGAACTCAACCAACCCCTGGCTAGCTTCACATTTGCTGTTTGGGGCATTACTGTTTCTTAGCATTGGCATTAAATTTGGACATTAAATTTCTTAGTTGTGTGGAAATGATACCAGCTTCTACTCAAGGCGAGGAAGAAAGTTGAATTTCAGAGACAGAGGTAGATGACCTTCTTTGCTTCTTAAAATGAGCTGCTTGATATGAAATTTCATTTTGAATGATTGGATGCAGGTGATTTCTTGTTCACTGGCAGGAAAAAATTTAAAAATCCAAGAAAACTCAGGACAATCTCATTCTCAGTAATTGCACAGGAGTAGCTTGAGCCTGAAGTGTGTTGTTTCTTTGTGAGATTTATACATCATAACATTGATGTATTATAAATAAAGCAATTGGACTTTTAATGTCTAGGAGGGAAGATGATTAGCATGAAAAAGCATATTTAAAATTATGTTTTAATTAGCATTTTTTTTCATGTTTGGAGTTTAGAAACCAATTATTTCCTAAAGCTTTAAGCTCAAATTATAAATCTTAGTTTATTTAAGGTATCTAGTGATTTCTTTTATTAAAATTAAAGGTTTTGTTTTCACCTCTTCCTTGGTTAATGTATAATACTTCTATTAATTTGGCAGATTAAAATTTCCCTAACTTCTACTCTTAAGCTAAAGTAGTCATTTCAACCCATACATGAGGATTTAGTTTATCTGCTTCTCCCGAATACCTAATTTTGCAAGGTCTACTTATACATACTGTTGTCAGAGTCTTTTCATGTATTTTGTATAAATATAAAAACAATATTTCCTAGCCAGCGCCGTGGCTTAACAGGCTAATCCTCCGCCTTGCGGAGCCGGCACACCGGGTTCTAGTCCCGGTTGGGGCGCCGGATTCTATCCCGGTTGCCCCTCTTCCAGGCCAGCTCTCTGCTATGGCCCGGGAAGGCAGTGGAGAATGGCCCAAGTCCTTGGGCCCTGCACCCGCATGGGAGACCAGGAGAAGCACCTGGCTCCTGGCTTCGGATCAGCGAGGTGCGCCAGCCGCAGCAGCCATTGGAGGGTGAACCAACGGCAAAAAGGAAGACCTTTCTCTGTGTCTCTCTCTCACTATCCACTCTGCCTGTCAAAAAAAAAAAAATTTCCTTATATTTTGTACAAAATAATTTCCATAGTTTTGTAAATCACTTGCTCTTGGGTATTTAATCATCAGCTACAAATTAGTTAAAGCCTTCTAAGTATTTCCATTAGTCATTAATACTGTCAGATTCTCTTAAATATTTAAAATGCCCTAACAACCAAACATGAATTGTCCCAACGATTATTAAGCAAATTGCTTCAAATGTATTTAAGCTGTCATAGGGTTGATTAATTTTCTTCTCAGCTGCACATCTGCCCCACTGAAGAGGGCCAGGTGACCTCTCCGGCCTACCCCTGTGTCTTCTCCAGAGCTCTTTAAGGATCTGGGCTTTCATTCTTTCCTTATCTACTGTACACATTTTTAAATGTGCCTTGCAGGATCGGCATTGTGATACAGCAGGTTAGGCCGCAGCCTGTGACGCTGGCATCCGAGGTGAACATAGGTTCCAGCCCCGGTTGGTCCACTTCTGATGCAGCTCCCTGCTAATGTGCCTGGGAAAGCAGTGGCAGGAGGCCCAAGTTCTTGGGTCTCTGCCACCTACATGGGAGACCCAGATGGAGTTCTAGTGTTCTGGCTTTAGCCTGCCCCAGTCCCAAATGTTCACTCTGGGAAGTGAACCAGCAGATGAAGATCTGTCTGTCTGTCTGTCTGTCTCTCTCTCTCTCTGTAGTTCTTTCTTTCGAATAAATAAACCTATAAAAAAAAAAAAGTCCCTTTCAGGATGAAATCCTCACATATGTTGAGTTTTTTTTAAACACTCTATTTAAATTGCTTTTAAATTCAAATAGAACTAGTGTCAAAAAGAAAATATATGGAAAAAAAAGAAAATCCCAGGCTGAAGAAACAGAATGTTGCAAGTACAAACTGGAGTTTGGTGGTGGTGGCCTGAGTTTTCACGCTGCTTCTCCAGTGTCTCTCTATGCTCTGTTCCTTGTGCTGGCAGAGAAGAAGAGGAGGAGCGTGGAGCTGATCCCCCTGACTGCCCGGATGGTGATGGCGCACCTGGTGAATCACCTGGGGCACTACCCACTCCACGGAGGCCCCGCCATGCTGCACAGCCTTGTCAGCGAGAACCACGACAACGCGCACGCCGACGGCTCCGAGCTGTCCTCCGAGGTGTTCCGCAGCCCAAACCTGCAGCTGTTCGTGTTCAATGACAGCACCCTCATCTCCTACCTTCAGACGCCCACAGAAGGACCGGCTGGCCGGTCACCAGGGGGCGCCCTCTCGCACGTGAGAGTCATCGTGAGGGATATCTCAGGGAAGTACTCTTGGGATGGCAAGGTTTTGTACGGGCCTTTAGGAGGCTGCTTAGCGCCCAGTGGGAAGAATCCTTCGTTTCTGATTTCCAGCTGGGGTCATCCCCCCTGTGGACCTCAGACAGATTTTCCTCAAATTGAGGAGGGAGAGGACATCCTCGACCAACTACTTGAAAACATTGGCCATACGAGCCCCGAATGCCTTTTGCCATCGCAGCTAAATCTGAACGAGCCTTCCCCGCCGCCGTGCGGGATGAACCGTGAGCAAGAGCGGGAAATCACGGAGGTCATCCTGCGCCAGGACGCCCAGGAGGAGGAGTTCGTCCAGAGGTGCAGCTCTGAGGCTGCCACGAAGGTCACAGGCCAGGGGCAGCCGTCCCCGGTGGAGCCCCGAGGACCTTTCTATTTCTGCAGGCTGCTGCTCGACGACCTGGGCATGAACTCCTGGGACAGGAGGTAACAGCCCGCGCCAGCCTCGTGCCCGTTTTGATCCGCACTTTCCCTGGGACCTTTTTGTCAGCTTGCAGTTGAGGGAGGTGAGAATAGAAGTGGAGGCTCTTCTGCCTTCAGCTGCCAAGGTAAAGGCAGCAATGGGACTGATTGTGCTGCACTGGTACACAGATTGAATTCCAAATACCTGTTGGCTGTTCTAAAGGATTTTGAGCATTTTCTGTGTGCGTGTGAGTTTTTTAATGACGCTCTGTCTGTTATCATCCTGACCTGCACGCAGGATGGGAGTAGACTATGCAGGTGAATAAGCTTCCATCTGCCTGTAGGTGTGGTAAGGGAGGCAGACCTGACACAGCTCTTGTGAGGGATGAAGTGACACAGGAGCCCAAGAGGAACGCCCAAATCCAATAAGAAAGGGGGTGCGGGGAGGGTGGGGGACAGTGGACCACAGAGCCCTCAGCGGCCCTGGATGGTAATGGGATGCAGTGGAATTTGTATACCTTTTGCAAGTCTTACGGAGAGTAGAGTTTATTCTGTAGGTTAGGCAGTAGGTAGACAGACGTTAGGTATGTTTGTAATAGATTGGAAAATGACAAGATTATTCTGTGTTCACATTTTTCTCCAATCTACTGGTTTTTTTTTTTTTTCTTTAAAGGAAGAATTTTCATCTGTTGAAGAAAAATTCAAAATTGTTGCGAGAGCTCAAGAATCTGGACTCCCGGCAGTGGTACGTGAACGTGGGCCAGACCACTTTTGTCCTCTCTCTGTCCCTGTGTGTGCTTAGAAAACAGACACAGCTGCAGCAGTGACGGTGCCCACGGAGACACCCAAGGGTCGTCCTGTAACCTGGACTCCCCTGGCATTTGCACATGCCATACTTCAGGCATTTTTACCCACAAAGTTTAAGCTTTTTATGTTTGCTATGCTGAAGGACAGAGAGGTCGGTGCCCCCCCACCAAGTCTGCACTTTGGATTGAGTACCGTTCTGTGAAGCAGCCAGTAGATACTCATTTTCATGTAGTCTCTGCAGCCACCTCTTTTTCTGTTGAAGAAACAGGTTTACCCAGGTCAGAGAGCCCACGGGCGCCTGGGTGGTGTTATTTGAACTTGAGTATATCTGGTGTGATAGTCCATGCTGTACACCAGCGCACTGGCAACCTGGATGCCATTGGCTTTCCAGTATTGGAAAGCTGAAAGCAACATGCTGGAATTAATAACTCTCTGTTACTTAACCTCATTCTCCAAAGTTGGTCAGATCCTCAGTTTTCTTTACAGCTTTTCTGTATACTTCCGCAAGTATTTCCAAAGATGAGCTCACAGCCATAACCGACTTTGTAATCTGGGGAAATGTGTGCTTCCAAAGCCTTCTAAGTCTGGAATAAGGATAGTTCTTAGATGTAACAGGTGCTTAAAAGTCTTGCAAAAGATAAATTACTTCCTTCATCTTTAATTCTTAAAAACCTCTAAAAAACAAAACCTGCTTTGTACCCCTGTTACTGCCTTTAGGGATATCCTAACATTTCATCAGCTCTCAAATAAAAATTCAGATTGTTTTCTTCAAGTTGATTTTTCAACTCTTCATATTGTGTTTTATTCCCTACATTTTCCTCCCTCCTTCTTGATTCATGAATTTTAAAACACAATTTTTTGAGCTGTGTGTTTTCAAAGAGTGGTACAGTGGCTGGCTGAGTAAGGGAGAAGGAAGAAAGGAGAGCGCAGAGCCCCATTTGCCTGGTCCTGGCCTCTGGGGAAGTTACTGGCCTGTGACCTCATTCATTCACTCCTTCCTGTATCCACTGCTGTGCTTTCCTTTTAAGGCACGAGATTCTCCCGGAAGACACTCACAGTGATGAGTTGTGACCTGCCAAGAAAACACTGTCACCATCATTTGTGTTGAGATGGGTTTGTTGTGGTTTTTGCCATTTATGTTAGAGTTTTGATCGAAACTCTGAGTGACTCATACTTACATTTTATTTTCGAGCAAACTTGTGGTTCATGTCACTGTTACGTGCATATCAGGTTTGCAACTGGGATCCTATTTGATGGCTTGAATCCTGGACCTGGATATAAACACAATAGACAGTACACTCCAGTTAGAATTTTCTTTTAGATATACGGAAGACAATTTTTTTAAGTGGTCCTTTGTAGCACCACTAAGGACTGACTGAACAAATAAAATCATGTTAGGCTTATTGATGGCTATGTGTCCTTTCACTCCTTCAAAGCATATAATATTGAGAGGCTTTCATTTGCATTGGCCACTATATGAGGATCAGAGGACATAGATTTTCTTTCCTTTCTTCCTTTTGTTTTTTCCCTTTTCCCTCGTTTACTTTTCTGCCTTCCCAGATGCGTTCCAGGTCATTCAGGACCTTGTAACAGCTTCTTAACAGCTACACACAGGTCGCTGCCCAAACTGTTTCTTGTACATTTCCTGAGGCTCCAACAGGTGCTGTTCCAAGCCTGACTCAGAAAGAGATAGGTGGGACTTTTCTTCTAGGTGGCATCACTGCCCACTGGAGAGGGATAGATATTTTAGCATCAAGAAATACACAGGACTTCAAAAAAGGAAGGGTACAGGATTCAACGGTTCATTTCCAGTTGCACCTCGGGAAAGAACCATGCTCTAGCCAGAAGCCCCCCTGGTTGTTCAAAATGTCTTTGTTTCCTGATTTGTCCAATGGAACTTAGAGTGAGAGCTTTGAGTCCAAAGGATTTTGCGAAACTCCTTACAGGTGAAAAACCTAAAGCCATTATTCTGCACCTTGCCCTTCGTCTGATCCAGCGTCCCGATTGTTAACTGGGATTCTTTTTTACTCCAGAGAACGGAAACCGAGTTCTCTGTGGAAATTCTGTAGGAGTTTTTTGTTTGTTTGTTTGTTTGTTTGTTTCCCAGAAGGGCTTGGGCATTCACTTCCTTTCCCTCCTGTCCTCCAAGCCCAGCCTGTGAAGCATGTGCCGAATCATCAGGGCTTCTTGGTATGAAGTGAATATGTTGGCATCTTGTAATTGTGGCCCATTTGTTGAGTGTTAATGCACTTTCCTTGCCTGAGATACAATTGAATTAGCTCCCTAGGGCGCTGTTGCCGTAAAATATGGCGTTGAGTAGCCGATGGGCAATCCTCTGCCCCTTGATTAACCCTCACTCGAAACCCCAACTCCAGGGTTTAATGTCGTCCCGACATCCGGAAGGCGGCTTTATGGTGAAAAGTATTTTCAAGGTTCTTTCTTTGAAAACGCTGGAAATAAGTCTGAGGCAGTTCAGCTCCAGGAAGTCTGGGTGGTCCCACATACCAGTCAGGGAGCAGGGAAGAAGACACCATGTCCCCCAGCTTTCCGTAGGACATTCATTTTATTTCTGAAATCAGTTGACATCACTGCTGGCCAAGGAACTGCTCTCACGGTTCCTTCCTTCTAAGTGCTCTCTTAAGGAAGGTGGAGACCATCTGTGACGTTAGCCAAGAGGCAAATAGTGCGATGAGTGACTGGACCTGCAAACCACGCTGGGCTCCCCTCTTAAACACAGGCGTGAGAGCCGCCTCGGCACTGTGTGGTGAGGTGGATGTGGAAACCGCAGGTTTCTTTTGGTTTGGCTTTTCAGTGTGATAGGACAAGGAGACTGAGCTATTCTGCTCTGTCCCTCGCCAGAAAGAAAACCGCATCGTAGTGAGGAAGGGGAAATTGTTGATGTTGTGTATGTGTGTTCCTGAATTACCTGCTCCTTCAGGCGTTGGCTGTAAGGCTTATGGGTATGAAGTGCTGTTGATGTCGTAATTACCATTTCAAAAGCCCGGTTCTAATAAGGCCAGACGCAGCGGCTGCAGCCTAGCAGGCTCTCTGCGGTGCTAACATTTTGGAGGATGTGAAATCTGATGACTGTTTACAACTAAAGGTCACCTTTCCTCACCCTCGCATCAGTCAGTCCATCACTGGGGCTTTGCTCTCTTGTGCTCGCAGCTTGGGTTAATAAGGACTCAAGGACTCAGGAGCAGCTACAGCGGAATAAAGCTCGGACTTCCAGGAGAACAAGCAGAAACATTTCAAATGAACTTGAGGTTGCTTTTATGTGTGTTCAAGTCCATAGAACAGAGAATAATGAAATGCTGAAGACTTTTAAATACGTGGAGAGAACTATAGAAAGCTATTGAGTAACTGTACTTTTTTTTCTCCTTTTGTTGAAAGAGACAGTTTTTTAGGTCATAAATTATGATTTCTATTATTATCTGAGTTTCCAAGCTATTATAGCTCTTGGATTAGGCTAACCAGATTCTAGGTGTCCCTTCTGGATGTCCCCTGCCTGTCACACTGGGCAGTAAATGGTGGTGATCTGAGAGCTCCCTAGAGCACGAACACTAGCTTTTGGACAGAATGCAAGATCTCCACAAGAGCTTCAGCCCCCAGCATCCTTCCCCACAGAAGTCCTCTTCCTTACAGCAGCTGTTCCCATCAAGAGAGACGCCTCACACGCGTGCTCTTGCACACCTGGCAGGGTGTTGGGGTGCCAGCAGGGCAATATGTATCAAAAGCAAAAAAAAAAAAAAAAAAAAAAGGGCAGTAGTGGCAGGTGGTAAGCCTAGCGGTTAAGGAGCCCACATCCCATATCGGAATGCCTGGGTTCAATTTCCAGCTCCAGCTCCCGACTCCAGCTTTCTGCCAGCGCAGGTCCTAGGAGGACCTTGGCTCAAATCCTGGAGTTCCTGCCACCTACTTGGGAAACCTGGGAACCCTGTGTTGAGTTCCTGGCTCCTGGCTTTGGCTTGGCTTAATTCTAGCTGATCGAGGCATTTGGGAGTGAAACAGTCTCAGTCTCTCCCTCCCTCTGTTTTATTGTCTTTTACCTGTAAAAAATTATTTACATATATATATATATATGTGTGTATATATATATGCAGTAACCAATAAAATCTGTTTCTATTCTAAGGACATATTACAGATAATGAGAAAGTATCTTTAAAAATAGAAGCAACCTAAACACCCACAACTGATAACGTGGGAATTGGTCTATTAACGTAGTCGAATGTTGTACAACCGTTAATAATTTTGTTCTGGGAGCACCTGGTTTAAGCATTCATGCTTAAATGGTTGAAATGAGAAATTTTATGTGATAACGTACTTTACCATAATAAGAAAAAGTGTTTGCAAATTTTTTAAGTGAAGAAATTCAGTTGCACAATAGAGTACAGTAGGTCCTTGTATTTATCTGCGGAAATGTACTCAAAATGTTAACAGCTATATTTTTTGCTTACATGTTAAGTTTGCAAGTGATTTTTTTTACTGTTTCTGTATGTTGTAATTTTTCATCCAAGTATGTTTATTACCATAAACTATAGAGTGACCAAGCTTTATAAGCTGAATAGAAGGAGAGAATTCTCTTCCTCCAGTTATTAATATAAGCTGAGCTTCAACTAGTCCTGCTTATTTAGTAGAAAAATAATTCATGCAGAAGGTGGTATTAATTTGTTAAAATTTGGAACCTAATTCCATACCAATATTAGTGTCTGATCAGATTACAATGTTGAGATATTAAACAATTAGATAATAGAAACATTTCCTTTTTAAAAGTTCTATTTATTTGTGTATTTATTCAAAACACAGGGAGAGAAAGAGATATCTTCCATTCACTGGCTCACTCCCCAAATGTCTGAGACACTTTGGACCAGGCCAAAGCCAGGAGCTTGGAACTCTGTCTTGGCCTCACCTGTGGGCGGCAGGATCCCAAGTACTTGAGCCACCACCTGCAGCCTCCTGGGGTGCATGTTAGCAGGAAGCTGGCTCAGAAGTGGAGCTGGGACTTAAGCTCAGCTACTCCCATATGGGACGTGGGCATCCCAGCGGGCATCTTAACAGCTGCACAATGGTGCCAGTCCCCAAAGAAACATTTCTTTTCTGTTTAAAACACTTGATGGTTTTTCCTATGAGACGTTTCAGAATATAAGCGAAAATAAGGAGAAGCATGAAACTGCTGCAGGAGGGACAATATGAACCTTTAGGGACTGTGGCAAAACTCATGAATGAGGGGGGCTTTGGAATGAGTGCTTCTTCGTTAAAGCTCTCTTTGAACAATATTGTTTTCATCTCTACATTATCACCAGATTGCTTGGTATAGGTCTAGTTACTTTGGCACCTTACTCCAGGTAAATTTATAAAAATTGTTTAGACATTCAAATATGTCACGTATAACAGATGTAACTGGACATCTAGTGTACACCAAGGCCTGTGCAAGATGCACAAAATGATTAAAGCAAAAAAGCCAGGGCTCTTTTCCTCAAAGTGCGAATCATATTTCCCTGAATTAATACTAACGTGCCCAAAATGCATCAAGGGAGAAGCAGGCAGAGGTCTCTGGGCTAACTCTCCCCCCAGCCAGGCCCCCTCAGTGTAGTCAGAGATTGGGGTTGGCACACCCCTGCACAAAGAAAATACCTAAGCATGTCCTGCTTGGAAGAAATCTTGGGGTATTTTACAGACCCAGTCAACAAACCACCCAACAGCTTCATATCCAGGTTTAGAAAGGCGGGTGGTCACGTAGACATATTCAGGCGCGTCAGTCTGAGTGACTTTAGAAGATATTTTTTACCAGAGACGGGGAGAAGTTGCACAACCACGTGTTCTCGCGTGCTGCTCAGTGGACCTGTGTCTAGGGTGTACTCTTAGGAAGCAGACTGCCTTGCTGCCATGCCCAGTCCCCTGCTCCTTATGTGTGCTTTTCTGTGTCACTTTCCATGCCTCCCTTCAACCACCACTAAAAGAGAGGTGACAATAGTAGTAATTATCTCATTAGAGCAGTTGCTAAGAATAAATGAGGTCTTGTTTCAAGCAGTCATGGACCCCTACTAAGTTCTCAGTAAATACAAGCACAGCAGTGGGAATCTGGGGCCGGTGATGTGCTATAGCTTCTTAAGTCTGCACCTGTAGCACCAGCATCCCGTACGGGTGCCCATTTGAGTCCTGGCTGCTCTACTTCCAATCCAACTCTCCACTATGGCCTGAGAAGGCAATGGAAGATGGCCCAAGTACTTGGGCCCCTGCATGTTGAGGTGGATTTGTTCTGAGAGGAGGAGCGTGGTAGGGGCAAGAGGTGCGGAGTCACCACACAGACCCTGGGAGCCGGGTGAAAGCAGGCCAGAGGCAAGCAGCCTGCAGACTCATTAATTTCAGTTGTTACATCAGCTTATATAGCCGAGGCAGCCAATCTGGTCAAGGGGCGGTTTATGCCCTAACCAATCACAGCCTGTTGCCAGGCAGTTTCCAAAGCCATCCAATCACAGCCTGTTGCCAGGCTGGCTCTGTTGCCAGTGGCCATCTTGGCATGGCCTTCTCATTCCACCACACCCACACCCAACTAGGAAACCCAGAAGAAGCTCCTGGTTCCTGGCTTCAGCCTGGCCCAGCCCCAGCTGTTGTAGCCATTTGGGGAGTGAACCAGCAGATGGAAGATCTCTCTCTCTCTCTCTCTCGCTATTTCTATCTCTATCTCTTTCTGCCTTTCAAATAAATAAATAAATCTTAAAAAAAAAAAACAGTGGGAGTCATGATAGATAGTAAAATAAAATTGTATACATAAGGATTCTGACTCCTTTAACTTTAAAAATTTACAGCCGTGAGACTCACAAAATTGCAGTGTTCTACATTGCCGAGGGTCAAGAAGACAAGTGCTCCATCCTCTCCAACGAAAGAGGAAGCCAGGCGTACGAAGACTTCGTTGCTGGACTTGGATGGGAGGTAATGAATTCCATTTAGTATTTTTTGACCAGCACTACTTAAAGCGATGTCTAAAGCAGACACTGTGTAGTTTGTTACTTGTTTTTATATTGAAAGGCAGCATAAGCAGGGAGAGGCATTGGGCATAGCCACTGAGATGGCTCCTGGGATGCTCCCATCCCATCTCAGAGTGCCTGGACTCAGGCCCTGTGTGCTTTCCCAATTCCAACTTCTGCTCACACAAATCCTGGGAACCAACAGCTCATGGCTTCAGTAGTTGGGTCCCTGCCATCCACCTGGGAGACAAAGATGGAGTTTCCAACTACTGGTTTTAGCCTGGCCGCAACCTTAGCTGTTGGGAATATTTGATGGGAGATTCTCTCTCTCTCTCTCTCTCTCTCTCTCTCTCTCTCTCTGTGTGTGTGTGTGTGTGTGTGTGTGATCTCAAATAAATAATTATTTAAAGATAGTGTAGGTAGAGTTCTGAAGTTGAAGAATGTATTGAATTTGACATTTTCTGTTTGTTGCTTTTGTTTCCTCTAAACTTTCCTCATAACAGTTTTTCACCTGCTTTGTATAAACACTGAGTAGTCAGATGGGCTCACCCAGTTTAGATAGTTTCTAGTAAATGAAGACAAATATGGGCAGAGAAGCAATGGCTTTGGCCACAACATGGAGACTGAACAAGAAATCAGTGACTTGGGGCCAGTACTGTGGCTCAGCAGATTAAGCTGCTACTTGTGATGCCAGCATCCTATGCAAGCGCTGGTTCAAGTCCCTGTTGCTCCACTTCTGATCCAGCTCCCTGCTAATGCACCTGGGAAAACAGCAGAGGATGGCCCACGTGGGAGACTTGGATGGATTTCTGGGCTCCTGGCTTTGCAGCCATTTGGGGAATAAACCAGCAGATGGAAAATCAGTCTCTCCCTCTCGCCCCTTTTCTCCCCCTCTCTCCCACCTTTCCCCTCTCTCCCCCTCTTCTTTTCTCCCTTCCCCCCCCCTCTCTCTCCTCCCTCCTTTCTTCCCTTTCTCTCTCTCCTTATCTCTTTCTCTGGAAATGAAAATATTTGAAAACAGAACTCAATGATTTGATGGGTGAAAAGATGAAAGAAGAGTTCAGTGGAGTCAGAAGTTGAAATGAAAATCTGGTAGCCATGATGGGTTGACTATCAAGCTGGTTCTCTAAGATCCCAAGATGACCGATTTGAAAAAACATGTTTCTTTCTTACAAAGCGATACTCTGAGGCTGAGACAGGTGCTTTTATGCACTCACAAACATCCACTCAAATGTCTCCCAGGGTCAAAATGCTAAAGGAAAACATATCCCCAGAATCTGAAGTCATTCAGAGTAGCTAAAATGGAAATCAACAGGTCTAAAATAATCTTCTTACTTTGAATCACTTCTCTTTGGGTTTCTCAGTTGCCTGTGTTGTGGGAAACTCTTCGGGTGCCTAAGTGCAAGCTGTCTGCCAGTCCGGTGCTAGCAAGGGGACAGGAGGGGGAAAGCACCCATGTGCAAGGCTGTTCTTTCTAGGAAGCCAAGTGGGCTGTAGCATAGCAGAGTTACTGTGCTGCCAGGAAATCACTGTTCTCCTTGCTAAGAAGCTGAATTCTTATTTGTCATTAAATGTTACTATTGGACTAATATATTTTACACCAGAGTTTTATGAAAAGACTGGAGCATTAACTCAGAGTATATGTTGATTGTACATGGCACAAAGGACATTCTTCTGTTTTGTGTGTCTGAGAATAATTTGCCAGAAGAATACTAGTTTATGCCCATTTGAAAATTTGGGAGGCCTGAGCACCAGCATCCCATATGGGTACCAGTTCGAGTCCCAGCTGCTTTACTTCTGATCCAGTTCTCTGCTATGGCCTGGGAAAGTAGTAGAAGATGGCCCAAGTGCTTGAGCCCCTGCACCTTGCATGGGGGACCCAGAAGAAGCTCCTGGCTCCTGGCTTTTGATAGGCCCAGCTCTGGCTGTTGCAGCCATTTGGGAAGTGAATCAGTGTATGAAAGATCTCTCTCTCTCTCTCCGTCTTTCTCTCTCTCTCTCTGTCTTTCTATCTCTCTCTAGCTTTCTCTCTCTGTCTCCCCTTCTCTCCCTCTCTCTGTCACTCTGCCTTTCAAATAAATGTATAAATCTTTAAAAAACCATAGTACATGTAGGGTTTGGTGCCATCTGAAGTGTCAGGCATCCATTGGGGTCTGAGAATGTACTCTCTGTGAATAACTGGGGGCTCCTGTACATACACACACTCCTGTACACATACACACTTACATATAAACGCGTACATATATGTGTGTATTTAAGAGGAAAGAAATCCACACTGAGTTGTTTGTAGTAGTTTTCTCCACCTGGTGGGATCCTGGAGCACTTTCATCCTGAATATTCTTTATTTCCTGAATATTTTTATCTTAGCTAATTTGCATGACATTTGTATGTAATCAGAAGGAAAGAAACAGAAGTGAAAAGTAATGAGTCCTTTGGCGTCCACATTCCTGCTTAGTGATTAGGAAGAGGTCAGTCTTGACCCTGGCTCTTTTCTCCTCTCGTGACCTTGGTCAGGTGGACCTTTCCACACACTGTGGCTTCATGGGTGGCCTGCAGCGCAACGGCAGCACCGGGCAGACCGCCCCTTACTACGCTACCTCAACCGTGGAAGTGATTTTCCACGTGTCCACCCGGATGCCATCGGACTCGGATGATTCTCTCACCAAAAAGGTAAGGGGCCTCTTTCAGGACCAGGCGTGGCTGCCCTCGTTGGCAGCGAGACTGTCCTGGCGCTGGCCGCGGATCAGGGCCTCGCCCGGCCATGAGGGTCTCCTCTGCACTCACCAGGAGCGCCATCTGCCCCACGGCTGCTGTGGTTCATCTGTAGCATCCAGCATGGCACCAGCTAGATAGAGACATTCATGAACCGCACTCACTCACCATGGTCGCAAGTCCTGGGATTGAGGTTTAGGAAAAGGGAGGGTCTTAAATGCTGCTACTCTTGGGTCCCCCCTCACGTGAATGTTCCCTAACAGAAAGTAATGTTTTCACCCTCACTGACTGGCAGGGCTCACAGAGTAGAGAGGGCTTCCTGACAAATGCACCAATGGGTTCTGGGAAAGCAGGCCCCTCGCAGGCTGGCTATGGCGCAGTCTGGGAGCATCTGTCAAATGGCAGGTGCAGGTGTGCTGCAGCCCAGCCGTCTCACCTTCACTGCCCACCTTGCCCTCTGCTTTGGCTTGCACCCTGTGGGCCCTTTCCCCTGGAATTCAAAGGAATGCTCACCTACCCCTGAAAACCCTCCCCAGGGAAACTTGGTCCTGTACTTCCAAACAGGAGATGTGCACCTCAGGGGACCCCAGGTTAGAAGTGAGCAGGCTGCCCTAATAGAAGAGGCATTTGGGTCTTGGGAGTTGCCAAGGAGAAGAGAGTCCCAGAGCAACTGTGAAATTTGCACTCACCCAGCAAACGACAGGTCCTAGAATCCCATCCTCATGCCCACTGTCTCCCTACAACGCAGTGTGAGGAGCTGAGGGCAGCACTGAGACACCAGCTAAGACTGGCCATTGGAGAGTCTGGAGTGCTAGGTGTCACCAGACCCTGGAGACAGGTGGCTCTGGGCTCAAGTGTATGTCTATTGTATGAGCCCGTGCCTCCATTTCCCGTCTTTTAAATGAGATTAAAAATAGCCTGTGCCACAGGATTGCTAAGAGAGCTGAGTAAGTTGATGCCAGTGCAGGTGCTGAGCCTGATAGCATTGCTCTCACCGTCAGCCCTCACCACTGCCCATGGGTCTAATTGATTCCTCTTCCCCCGGCCCGTTAGCCGGATGATTGATACGGGCTGATGGGCCTCGCTGTACCTGCTGCATTTCTTTTCTCTGCGGTTTTGCTCTTTGACCAGCGCTGCCACAGACATCTGGACCGTTTACATGATGGGCAGCAGTGCGTGTGAGGCATCAGAACTCGGGTCACAGCCCCATTACAGACACCTTTCATAATGATCAAGTGTCTCAGACGACATGACGAGCATGCAAAGGCCCAGCATCCTTTCACACGGCAGCCCCACATGCCGGAATGGCCTCCTGGCGGTGGGAGCCCCACAGCAGTCGCGCCGGCCACATGCGTGTTTCCCACAGGCGTCAGAGGAGTTGTCTCTGTGACTCGGGTTTTTGATAACTGGCCCTTGCTGCAGACAGAGCTCTTAGTGGGGTGGGGGTAGGGAGGCAGGCGGGGTGGGGGGGTCTCACCCTGCAGCTTCACCCAGCATCTCAGAGAACCTAGTGCAGCCTACCAGCACCCTAAGCGGGGCTTGGCCATTTTTACAATTTTCTGCGCCATGTAAATTGTCACCATTCTGCAAATGCATCACCGTTTTCTGTACTTCTGTGATGTAAGACTGTTTTGTTAGAAGATAGATTTATGTATAAAATATCTCAGAAACTGCTTATTAAGTAAATGTACGGTTCTGGGGTTTTTTTTTTTTTGTTTTTGAGAAAAGACCTACTGTTTTCTTAACAAAATCCCATGTCATAAATAATGTGCCAAGGCTTGGCCTTGTAGAAAGAACCCCTACTGTAATAATCAAAATTCAGCTGATAACCTTTCGCAGCTCCAAGATTTAGCATCATTAGCAATAAACTCTCTTTATCAGGATGTCTCACAGCTAGACTAAAAATCAGCCGCAGTAGCAGCAGCCCACAGTTCCTTGTCTTATTCTAACTAAATTGTCTCTAACAGCTTAAAAATGAGCTGCAACATCCTAAAGTGATTCATGCTCTCTGCTGCCCCTGTCATGGGGGGACTTTTTCAATTCTGCAATCCGGTTGCAACCCCATACTGAACTCTTGATCCTTCACCGCAGAAATTTGTTAGCTGCAGCTAGATTAGATTTTTCACAGCTAATCTAACTGCTGTAGGGGTTTGCAGAGTGGGGACAGAGCTGTGCTATTGGATTTGTCCAATTCATTTGACTCCAGGACTATAATTGCACTTATGTCTTACAAGGCTTTTATAGCCTCGGGCTGGCCAGCCGCATAAAAAACAAATTGGCAGTGATACAGTATGAGGGAAAAGGGATGAAAGGCCCACATTATCAGTCTCCAGGCAGCGCTGTTCTGGCAGGAAGTTTCTTGGTTAATTTACAAATAAAACTTAGATTTTGGGATGGGCGCACTGTCAGTTGAACAATGGGGACGTCAGGCCTGACTGTTACTTAGTAAAAGTAGCAGCCGGGCCCGCTGAGGAGCAGGAATTCTTCAATTCTTCCATTCTGGGGCCAGCTGGCGGTGTAATGCAATTAGTCGGGAAAGGAGGTCAGCCCATTAGGTGTGGACCGTGACCAGTGTCACCAGCGGCGTGCAGCCTTGGCGGCAGCCGGCAAAACAACCCTGGCGGCGAGACTTCAAAACTCCATCCGGACGGAGAGTGGCAGCACATGGGGCTGATTTCTTAAGACTTGGGAGCCTCGCGTTTGTTCGGAGCCAGATAAGCACCCCGGCACTCTGGAGCCAGTTGCGTACTGGCAGCAGTGGCGGGGGCGTGGCGGCTCCCGCCTCCAGGGTTACCCATGCATCACGGCCGCCTTGACTGGGTGTGCACTGAACAAGCCCACTGGCACGTTTCTAGTTTGTCCGGATTGATTGCGCTTGTTTTACCTTCATGTGTTCTTGTTATAGGCAGAAGAAGATGTACTTTTTGCTCTTTGGTCCAGATTTATCAGCCGACCAGTCCCACGGCCTTGGCCCTTAGTTTGCGGTTAAGCTAATTAAACTGTGACATGGAAGGCAGCTTTGAGATGGTCACTGTTCTATTATCAGCACATAACAACAGCTCTTCCTTAAGGATAGCATTGCCACGCGGGAGGATGGGTCTGTCGGTGTGATACTACCCTCCCTTGCTGTACTTTGGAGAACACAGTTGCAAATAAAATTAGGAGAGACTTAGTTGGGTTATGAAGTTAAGTAACCCGATTTAGAAAGGGGAGAGTAACTGCAAAATTTCAATACTCACTGTATTAACTCAGAGCTAATGTGCACCACAAGGAGCTGTCAGGTTTCTGGGTCCTGGCCTCGGGCGGAGCAGCACACTTGAGCCGTGTGTGATAGACAGGATGTTCCCATGAGACCTTCGCGCCCCTCATGAAGGCGGGGAGCCCAGAACCAGCCGAGGTTGCCTCCCTTTGCCGGAGGGAAGGCCGTAGGTGTGACCTACTGCTCGTCTAAGTTCTTCCCAAAGCTTCAGTCGTGTGCTGTCCCTGTTCCTCCCACCGCTGTGTTGCCGGTGACCCCGACTACCATGTTTTCACTGCAAAAGGACCGAATTGCAGGAGCGTGTTTTAAGGCTCTGGCATGTTGTATTAAAAAGGGAAGAAAACCTGTAGTATCTAAGTTGGGATTAGAGGCGTACCGAGAGATGCTGAGAGCTACTATGAGAAGCCAATGTTGCTGTTGTTGTTTTTCACTGTTTACGGAAAGGGCTGGCCACACCTGTTGCCTGCTACCCGGTGAGCCTTTATGTGTGTGGGAGGAGAGAGGGAAGCACAAAGAAGGGGGAAAAAAGATGCGCTGGGTAATCTGGCCTTCAGAAAGTCACAGGTGCCATTAAATTGTTCAGGATCATCGTGGCCTGTGCTCTACCCCCGCAGCTGCCTTTGTCCTGGAGCCCGGTTTCAGACACAGCTGAATCGCACATCCCTCAGTATAGGTACAAAGGTACAGGTGCAAGTCTCCTTTGAAATAATGTCATTCCCAAAATGCTGAGAGAGGAAGAATATACAGGCATCTCGGCAGACCAGCTTCCGTCATAACCTTCTAAATGGGAACGCGCCCGCTTTGGGGTCACCTCACATTTTCCCTTTGTGGTCAGGTAGTCCATAAAGAAAGTTGCACTTTTGCTAGCATGCTCGAAATGCGCCATGCTCCGGAGCCTCTTTTTTGCCCTTTGAAGACAAAACTCAAGCATTAGCGTTGACACAACATACCCCGCCTTTTTCTCCAAAGTGATTCTGAATTTAGTCATTTGTAGCGTTCACCCATGAGGTGAGCAGGGAACGAGAAACACTTGTCCCCGGTGGGAGATAGCGCCCTCGGCTGCCCCTGTGGAACGCAGCGGAACCTCAGACTGCCAGGAGGCGTCAGAGGGGCCTTCACAGCCGGCCGTGGTGCTTTGAGAACACGAGTTTGGGCCTAGGTTTTAATCTCTAGGACCTGGTTTCTTTTGAGGCTCACTCGGTTGATTTCACAGGCAGCTTTCTCCAGCCTGGGCCGGAACAGGCCGCGGAGGAGATCCATCAAGGGTGCTCTTGCAGTCTGACACAGCTTGGCCCTGGGAGAGCTGGCAAAAGACCCTTCCTTGGAGACTTTTCATGCCAAGGCCAGGAGTGTGCTGTTTGTCTGAGGGCCTTGCATTCTCTTTGTACATGAAAATGAGGAAGCAAGCCGGCTAAGCTAGTTGGGCTATAACAATAAAGTCGGGCCGGCGCCGTGGCTCAACAAGCTAATCCTCCGCCTTGCGGTGCGGGCACCCCGGGTTCTAGTCCCGGTCGGGGCGCCGGATTCTGTCCCGGTTGCCCCTCTTCCAGGCCAGCTCTCTGCTATGGCCCGGGAGTGCAGTGGAGGAAGGCCCAAGTGCTTGGGCCCTGCACCCCATGGGAGACCAGGAGAAGCACCTGGCTCCTGGCTTCAGATCAGCCAGCCGCAGCGGCCATTGGAGGGTGAACCAACGGCAAAGGAAGACCTTTCTCTCTGTCTCTCTCTCTCACTGTCCACTCTGCCTGTCAAAAAAAAAAAAAAAAAACCAATAAAGTTGCTCTGGGTGTGAGCCTGGGTAGCTATGGAACAGTAGAGATGGCACTGACCTGGGAGCCCCAGGCCTAGTCTGCCAGTGCTATTAGGCACCCTGGGGTGGGCAGTGCCCTCACCTTCCTGAGCTCCCATTTCTCCTTTCAGATGAGACAAAGATGACCTGGTCTGCCTCAGAGAGCTGGTGGGAAGGTTAGACAAGAGAATATGTATGAACATATTTTCTAGACAATAAGACCACTCTAAGTGCTCGTTATTAGTGTTTTTATGAAATTCATTCGTTTCCTAATCAAAGGTGATTTTGTAAAATCCCTTTCTTAAAGGTTTATCATAAATGTACTTTCTCATACATTTTGTAACTTGTGCCATAATGGCTCATGTTCCTTTATATTCATATTTTTTTATTTTCTTAATAACCATTGAATTAAGTCTTATGAAGCACCTCCAGTAATGTGGGATAAAAGGCTTATGCCCTCCATTGTTTAGAAGCAGGCTGAGCAATAGAAAGCAGAAGGCCCCGGCTGATGCAGAAGTAAAATTCCATTTTAAAAAAATCCTTGACATAGCCACTCGTGATGTGCCCACAAGCACTGGCTCGCACGCATTGTCTTAGTACCGGTGAGTTTCCTGTGTTTTTAGGCACTTGTGCTTTTTTCAAATCCTCAGGGGAAGCATCACTGTTGTGGCCTTTTTTGGTAGTAAAATATTTTTGCCTCAGAGTTTTATAATTCAATTTGTAAGCCATGACCCCTCATAAACTGCTGTTATCACCTTGATTAATAAAGAGCCAATTTGTTCTGGCAGCTCCGTCACTTGGGGAATGATGAGGTCCACATCGTCTGGTCTGAGCACTCCAGGGACTACCGCAGGGGCATTATCCCGACCGCCTTTGGAGATGTTTCCATCATCATTTACCCAATGAAGAATCACATGTTCTTTATCGCGATAACGAAGAAGCCTGAGGTACGTTTCCACCACATCCTCGCTCTGACTGCTCAGCTCGTGCCCGTGGGACTCCCTGCCCTGGAAAAGCAGCACTGTGGCAATGGGGAATCTACCGGCAGGTGTCTTACACATATCCGGATTCCGCGTGCTGATTTGGAATTAGAGATTTGGATTTCCAGAGAATCTGCTGTCACGAGCACAGAATTCGGCCTTGTGTCGCTTGGCCTCCGAAAATTACACTGGCCAAGATATTTACAGTGTTTAAGACGATCAGATTTTTAAAACTGTAGAGTTTACAGAATGTGATTTGCACTTTTGGATCTGTCGATTAGTAGGAAGGGCCGAAGGAAGCCCGGAGCACAGGCAGCGTTCGGTGGACGGCTGGGAGTGTAGGGCCCAGCCTTGCCTCCCGGATTGCCATGCTTGCTGAGCCTCTGCTGCTCGCCTGGGGATGGCGGGCGTGTCCGCGCGGAGGCCAGCACTTGATGTGTCTAACAATCGAAGTGCCTTGCCGCAGAATCAATTCAGCAGTGTCAGTTGGTATTGATCCTGGGGAGGGCTGGAACAATCCAATGGTCTGTGTGTGGCGTACACTAAATGGCCACGGCTTCAATCCTAGTCATGCCTTCAGTGCTATCTTAGCAATGCTTTATATACGGTGCCTTGGTTTTGTTGTGGAATTACTGTTATCCAAGGTTCTTTTTCCAGTTTTTTAATTAAACATGCAGCACATTAAGCCACTCAGGAAGAATGATAGCATTTTTTGGCTAGGTATTCAATTGATCTTCATTTTTATTCTAAGTTGTTCTCCTAAAGGAGTTGAAGGTTACCATTCCAAAAACTATTTTCAAGCTTTAGAATAATGGGTAACTGAGACTTATTGTTCTAGTAGGGATGTATAACCAAAAGTGTGAAAGTTGTGGGAACTAAATAAACTAACCAACAAAAGGATTTAAAACATTGCCCGGCCCGAAGTAAAAGCTACTTCCGTGTTAACTGTTATCACTATTTCTACAGTACTTTTGTTCTAGTTTGTACCATGGACAGAAAGCAGTAGTGAATTCCGAGTTTCATGTGCATGGTAGTTCTCAGGATAGAGACTGTGCGAGTCAGCTGCTGAACCCGGAGAGGTTCGGCTGTGCAGCCTCGCAGAGCCCGACACGCAGGGAGGCCTTCTCTCTCTAGTCGGGAGCAGAGGTGCCACAAATTACAGATTTGTATGCTGAGGCTTCAGAAGTGAGTGGGAAGCTATGCATGGCTTTCAAAATTGTTTTGTACCTAAATAAGCTGCTTTCAATTCCCTTTTCCACAAACATTTTGAAGACCTCTCCTACTCTCTCTCTTTCTTTTAAGATTTATTTTCTTCATTTGAAAGGCAGAGTTTACAAGGAGAGAGAGCAGCAGAGAGAGACAAATCTTTTATCCACTGGTTCACTCCCCAAATGGCCGCAATGGCTGGGGCTGGGACAGACTGAAGCCAGGAGTCAGGAGCGTCCTCCGGGTCTCCCATGTGGGTGCAGGGGCCCAAGGACTTGGGCCATCTTCCACTGCCCTCCCAGGCCATAGCAGAGAGCTGGATCAGAGGTGGGGCAGCCGGAACTCGAACCGGTGCCCATGTGGGATGCTGCTATCACAAATGATGGCTTTACCTGCTTTGATTTCGATCTCCCTGTCTCTGTAGTTCTCAGGGTCATGTAAGAAAATGGCTCTTAGTGTTAACATTTATCTTGGTCCACGAGGAGCACCACTTGAAGAATTAAACTGAAAATTTTAATATTAAAGAACCAATAAATTTAGCGTCTTATGGCTTGAAAAACTAGAAAACGTGTTTTTTTAATATTTAGTGTGGATTAACTGGCTTTATTAGTTCATTTTCAGTATGACCCTCTAAAATGTCGTTTAATTCCCTAAAAATGTCACCTTTATTTTCAAGTAAATAACATGAAAGTCATTTCAGTTCACGTTTAAGGTATCCAAAGTGATTTGTGTAAAAGGTGATATACTTAAAATGCATGACAATGGTCTTTCACATTCATTTTTAAAATTTCTTACAAAGTAAGTTTCACAAATTTGGTTATAAAATTTGACAAGATGAATTGAGCAGACTGCTCTCAATATTTTCATCTGAAAAGCCTAAAGGGAAGAAGAGAATAATGGCCAAGTAGAACTTTAGTGTTATCCGACATTTAAAGTACAAACCATTACAATGTAATAAAATTAATCCAGACATTTCCAGGGCAAGTGTGGCTGACCTTTTGTTCACCAACTACTGACCCCAGGGTGAATGTGAGAGGCTTGCAGAGGGAAAGTCTGTTTGTTTGGCTTCAGTCCCTGGTATTTAAATTGCATTCCCTAATCAAATGAAAAGGCTGTCCTCTCTATCAGGTTACAGAATCCATGGCAACATTTGGCCTTTTATATCCATAATGTTAGCCTTTTTGTTTGCATCTAAGTAGAGACACCTGGAGCAATGTTAACATTAACCGATTTAGCATTAATAGCTTCATTATATAAGAATTTCTGATCAGATCGCTGTTACTTTTGTTATATTGCTTCAGCTTGTATTGTTGTCATTTTTTATCTCCCTGCTTGGCAACCAGGCAATGATTTGCAAATTTTTTTTGTCTTGATTAATTAAGCAATATAATTATCAGTAACCGTGATGCAGTCTTTGCTCAACAAAGCTTCTGCGAGAAAACAATGGTAAGTCTGTTAGTATGAATGCATTCCACGCGTCCCAGATGCACGAGGATATTACGGACAATGAGGGGAAAGGCCGCCTGCGAGCGAGGACAAAGGGTGCCACGCAGACTCAACACACTGCACATACCGCCAGGGACGTGCTGCGGGCTCCCTGGGACACAGACGCCTCGCTAGATTACAGCTAGTCAGCAGAGATTAATTCTCAGCCATTTGGTGCAATAATTTACCCATTCCCCAGTCTTTTAACTAGTGCTCCTTACCACGGAATTGCAGGCTTTGTGCTCAAAAGGTTTATTTAACCTTGCCCATTTTTAGGCATCTCCAGCAAAATCATTATTTTTGCTTAGAGATTATAATGGACACAGCTGCCCGAAGTTGAGGAATATTCTTTTTTTGGGAGGATGGGATAGCACAAGTTTAGAGATTGTAGGTGGAGGCCAAGGCATTATTTTAGCACCTGTGTATTTTTCTGAATATAGTGTGATTCTGTGGTCTAAGTGCATTGATTTTACTGGTCTCTGGGCAGCCCTACTTCTTTAAAAAATAATTTTAATCCTTTTTTTTTTTAGGAGGGGAAAAAAAAAACCTCATCAGTACACAAAAGTCCTGCTCATTGGATAGAGTCATGCATATTCAAATTGTACTTTCATTCACTCGGCCTCATTAACAGTGTATGTAATAATGTAGGGCTATTTGTAATACAAGCTTACAGGCAGCCTTGCTTCCAAGTCCTTTGAAATTTAACATATTTTGCTTTTTTCATTCCATACACCTCCCTTAAATATACAAATTATGTGCCTGGCAGAACCCGCCCCCTCCTAACAATACAACAGCGTTTGCGAAATGGTGCGTTGAAGAAGTGCGGGTGTCCTTGTGTGAGCACACAAAACCCTTTGCATCTACCACGGCCTGCTCACATCTTGAGCTTTATATTGAACTGCCTTTTTTTTTTTTTTTTTTTTTTTTTTTTTGCATTAGATGAAAAAAAAAAAGAAGACTTGTGCTTAGCAGCATCATTTCATTGTTAAATTACTTTAAAAATAAGCCCATCTCCTTAACTACTGACACGATAGTCCTTTGGCCGTAGAAAAGAAACCTGTCATTGTCAGACTTAAGTCAGCAGTCAAGGAAAGACTCGCACATAGAGCAGCCCGGGAGTGACTTACAGGGTTTGCGAAAATGCCCTACTTGTTTTTCAGCAAAGCGGCTCTTCACCCTACACATGGTGCTGATCACAGGTGCTGCCTTCCCTCCCGTTCTGTGACTGGAAAGTAACTCCGGTGTTCAGAGCCTTTGCCTTTGTGGATCTGTGTACGTGGTGTTGGTTTTGCCGTGTGTATCTCCCAGGCGCACTCGTGCCTGCGTGGTGATCACAGAGGGTGCACGTTGGGAAGCAGCCTTGAGCAGGAGCACCCGAGACAAGAGGAAGCGCTGGTGAAAGGTCCCCAGCGCCCCAACCAGAGCGTCAGTCTTGTTAAGTGGAAAGTATGGGAAGTCCTGTAGATTCCACTTATTAACAGCCCTGGCGATTTGATCATTTCTGAGACTTATAAGAAGGAAAGAGCAGTAGCACAGGAGCTGGGGCCTCGAACTTCCAGTTCCCAGGCTGCCACACGTGAGTGGGTATCTTAAACAAGCATCCCGGTTTCTTTGAAGCTTAGCTTCCTTCGCTTCCAGGCTGAGGACCAAGGCTTCTCTACAGACCCTTCCACAGTTCTGAGGGTCTCCACTGGATCCTCTTGTTCCTCTCTGCCCACCAGGGAGCTGTCAAGGTGGTCTCTCGCTCTCTTGCAGCTTCAGCAGCTCTTGTGAGTGAGAGAGAGAGTGATTGTGTGTGTGTTGTGTTCACATGTGTGTGTGAGCATGCACGTGCACACACGCATCCCTCTTCATGTCTGTGGGGACGTGTCTCCCAGGATCTTTGCGTGGAGCAGGTGTCCGGCAGTGCTGCTGAGACCTGACATGCCGGAAGTCACGGAAGCATTTGCACGCGGGAATCTGAGAGCAGCTCAATATGGACACCTGTGTTTGAAAGCTCTTTTAAGGTTGCTAGTGTGGCCTCATTATATAGGGAGTGTGTTTGACTTTGCAACATGGTTATAAAATTGCTTTTCCTTTTACTTCACATGTGCAGTTTCCTTAAATGTTTATCCCAATGCCAGCCTAATTACCTTTTTGATGTTAAATCATGCATATTAAAATAATGAGGGAAATTCTCAGGTAAATTAACTTTTGAATATGCAAAGAATCATTTATTTGGGAAAAAATAAAAAATACCCAACAACCAGAATTTACTAAAACATTGAGATGGATTACTGTATAATGTGCTGTGTTCGTAATTTGTTTTTATCAGTGTTATTTCTAGTAAAGGAATGATGTTGAGAAATATGTGGAAAGGCATCTGCCATTTGCAAATGCTGTATTAAAATCAAATTTCTTTCCTGATTCAATGTCACTTCTAATTAGAGGCATCCCCTGGATACAAGGGATTTATATTATCCCTTTTGTCCAGCATTTGAAAGACTGCGTCACCCACAAGCAGTTGGCAGAGAATAATAAAGAACAATTATTTATGATAAGCCTTCATGCAGAAGGAAAAAAATCTATAGCCCAAGTGTGTTAGTTCACTCCTGGCTCCTTTTTATCTTTTAGAACAATTTGACTTTTGAGAATCCCTTCTCAATTGGCTTTCCTCAAAAGTTGACATGGTTTTTCCTTTTTATATTTGGTCTTGGACACGTGCATCTTCAGCTTATTGGCCAGCCAGAGCCAGCCTGCGTACATGTACAACAGCTAGCAAATGGTCGCCCCCACTTTGTGTCCAACAGTGAGGAAGTCCTCATTCTCTAGCTCCGAGCTAAAGGGGCCTTTTGGTTTGAGAGATGGAGCAGACATGTTCTCCAGGCCCCTGCAGTCTGCCCTTGGGACGCTCATGGGTTCCTGAGCTCCTGCACACAACCGCACCCACAGTTGCCCCCCCATCCACCCAGCAGGCAAGTGGGGCAGGGGCGTCAGGAGCACATAGACCCCCAAAGCTGGAGAGACACACAGATTCAGGAAATCACAGCTTAGAAGCTCAGAGGCAGAATCCTCCGTGGGGACCAATGCCAAGACAGGAAAGTCTGAACTGTGATAGACCAGTTGCTGGGGAGACTCAGTGTGGACAAAGCTGAAAAGAGCAAGGGGTGAGGCCCAGTCTCAGGTGGACCCTGACACTTTTGCAAGTTTGCCCCCTAGGGCCCTACCAGGCTCACCCAGTAAAGATTGCATAAAAATCCTCTTGTGCTTTGGCAGCAAGTAGGCATTTTGAAATATACTCAAAATGAGTCTCTTCACAGGGTCTGCTCTCAAGAGAGACTTTTTTTTTTTTTCTTTTGACAGGCAGAGTGGACAGTGAGAGAGAGAGACAGAGAGAAAGGTCTTCCTTTTGCCGTTGGTTCACCCTCCAATGGCCGCCGCGGTAGCGCGCTGCGGCCGGCGCACCGCGCTGTTCCGATGGCAGGAGCCAGGTGCTTCTCCTGGTCTCCCATGGGGTGCAGGACCCAAGGACTTGGGCCATC
The DNA here is from genome assembly GCF_033115175.1 of Lepus europaeus. NCBI lineage: Eukaryota > Metazoa > Chordata > Mammalia > Lagomorpha > Leporidae > Lepus > Lepus europaeus. Next base: position 80,782,851 of record NC_084836.1, read on the forward strand.
CTCCACTGCACTCCCTAGCCACAGCAGAGAGCTGGCCTGGAAGAGGGGCAACCGGGACAGGATCGGTGCCCCGACCGGGACTAGAACCCGGTGTGCCGGCGCCGCAAGGCGGAGGATTAGCCTAGTGAGCTGCGGCGCCGGCCGAGAGACTTTTTTTTTAAGAAAGTGTATCCAACCTGGAGCAGGAGGGAAATACTCAGTTCTGGCTCCCTCTCACCTTCCCGTCTCACCTAAATGAGGGGACCAGAAAATAGAGAAGCGTTTGTGACAGTCATAACCAGAGGCACAGACCCATTAAAAGACTGAACTCAGGGGTGGGCACTTGGCCTAGCCATTGACATGTCCACATCCCATATTCAGCTGCCTAGATTCAGGTCCTGAGTCCTGGCTCCAGCTCCCAATTCCAGCTTCCTGCTAATGGGGACCCAGGAGGTAGCAGTGGTGGCTTGAGTAGTCTGGGTCCCTGCCACCCACAGGACTTGAATTATATTCTCAGATCCTGGGTTCCGCCCAGGACAGCCCCAGCCTTTGCAGGCATTTTGTGAGTGACCTAGTGGATAACAACATTGTCTCTCACTCCTTCTCTCTTTCCATCTCAAATTAAAAGAAACAAACAAACAAAAAAAAAAAACCAAAAACCTGATAAGATCTAATCATAGGATTTTATAAAACTTCCCCACCCCCTTATCATACCACTATACTCATAGAGTTTTTTATGTAACAGGAGAATACAATGTTGGATCTGATTTAAGAAAAAATCTGTAGGGAAACAGTGATAACACAGATGGAAGAAGGGGTGATCCAAGGGAATTTTAGCCTCTGACTTAAAATCCAGAAAACAATAAAAGCAGCATAACTCCTAGTCAGATAAACATAAAAACACACTAGTGGCCTCTCCATTTCAGTTCCTTTTAGCCAATACGTTATGTCTGGCTTTCTACAAAAAAATTGTAAGACATACTAGAAGGCAGAAATAAATTTCCCCCCTCCACCAGCACACACACAGTTTGAAGAAACAGCACAAATCAGAATCATACAACTTAAAATAACTGATTAATATGCTAAAGGAACCAATAGAAAAAGTGGACAACACACCAGAAGAGATGGATCAAGTAGGCAGAGATGGAAACTCCAAGGAAAAGCTACTAGAAATAAAAAACACTGTAACAGGGCCGGCGCCGCGGCTCACTAGGCTAATCCTCCGCCTTGCGGCGCCGGCACACCAGGTTCTAGTCCCGGTCGGGGCGCCGGATTCTATCCTGGTTGCCCCTCTTCCAGGCCAGCTCTCTGCTGTGGCCAGGGAGTGCAGGGGAGGATGGCCCAAGTGCTTGGGCCCTGCACCCCATGGGAGACCAGGAGAAGCACCTGGCTCCTGCCATCGGATCAGCGCGGTGCACCAGTCGCCTGTCGCAGCGCGCCAGCCGCAGCGGCCATTGGAGGGTGAACCAACGGCAAAGGAAGACCTTTCTCTCTCTCTCACTGTCCACTCTGCCTGTCAAAAAAATAAATAAATAAATAAATAAATAAAAATGTAAAAAAAAGAAAAATAATGATGTCAAGCCACAGATCAAGGTGGCACCGAGAACACCATGCAGGATAAATCTCAAAGTATCAACATCTAGGCATGTCCTAAACAAACTGCAGAAAACCAGAAACAGAAAATCTTCAAAGGAGCTAGACCAAGAATAAGAATTACATAGGATTTTATGTAACAGAGTACAGCGTTCATGATTTTCTGCAGAAACCATGCAAACAGGGAAAACAGACACAGAAAGTGGGGGTGGGGTGAGATTGGAGACTCATCAGCCTAAAATTCTGTATCCAGTGATACTGTCCTTCAAAAATGAAAATGAGGAGCTGTCACTATGATACAGGCAGGTCAAGCCACTGCTTGCAACACCAGCATCCCATATCAGAGTACTGGTTCGAGTCCTGATTGCTGGGCATCAGATCCAGCTCCTTACTAATGCACCTGAGAAAGCAGCAGAGGGTGGCCCGAGTGTTTGTGCTCCTGCTGCCCACATGGGATACCCAGATGGAGTTCTGGGCTCATAGCTAAAGCCTACATCAGCCCCAGCTGTTGCAGCCATTTGGAAAGTGAACCAGCCAATGGAAGAGTTCTCTCTCTCTCCCTCTCTCTTGCTCTGCCTTTCAGATAAATAAATCTTTTTTAAAAAACGAAGGAGAGGCCGGCGCCGTGGCCCAACAGGCTAATCCTCCGCCTAGAGGCGCCGGCACACCGGGTTCTAGTCCCGGTTGGGGCGCCAGATTCTGTCCCGGTTGCCCCTCTTCCAGGCCAGCTCTCTGCTATGGCCCGGGAGTGCAGTGGAGGATGGCCCAAGTGCTTGGGTCCTGCACCCCATGGGAGACCAGGAGAAGCACCTGGCTCCTGCCTTCGGATCAGCGTGGTGCGCCAGCCGCGGCGGCCATTGGAGGGTGAACCAATGGCAAAGGAAGACCTTTCTCTCTCTCTCTCTCTCTCACTGTCCACTCTGCCTGTCAAAAATAAAAATAAAAATAAATAAAATTTAAAAAATAAATAAAAAGCAAAGGAGAAACTTTCTCAAAACAAACAAAAAAATTGAAGGACTTTATGGCCAGTTTATCTACCTTGCAATAAATATTAAATTCATTACAACGAATAAAAATTCTACATCAGAAGCATGGATGTACATAAAGAAATGGAGAGTTAAAGAAGGAATAAATTAAATTAGAATGAAATCTGTTTTCTTGCTGTTAAGTGCTCCAACAAATAACAGTATGTTTTAAAAAATAATAGTAAATGTTTGATTATAGTTTACAAATAATTAATGACATCAATATTTATAAGGATAGAAGGTAGGAATCAGGAATAGTATTCCTTTTTTAAGATTGATTGATCTTAGATGCCAATTTTTTTTTTTTTTTGACAGGCAGAGTTAGACAGTGAGAGAGAGAGACAGAGAGAAAGGTCTTCTTTCTGTTGGTTCACCCCCCAAATGGCCGCTACGGCCGGCACTGTGCCAATCAGAAGCCAGGAACCAGGTGCTTCCTCCTGGTCTCCCATGCAGGTGCAGGGCCCAAGGTCTTGGGCCATCCTCCACTGCCTTCCACAGCAGAGAGCTGGACTGGCAGAGGAGCAACTGGGACAGAATCCAGTGCCCCAACCGGGACTAGAACCCGGTGTACCAGCGCCGCAGGCAGAGGATTAGCCTAGTGAGCCGTGGCACCGGCCAGGATTTATTTATTTATTTTGAAAATCAGAGAGGGTTGGCACTGTGGCACAGTGGGCTAATGCCCTGGCCTGAAGCGCCAGCGTCCCATATGGGCACCAGTTCGAGACCCGGCTGCTCCGCTTCTGATCCAGCTCTCTGCTATGGCCTGGGAAAGCAGTAGAAGATGGCCCAAGTCCTTGGGCCCCTGCACCCATGTAGGAGACCTGAAAAAAGCTTTCTCCTGGCTCCTCTCTTTGGATCGGTGCAGCTCCGGCTATTGTGGCCGATGGGGGAGTGAACCGTCGGATGGAAGACCTCTCTCTCTGCCTCTCCTCTCTCTGTGTAACTCTGACTTTCAAATAAATAAATAAATCTTAAAAGAAAAAAAAAAAGAAAATCAGAGAGAGAGATCCTCCATCCACTGGTTAACTCCCCAGGTGAACCAGGCTTCAGCCAGGAGCCAGAAACAACTTCTGGGGCTCCCACATGGGTGCAGGGGCCATCAGCAGGGAGCTGGATTGGAAGTGGAGCAGCCAGATCTCAAACCGGCGCCCATACGGGACACCAGCGTCACAGGTGGTGGCTTTACCTGTTACACACCAGCACCAGCCCCAGGAATAGTATTTCTACCACCTGTGAAATGGTATAGTGTTATTTGGAAGTGGATGTGGTTATTTATAAATGTATTTTCCAACTCAGGGGAACTTCTTTAAAAAAAAAAAAAAAAAGGCAGTACTGAAAAGCTGGGCACACAAATCATGGCTGTGTCTTTGTTATAAATACAATACCTGCAACTTTTAAAATGGGATGAGTAACTAACCAAACGTGGTAAGCCAGGCCACGCATCCCTGCATTTGCAGCTTTCAGCACGGCCTGGTTCTTGGCAGGCCTGCCCATGGCAGTGTTCCTGTTCTGGAAGCTGGAGGTTCTCTCTACTTTGGAACATCGAGATGTCTCGATGGAGTCTCTGGAAGATTAATTTCCAGAAATCAAATGGAGCTTTCAGATCATGTTCTCTGACCCAGGAACTGGCTCTGCCGTCACAGTGAAATGGCCCAAGAGGAGAGCCTGGATGTCAAAGTATGTTGGTCTGGACCCCAGCTTGATTAGGAGATAGTAATTTGGGTTGCGCTTCCTAGGATTATGCTTCCCCCACCCACCCCCAGAGCTGTGTTTCTTTTAATTAAGGAACTCATAGGGGCTCCACAAGCATCCCCTGACTTGCAGCTGATAAGGAAATCCAGCTTGCCAACAGTCATGGTAAAAAAAAAAATCATCTTATTGGTCCCGAGGGTACGGTCATCACACTGAAAAGAGGGCAGGTGTGAGCCATTCAGAAACTTAAGGTGTTTGTGAATGGGCATGCTACACCGGGGTAAAATGCTGAGTTAATGTTCAAGTTAGAACCCATGGTGGAGATAGTCACCCATTGCATTTACTTTTTTTTTCCTCTGTTTAAAATGTTATTTAAGGTATACAGATCTCATGTGTTTCATATATACAGATTTAGGAATATAGTAGTACTTCCCACTCCCATCCATTCTCCCATCCTTCTTCCTCCTCCCTCTCCTATTCCCACTCTTCATTTGTTACAAAGACCTATTTTCTGTTTACTTTATACTCATATGATTAGCCCTACACTAAGTAAAGAGTTCAACAAATAGTATGAAGAAACACTGTCAACAGAAGAGACAAGGGCTATAAATAATCATTGGATCTCAAAATGTCAATTTCGCTCCCATACATTACATTTTTGGAACTCTATTAGTTACCCCAGATCAGGGAAAACATATGATATTTGTCTTTTTAGGACAGGCTTATCTCACTAAGTAAAACATTTTCTAGTAGCATCCATTTTATTGCAAAAAAAAAACCAGTGTATTTTTTTAAGCTCTGAGTTATGCTCCCTAGTGTGTGTGTGTGTGTATGTATATGTATATGTATACACATATTGTAATTTTTTTTAATCATCAGTTGATAGACATCTGGGTTGGTTCCATATCTTAGCTATTGTGAATTGAGCTGCAATGAACTTGAGGGTACAGATAACTCCTCATATGCTGATTGCATTTTGTTTGGGTAAATTCCCACGAGTAGAATGGGTCATATGGTAGATCTATTTTCAGATTTCTCAGGTATCTCTGTACTGTCTTCCACAATGGTTGTACCAGTTTACATTCCCAACAACAGTGGATTAAGGTACTTTTTTCCCCACATCCTCTCCTGGTACTGGCAAAAAAATAGGCTTGTAGACCAGTGGATCAGAATAGAACCTTCAGAAATCAATCCACATCTACAACCAGCTTATTTTGATAAAGGAACTAATATTAATCCCTGGAGCAAGGGTAGTCTCTTCAACAAATGATGCTGGGAAAACTGGATCTCTGTGTGCAAAAGTTTGAAACAAGACCCCTACCTTGTACCTTACACAAAAATCCACTCAAAATGGATCAAGAACCTAAATCTACCACCCAATACCATCAAATTACTATAGGAGAACATTGAGGGAACTCTGCAAGACATTGGCATAGGCAAAGACCTCTTGGAAAAGACACAGAAGCACAGGCAATCAAAGCCCAAATTTACAAATGGGATTAAATCAAGATGAGAAGCCTCTGTACTGTAAAAGAAGCACTCAGCAAAGTGAAGAGGCAACTGAGAGAAAATACTTGCAAACTATGCAACTGATAAAGGAAACTCACCAACTACAAAACAATTAAGAAATGGGCAAAGGACTTGAACAGGCATTTTTCTTTCTTTCTTTTTTTCAGTTACTTATATTTTATTTTTGTTGTTTTTTATTTAACTTTTATTTAATAAATATAAATTTCCAAAGTATAGCTTATGGATTACAGTGACTTTTCCCCCCCATAACTTCCCTCCCACCCGCAACCCTCCCATCTCCCACTCCCTCTCCCATTCCATTCACATCGATTCATTTTCAGTTATCTTTTTATACAGAAGATGAATTTAGTATATATTAAGTAAAGAGTTCAACAGTTTGCACCCACACAGAAACACAATGTGTAAAGTGCTGTTTGAGTACTTGTTGTAGTGTTAATTCACATTGTACAACACATTAAGGACAGAGATCCTACATGAGGAGTAAGTGCACAGTGACTCCTATTGTTGACTTAACAAATTGACACTCTTGTTTATGGCATCAGTAATCACCCTAGGCTCTTGTCATGAGTTGCCAAGGCTATGGAAGCCTTTTGAGTTCACCAACTCTGTTCTTATTTAGACAAGGTCATAGTCAAAGTGGAAGTTTTCTTCTCCCTTCAGAGAAAGGTACCTCCTTCTTTGATGGCCCGTTCTTTCTACTGGGATCTCACTCACAGAAATCTTTCATTTAGGTTTTTTTGTTTGTTTTTTTTCCAGAGTGTCTTGGCTTTCCATACCTAAAATACTCTTGTGGGCTCTTCAGCCAGATCCGAATGACTTAAGGGCTGATTCTGAGGCCAGAGTGCTGTTTAGGACATCTGCCATTCTATGAGTCTGCTGTGTATCCCACTTCCCATGTTGGATAATTCTCTCCTTTTTAATTCTATCAGTTAGTATTAGCAGATACTAGTCTTGTTTATGTGATCCCTTTGACTCTTAATCCTATCATTATGATCAATTGTGAACTGAAATTGATCACTTGGACTAGTGAGATGGCATTGGTACATGCAACCTTGATGCGATTGAATTGGAATCCCCTGGCATGTTTCTAACTCTACCAGTTGGGGCAAGTCCGATTGAGCATGTCCCATATTATACATCTCCTCCCTCTCTTATTCCCACTCTTATATTTAACAGGGATCACTTTTCAGTTAAATTTAAACACCTAAGAATAATTGTGTGTTAATTAAAGAGTTCAACCAATAGTATTAGGTAGAACAAAAAAAATACTAAAAGGGATAAAGTATTAAATTTTACATCAACATTCTGGACAAGGGCTGATCAAGTCACTGTTTCTTATAGTGTCCATTTCACTTCAACAGGTTTCCTTTTTGGTGCTCGGTTAGTTGTCACTGATCAGGGAGAACATATGATACTTGTCCCTTTGGGACTGGCTTTTTTCACTCAGCATGATGTTTTCCAGATTCCTCCATTTTGTTGCAAATGACTGGATTTCGTTGTTTTTTTACTGCTGCATAGTATTCTATAGAGTACATGTCCCATAATTTCTTTATCCAGTCTACTGTTGATGGGCATTTGGGTTGATTCCAGGTCTTAGCTATTGTGAATTGAGCTGCAATAAACATTAAGGTGCAGACAGCTTTTGTGTTTGCCAATTTAATTTCCTTTGGGTAAATTCCAAGGAGTGGGATGGCTGGGTTGTATGGTAGAGTTATATTCAGGTTTCTGAGGAATCTCCAGACTGACTTCCATAGTGGCTTTACCAGTTTGCATTCCCACCAACCGTGGGTTAGTGTCCCTTTTTCCCCACATCCTCTCCAGCATGTATTGTTGGTAGATTTCTGAATGTGAGCCATTCTAACCGGGGTGAGGTAAAACGTCATTGTGGTTTTGATTTGCATTTCCCTGATTGCTAGTGATCCTGAACATTTTTTCATGTGTCTGTTGGCCATTTGGATTTCCTCTTCTGAAAAATGTCTATTGAGGTCCTTGGCCCATCTCTTAAGTAGGTTGTTTTTTTGTTGTGGAGTTTCTTGATCTCTTTGTAGATTCTGGTTATTAATCAGATAAAGATCTGTTGCATAGTTTGCAAATATTTTTTCCCATTCTGTAGGTTGCCTCTTTACTTTCCTGACTGTTTCTTTTGCAGTACAGAAACTTCTCAATTTGAATCCCAATTGTTAATTTTGGCTTTGACTGCTTGTGCCCCTGGGGTCTTTTCAAAGAAGTCTTTGCCTGTGCCTATATCTTGCAGGGTTTCTCCAATGTTGAACAGGCATTTTTCAAAAGAGGAAATTCAGATGGCCTACAGATACGTGAAAGAATGCTCAGGATCACTAGCCATCAGAGAAATGCAAATCAAAACCAAAATGAGGTTTCACCTCACCCCAATTAGAATGGTTCTCATACAGAAACCAGCAAACAATAAAAGCTGTTGAGGATTTGGGGGTGGAGGGGTGAGGGGAGAGGAAGGTACATTCACTGTTGAGCACAGAGTCAGCGAGGGCAGCCCAGGAGAACCGCTTTCCTCCTCCCCATTGTGTGCAGCAGCAACACTGTTTTTCCTTCAAGCAGCCAGGGACAGCTCCACTTCCAAGTTCGAAGAGCACGGTGTCTTCTTCTGGTCTAAGCGTGGCTCCCTTAGGTACTGAAAGCTAAAATCAGAGACTGATGTCATAGGGACAGGAGACAAACTAACGTATGCCGGTCAGGAGGAGTAGAGTGAGAGGTGCTTTCCCCACCTTCCTGGATCTGCATAGTCTGGTTATGGGAGAAATGCCGCCATGTTTTCATGTCTGGGCCCACAGATACACTGTATTTAAAGGCCAGTATCTGCTTCCTGCAGGGCAAGCTCAATAAATGAGTTTTTGACCATCACCATACCTACTGCGTGCCTCTCCCTTTGTCTCTACTGGTCCACTGTGCCTTTATCACACTCCCTATTACAGCTTAGGATCTGTCTAGCTGTAAAGTAGGGCAGGTCCTACCCAGTTCTTCCTCAGTAACACTTTGTCTTTTCTTGGCCTCTTTCATTCTGTGAACATTTTACATACATAAATACCTTGCATTCGATCCATAGCTCAGTCTGAGAAGAGAAATAACAGCAATACTGAGACTTCTAGTCCATAAACAGTGTCATTCCATATGAATGAATACCTCTCATATGTTTTGCAATTTTCTTTATATTTTCCTTGTTAGATCTATTCCTGTGGTTTTCATGTTTTTATGCTGTTGTACATAATATTTCCTTTTCAAGCCAATTGTTGCTGCTGGACAAAAATGTAGTAAGTTGTGTGCGTGTGTGTGTATGTGTGTGTGTGTGAATTTATTCTATATCTATTGACTTTGATTAAAAAAAAAAAAAAAACCACCTCTTATTAATTCTGACCATTGGGCCAGTGCTGTAGCAGAGTAGGTTAAGCCTCTGCCTGCGGCACCAGGATCCCACTGGATGCCAGTTCATGTCCCAGATGCCCCTCTTCCAGTCCAGCTCTCTGCTTATGGCCTGGGAAGGCAGCAGAAAATGGCCCAAGTGCTTGGGCACCTGCACTCATGTGGGAGACCCAGAAGAAGCTCCTGGCTCCTGGCTTCAAATCGGTCCAGTTCCGGCCATTGTGGCCATTTGGGGAATGAACCAGTGGATTCACTCCCTTTCTTTCTGTCTCTCCCTCTCTCTGTCTATAACTTTACCTCTCATGCCAGTCGCCACGGCTCACCAGCCGTTAGCACGTGAGAGACGTTTACATGGAGCAGTAAGTAAATGAATGAATATGGCTGCCTTGCAGTGGAACTTCACTCATGAACTGAAACACGAACGTCTCTAGGTGCAGAGACAGTCTTTCGTTCACTCTTGTGTCCCAAGGCCCTCCCCATTGCCAGCCGCAGAAAAGGTGTTTTAACAAACAAAAGTAGTCAAAGCCTAAGCTGGTGGGAATAGCCCTGTGGTGCAGTGGATTCAGCTGCCTCCCTTAACACTGCTACAATTCCAGTGCAGCTTCCTGCTGACGTGCCTGGGAAGACAGCAGTTGATGGCTCTAGTGCTTCAGTCCCTGCCACCCATATGGGAGACCGGGATAGAGCTCCTGGCTCCTGGCTTCAGCCTGGACCATCCCTGGCTGTTATGGCTATTTGGGGAGCAAATCAGCTCTCTCTCTCCCCCGCCCTGCTCCCCGGTGTTGCTCTGCCTTTCAAATATATCAACAAGTCTTCTTTTTTTAAGGACTTAGACTGAAGACCCACATTCATTCATTTAAATTATTTAAAATATTGATTAATTTCACTCGTTCACTGGGAAACGAACAGCTCTTACACTTAGGTCTCCAACCTCGTCCTCTCCCGGTGGCTTCCAGCCTGGACGTATCCACTACTTCCTCAATATGTCCCCACGAGACACCTAATAAGCATCTCTAACTTAGCATACATCTGCAATTGAACTCATGAGCCTCCCTCTCAGTCTTCCTGGCGCCTGGAGTTCCTGCCTTCCAGTTGCCAGGCCAGAGACCCTGGCATCATGCTTGTCTCTTGTACCTCATTTACAATCCTTAACAAATCCCACCCACTGTACTTTTGAAAATATATCCAGGGATGTCTCCCCCCACCCACACCTCTCCCCAGATCTCCTGCCACCATTCTCATTCAAGCCTGAATCACCATCTCTTGCCTGGGTGATTTAATAGTTCCCCAGCTGGTCTCCATAATGTCTCTCAGCAGTTTGCCCAACTTCAGTAGCCAGACCAGTACCTTTAAAATGTAGGTTAGATCCTACTCCCCCATACACTTCCCAGCACCCTCCAGAGGGTTTCTTTCTTACTCAGAGCAGAAATAGAGTGCTTATCGTCTCCTACAAGACCATTTTTTTTGTTTGGGGTGTTTTTTTAAGATTTATTTATTGATTTGAAAGAGATAAAGAAGAGGAGAGAGAGATCTTCCATCTGCTGGTTCACTCCACAAATGGCTGGGATGGATTTATCTGAAGCCAGGAGCTAGGAGCTTATTTCGGGTCTCCCACACAGGTGCAGGGGCCCAAGCACTTGGGCCATCTTCCACTGCTTTCCCAGGCCATTGCAGAGAGCTGGATCGGAAGTGGAGCAGCCAGGACTTGAACCGGCACCCATATGGGATGGCAGCACAGCATTAGCCTGCTATGTCACAGCGCCAGCCCCAACCACTGTTTTCATCTGTCCAGCTGTCATCGTGTGTTCTTCCTTTTACTCACCTGCACCTGGCCGCGGCCGTCATGGAGTCCACACTATCGCTTAAACAGTACTAGCTGTGCTCTGACCACGAGGCTGTGCACTTGCTGGTCTTCCTGACAGGTAGCATCACAACCTGTGTCTCCCTCCTTTCCTTTTAGGTCTGTGCTGCAATGCCTTCCTTCCCTACAGCTCTCACTGGCCATTTGATGTAATTAGTGATACTCTCCCCTCCCTAAAGAAAAAAAATAATAATAATAAGTCTTAGTGCTTTTCCACACTTTATTTTTCATCTTGATACTTTCACATATTCATATATTTTATGTGTTTATATTGTTCATTCTCTAAAATCTTCAACAAAACTTTGAGCTCAGTGAAATCAGGGATTTTTAAAATTATTCTCCACTGTGTCCCCAATGAATAAAAATATTTTGTCAACAAATGAACAAATGACTGAAATAGTAATGTAACAAATGAATAAGTGACAGTAATGTAAGAGTTACAGAGCACGAATTGTGGAAATCTTTACTTAGTATAGAGTTGGTCTTCTGTATATGAAGTTAATTAAAAACGAATCTTAATGAAGAATGGGATGGGAGAGGGAGGAAGAAGTGGGATGGGAATGAGTGTGGGAGGGCGGGTATGGGAGGAAGAATCACTATATTCCTAAAGTTGTACTTATGAAATTTGTACTCATTAAATAAAAGGTTTCAATTTAAAAAAATAAAAGAGTTATAGGGAAGACCCAGTCTTTGGTCTCATGTAGCTTACAGTCTCCATATTAGTGATTGGGGTAAATGAAATCCAGAGAGAGAGAGAGAGAGAGAGAGAGAGAGAGAGAGAGAGAGAAAGGAGATCTCTAAAAAAGCGCTGTGGAGTAGCAAATTAAGGTCCCGACTGCTCCACTTCCCATCCAGATCCCTGCTGATGCACCTAGGAAAGCAGCAGAAGATGGGCCAAGTGCTTGAGCTCCTGCCACCCACGTGGGAGACCTGGTGGAGGCTCCTGGCTCCTGGCTTTAGTCTAGCACAGCCCTGGCTGTTGTGGCCATTTAGGGAGTGAGCCAGCAAATGGAAGATATCTCTCTGTCTCTCTCTCTCTCACTCGCTCTCTCTCTTAAACTCTGCCTTTCAAATAAATAAATAAAAGTTAAAAAAAAAAAAAAGCAGGCATGAACACTTCATGGGCTACCCACATGGTAAAATGGGTCCATTGAAAGAAAGCCAAGCCTCTGTTAAAGAGGCAGAAGGAGATGAAGATAGGATAAGGCAGAATCTTGGAGACAGGGAGGACAGAAAGTTCAAGAAGAATGCGGACTGTAAGCAGGACCGCGCGGTTGTTGACAGGGATAATCATCCTCTCCATTGACAAGTTGATATGCATGGGGACCTAAGCCAGGGACCTGACCAGTTCCACGGCTGGTGTCAAGAGGATGCCAGCCTAGTGAAGTGCAGCGAAGCACATCCTTGTACCTTGCATGGTCCACATGATGTAGGCACACAGGAAGAGTAGTGGTATTTCCACAAATACAAACATAAAAAAAAAAAAAAAAAAAAAACGGAACCCGGTGAGAATTTCTCCTCGCAAGTCTTGCTGGAAAGTTCCTAACAGAGGAACCTCCCAAGCAGTCCTGCTTCCCTTGGTTTGAGAGCCCTCGGTCTCAGCCTGTTAATAAGCTCACTGCGCGTCTGAGACTGCACTCAGCTGTTCTCCTGTTCTTTGGTTTGATTTTTACCGGTTTTTGATCATCATTTTGCTGTTTCACATCTACAGGTTCCATTCTTTGGACCTCTGTTTGACGGCGCCATAGTGAGCGGGAAGCTGCTGCCCAGCCTCATCTGTGCCACGTGCATCAACGCCAGCCGAGCTGTGAAGTGCCTCATCCCGCTTTACCAGAGCTTGTATCTTTTTGCTTTAAATAAGTAACACATTAGCCACACCAGAACTGAGACTCCTGGCAGTCTGCTGTGAGAGGTAAGCATGAAAAACTGCCTCGAAGGGAGACGAGAGCATTGTTTTTCAGTCTATAGTGACAATCACATTCGTGTGCTTTTCGTATCGTGTGTTATTTTATATTAAATAGAATAATGTTGAGCTGCACTGAACTTAGGAAGGGTTTATTTTCAAAGCTTACCTGCGTGTGTGTGTCTAGGACACTGCACCCATCGTGAGATGCGTATGTCTTCTTAGGGTTTTTCCCCTTCAACTTCAGTCTGTTCCTTTATGTTGCCTGTGTGTCACAGCCCCTGGTGGAGAGCGCGGATGCTGAGCGAAACGTAACACCTAACAGATACCAGAAGCAAATGAAACGACTCTAATAAATCAGAGGACGTGGCCAGTGCCACTGAGAAGTGCAAATAGAGTTCTGGGAGGTCAGAGGAAGGCAAATAGCATCTGCTTAGGAAGAGGGACAAGTTCTCTTTCGACTTATCCGTAAGAATGGCTAGGACTTCTCTAATTTTCCCAAGTCATTAACATTTTCTCCTTTAATGTCTAATCTTTTCCCTAAAAAGATCTAAAAATTTCACACTTGTAATTTTTTTTCGCAAATGCGAAGTGGCATGGTGTAACCCTTAAATCCAAGCATAATCCCCAATTATAAGAAAAGGAGATTACGGTGAGTGACTATAAAATTGCTGCACAAGGCATCTTAGTTGCTAATAAAACTTAGACTCTCTTTGTATCTCATTAGTATTGATAACGATGCAAAACATGCAGTGTTTGGGCCTCTCTGTCTATTTCTCCTAACCTAATAGTAAATGATGTATTGCAAGCCAGTGGGGATGGTGGGTGGGTGGTGGGTAAGAAATATGTGTGAATAGATACAGTGCATGAAAAATACCTTTCATTAAAATCCTAGTCACTTCATTGACTGATACTCTGTCTTTAGATTAAAAAAAAAATACATATGCCATGTGGCAACTTAGAATTATCATAGAAATTAGTAGTAGAAAAGAGCTATTAGGTCCCATCTGGTCCTTCCCCCAGGGGCCAAGCCAGCATCATTCCCTTCATCGTCCTCCCCCATGCTTTGTCCAGGCTGTTGGGGAGTGCTTGGGAGATGCCATTCTTCGGAGTGATTTCCACAGCACTCTAGGCTTAATCTTAGAGCTGGTATCAATTCAGCCTTCAGCATGGAGTCTTTATTTCATGCACTGTAGAAAAAAGGACTTCTTGGCAAAAACGAACAAGTCCTATCCTGTGATTACCTTGTCAGTTTCATGTCAAGTGGGATGAGCTGGAGGACACCCATCAGTCAAGTTATGCTGGGCCAAGGCAACGAAAAAGGATTTGCAAATAAGGAAATGCCATTTCGTGCGAGTTTAGTCCACTGCGATTTTTGCCACTCTCCACTTACCAAGCTTCTCATTGTAAAATCCATGCCTTGTTAATTTGTCAGACACAGCTTCAATTAACATCACACCACTGGAGCAATCAGGTTTGGGAGAAAATGTTTTTAAAAATTCAAGCACTAGTATTCAGTCTGACTTTAAAAAACTTTCCAGGCAATCACATCAGGACTAATGTGGATACCAGCTAGGGCTGCTGATGTTAATATGGGCTAATAAATGCTTTTCTCCAAGTTAATTCACAAAATAGCCAACTTGGCATCTCAGAGGACAACTTGGTACCAGATGAAGGGAGAAACTCGCAACACCTAGTATGCTGATCATTGTAAAAGTTTTAAATATTTTTTGCATTATACCCTGAGAAGATTCACTTGATGCCATTCAAATCCGTTATGTAAAACAAGCAATCAGCTGTTATGTATAACTTTTTATAGAGCCATTTTCAGTGGGAAAACTTTGCAGCCATTTGCTCTGTTCTTTAATTTCTATCTACAGAAGGGCTACTACTAGAGAGTCTAAGTTTTTTTTCTTTAAAATACTGGTGACTGATTTTCAAAACTCTGTGTAGGTGAGTGGGTGAGTATGTGTGTGAGTGTGTACGTACGTGTGTGTGCCAGTTCATTAATTCCTTGTAAAATGTTTTGTTAAAACATTCAGGTCCACACAGGCTTTTGTGAACGTCATTTGATAGCATCATGGCAAATGGCTGAAATTCGCTGCTTCCTTGAAACAGGTCTTAAATTGGACTTTTGGGCCGGCGCCGTGGCTCAACAGGCTAATCCTCCGCCTTGCGGCGCCGGCACACCGGGTTCTAGTCCCGGTCGGGGCACCGATCCTGTCCTGGTTGCCCCTCTTCCAGGCCAGCTCTCTGCTGTGGCCAGGGAGTGCAGTGGAGGATGGCCCAAGTGTTTGGGCTCTGCACCCCATGGGAGACCAGGAGAAGCACCTGGCTCCTGCCATCGGATCAGCGCGGTGCACCGGCCGCAGCGCGCTACCGCGGCGGCCATTGGAGGGTGAACCAACGGCAAAAGGAAGACCTTTCTCTCTGTCTCTCTCTCACTGTCCACTCTGCCTGTCAAAAAAATAAAAATAAAAAAATAAATTGGACTTTTGGAAAAACACCGAATAATCTGACAAATTCTATTTGCGGGCATCTAATTAAATTTATTCACTCACCAAATGGACAGCTAGCGTGGACGCACTGGCCATCTAGTCCAGGGCCAGGAGCTGGGACTGCAGCAGAGAGCAGGACAGGTTCTTAGCCTACATGTTCGTTGCCCAGGGGCTTCCCAGAGAAGAACAACCTGATAGGTGCAGAAAGTGTGCAACAGGTGAAGTTCCATAAAGAAACCAAGTAGAGAGCTGGGGTGCAGGAAGAAAGGGCTTCTCTGAGAAGAGAGTGTTTGGGCTGAGACTGAAGGGAAGAGAGAGCAGCCGTCCTCAGAGCCCAGGGATGCTGTTCCTGGCAGAGGATGGTGTGCCTGGCAGAGGAGCGCAGGGACTCAGGCCCTCACAAGTGAACCTGTGTTCTGAAGGAACTGTGTGCATGTTCAAGTCCATGGTTCCTGTGATGGACCCAAAAGCCAGCTCCCAGCAGAGGTGATTCCCAAGAGAGCTGAGCTGCCTGGACCTTTCCTCCTCCTGCCTGCCTTCAGACTTCTTATCTTAGTACAGCATGCTGGGGTGAACCCCCGGGGCTGCCTGGTGCAGGGGCCAACCCCCAAGGCCCTGCAAGCACCCTGAGGCCTGAGCAGACCCTCAGCACCTTGGACACACATGGATCCAGGGCTTGCTACTTAACCTGAGGGTCCCGGTGCAGAATGCAAGCGTGAACCCCTTTGGAAAGAAAGCATGGAAAAATGCCCTTAATGAGACCAGGAGAAGCACCTGGCTCCTGGCTTCAGATCAACACGATGTGCCGGCCACAGGCAGCCATTGGAGGGTGAACCAATGACAAAAAGGAAGACCTTTCTCTCTGTCTCTCTCTCTCACTATCCACTCTGCCTGTCAAAAATAAATAAATAAATAAATAAATAAATAAATAAATAAATAGAAAAATGCCCTTAACAAAGGTGCCAACATATAAAGCTTTTTTTCTTCTTTTGCATTTTCTTTCTTCTCAAATTTTTTTAAATATTTATTTTATTTATTTAAAAGGCAGATTTACAGAGAGAGCAAGAGACAGAGGGAGAGTCAGAGAGAGAAATCTTCCAAACACTGGTTCATTTCCCAAATGGCCAGAACAGCTTGGGCTGGGCCAGGCTGAAACCAGGAGCCTGGAACTCCATCCGGGTCTCCCACACCAACTTTCACTGCCTTCCCAGGTGCATTAGCAGGGAGCTGGATCAGAAGTGGAGCAGCCAGGACTAGAACCAGTCCTCATACGAGATACCAGCACCACAGGCCAGAGTTTAACTCCCAGTGCCACCATGCTGGCCCCCTCTTACTGTGTTTTTTATTTGCTATTTAGTGTTATTCTGAGTAAGGAAATATTTAAAATTTTAGCATTAATTCTACCATTCTTTGTATTGTGTAATACCAATTTAATATGTACACGTAAACACTTAACTCATATATGTGATTCCTGAAATTACACAATTCCTATTTCATAGCTTATGTGGGAGTATGTGTATGTGCATGTGTGTATCAATTGTTGCCATCAGTTTATTGCTGTGTAAAGGAGGATTTATAGGAAAAGAGACTCTGGGTTACCCTGTTTTTTACATTGCTTCTGTGTCATCATTTTCAAAGTGGTTGACTACTGTAGGACAACTCAGAAAGATGTGGCAGGGCGCCTTGTTCATGCTTCCTAGGGCACTGCTGCTTGCTTCTTGCCTTGAAAGCCAGTTCGGATTCAGAGGAACATGGGATGCTCAGGCTAGTCGGTGCCCACAGGTGCTCTGTCATGGAGGTAGCACGCTTCCCATGTGCAGCTGCTCGGGCCGCACGCCCATGCTGACCCTCCCAGAGTCCACTGGGGAACTCTGTTCATGGGTGTTTAGTAGAACGGAGTCCCTACCTGCAGCCTGGCACGTAGTTCTCAGCAAAATTGTCCTGGGTTTTCAAACCAAGACTCATTAAAGAAAAAATCTGAAAAAGAATTCCTATGACCTGTTCTTTTGGAAAATACTAGATTCAGTGCTGACAAGAAAGGGAACTTCCTTTGTCAACGTGGGCCACCTTATATGGGCAACCCCAGGTCCCCGTTTTGGTCCTGGTATTTAGATTACCATTTTTAAGAACATTGCCAAGCTGCTATTTTTCTTTTCCAAATACCACTTATTTTCTGGGTATCAGGATGGCATTATTGTGGACAAAAGACTTGTTTACTACTGTCCTTCTGTAAATCCTTTGGAGAGGAGCCTCTTGCTTTTTTGATTCAGTCGTACACACACCTAGCCAAACACTGATGAGGAATGAAGAGCCAATGGAACTCCACCGGGGTAGTTTTCTCCCTGGCTCTTCCCCAGCTAATGACTGATATTTAACATCAATGTCAGTTGCAATTCAGTTTCATGTACTCGGCATATTTAACTAGGAATGGGAACGCAGGGAGATGCATACTGATTTTGTTCAGTACTGTTCAAGAAAACACACCATTTCTCATGAAGGTGAGGACTGGAGCCACTGCTGGAGCAAATTTTGCCTTTCAGGAGTCTTTCTGAGCAGTAAATGCAACTTAGAATCAGTATCAAAGGAGTTGCTGTGCGGGGTAGCCTTGGCTAGCAGATGAGATGGTTAGAACTGCATGGCAAAGGCACATACAGCAATGAAAACTATTATTATCTTACATGATCAAAAAAAAAAAGTGACCCCAGTACATTTGTGTTTGGAAAGCACCCTCAGTAACATTTTAGCTTAGCCCCATTGTTCCCCCCAGATTTCCTATAACTTCCTTAGCGGGCCAAATCAAATCTGTTGTGTGGAGCCTTCATCCTGTGGCCACTGCTCTGGTGAGTGATGGGGGCCCAGCTCACCTGCCATCTGCCTTTCCAATCCCTCCTGGGCAAGCAGAGGGCCTATTCCTGTGCCTAGGATGTTGTCAACGGGGAGCTTGCCACATGTCCTGTTTGCAGTTCCCAAGCCAGCTAAGGATTCCAAAATCAAACCACGGTCAGCCGATAGACATTTCCAAAACCGCGTAAGCCAGGGCTTTGAGTCTCCTCACCAGATAACTTGTTTCCGGAGAAAAGGTTGCCACACAATATGCAGTGTGCCCATTAGGAGGAGTTCACCCTGAATCAAACAGATGGTGGCCTTTTAAAGTAAACGTTCACTTCAATAGAACAATAGTCTCAATGGCATTCACCATCGCGACTCTGTGGAACTATCAGCATTTGATGGAGAGGACTGGACTGCCTAAGAAGAAACGATTTTGCACCTATTCTTTCACAAGTGACATATAGTTTCATTTTCGATTAGCAGATCATTCGATAATATCAGAGCCTCTCTGTTGGACCCATGCATTTGTAACATCGGTATTAAATTCTCCCAATTTCCACATCTTCACAAATGGCCCTTCTCCCTAAAGCTGCAACAACCCTGTTTCTTCTCCAGTGGGATCTTTGGTTCTTTTTCCTGCAGACCTTGATTCCTTCCATTCATTTCCATACGCTTCAGGAAAAAAAAAATAAAGTCAGATGGTACCATGTGTTGTATTTTGCCATACAAAACCACTTATGCTTTTGTCAACATTTACATTGTCCCTACCATACTGTGCCACACTCTGCTAGACACTGTCCTAGCCACTTGTAATAGAAATATGAATAAGATATTCCATGTGAATGGACAATATTTGTTCATGAGCCAGGCTCTGAAAGAGCACATTACACTTGATAATAGCAGAGGCTACCATATGGCACAGTATAGGACTCACACACACACACACACACACACAGAGGATGGAAGTGATGAAAGCATTTAAGGCGCATGGAAGGAGTTGTGAGAGACAGTGGGAGCCTAATCTAAGGTGGTGGCAGGTGGATGATTGGATGCATATGGAAAGGAGATGGACTGATTTCAGCGTGGGACCTGCTGGGTTTGCTGGGGTGTCGGGGGTGATAAGAATCCCAGTCAGAGCCCTCTGTAGCATCAGCATTTGAAGAGCAGGCTTGGAAGGAGGAGGCAGAGATGGAAGCAAAGGGAAAGGAGAGAATGATTTCTCAGAAAAGCAGGGAGGAGAGAAGTGACGGGTTATACTCAGCAGACCGGGCAAGCAAGACGCCTCTTCTTGGACGGCCTCATCCGTGACCGGTGCCGGCAGCCTCAAGTTTTCAACTGATGAATTGGGTACAAGAGGACCAAGAATTGATAGTGCAAGGGAAGAGGTGAAAAAAAGAGCAGACAATGACAGCACCAAAAAGAAAAAATACTAAATGGGATCGGAGTGCCTGTGAGCCCCAGATGAACAGGAGAGGGCCTGGATCTGAGATCAGGAGCCAGAATAGAGTCCGACCCCTGAGGGGAGAGGTGGGCACTGCTTTCCCCACCCAGATTTCCCAGTGGGCCCAAAGCAAATGACAGCTGTCATGGGGATTTCTTCTTGACGTCTATGCACTCACTCCAAGGTAGATTCTGCTAAGGGAGACAAACATCTGATAAACTCTTGGGTGGTAAACAGCTTCACCTCACAGAAGACTGAGGAGGAAAACTACTATTTTGGGTCCATTTCTTAGCTACCAAAAAGCATGAATTTGTAACTTGGAATGTTGCAGAAAATAATGAGTTTGTATTAGACTGTGTAAAAATGGGAGGAAAAAACACAAATAGGCCTGTACTTTGGACATTTGGGAAGCACATTACAAAAAGTAGAGTTGAGAGGAAGAAATGATATATTCCCCTGGGGAGGTTGAGTGAGATTTTTTAATTATAAAGTTAAAATTACTTATGTGAAAAAGAAAAGTGGGAGGCATGGAAGAGCAGCCAGTGCAGGTATACCAGGTGGCGGTCTCTGGTGCATCAAGATGAACAAAAGAACTCCTCACTCTGCCGTCATCAGGTCGACCCTGTTAACCAGGATCCCAGTGGCCGTCCCCCCTGGTCATCTGTTCTTGGAGAAGAGACAGAAAGGTGTCTCAGTGGGTGAGTTAAAAGGCAAATCCTTGTGAATACAATAAGAACAGAAAAATGAACTGACCTCTGCGAGTAAGGTCCAGACTTCAGGGCCACCTGTATGTTCCAGAACAAATTTGCAGCACTGATCTCCGAACCATACACACCATTTTTTTAGAAATCATGTAAAATGAAGTCTATATCCAAAACTGCAAAACAAAACAAAAAAAAATTTCCTCATTTTCAAACATATTAAATGATGATTTTTACAATGTTGCCTAGGTGTCTTGTACAGTTGTTAGACTAGATAATTAAATAGCTTGTGAAACTCTCTGAAAATAGCAATCTCCTGTGCTCACAGGACTGAAGTGAGCCTACTGTGCTGGGTGAGATTGCTATTTTCAGAGTCGAGGAAGCTTACAAACCTGGATTTTGCTATAATCTATGATGAAGCCTCATGGTCATCTGACAGAGAGAGGGCTCAGGGCCCCAGAGCCACATGACTTGATGATGGCCAAAACCTCACATGCATTAATTAATTCCTGGGCCACCAACTGGCCTGGGGCTTTGTGTCTCTAGTGTCTTTTCTGTGCCCTGGCTTTGCCCAACTCCTCTTCCATTCAACAGTTTTATCAGTAACTTTCAAAAACACCTGGAACACATTTACCAAAGGTTTAGAACA
Source organism: Lepus europaeus (assembly GCF_033115175.1). Taxonomy (NCBI): domain Eukaryota; kingdom Metazoa; phylum Chordata; class Mammalia; order Lagomorpha; family Leporidae; genus Lepus; species Lepus europaeus. The sequence goes on from NC_084836.1 coordinate 80,803,945, forward strand.
TGTTTGAAAGAAAATCGAGAGAGTTAAGTAGTTTGACACAAATTAGGCCAAGTCAGAAGTTAGGATTATCTCAACAGAGGAGACTTCCAGAAAGGAATGTCAGGTGCTTGGATTCGCAGGGGCGTATGCAGGGGATGAGGGCGACGCAGCTGCATGGCAGTTGGTATGAGCTGCGTCGGAGGATCGGGGTTGCCCACTCATGTGCGATGAGACACCATGAAGTCTGTTCACAGGAGCTGAGGCATCATTCCTGTGCTCCCACAGCCGCGGGGAGCACCTCAACAGCGCCTTGCTGCCCCAAAGACAGACTCCGCCAACCTGCAGCCAGTCCACGGAAGTTGTGCTCAGGCGTCCGAGAGCCATGGAAACCAAGCAGGGGGTGTTGCAGGAGCCTGGGAGGTTTCTAAGGAGGGGCCCAGTCTGCAGAAGTGGGACCCGTGAACGGAGGGAGGCAGCCAGCACACAGCTTCAGTTCAAGGTCAAGGCAGAGGTTCACTAACCAGAGCCGACAGACCAGCTGCCTCCAGCCCAGATCCGTCCCCCAGGTGGGCTTTGTTTGAGCTGCACTTGGCCTCCTCGCATTACCCAAAAACAAAAACTAAAAAACTGAGTTTGTCAGCCACATTGACAAATGGGCAGATTTTACATGTAAAACAAAAATCTAGATTTTTTTTTCTTTTTTTTCTTTTTGGGAGACAAAGAGAGTTCCCATCCACTGATTCACTCCCCCGAATGCCTGCATTGGCCAGGGCTGGCCCAAGCTGAAGCCATAAGCCACAGACCCACCTAACTTGAGCCATCACCTGCTACCTCCCAGGATTTACAATACCAGGAAGCTGAATGAGGAGGAGCAGAACCAGGACTCAAGCCCAGGCACATCCACAAGAGATGTTGGTGTTAAGTCACCATTAGGCCAAATGCCCATCCCCCACAAATCTAGATTTCTTTTTTTTTTTAACAACTTGAACAATCAGAACACCTGGCCCACTGGGCTTCCTTTTTTGCTAGCAGCAATCAGCCTCTTACCAGGCAAGTGCCCTCGTGAAGACCACAGATTGGTGTCTGCCAGTGCTGAGGCCTGGTGTCAGCACCACCACCCTGGCATCCCACCAGCCAATATCAGAGAGAGAGGGCTGAGGGGCTCCCAAGCAGGTAAAACGGTGCCTGGCCCTGGGTGAGAGCCCAGTGCTACCTACAGTTGCTATCATCACACTATTAGCCTGGCTCCCTAAATATTGGCTTTATTTTTAAGATTCATTTATTTATTTGAAAGGCAGAGTTATAGACAGAGACAGAGAAGAGATCTTCCATCTGCTGGTTCACTCCCCAAATGGCCTCAACAGCTGGAGCTGAGTCAATCCGAAGCCAGGAGCCAGGAGCTTCTTCCAGGTCTCCCACACAGGTGTAGGTACTCAGTAAATAGCTCTCAAGTGAACTGTTGGTAAACATACAAGGTATTTCCAAAAAATTGAGGAAAATGTGATTGAAAAATAAGTTTATTTTAATGCAAAAAATTTTGAAGCCCATGCATAATTTTTTCACAAAACATATTTCCCGTGAACTTTTTGAAGACCGCCGCCCCCCACCCTGCTGTCTGCATGAATTATTTTTTTGCACCAAGATAAACTTATTTTGGGGCCTGAATTTCCACAAACTTTTCGAAGTTCCTATGGACATAGATAGTATTATTCAAGAGTTAGAAAAAAAAGTTGAAATTTTTACTGGAAAAATAGATTTCATGTGAATTTCCATAACCACCCAGAAAGTTATTGAAGGACACAATTAGAATGGTGACTTTATGTTTGGTTTTGAAATTAACGGACTCTTACGGGGGGCCTGTTTAGTTTTTCGACCTCCTAACAATGCTACTTTTATTTTGTTCGTTTTTGAGAGAGAGATCTGAATGGAACACTGCTGAAGTCCAGAAACTGGCAGGTTGAAAGGGGAGGGAAACGTTTTGTCACTGTCAAGGCCATGGCCTCCTGCAGCATCAGGTACAGAGGAGGTAGCCGCACTGAATCCCAGGGACTAGGCTGTAGGCTTGGGGTTGTTTTTGTTTTATAGGAAATAAAATGCTTGCAAGGCCTGAAGGAAGCCCATGCTCGCTTGCTTGCTGGCTCGCTCTCCCTCCCTCCCTCCCTCCCTCCCTCTCCCTCTCTCTTTCTCTCCCTCTCTCCCTCTCTCTCTGTCTCAGACCTGGAGGAGAGCAGGGCTGGGCCTGGGCTGGGCATGCAAATACTGGCAGCTGACGTCACTTGTTGGAAAGTCGGCAAACTCTGGTTACAGCTGCATTTGTCACTCGCTTTAAGGGAAGTGTAATCAGCCAGAGAGCTTAATTTGCATCTCAATTAGAAAGGAGCAGTGAGGAAGCGCTAGGGTCTGCAGCGGGAAGGTTGGGGAAGAAATCTCACCCAGCACAAAAGCCTCCCGGCGCTCATCCTCCAGCTGAGTGGAGGACCATCTCTGAGGTCTCGTTTCCATAGGGACCGGGAGCCTGCTGGGCCCCACAAGAATCTTGGGTTGGCGTCGTAATCATTTGGTCATGATGACACAAATTCCACTGTTGTTCCCAAATACATCTTGCTATTAGAAAGCTGTTAGAAAAGTGGCAGTGGCCGTCGCCGAGTCAAAAGCAGGCAAGAGGGTATTTGCCAGCCCTGCTTCCCTTTCTCCTAATACGGCCGGGATTTCCAAGCATGTAACATTTATTACCAGTGACTGTTCAGAGTGCGAAAGGTCATTCCATAAAAGGCAATATTGCTTTAGCATCCAGAGGGTCACCCTGGGAGTGACACAGCTTCAGGGGGAGCCACGCTTCCCGAATCTTCCACACTCCTGCCGTGGATAGACAAGATGATGAATTTTAAAACGCGGGCGGGGAAGAAACATGGACCACGCAGCATGGAGAAAAGTCTGTCAGCTACAGACGTTTTCCCAGTCCTGACGGCAGTCATAGAGGGATCCCTCGCTTTAAAATGCACAAAGCAGGATAAATTTTCAGCGTTATCCTCGCGTGTTATCTGGTGGTCGTTTTCACAGACTTTGATATTTATCCACGATGGCCTTAGGTTCGCCTTCAGAGTTCTTGTGCCAGGATGCAGCCAGCAAGCACGGCCTCCCCCACATTTAAAGAGAACCTGTCATTGCTGGTGTGCACTCTTGTTTCTCTTAAACAGTTAATTCATTGAAGCTCCAGCTTCAAAGTGAGAAGACGAACAACCAAAAAAAGTGAAGAAGAAAAAGAAAAAAATTTTTAAAAATCCTACAAACTGCTGAATACAAACTGCATTCTCTTAAAAAAAAAAAAAAAATCAGAGTTTCTCCCCATTCAGGAAAGGGGAAGGAAGAAGTTTCCCAAAGAGGGACTCCTCCAGTAGCCACAGACTGAGCTATTGCACTGCTGGGAGACATCAGAACCTCTTAATCCAACATTAATCAAATTTCAGTCCACTAATGACCAGCCCCATTCTGAAAGGAGCAGAGTGCCTTAAACAGCATCCTCAGAACATTTAGTGGACTCCGGGATTATAAGCAATATTTTGAGAATGAGACTTTCTGTTATTCAAATCTCTAAAAAAAAAAAAAAGATAATACAGGCTTTATTATCATAAGAGACTGTGCAAAGCCAGAGAAGGACAAAGCAGGCCAGTCCAACTGGTGATCCCTTCTGTGCCGCCTGCCTTAGTGTACGCAGCGAGTCCCAGCAGGCTTCCGGCCGGGGTGATCTGCAGCAGGCTAGTAAGATTTTTAATCAAAGCTTCCTTGGTAATCTGTGGGTGAATACAACCCGAATGCCATCATGTCAGCCCTGAAAGAATGTCCTCTCTAGTCTAGGACCACACTCTTAAAAATGCGTGCTTGCTTCACATGGGTCTGTGATGCCTCGTGCTTTCCAAGGGTTAGGTGGAGGCCCTGGGGGCAGGGGTGGGGAAAGGAAGGGCTCCTTTTCCTCCTCCGCCTGTGATCAGGGGCCCAGTGTGCCAGCCATCTGCAGTCCGGATGCACCTTCCCTTCTTTGGCCGTTCCTCATTATTCCTTACAAACCGACATCTGATAGTCTTGGGCCTGAATGACCTTCTAAATGGAGACAATACAGTGTTCCAGTGTTCGGTGGCTTGGGATTTTCGCCTTTCTTCCACCTAATACACCATCGCAGCCTTCCATCTTCCTATTTGGCCCTAGGATAGGAGAGGACAGAATACGTGTGTCCCGCGGCTGGGTCCTCTCATTTAGACTCTCCAGGACAAAGCTTTCGCTCTTAATCCACCAAGGATCAATGAAAGGGCTGCCTCCTAAAAACTCAGAGCCCGCTGGTCGGGGGGCGCGCCAGCCCTTCAGATGCCAGCTCCCCTCCCCGGGGCCGGCCCTTCATTTGCCTATGAAGTGGGATGTGAGTGTATCAGGGCATCCTGGCTTTGAGGCAGATGTATGCCTGGAAGTGCAAGAGACTCATACCTCCACAAAGGGTAGGGCAGGCTCGCTGGCTGATGGGATTCTGAATTTATAAGCAGAGTTCCAGAATTCCCCCAGGGCCTACTTTTCAAAGGCAAATTAGTATGTTTGCAACTTGATCCCTGGGCAACTTTTGACAGTTGTTCTAAGAATAATAAAACAGATGGACAGAATAGATTTTGGGGTCTCCGTCCAAACTGCCATCCTCAGTGGAATTTAAAGAAGGCGTGGAGTCCACGGGGAGGGGCTGCTCCCACTTGCCATTATGTTCTGCCTTTAACACCCGAGAGAGAACCTAAGTTTCCCTGTGAAGAAGGTGGAAATTATCATCACGTCTTATTTTCGTGCTGAGAGTTCAGCTTGGCTGTGAGAAAAATAAACAGGAGGTGTGTTTGCTTCCCGCATTTAAAATTAAATGAGTTGGACTTCAATTTGGTTTGTATTCCAGAGAAACTGATTTTAATGTGACTCTCAGGGCAACTGTGAGTTGGTTTCAAATTTAAGAAGTATTTTTGCTGGATTTTTAACCCCTTTAAAGAAAAGCCTCTTTAGCATGTCTCAGAAGTGCTGTCTACTCATGAATTTTGAACATTCAGAAGTCTTGCCTGCCCAAACAGGACATTCTCCGCACATGCGCACACGTCTGACGGCTCCATCAGAAAACAGCATCTAACGTATCTGAATAGAAAGAAGCAGATTATCCCTGCATGTGCGTGCGCTGTGATTTCATCAAATGCGTGGCATCTGTGCAGAAAGCCAGAGTAAGGAACACACTTCATATAAACCACTCCACTTCACGTAGAATCGCAGACTCTCTGGAGTGTTGGCCTTGGCTCAGACCAGAATAGGACGTGCTTTCTTTTTAATTCATTGGCTTCCCCTGACATAGATGCCTATACTCCTCAATCACTCCTTTCCTTGGAGTTAATTTGGCTCCCCCCAACCCCCCGCCACCCCATCACTCTTCAGGCCATGAAGATTAAGTAAGGTCGCAGGTGAGCCCTGGCAGGACTGTCAAAGCAGGGGTGACCTGTGTCTGTGTAGGCCGCGCCCCCAGCTTCCTCAGTGGGTTTGTCCCATCGACTGGCTGTGTCACTGAAATGTCACCGACTTAACTCAGCAGGACAGTAAACCACCTGCCCCGGAGGAGAGACACGGAGCAGCCCGAGACCTGTCTCCACATCTCTAGTGTCGTCGCTGAGGCCGGGACACTGGACCTTCATGGTCGAGTCTTGATTCTCGGGCAAGAGTTCAGGGGCGCTGTGTCTCCCCCAGGACAGAAGCTTTCCTGCGAGTGCCAGATAAGCCTCGAGGCGTGGCTCCTTGTCACAGTGCCCACACTGGCAGGGAACATGCAGTAGCTGGCCCCAGACAGGCTTCAGCTTTCGGTTTTAGTGCAAATAATTACTAGTGCCTTAGCTTTGAACAAGTACCTTTACCTCTGTTAGTTTCCTAACCTGGGAAATGAGGAAGGTAGTCCCTCCCAGACAGATTATTGGAAGGATCTGTACAGTGTTAATATACCTGGATTCCAGCTGCGTCTCTCCACCCACTGGGTTTCTGCCTCCCACATCGTGCCCCAGAGCATGCACAACCTCCTTCCTTCCAGTCTTCCTGCGTCTCCCTTAGCAAATGTCCAGCAGCCAGAGCTCTCCTCTTACGACAGGAATCAGAGCATATCCCAGCTCAGAACCGTTCAGCGACTTCCCATTCTCACTCACATTAAAATCCAGAATCTGTGATGACCCACAGATATGTTCCAACCCTGGGAACAGCATGCTTTGCCTGGAACAGCCCCACACCCCGGCTTCTACCCGCAGCAGCCGTCCCTCCATGCCTCCCCCATCCTCTCCTCTCCTTGGCTTCTCTCGTTGATGTGGGGAGCTTGGTTCTGCTTCTTGCTGTACCCTCAGCACCCAGAGCCCAGGTTAAGACCAGGGTGAGGATGTGTACCATAAAAATAGATAGAGAAAGGAATGAATGAACCAGTTGAGGAGCTGATGGATGTGGCAGTGCTGGGGAGGGCCGGGCCCAGCACTGCTTGTCTGTAAACACAAGCAGTGGCTCCATCTGCCCAGGCCCCGCTAGGAGAGCATCCCAGATCCCAGGCTTTGCCGCACAGAGGGGCAGCTGGGGGCGGGCATGCTTCTGTGTGCTTCCTTCAGCCCATATCCACAGCGTAGGAGGCAGAGGCAAGTGGCCTTGCCTTGAGGGACTTCCCAGCCCAGCCTGCCTATGGATTCACGCTGTTGCACGGGGTGGATGCCACTCCCAGTCTAGACAGTAAGCACTCAGTGCAAGTAGAAGAACTGGAAGGGAAAAGATGATCTTCAGCTGTAAATCATCCTCCCTATCTTCTTTTCTTTTTTAAAGATTTATTTATTTATTTGAAAGGCAGAGTTACACTCCCCAATTGGCCACAACGGCTGAAGCTGCACCAATCCAGAGCCAGGAGCTTCTTCTGGGTCTCCCGCATGGGTGCAGGGGCCCAAGGACTTGGGCCATCTTCTACTGCTTTCCCAGGCCATAGCAGAGAGCTGGACTGGAAGAGGAGCAGCCGGGACTAGAACTGGTGCCCATATGGGATGCTGGCACTTCAGGCCAGGCCATTAACCTGCTGCGCCACTGCACCGGCCGCCCTCCCTTCTTTATAACTCTAAGTTATCTCGTCAGCTGTGTGGCATCTACAACTTGATAGGCTGGAAATTTCCCAAAAATTTTGTAAACTTTTGTTTGTTTTGCAAGAAAACATTTCAGCCACTAGTTACAGTTGGTTCTATAAAATCCCATAGTCTGAGTAGCTGAGGCTTTTTTTTTTTTTTTTTTTTTCCAGTTTGGGGAAGGTCTTGCTCTTCCTCATTTTGTTCCATGGGAGGGGATGGAGGTCGGACTGTCACACAGTCCTCACATCAGGGACGAGGACGCCCACCTGGAGTCCACTGCCTGCCTCAGAAATAGTCAGACTTTCTTATTACAGATCCCATCAGACGATGGATAAGGGATGAGTGTGTGGCCTAGCGGCTGAGATACCCACATCCCATATCAGAGTCCTTGGGATGGCTTCCCAGCTCTGGCTCCTGACTCCAGCCGCGGGAGGAAAGGGTGGTGGTGACTCGAGGAGGAGGGTTCCTGCTACCCATGTGGGAGACTTGGGTTGATTTCCCAGCTCCCAACTAGAGTTTCTCTCTCTCTCTCTGCTTCCCTCCCTCCCTCCACCTCTCAAATAAATAGAGCAGGAATTCTTAAAATCAAAAAGACTAAAATAATGTTTTAGCATATCATTCAAACATGCAATGTATTTCAAATATATACAGGTTCTGCTATATGAGAGAGACCTTGAAAGTTCATGGAAATAGAATTAAAACAATGAGTGTTTGGCACAGTGCGTAAGACACCAATTGGGATACCCACATCCCGTAACAAAGTACCTGGGTTCAAGTCCTGGCTCTGCTTCCAATTCCAGCTTCTGATCTCTCCCTGTCTGCCTGTCCCCGCTCCCGTGTGTGTGTGTGTGTGTGTGTGTCTGCCTTTCAAATAAAAGAGAAAGAAAAAAGAAAAAAAATTTAAAAAAAGATTTATGTTATGTATTTCAAAGACAGAGTCATGGAGAGAGAGGGAGAGGCAGAGAAGAGAGATCTTCCATCTGCTGGTTCACTTCCCAAGTGGCTGCAAAGCCCAGGGCTGGGCCAGATGGAAGCCAGGAGCCCAGAGCTTCTTCCAGGCCTCCCACATGGATGCAGGGACCCAAGAACTTGGGCTGTCCTCTGCTACTTTCCCAGGTGCATTAGCAGGGAGCTGGATCAGAGCAACTGGGACTTGAATTGGCACCTTTATGGGATTCTAGAGTCTCAGATGGCCACTTTATCTGCTGTGCTACAGCGCCGGCTCCAAGAAAATGTTTTTAAAAATTAAAAGATAGGAAAAAAATGAGTTTATTTTAGTCCAAAAATATTTTTGCATAGTCCATGGCAAATGTGTATTTTAGATTTTTAAATAGTTTTTGCACAAAAGTAAACTCATACTTCTAATTGTAGTGTCCATGAACTTTTTGAAGGCCCCTCTAAACTTGATGACTTTCCAAAGAGTACTCAATAAGGAGGATTTTGAAGGCAGTGACAAAGAGGAAATAAATAATGATTTGAAATATTTTATATCTATAGTAAACAATTGTTTTACTAGGATATTAGCAGTAGTTGAGTGAGTGCAGTGGGAACGAATGTGCTGTGTCGTTTTTAGCAATTTGGTTTAATGTTTCTGTGACTCGGTGATTCTAAGGGGGGGGTCCTTCTAAGCTCAGTTTATTTTGCTGCTGTGTTCACAGCTGAAGACAAAACACATCCAAGAAGCACGACTGCTGTGCTAGCTACTACATCTGGACATTTGCACTGTTTTCATTCTGAGCCACCAATTCTATGATGGTTCTTGTTGACATTTGGCTGAAAATTTCCATCTTCCCTGATGTCAGACCCGTTGTTGCTTTGTTGTTTTTTAACAGGCAGATTGAAAATGAGCTAAAATCTTTATTCGGAAGGTTAGAAGCAGTTTATGAGTTTTTTGGTGGTACAAATACGGGAACTTTCTGAAAATACCTGCCACCTTCACCTGTATGTCCCCATGCAAAAGGCAGCATTTCCCGACGTTTCTATTCCAAGTTCTTGCCTCATGGCATGGTGCTTTCAAATAGCAGTATCAAAATCTCTCTTTTCCTTTGAGAAGACAGTAGGTACAGGGCCTACTTGGTTTATTTTGGTGCAAAAATTTTGAACTCCATAAACAATTTTTTCTTACTATGCATTTTCTGCTAACTTTTTGGAGATTCCTTGTATCTTCCTTCCTAAAGTAAGCGCTGAGGGTATACTGTTGACCATGGCACCCTACCATTGTCTTCTGCCTCCTCCCAGTCAGCTCCCAAACTGTGAGTCGCCGTGCTGCAACCTCCTCCCCTCCCCAACTCCCCACTCCCAGTAACTTCTACTCCCCTGGGACCCCACCTCCCTCAGACCCCTCCCAGGGAGGCCTGTGTGCTCTGCTCTTTTTTTTTTTTTAAGTTTATTTATTTATTTGAAAATCAGAGTTACACAGAGAGAGAAGGAGAGGCAGAGAGAGAGAGAGACAGAGAGTCTTCCATTGCTGGTTCACTCCCCAATTGGCTGCAACGGCCAGAGCTGCGCCAATCTGAAGCCAGGAGCCTGGAGCTTCTTCCGGGTCTCCCTCATAGGTGCAGGGGCCCAAGCACTTGGGCCGTCTTCTGCTGCTTTCCCAGGCCATTAGCAGAGAGCTGGATTGGAAGTGGAGCAGCCAGGACTCGAACTAGCACCCATGTGGGATTGTGGCACTGCAGGCAGCGGCCTTACTCCTATGCCACAGTGCTGGTCCTGTGCTCTGCTCTTGGTCTAGCCCACTGCTCCCCAGATGTCCACCTGGCTTGTTCCTCACCCCCTTGGAGGCTCTCCCTGACTTCCCTGTGTACAAGCTCAGGTGCACCTGTGCATTCCCCTCCCGTACCCCCTGGGAACACAGCTGGGCTCTCTGTTTTCTCCATAGCCCTGTCTCCCTCTGATGTACTGTGTTGTTCACTTGCTAATGTTCCTCATGTTGTGTCTCTGTGTGGGGGTGAGAGTTTTGTCCGTTTTCTTCATGGATGGCTCAAAGGGTGATGGTGAAAACATTTCACAGTGGACGCGAGGAATATGGGCCACACTGGTGTTTTCTAGGTGACTACCAAGCTTGCCTGTACCATGTGCACCTGCCACAGAGTAAATATTTGTGCAGTAACTACCTGCTGAATGAGTGGGTAGATTCAGCCGCTTGTCATCACACCAAATTGAGAACATTGGTCTTTCTATAAAAAAGAAAAATGAAAAATTCATCATTTTGTTCAACAGCTTTTATAAGAACTTTCCCTGTTGGCCGGTGCCATGGCTCACTTGGCTAATCCTCCGCCCACGGCGCCAGCACCCCAGGTTCTAGTCCCGGTCGGGGCACCGGATTCTGTCCCAGTTGCTCCTCTTCCAGTCCAGCTCTCTGCTGTGGCCCAGGAAGGCAGTGGAGGATGGCCCAAGTGCTTGGGCCCTGCACCTGCATGGGAGACCAGGAGAAGCTCCTGGCTCCTGGCTTCGGATCAGTGCAGTGCACTGGCTGTAGCGGCCATTTTTGGGGTGAACCAATGGAAGGAAGACCTTTCTCTCTGTCTCTCTCTCTCTCTCACTGTCCTGCTCTGCCTGTCAAAAAAAAAAAAAAAACCTTTCCCTGTGAGATAAAGAGATAAACCTTTATGGGCCTTTATGGGGCACAAAAGGTTTCTGTGGCCATGGCCTAGCTCAGGATGTTGCTCTGTGCCGGTGACACTCTCCGTGAGATAATAAAATTCAAAACTTCAGCGAGAGGGTGCTGAAAGCTCTACTGTCAGCCTCCCCTCCCTCCCTCTCTGCCTCTCCTTCAACTTGGTGTACACACTGAGCCTGACCTGGGACCAAGCTACAATCTAACAAGAGGGTGCCAGCCTCAGGCCTTGTGTTCAGTCTCAGTAAAACGTGACTGGTTTCCTAATTTCGGATTAAAAAAAATTAGTAGAAGTTCTCAGCTTGTCATCTCATAGAGTCTACCGAGCCACAGGATAAAGTCTAGAGGTGGAGGGACAGTTCAGTGGACAGCCTGGGCTCTGTGGGACACTGCTTCTGCAGACTCCCCCATGTGCCTGGCACCTGCACTGGCACAGCTGGGCGCTGCTCGGGCGTTCCTCCCTTGGAAGCAGCCTGAACACATGGCTGGCGTGGGTCTTATGTGGCTGCTCAGGGCTCCGTGAGACCTCAGCGCAATACACAATCTCAACCTTGGGAGTCCCTGAACCACTGGCCAAGGCAGGTGCCAAGGCCAGCCTAGATCCAAGGGAGGCAGGTTGACGTGTGGAGGGGAGCCGCGGCGTGTGTGTGCGAGGAGGGAGGCAGTCAGCCTTCTCAGATGCTACTGTGCTGAGCGTGCCAGCGCAGGGCTTGTGCCGTGGCTTCCGTCCGTCCACTGGACTGAAGGCAAAGGCTGTGTCTTGTTCATCTTTCAGTCTCCAGCATCCAACAGAATAGGACTTAGTAGGTTTTAGTTGGATTAAAAGCAGAAATGAGAGGCCAGCACTGTGGTGTAAAGGGTATGGACGCCGCAGGCAGTGCTGCATCCTATATGGGCGCTGGTTCGAGTCCTGCCTGCTCCACTTTCAATCCAGCTCTCTGCTATGGCCTGAGAAAGCAGTGGAAGATGGTCCAAGTGCTTGGGCCCCTGCACCTGCATGGGAGACCCGGAAGAAGCTCCTGGCTCCTGGCTTCGGCTTGGCCCAGCTCTAGCCGTTGTGGCCATTTGGGGGGGTGAGCCAGCGGATGGAAGACCTCTCTCTCTCTCTGCCTCTGCCTCTCTGTAACTCTACCTTTCAAATAAATAAATAATCTTTTTAAAAAAATCAGAAATGAGAAAACTTTAAGGACATTTTCACTAGGGGAAAGTAGACTGTAGTAGTCTTTCTTTAATTACTCCACAAGATGTCTTTATGATACGCATAGAAGGAAATGTCTTAAATGGCTTCCAAGGAGATAACTGGTTTAAATAATGAGTTCTTAATCCAAAGAAATTTTAAAATTGTTCATTTATCTTATATTTGGTAGGCAGAGAGAGAGAGAGAGACAAGGCTTCCACCCACTCATTCACTCCCCAGACACCAAGGGCTGGGCCAGGCTGAGTGGTGAGTCAGGAGCTCCATCGTGGTCTCCCACATGGGTGGCCGTGACTCAGCAACTTGAGCTCTTACCTGCTGCTTCCCAGAGTGCGCGTTAGCAGCAAGCTGGAATCAGAAGCCAAGTCAGGACCTGAACCCAGGCCCAGTGTGGAATGCAGGGGTGTCCCCAGCAGGCTCTTCACACTGTGCCAACTACCGCCCTGTCAATCCAGAGGAGCACATGTCAAGGATTCTTCTCGCAGCTTGGTTGCTTGGGGGCATGGCCGTTACTATAATCTGTGCTTGCTAAACCTTTATTTAATTTGATCCTGCTTGCAAAAATACGAGTTTTGGTGTACCTCAAAATGTCATTTGCTTTTCTTGGTGAGGGGATGTTTTTGTGTACATCCCAGTTTGGCTCCGTGAAAATATTTTGAAAGCCACGTAGATTGTATCATTGAGATTCCCTTAAGATGTCCGTCTGAATGTTTTTTAAATGTTCAGATTTCAGTGGAAGAAAGGTTTTGTCTTTTCTGATATTAGGAAAACCTTTTAGACACTAGAAGACCATTATTGAAGATATATCCACATGGCTTCGACAGTTTTAAGAGTTGTTTGTATATTTGAAAGGCAGAGTTACAGAGAGAGAGACTTGAGATGGATCGTCATCTGCTGATTCACTCCCCAAATGGCCACAGCAGCCAGAGCCAGGCCGGGCTGAAGCCTGGAGGTTTTTCTGGGTCTCCCACCTGGGAGGCAGGGGCCCAAGCACCCAGGGCATCCTCTGCTGCCCTCGCAGGTACACCAGCGGGAAGCTGCACTGCAAATGGAGCAGCCAGGACCCAAACCGGTGCCCACATGGGGTGCTGGCGTCTCAGGAGGCAGCCCAACCCGTTGTTCCACAGCGCCAGCCCCTTGACAGTTACATGTGGCCCCGGCCGTTCTCTACTGCAGTGGTCTCTGGGTCCTGCCTTGGGGGAACGTGGCACTGTCTTGTGTAGATTGGTGTTGCCGTGTGTGTGTGTGAGTGTATGTGTGTGTCTTTCTAAAGGCCGGAGATTTCACAGGGCATCCTTGTCCTCCCTAGAGGTCTGTGAGCAGCCAACAGGAGAGGAGGTGGGAGCTGGACTCCGGTGCTCTCTGCGGCGTCCCGAGGCCCGTGACAGCAGCACGCACCAGCCATGTGAAGGAGTGCTGACCCGCGCGTGGAGGCGCAGCCCCCTGCCAGAGCAGATCAATACTCGAGCTGTCTGTCTCCACCACTTACCTTCCTCTCGCACAGCGAGACCCTTCTGCGGGTAGCGATCAATAGCTCTAATCTGCGGCAGCCTGCAGCAAGTCAGGCGAGGTGCAGCCTTAGGTGGCGCCGCGCGGGGCATGGAGGTGGCCGCTCTGAGGCTCAGATTCATAGCACCCTTCCTAGGGACACGTTCCGTGCGTAATGTGCGGTCCTTGCGCTCTCTGCCCTGGATGTCGCCATTGCCCTGGAATCTGATTCAGAGAAATGGACTCTGCCCGAGACGTGTGCCTGTGTGTGTGCCTGTGCGTGCGTGTGCGTGCGCATGTGTGTCTCTCTGTGTGTCTGTGCATGTGTGCACATGTGTGGCTCTGTGTACATGTGTGTCTGCATGCACGTGTGCATGTGTGTCTGTGTACATGTGTGTCTGCATGTGTGTGCATGCACGTCTCTGTGTATGTGTGTGCATGTGTGTCTTTGTACATGTGTGTCTCTGTGTACGTATGTGTGCATGTGTGTCTCTCTGTGTGCCTGCGTGTGTGTGTGTGTGTGTGTGTGAATCTCACACATATTGTCCTCCCTTCCCAGACTCCGTCCCGGCCCGCTGTCTTGTGCTGCTCGTGATGATCACTGCACCCTGGGCACTTCGATCTACTCTTTTCCCTTGTGCTGTGTTTCCTTCTACACTGGGCATTTTTTAAACAGGCTTTTTTATAATTATTATTATTATTATTATTATTTAAATCTCAGGGACCAAAGAGCATTCTTGCTGTAGCATCCACTTTCCCATGAAGCATCATTAGAAAATAATGATTATCAGATGTGACCTCTAGCTTTGAATGGCTGTGAGCGGGCTCCAGGGTGATGACCTGGCTTTCCCAGGACTTTGGTGCTGGTGCTGCAGGAGGAACCGGCATTGTGCGGGGATTCTGGAAGAAACTCCTTCCTGGTCTCTCATCCTCCCTCCCTCCCTTCTCTGGCTAACCTGGTTTTGTCTGTAGAAGTGAGCATAGAAGGAAAAGCTAAGGACTCCATGTAAATAAGACCAAATGTTTGGGAAGTGACAGGCTCAAGCAAGGGGTGGAATCAGCTTCTGTTCTGCATCCATCCCGCACAGAGCAGACAGCAGTGGCCAGTGGAGCCACAGCCTAACGCCTGCCACGGGCCAGAGCCCAGCCTGCTGGTTGGAGGGCTAAAGGCTTCATCCACGAACTCGGTTCCCCAAGTGAAAGCGAACTCAAATTCATCGGTGGCTCATGCACTGTGTTTTACGGCAAAGTCCTCAGACCTCTGTAGATTCAGCTTGCACTGTCCCGGTACGTATGTGGCCTTTGCTAGCAGGTCACTTTTGCTGGTGTGCACTCCCTGGGGAACTGTACCCTTTCTGTTTTCACCTGCGGAGACCCTTTCAGCTGAGCCGAGGAGCCGAAATGCCCTAGGGAACAGAGGTGGGAGGTGCATGCAGTCCCGGAGGGGATCCTTCAGCAAAGTGTCCTTTACTAAAAACTGTGCGGGGCGGGGTGGGGGGGTCAGCAGATTTTGGTCATCTCTTTCATACTTCCGGTCACCAGTTCTGCAAATGACAAGCCCCCAAAGAACGCTTTTTATTCATTTACCCATTCATTCGACACAGTATCCGTTAGTCCTTGTCTATATACCAGCCACTCTGCTACTGCTGAGGTTGCACACACGGAAGGCATGGCACCCAGCCTCCAGGGGGCTCCTTGCTGAAGAGGGAGAGCATTAAGGCACAGAACAGTGCCCACGGCTCCACAGTGGCTGTGACAGCCCAGATCCTCAAGCGTCCCAGGGAGGCTGAGAAGCAGCCCCAGGGGCTTGATGGAAGAGCGGGAGCGTTCAGAATAAAGTTAACACCTTCCGCAGAGCAGAGCAGAGCAGAGTCCTCAGTCAACCCAGACCCTGGAGGGGCTGAGTGGTCTCCGAGCCCCATATGCTGCCAGGAACCCAAACCCACTCATCACTGGTAACCATTGCAGGGGTCCACAGGGCCCCGTGTTCACCATCGCCCCCCTCATCCCCGCTGTCCGGTCTCCCTGTGTCTGTCTGGCACCCTCCCCCACTCCATGCGTAGCCCTTCACCCTTAAGGACATGTGGCACTGCTGCCACCACCATTTTGTGTTGTGCAAGCAAAACAAGGCCAGGATGCTGAGCCCCTTGGAGCTCCCTGCTCCCTTCTCTAGGAGAGACAATTCGCTTCGCTCCTGCTTGCTGAAGAACCTCCCATGTCCATTCAGTCCTGCGATCCCTATAGCGATTGTATACGGAAGGTACACGCATCGTCCTATTTTAGTATTTAATGTGGACAGTGCAATGCCTTATACAATCTGTTACATTCCATGTTGTATTCAAAAAGCACGGTTGAGGGAACTGAAGCCCAGAGAGGTTGAATAACTTGCCCGAGGCCACACAGTGGTAGCTGGGACCTGAACCCAGCAGCAGCTGCTCCATCCGTTCCATCAACCCACTGCACCCCACCGTCCCAGTGTCCACTACATCCTCCCCCCAGCAGGGTCAAAAAGATGCCTCTGGAATTTCACATCCATTTCAGCACAACTTTTTAAGGCACGTTGGATCCGCAGGGTGCGTGGGTAACTTGGGATTTACGACCGATTTGGATAAACCGCACATGCCGGTGTCCTGTTTTAATGAGACTGAAGGCATGAGCGAGCAGATTCTGCTGTTGAGGCCCTTGTGGGAACGCGCGGGTGTCGCCCTCGCCCCTCTGAAGGCCGGCATTGTCGGCATTGTCGCCAGGCTCATTAGCATCCGCGCGCCTCGCTGGGCCCAGGCCGCTCGCTAGCTTACCAGCTGTTCCTGCTGCTCCGTACAATGTCGGACGTGTTCAGCTCACTGGGTTCCTGTCCTCGCCGCCGGGAGGAGACAGCCTTTCCGCTGGGGATACCCACGTGGCTGCCTGTCAGCGGTGGCACCGAATAAAGTAATAGGCCTTCGCATGGCATATGGTGTCTGGGTTCCTACAAGATGCAAAAAAAAAAAAAAAAAAAAAAAAAAACTCTTGTGCTAATGCACTGATGACTCACAGCATTGCTAATTTTTTCAAACAAAAGCTGACTTCCACACCCACACTTTTAACCCCTCCGGCTAAAAAGTCGCAAAACTCAGGCAAGGTGGCTTCTGGGTCGCCGTATACACTGTGTCACACACACTGAAAGCGCGAGCCGTGCCTTACTCTGCTTTGAAATTTCAATTTCAGTTTTTGGGTTTTTTTCTTTCCCACCAGAGAAGGGAAATTTTTCAGCTTTGAACTCTTAATTCCTTTCACACATTGGAACGGTTTAACAGTTTGGTGGATTGATTTCTTTAAGTTATTATCAGAATACAGTCGGAAGGTAGAAGACTTGAAACTGTTTATATAGAAATTCACTCTCTCTTTTAAAAGTCCCTTAGAAACTACTACCCAATACCGTATCAATACTATTGTGGAGTGTTTCGGGCTCCTCACATTAGATTTTGAAGCTGTAAAAGTTATTTTTGGAATAAGATATTGATTACTCTTCCCTACATGCATAGCCCATTTAAATAGCCAGCTTCTGCCAACACAAATAAATTTACACTGAAATGTCCATTTTTCAAACTGCAAAATAGGCACCCTGGATACTTCTTAAAAAAAAAAAAGTTCCTACTAAAGTTTGTATCAGTTATGCCTATAGCTGACTAAATTTAATCTGAGATGGTGATGTACTAAAATACATCAAAAGCATTTATACAATCTTGGCTCCCTTTGAATTAGCGACCAGCATGTTGGATCCTTTGGTCAGCCCTCGTTGAACGTTCTAGCTAAGTATTTCAGGGTCAGGAACTCCCCCTGGGAGACGATCAGACCGTTTCTAATTATGGACTTAATCACTGAGTGTTGTGTAGTCCGTGTGGCACCCGAGAGCTTTTGTGATCACAATTTGGCAAATGAATTTATAAAGAAACTGCAGCCTGGGAGAATAATGCAGATTTTTTTAAAAAATTGATTACTTTTTTTGCAACCCTAAAAGATTTATTTGGGAGCAAGGGCTGGAGACTCATCTTCTCAATATTGATCATTTCATTTTGGTCCCATTTTCAAGTCCACAGTTGGTTTTCTGCTCTACAGATAGGAATTCAAATGTGCCTCTAACTTTCTGTTTTCAGAAAATGAAGCAAAGACATACAAAATTCCTAAAAGTGCTGCCCAGTGTCTGATGCTATGTTCTCTGCTGTTCTTGCGCATGTGTGTATGGAGCGAGCCTAAACATTCTTTGGGAACTTAAAAGTCACCCCTTTTAGCATTCACAAGGGTTTCCACTTTAGCTCCACTGCCTTGAGTTTCAGAGTTAGGTTTGTTGCTCTTGCTATGGGTACTTGTGCTCTGTTCTGCTTCCACTCATTTTTATGAAACGAGGGCAAAATACAATGGAATATGCAAATAGTTACAGAAGGACAGAAGTGAGGACGCTGCTCAGCCTGGACTGCTGGTCAGTGGTGTCTGCCTGTGACTGATAAAATGTCCTCTCATCAGCTCGTGGGCCAGAGGGCAAGCTCAGCTCCCAGAGGCCGTCTGGGACATGGATGGGTGTTGTACAAAAGCCCAGGCCGATCAAAGGCACACAGAAGACGAGGACCGTTGGGCCATTATTCCCGCTCTTGGCGAGAGTCCTGCAGAATGGGGCTGTGTTAACCCAGCTTCCCAGATGGAGGGAGTGAAGCCTGAGGAGGCAGAGTCCTGGCCTGGGGCCCACAGCCACAGCAGAGCTGGGGTGGCAGCCCAGGCCAAGCCGACTCTGCGGCTCCTGCTGTTCCTAACTCATCTGACACTCTTGAGCAGGACACAGCAGTCCAGCGAAATGAGCCAGCTTTGCAAAGTGAAGCAATTCCCTTTCCTTTTAACCTGTTCTGTCGTTATTGTTCCAAAGAGGACCATAGGCTTTTAACCTTGGTTTTCAGGAATGAAGATAAAAACAAGACGTTTCATAGACTAGAAAGGAAAGGATTCCTATTTTGCTACCATGTATGTGTTGCTTATACCGAAGTACATGCAGCTTCCAGATTAAAGAGTAAGGAAAGCGTCAGGCTTAAATGTTTTCAATGACATGTCTCAGAACAAAGTGTAGCTCAGTAACCTTACTGATAAACTTTTGCTGGCTAAACAGTTGAGGACACAGCTGTCATGGGGTTGTTTCTGGTTTTTGCAAGCAAGGTCATTATTGGGTATTTTGAGTTTTGTTTTGTGTTTGCTTTTTTTTGCGGGGAGGGGGTTGGTTTTTGTTTTGAAATTCAAAAAGAAACAGATCTCTTATCTGTTGGTTTATTCCTCAGTGCCTGAAACAGCCAGGGCTGGACCAGGCCAAAGCAGGGCCCCAGAACTCAACCCAGAGTCTTCCATGTGAGTGGCAGGGACCCAAGGACTTGATCCATCACCTGCTGTCTCCCAAGGTGTGCGTAAGCAGGAAGCTGGAATGGAGAGAGGAAGTTCTCTCCAGGGGGGCATCTCAAGTGGTGGCCTAACCCACTGTGCCAGGTGCTTACGCCCAAGATATTTATAGAAATTTTTGTTATAAAAATAGCTTTCTGTTCTACACCGTGGGCCCAAAAGGTATCTCTGGAATTGATTCACAAATTCATGTGCAGCACAAGCTCATCAGAACCCAGAAAAAGGGGGTGGGAGAATTGAAAGGTTTGACGTAGCAGGGAAAGAAAAGAATCAGTTCAGCATGGGGAAGAATATGATTGAAAAATAATCCTGGATAGCTGCTTGTGCTAAGCCTTTTAATTTAAAAAGCCCAAGTACTTGGGGCCGGTGCTGTGGTGCAGCGGGTTAATGCCCTGGCCTGAAGCATCGACATCCCATATGGGCACCGGCTGTAGTCCCGGCTGCTCCACTTCCAATCCAGCTCTCTGCTGTGGCCTGGGAAAGCAGTAGAAGATGGCCCAAGTCCTTAGGCCCCTGCACCGGAGTGGGAGACCTGGAAGAAGCTCCTGGCTCCTGGCTTCAGATCGGCCCAGCTCCGGCCGTTGTGGCCAGTTGGGGAGTGAACCAGCGGATGGAAGACCTCTCTCTCTCTGCCTCTCTCTGTGTAATTCTGACTTTCAAATAAATAAATAAATCTTTTTAAAAAGAAAAGAATCAGTTCATCATGAGGAAGAATATGATTGAAAAATAACCCTGCATAGCTGCTCGTGCTAAGCCTTTTAATTGACAAAGCCCAAGTACTTGACATTTTGGGTCTCTGTTTTTCTGTGAAGATAAAAGAAAACTCGAACATCTCATTCTCAGTAATGTACTTGCTATGTGACAAAAAGTTTTCTGTTCCATTCATTTCCCTGGCCCAGCATTTTCCTATTACTGTCTCATTTGCTGTTGTTTTCATGCTTAGCTCTTTGTGGATGCACAACGTGCAGCTCAGCCCAGCCGGGTCTGGGGTTGCATGGTCTCTGAGGCCGTGCACGCTCGCGTTAGATACTTCCAGTCCCCGTCTTGTTACCATGTTGCAGGACCTGTTGCCCCGTAATCCACCTCTCCTCCCAGCTTTGTTTACTTGTGATCACTATGTAATCATTCATTTTATGGAGGCTCATTAAGAACTGCAAACCTCTGTCCCAATTTAGCGTCATTGGAGCGTAGGTAGCATCCATCTGCTTCGCCCGCGCTGTTTAATTAATGAACCCCATAATGTGTTCCCTGCCTGTGAAATGCTCTGCTGGCTTCTCAGGTTGTTGAATGAGACTTGCATTCCAGGTTGGGGTTCCAGAAAGCCCGCCCTGGCGCTAATTACCCACTCACCGGGAGGCAGGTTGACTTCCTCTTTCAGTATATATTGGGTAAACCCAAAGCCGAATCACTTTTTAAGTAAGTGAATCGTTGCTCAGTTGTCATAATCTTTTCTCCTTGTGTAGAAAGGTGACAGTTCTTTTGGTACAGGAAAACTACATAAGCAATTTTGAGATGTTCCCTGAGTTATAAAAATCCATGAATGTTAGAAATGCTATTATCATTTTCCAATATCTCTCGTTTATGGACTTGCCTGAGAAACTTTCTACCATAGCCTCTATTAGAAGCAGTAGCAGGGCCGGCGCCGTGCCTCAACAGGCTAATCCTCTGCCTAGAGGCACCAGCACACCGGGTTCTAGTCCCGGTCGGGATTCCGGATTCTGTCCCAGTTGCTCCTCTTCCAGGCCAGCTCTCTGCTATGGCCCAGGAGTGCAGTGGAGGATGGCCCAAGTGCTTGGGCCCTGCACCCCATGGGAGACCAGGAGAAGCACCTGGCTCCTGCCTTCGGATCAGCACGGTGCACCAGCCACAGCACAGCGGCCATTGGAGGGTGAACCAACTGCAAAGGAAGACCTTTCTCTCTGTCTCTCTCTCTCACTGTCCATTCTGCCTATCCAAAAAAAAAAAAAAAAAAAAAGCAGTAGCAGAACAACTCAATTTTTCTTTTTAAAAAATGATAAGACTCAAGTGAAATAGTTTTTAAATTTCAGTATGTTTTTAGAGTATTGTGAGATTTTTGTCTGGATTTAGAGATGTCTTGTTAGTATTTATTCAAAGACCTGATAAATTTGATGTTAGATGACAAATGATGGCAAAACTGGCCATGTTCTTTTTTACTTAAAGCATCCGTTACAAACTGAGTGTTTAGTTCTGATCTTTAACCTATACTTTTTATTATTTTCCATTTTTTAAGTTTTATTTATTTGAAAGGTAGAAAGGCAGAGTTACAGACAGAGGGAGAGGCAGAGAGAGAGACAGGTCCTGCATCCACTTGTTCACTCCCCAAATGGCCAAAAAAAAAAAAAATGGCTAGGGCTGGGCCCAGCTGAAGCCAGGAGCCAGGAGCTTCTAGATCTCCCATGTGGGTGCAGGGGCCCAAGCACTTAGGCCAGCCTCTGCTACTTTCCCAAGCACATTAGCAGGGAGCTGGATTAGAAGTGAAGCCGCTGAGCCTCAAACTGTCATCCGAAAGGGATGCCAGCAGTCAGGTGGCAGCCACAGCGCTGGCCCCTGTTATTTTCCTTGTAGATATTTATGGGATGCAGCGTGACAATCTGATGCATGTATTCATTGTCTAGTGAGGGAATCAGGAGAGTTAGCACTACCTCTCTTGGAACATTTTTTTTTTTATTTCATTTAATCTTGAGTTTTAAAACCATACCTGTGGGCCGGCGCCGCGGCTCAATAGGCTAATCCTCCGCCTTGCGGTGCCGGCACACCAGGTTCTAGTCCTGGTCGGGGAGCCGGATTCTGTCCCGGTTGCCCTCTTCCAGGCCAGCTCTCTGCTGTGGCCCGGGAGTGCAGTGGAGGATGGCCCAAGTCCTTGGGCCCTGCACCCCATGGGAGACCAGGAGAAGCACCTGGCTCCTGCCTTCGGAACAGCGCGGTACACCGGCCACAGCGCGCCAGCAGCGGCAGCCATTGGAGGGTGAACCAACAGCAAAAGGAAGACCTTTCTCTCTGTCTCTCTCTCACTGTCCACTCTGCCTGTCAAAAAAAGAAAAAAAAAAAAAAAAAAAACCCATACCTGTGATTCACGTGCCTTTCCTTAAGGACTGTTTAATACTGAGATCAAACTCCACGCTGCTGTGCCACGTGTCCTCAGACCCTAGAGTTCCTTTCTTTCCTGAAATATAACAGAGTCCCACATAAACACTGTATTCAGCTTTCTTCATCACTATGTTCACTCTTACTCCTAAAATGGGAAAAATACATTTGCATATTCATGTTTCCAAAAGAATTTATACCTATGCACATCTGAATTGGGGAGAGGGAAGTCGGAGCTATGTTTGGGTTCCCATTTAACCATTCTAAAGCTAATAAAGTTGAAAATCGCTGTTAGAGCTGTGTCCCACGAAGTACCCCTCGTATGGTGAGCATAGAAGCAAAGGTGGGGCTGGCACCGTGGCTCACTTGGCTAATCCTCTCTGCCTGCGGCGCTGGCACCCCAGGTTCTAGTCCTGGTCGGGGCGCCAGATTCTGTCCCGGTTGCACCTCTTCCAGTCCAGCTCTCTGCTGTGGCCTGGGAGTGCAGTGGAGGATGGCCCAGGTCCTTGGGCCCTGCACCCGCATGGGAGACCAGGAGAAGCACCTGGCTCCTGGCTTCGGATCAGCGCAGTGCGCCAGCCGCAGTGTGCCGATTGTAGCAGCCATTTGAGGGGTGAACCAACAGAAAAAGGAAGACCTTTCTCTCTCTCTCTCACTGTCTAACTCTGCCTCTCAAAAAAAAAAAAAAAGAAGCAAAGGTGGGGACGTTTGGCCTGGCAGTTAGGATGCCTGCTGGGACACCCAGTTACTCATCAGAGTGCCTGGGTTCGAGTCCCAGCTCTGGCTTCTGTTTCCAGCTTTCCGCCTGCAGTGCAGTCCCTGGGAGGCAGGGCTGACAACTCAAGTAATTGGGTTCCTGCCACCCACGTGGGAGGCGTGGATGCAGTTCTCAGCTCTTGATTTTCATTTGTCCTGGTCCTGGCCGTTGAGAACAGTGGATTGGAGGGGGGACCTCCCCTCCCCAAGTAAATAAAATATTTTTTAAAAAGAGAAAGCAAAAGAGGTGATGAGTTGGAAGATAATGAGAGCCGGAGGCTGGGAGAACAGTGCCATCTCTTTGCTGTCCCCTCGCGGACACCCGCAGAACAGAATGGAGTCGGGAACGAGGCGCATCCTTGGCGCTACCATTAGTGTGGATGGGGGTCTTCAGTCTTTGTCCATGTGGCCCAGTGGGCAAAAGACCAGCCCACCTCATTCCCCCTAAAGGAGCTCAGTAAAATAGCTTCATGGTGACCAAAAATTAGAGACCAATTCCAAGATGAGTCCTCGCCTTTGAGTTGGGTTGAAGTTTGTGAAATGGCTGCTGTTGACTCTTTTTGACCTAGTGAAAAAGGCATTTTCATTTGGGGGGGGGGGGGCTCAACAAAAACTGTGCACCATAAATGAGTGCCACTTGCATCTGCTTTGCAGAGGAAGGTGTGTGTGTGGGGTGCGGGCAGGAGAGCTGCTGTCTTCACAGGGCTGCCTGCCGGAGCCCGAGGCTGCTTCCCCAGGGTCCTCTGAGCCCTCTTGCTGTGAGGTCCCAGCATCTTAAACCATCGTGGTCTTTCTTTGGGACTATTGGCCTTTAGCCTTGACTTTGGGTAGCTGGCTTCTCCAGGCATTGTGTGCTACTAAAGGCTGTTTGTATTTACTACGTACAATCTTGTATGTCAGCTAACAAATGCAGTCCATCTTTACCTGTAAAACTTGCCTGCTGTGCTAGCAAATATTTTTTTAAATATTTCATTTATTTATTTGAGAGATAGAGCTACAAACAGTGAGAGGAAGAGATGGAGAGAAAGGTCTTCCTTCTGTTGGTTTACTCCCCAAATGGCTGCAACGTCTGGAGCTGCGCCGATCCGAAGCCAGGAGCCAGGAACTTCTTCCCAGTCTCCTACACGGGTACAGGGGCCCAAGCAGTTGGGCCATCTTCTACTGCTTTCCCAGGCCATAGCAGAGAGCTGGATCGGAAGAGGAGCATCCAGGACACAAACTGGCGCCTATATGGGATGCCAGCCACCACAGAGGATTACCTACTGTGCCACGGCGCCAGCCCCTGTGCTAGCAAATCTTAGGGCTGACATCCACCCAGATAGCTAACCCCTTCTGGGACCGAGCAGTGGATGGCTGCTCCCCTTCCCATCCCTCCCCCATGCAACTTACCAACCCATAAGAAAGGTATTCAAGGCGCTGCCTTTAATTTAATGCACTAGAAAGTATAAATGTGAAAAGAAATCTTTGGTTGTATACACAATTTTTATTAAAAACGTTAAAATTCACAGGCGAGAAAATTCAGATGCCACTGCTGCCAGTCATCTGGGAGGCCGGGAGACCAATGTGAAGCTGACTTGGGCTGGCCTGTTAGGAAAAGACTTGCAGAGTGGCGCCTCCTCACACGGGGCACCATAAATGTTAGGAAAAGAGGTGCAGAATAGAGAGGAGGCAGTGTACACATTTATAGCCAGACCGAATTTATTCAGAGAAAAGGTGTTTGTAGAGGTGGGTGACCGACTGCAAGGATGCACATGGTGGAAATCGTGACAGAAGGCCCCGAGGCCCAGGGGCTGGGCCTTTTTGTATTTTAGGAGGGCTAGGGATGGGGCTGGGGGTAGAGGGCAGCAGGTTGAGATGAATTCCTGGAACTGGTCTTTCAGGTGGCCCTGGGGGGGGGGGGGGGTATGAAGGCAGTAGGGTGCCCAGTTGAGATTCAGGGGCAAGGGAGAATTCCAATGTTTATCTGTCCTTTGGGCAATGAGCGAGAATGGCTGAGGCTATGTCATGGCCCAGGCAGAACACGGGGGACAGACATTCCAGTGGGCCCAGTGGGTTTGCTTAAATCATAAAGTGAGCTAGTTCCGCAGCTTCACGATGTGGAAGCAGGTTTTAAATCATAGCAGAGGAACTTAGCAGATCCGGGACAGCCAGAGAGTCCCAGAGAGAAATTTGGACTTCGAGTATGTCCTAAGTGTGAATTGGGACACACCCAGCCAGAGCAAATCGCAGACTTGTCACTCCCAGGAAGCCAAAGTCCCCACCCCATTCTGATCCCAGACACATTTAGAAGCCGTGGGAACAAAATCACTTTGTCGTTTGGACAAACCCAGCTGGGCCCCATGGAATGTTTGTGGCCTGCAGTCTGCCTGTGCCAGCCCAAGTCAGCACTGCTTCAGCCCGGGCAGCGCAGAGTAGCTCGGGGTCGCCGCCGGAAGAGGGTTGAAGCCTGCAGTTTGCACAGCCTCCCTGAAGGCAGACTGCTGTCCCCTCCTCCCCCTCCTCCCCTTCTTCCTTTCCTCCATCTCATTCATTTCAAAACCTCCTTGGAAAACCTGCCTCTTGTCCTATAGCAACATTTAGTGCTCGCCAAGAAGCAAAAGTTAATGATCTCCTACCGTATGAGTCTAACTGATTTTAAAACTGTTTTTCCCATCTCTAAATAGTTTTTACTTGTTTTTGAGTGAAACCTTCAAAATGGGGAAATTGAGTGGGAAAAAAATCTTCAATTTTTGTTTTATAAACTGTCACTTGTAAACTCTACACACCTGCTAACTGAAAACATCCATCCACCCACTCAGCAATCCAGGGAAGTCACAGTTTTGGTATCTATTAAGAACAGATAGCCAAGCCAGCGCCGCAGCTCAATAGGCTAATTCTCTGCCTGTGGCGCCAGCACCCCGGGTTCTAGTCCCAGTCGGGGCGCCGGATTCTGTCCCTGTTCCTCTTCCAGTCCAGCTCTCTGCTGTGGCCCAGGAGTGCAGTGGAGGATGGCCCAAGTGCTTGGGCCCTGCACCCTCGTGGGAGACCAGGAGAAGCACCTGGCTCCTGCCTTCGGATCAGCACCATGCGCCGGCCACAGTACACAGGCCGCAGCGGCCACTGGGGGGTGAACCAACGGTAAAGGAAGACCTTTCTCTCTCTCTCTCTCTCTCTCTCTCTCACTGTCCACTCTGCCTGTCAAAACACACACACACACACACACACACCAAAAAAAAACAGATAGCCAAATAAGAATATAGAATTACAGGGCCAGTACAGCAGCGCAGTGGTTTAATCCTCTGCCTGCAACACTGGTGTCCCATATGGGCGCCGGTTCTAGTCCCGGCTGCTCCTCTTCCAATCCAGCTCTCTGCTGCGGCCGTGGAGGATGGCCCAAGTGCTTCCCAAGAGACTGGAAAGAAGCACCTGGCTCCTAACTCTGGATCGGCGAAGTGCCAGCCGTTGTGGCCATTTGGGGAGTGAACCAACCAACGGAAGGGAGACCTTTCCAGTCTCTCACTGTCTGTAACTCTGCCTCTCATATAAATAAATAAAATCTTAAAAAAAAAAAGAGTATAGAATGTTCCTGTTAAGGGAACAGTAGGAAGTGACCCAGCAGGAGATATGTTCTTGGCTCTGTGAAGGAAATGGACTATGTAAATTCAGTCATTGTAAAAACTCTTTTTTCAAGGTAGCTATGCATTGTTCAGTGCTAGCAGAATGTTTTGGCTATGTCATGGATCCAGCTTTGCAGAAAATGCTTATGAGTTCAAATCTTTTTTTTTTTTAAGATTTATTTATTTATTTGAAAGATAGTTACAGAGACAGGTAGAGACATAGAGAGAGCAAGGTCTTCCATCTGCTGGTTCACTCCCCAAATGGCCGCAGTGCCTGGAACTGAGCAGATCTGAAGCCAGGAGCTTCTTCAGGGTCTCACTATGTGGATGCAAAGGACCAAGGACTTGGGCCATCCTGCAGTGCTTTCCCAGGCGCATTAGCAGGGAGCTGGATTGGAGGTGGAGCAGTCAGGATTCAAACGGGCACCTCTATGGGATGCCAGCACTACAGGCCAGGACTTTAATCCATTGTGCCACAGTGCTAGCCCCATGAGTTCAAATCTTACCATTTTATTCAAAGCAATTGCTGGACTTTGCCAGGTTTCCTTTTTCAGAGTACACGTCTTTACTTGCAGGTTCTTAGAATGGTAAAGGCACTGGACAAACCAACTCAGTCTACGCTTAATTAAAATCACACTGAAACGTGAGTCTCGGAGGCCTGTTCGGGTGTCTTGGGGCTTTTGCAGAGCGAGGTGCTGCATGATGGTTGCTCTGCTGTGTGTCCTTTTCCTGCCCCTGACACGTGGCCATGGGATGACAGCCTAGTTGGGTAGACGGCTTCGTTGGCCCTTTTTGTTGTTGCCTTGGTTTGTTTTCAAAACAAGAGTTAAGAACAGCAGCCCTTTCCAGGTATTGCAGACTGGTCGAGGGCACAGGTTGAGTCAAAGCCAGGGTCCAGTTACCAGGGATCTCCTGAGCTTCCCATGCCAGGAGCAGGGCGAAGGCCATGCGGCAGCCTCCTGCCAAGGACCAGCACCCGACCGACCCAGTCGTCCCGTTGTCTCCCCTTCCCCGTCCTCACTGCGGCCCTTCGGCTGTCACACACCCCTTATCGTGACTCCCCTGACAACATACCAGCGCTCCTGGGATGGTCAGACATCAAGTTAGAACTTCTCGAATGGGAAAACGGGCCATACGCCGGGGTACCCGCAGTACACCACTGTTCACAGATCATCAGCGGTGCGGCGGGTAGCTGATGACAGCATTTTTATACTAAAATAAGCACGAACCGTGAACTTGCATTCTATTTATTTATTTATTTATTTATTTTTTAGGATAAAGATATCTGACTGTGTTGTTTGCTTGCCGGTGCCTGGAGGTCCTGCCCTTCTGCTTTGTGACCCTGTAAAGAGGGGAAGGGCTGCAGGGGAAGCTTGGGTGCTGCATGGCCTTAAACCCTGGCCCTCCACCCAGGCTGCACACTAGATCCGCACGGGGAAATCACACTGTGGACCGATGCCCCACAGATTCTGGTTAACTCAGTGTGGGGCGGGGACCCGGTGGCCATGCTCACTAATCGCCAGGTGATTCTCCTGCTCAGCTGGGAAGGAGAGCTGCTGGCTCAGGACATTCCACGGCCCCCTTGGCAGGGATTCTTGCAAAGAACAGGAAACAGTAATTGTTGCTGCCTTATGGGAGATTGAGTCAGGAACCCCCATGGTTTCTTCCAGGACTGAGAGTGGCCAACAGCAGCTAACGTTTATCTAGGACAGAGCTTGTCTCGGGGACTGCCCAAGCACTTCATGTAGGCACCACTGCGCTTGTCACTTAGCCATAAGGAAGTTAGGCGAGTGATACCAGTAAGCTCAGAGCATGGGCAGTCTGACTCCACAGCCTGGGCTCCACCTTACAAGAATGCCACACGTAAGATTAGAACACAGGCCGGCATTGTAGCACTGTGGGTTAAGCTGCTGTTTGCAGTACTGGCCTCACCATATTGAAGTAATGGTTTGAATCCCAGCTGCTCTGCTTCCAATCCAGCTTCCTGCGAATGCGTGTGGGAAGGCAGCAGAAGATGGACCAGGTACTTGGGCCCCTACCACCCATATAGGAGATCAGGATGGAGTTCCTGGCTCCTGGCTTCAGACTGGCCCAGACCTAGCTGTTGTGGCCATTGGGGGAAGGAATCAGCAGATGGAAGATCTCTTTCCCTTTGTCTCCCTCTCTCTCTGTCACTCTGCCGTCCAAATAAATAGAAGGAGCAAGTGTGTGTGTGTGTGTGTGTTGGGGGGGGTGCTGGGAAGTTGAGCTGGATGGAACTATGAAAGATGACACTAGCTTCAAAATTAGGGCCTCCAAGGCTCAAGACAGTCCTGGAAGTACAAGGGGAAGAAGGTGGCGATCAGGAGGTATCTGGAAACATCACAGCAGTCCGCCCTGAATTGACGCAGTGTCAGAAGAGTGGCTCAGTCCCAGGGCAGCCATTCGCTGGAGGACCATCTTCCCCACCCCCACGCAGAGGCCGCTTGCTCTGCATACCTCCTTGTCGGAGGAATGAATGAGACCCCCGTCCACATCACAGCCCCGGGCCCTGCGATTTTATAAACCCTCGTGCTGTTACAGTCTTAGATTTTTAGACTGTTCTTAATTGATCAAAGGGTTAAAAATATAAAAAACTAGGCAGCTTTAAGGAAAATGTGGGTATTAATGCCTTTCTTTAATCTATAATAATGACTGGTTTTAGTGAGAATGCTTTAAATGCAGCTATTGTAAAGTCTCTGCCCTTGTATCAGTGGTTAAGTATCACGGTCCATTGATAGAGCTTTAGAAAGTTCAAAGGCTATGCTAGCACATCTTTGTCTCCCCGTCTTTTAACTGTAAAGAAAGAGATGTCCTTGTGTAAAGCCTTAGCATTTGTGTGAAAAATGAAATTAGGTTCAGTTTGTGCATAGATTTTCAGAGAGATTAAAGTGGGCATCACACAATTTCTCTCTATAAAAGGCTGCCTTTGATGTGCCTTCTACCTATTCACACAGAAGTGCCAGCCATTGTTTTTGAGCCGTAGAAGGGTGTCCGCTTGTCATCCGCACATTCTGATACCTTTGTGCTGGAGCCTTGTTCAGGGTGGATCTTATAATTCAGAGATAATGTTCCTAGAACCGTACATTGTAGCCAGACACCAGCCTGCCTTGGAAGATAAATGCCAAGGCGAAAGCAAAGCATTTATCAAAATGATCAGGAAGCAAAACTGAAACGTCTATTTCTAAATGTCCGGTTGTGACCTGTGCTCTCGATATTTCATCCACACCATGCTGGAAAGTTCTTCTTTGGTGCTTGCCTTGTTCTGGCACTGGGTTCTGATTTGCGTTTGCTCTCCTGCTGTGAAGGAAATCAGTGAGCTGCTAACCTTAAAGGAACAAGAGCAGCTTGAACGTGTGCCCACACTTGAATCAAGCGGACACGGGGAGCTGAGTTGAAGATGTCTTACCGGAACCGGAAGTGTCCGTGGGCCAGCTTATCATTGAGTGGGCTCTTAATGGTGTGGACAGTGGGCTGTATGCTTTATGTCACTGTGAGAAAGTCAGGTTGTTGTCCCAATTTGCAGGAGAGAAAACAGACACAGAGAAAGCAGGTGACTGGTCTAGAGTCTGTCAGACAGCAAGTGAGAGAGACAAATTCCTTCCCCAAGGCGCACCTAGTCCCTCCCCCGCTACTAAGGTCTCCCAGCTGCCTGCCTGCATGGTCACTAAATACCAAAATTATTCTCACTCGCTTTGAACCCGCGTGGCAACTACAGTTTGTGCCTTTCTACAGTTTGTGCCTTGATTCAGACACTCTTTTTCATCTCTGAGAAAAGCAAGGTTTTTTCCCCCTTAAGTGAAAGTAGAATTTGATTGGAAAAAATCCAATCAAATTTTTTTTGTTTGCTTCTCTTGTATTCTTTTGGATAACAAACACGTACTTCAGCATAACGTAAGTTTTGGCTGATGTATTTATTAATGCTGCCTCTATAAAGGAAAATGCCTGTTTTAAAATCACCTCCCGCACTGCCTAGGACAACAGTGCTTAAATGACTGTGATCTCTCTCTCTGTATTCTCTGTCTTCCTTACATTTCTTCCACTTAACGGCTTTCCCAGCACGTTGAAACCAGGCAGTCGTGTGTCTGGGGCTGAAGACCTGGGCTTCCAACCACAGGACAGCCAGGGGAGCCAAGGGCAAGAAAAATCGAGGATGACCCCGGTGTGGGGGGATTGAGGAGCGGAGGCTGCTTCCTCTCCATGTTCTGTCCCTGCCTTCCGTGTGGCCTCTGCTGCAGAGAGCAGCTGGGGAGGGGAGGGGCGGGGGCAAGGCGACGTTCTGGCCACATGTCCAGCTCCACCTCGGGTGTCCGCAGGTCCACCCCTCTTACCTCTTCAGGGCCACCTTCCGCCCAAGCCTCGGCCAACCGGGAGGTGAATGACCGGCCCGTGTCCTCTTCCCTTCTTTCGTTTTCGTTTTCTGTCATGAGAAAGCTCCCCCCTCCCCAAAAGCATCTTTGTAAACTCATGCCCGCAAATCTGAAAGCCTTCCTGCAAAAGAAAATTAGAGTGTGAATTCCAACTGCAAATAAGATTTCCTTTTTTCTGACCACTCAATTAAATTCTGCTTTCATTTGTTTCTTATTTGCAAGTGAGTGTTCGCCCAGGCTAAAACGAAGGCACAGCTTCGCGCTTCCATTCCAAAGAAGCATTTGGCCATGAAATGGGGAAAAAAAAAAAAAAAAGAGCCAGGATCCATGTATAAATTATTCAGAAATTTGGTAAATAAACATGCAAACTTCTAGCTGGGGCTATCGCTATTGCATTATGCAGTCCAATAAAGAGAATTTAATTTAATGGATTTTCAGCAACATTGTTCAGTGATCAACAAAAGGCACACTGTCTTTTATGAATAACTGATTTTCCCGGGGCGTTCTGAAGAAAGTGGGTCCTCGTTAACCCTAGAATGGCTGCTAATGTCATTGAAGCGTGACCACCTGGCAGCGAGGTTGCCCGTCAGCTGCCAGGGAAGGCGCGGGCCGGGGAGGACCAGGTGCTGCACTCTCGCCGTCCGATTGTTACAGCGGAATAAACAGCGTGATTGCACAGTATGGCCGGGGGCGAGGGTCCAAGCCCGCTGCCAGCCAGAGCGCGTGCTTTCTTCCCCAGTCTTTGACAAGGGGGCCAAAAGTGCCTCTATTCAGAGCAGGTAAAGCTGACAAAGCTCCGATGCTGTCTACTGCAATTAAGACAAAAAACAACAACAAAAAGAACGGAGCCTCAGCAACTGGCCCCAGACCGAAGCCACAGTGAGCCTCAGGTCTCAAGACCCAGACGTTTTTGGTAGGAGCCAGGAAGTTCCAGCATAAAGATGGAAAAGAAATTCAAGAAAAGGAGCCTAGGTACTGAGTGAGAGATGTTCCTGAAAGCGTGCTGGCTGTATTATGCCTCCTGTTTGGAAGCACAATGCCAACTCGTCGCCCGAAGATAAACTTTGGGCCCGACTTCCATGGCAACCCAAAGCCCCTGTTCTTTGATTATCCTCAATAAAATGCTGGGCCAGGTCATTTCTCTCTCTCTCTCTCTCTCTCTCCCTCCCTGTTTCTCTCCCTCCCTCCTTCCCTCCCTCCCTCTCCTTTTCCCACTCCCTCTCTCTCCCTCCCACCCTCCCTCCCTCTTTCTCTCCCTTTATAAAGCCCCACATGCATCTACCTTTAACTAAGTGAAGTAGTCCCTACTCAGCAGTGTTGTTTATTCTCAGTCCCTTTTTTTTTTTTTTAAAGCACTGCTACCTGTGTGGGGATATAAAAGAAAAAAGAGTATTACTTGACTCAAAAAAAAAAAAAAAAAAAGCTTAATGAAGAAATAGGCATTTCTGACCTTTCGAAGGGGTTTTGAATGTGAAATGGTTCGTTAAGTTCCTGTTAATAGGAAAGTAAAGAGCACTTCTCCCAAACAGCAAAGGAAAAAAAAATCCCTCTCTGCACATATTGATTTATTTCATTTGCTCAGCACAGGAGCCATGAAATGCTTCATCCCCAGCAGCACGCTAAATATGTGCACAAGTGAAATTACCGCCGAGTGGCCACCTTGTACTTTGTACTGTGGTGTGTACATTTCAATAGACCTGAAGGGGAAAAAACAAACTGAAGAAAGATCCTTTTATGCAATTAAATTACCTGTTTTGTGTGGCTCTGAAACCCTGCACGTAGCCACTGGTTGAGGGGACTCTACCTGGTGCCTCTGGTGCCTGTGGCTTGTCCACTGGTTATTCCTGTGGCCCTCACAGCTCAGGTCAGGATCTGTACAGTTGGGTATTTCGTCCCTTGGGTGGTACCTAACTGTAAGAGGCTACAATTGGGATGGCTTAAAGGATGACTAACAATTAGGCGTTTCTCAGAGTATTATCAAATGGCAGTGAGGCCACTTAATAATTAATTAGAGGGCCTTGAGCCACGTGCGGTCGTGTGTCCCAGCCTCAGCTCCCACGTCCGTGAAGAGAGATGGTAAATACAGGGGTGCGTGAAAAGTAGTTAGTGCTGGAGCTACTGCAGGCAGTGGCCTCGTTCCCCTGCCACGAGCTGGTCTTTCCCAAAGCGACCCGAGGACTGCTAAGGAGGCACGGCAAGCCTGAGAAAGTGACAATTTCA
The DNA here is from genome assembly GCF_033115175.1 of Lepus europaeus. Taxonomy (NCBI): domain Eukaryota; kingdom Metazoa; phylum Chordata; class Mammalia; order Lagomorpha; family Leporidae; genus Lepus; species Lepus europaeus. The sequence goes on from NC_084836.1 coordinate 80,836,842, forward strand.
TGTCCTTTTTTCTTAAGGATTTATTTCTTAGGCTCCATTGTATCGAAGTAGGCTGCAAGGACAAAGTAAATATATATGAACTTGTTGGGGTAGAGGGTGGGAATCTGTATAGAACCATTTCACCTTTCAGTTTCCTAGCTTGGAATTCCATTTTGTTTTGCTCAGACTTGAAAGTGTGTTGGCAAGCCCGTCTTGCCCCTGTCTCAGGATCTGGAGCTAGAAATCTGGATTGGAATCCTGCTTCCCTGTGTGAACCCCGGGCGGCTCCCTGCCTCCTTGTGGCTGTTTCTTCCTGGAGTCAGGGCTGCATCTTGGGGAGATGGGACAGATTCCACAGTTGGTGCACGTGTAGCCCTGAGAGTTCTGCCTGGAAGCCCCGACCTGCACTGTGTGTGGTCCCTCGTGGCTGTGCCACTCTTATCACTACCCATGAGGGCTTGACCTCAACCAGTCCCTGGGGTCCAGCAGGGACACTACAATATGGAGAAATGAGGCAGTCCCGCTGGCTGGGTCTTGCACCCTTTGCACCATGGATCTCCTGCCCTTCTCAGAATGTGTATAAATGCAGAAAATAAAGATTACAAAGTAAATCTGTTATAATGAAATACTGTTCAAATCAAATGCATGCCATAGTAATATACAGGCATCTTTAGTCATGCGTTGAACGCAAGGCCCTCACAGGGAGTGCAGTAACTGCTGTTGATTTTGAAGAAGTGGTGAGCAGAGTCAGCATTTACATTGGCAGTAATGTAACCGTGACGCGACACTGTCCGTCAAACACAAGTACCACCATTGTGGTTTGTGCCTCATCTCCATTGGTAGGTACGTCTTACCACCTACATTCTTGGACCCCTGGAATTCCGATCATCACCCCGATGAGAGCCTGGGGCCCTGGACCCAGGTTAGGAACCACTCTTTGAGGGATACACAGGAACCATGGAATCAGGATCCTGGAAGAGCATCCAGGCAGAAGGCACAGCAAGAGATGTACGTGGAGCCTGCAGAGGTCAGAGGTGACGGCGGGGGCTGGGCGCCCCACTGGGCAGGGCCCCGCCGGCCACTGAGGACCTTGGCTTCACAGTGGGAGCCTTTGGGGGGTGGAGCAGAGGCGGGGTCGCGTCCCTTGAAGGCTCTGATGCTGGGTGCAGAGGCCAACAGACCAGGCAGGGAGCCACAGGCCTGATCCAGGGACAGGATGACAGTGAAATTGCTGCCTGTGCCCGCCAGAAAGCAGCAGTTTGTGTGACTCAGCCTAACATGTAACTCACACCATTGTAAGACCTCAGCAGCTCCAGGATTTCTAAGATGGCTCATTTAAACAGAATTTTAGAGCAGGACATCTCCCAGAACTTTGACTAATCCTGGTCGCAGGCTTAATCTTGATTCGTGTCCACGTGGGTTCGGTCCAGAGCAGTCTCTGGAGCACAGCCCTGCCTGTGAGCGCACCACAGACACATCCCACATCCGGCTCTGTGGCTCCCTCCATGAGGACACAGAGCCACACGGCTCACCGCGCTGGGCCTCCGGAGGACTCGCGCCGCCCCCAACCCCTGCCTTCTCCCACCAGAGCGATGCTGCGCTGAATCTCCTCTCTGCAGCCCCTGAAGAGAGTCAGACCGGACTCTCCCCTCCTTCTGCCACAGGAGAGAGTTCTCAGCCCCGCGCATAGGTTGAATGTTGTGGTCTCTGCTCTTCTCCCTCAGACACAACTTAGTAAACTCACGTCTGAGAGTTTATGCCTCCCTGTCCTTTCCTTTGGCACTGCATTAGCGGCCTGTGTGTCCCGTCCTGCCCTGCTCACTGTCGCTAGCAGCCACCTTCCCCACCATCCAGCAGAGAGCCGAGCATGCGGGATCCGCCCAGGAGGGAGGGACCCGCTGCATTTACACAGTGTCACCTCTGCCTCTACCGCAGTCATCTGGGTCATCTGTCCCTCCCTCTGCCTGCCATGCCCTCCTTCCCTATCCACTATCCAAGCCTCAGCCGGGGGCCAGGAACCTTCAACAGCAGTAGGCAGATCTGTCATCAACACACAGCACCACCGTGGCTTTGCAGGGCCTCTTGCAAACAAATAAATTAAAAATGGGGCTGCCTTGTCCACCACTTTCAGAGAGCAGATGTGTACCCTTGGACCTGAAGCCTTGGTGCAGGTGGGGTCCCGGAACTGTAAGCAGAGAGCGAATTCCATGGTGGAGCCATCTCTGTGATGCTGTGTATGCTCCCAGGCACATAACAACACAGAAGAGTAACTGACAGGATTGTTGCTCTTAAGTTCGCTTTGCCTGCCTCTCTCTAGAAGCAATTGAATTGTCCTCAAGCCCCGAACGTAAAGGTCGACCATGGTGTCTTCAGAAGGGTCCTCTCTATCTGACCTACATCCGGCTTGATGTTGGCATGTCCACGACTCAGCTGAGACAGCCTCTGCGGAGCTCAGCAGGGGCTGAGAGCCTGTCCAGTTGTTTTTAAGATGCTTTGACAACCCATCTGCTCCAGCTTGAACTCACTACAAGTTGAGAATTCTTTGTCCAAAATGCTTGGGACCAGGAGCATATCGGATTTTGGATTTTTTTTCCATGCAGGAATATTTGCACACACATCATGAGGTAGCTTGGAGAGGGGACCCAGGTGCAAACACAAGACTGCCTTGTTTCATATCTGCCTTTCCCACGTAGCCTGAAGGTAATTTCACATGCTATCTCTAGTAACTTCGGGCATGAAACAAAGTTTTATGGTGTGGAATTTTCCAGTTGTGGCATCATGTCCATGATCACAGAGTCTCGGGTTCGGAGCATTTCCGATTTCAGATTTTCAGATTAGAGCTGCCCTACCTGTAATTTAAAAATCTGAGACCCTGTTGGCTGACTTTTGGTTCTAGCTCAGCACTGTCCCTGAGAGGAACAGGTGGCGCTTCCTGGGAGTCCCCGCCAGGGGCCACTCTGCTTGTGAGCAGACAACTTTATTTTGGGGGAAGCTAGTGGCATTTATTACGAGTTGCTGTATGTATGTTTTCATTGCACTCCTATATGCTTGTTGCCTGATCTTGCTAAATACCTAGAACACGGGTCCTTTGGGACTTCTCGCGGACCCCTCCACGGACATCGGGTCACGGACATCGGGTCACGGACACTCCCAGGAGAGCACCATTCTTTTTTTTGTTTTAAAAGATTTATTTATTTATTTATTTATTTGAAAGTTGGAGTTACACAGAAAGAAAGGAGAAGCAGAGAGAGAGAGGTCTTCCATCTGATGGTTCACTCCCCAAATAGCCGCAGTAGCCAGAGCTACACCGATCCAAAGCCAGGAGCCAGGAGCTTCTTCCTGGTCTTCCACGTGGGTGCAGGGACCCGAGGACTTGGGCCATCTTCTACTGCTTTCCCATGCCATAGCAGAAGTAGAGCAGCCTGGACTTAAACCTGTATGGGATGCTGTTGCTGCAGGCTGGGGCTTTAACTTGCTATGCCCCAGTGCTGGCCCCCTCACATTTTTATTTTTTAAAAAAATTATTTATTTATTTGAAAGGCAGAGAAACAGAGGAGAGAGAGAGAGAGGGTCCAGTGCTCTGCCTTCATGAACATTGTCTTCATTCTGCAGGAGACACCCCGCATCTGTCACGTGTCCCTGTCTCTGGAGTCCTTTGGAAGAGTGTTGCTGGCTGTATTTAATAGAGAGCACGTTAATTATGAAATTAATTAGGAAGTGCTTGCTTTAATGAGCCGAGCAGGTTTGCTCATGAATATTTACGGTTGTTGAATCTCGTCTGGGAATCGTTCAGCCATGTCAGATAAGTCAAACTGTTGGTGGAGCTTGTACAAAAAGTGTGCATTTTTAAATTGATTTGTATTTATTGCTCATCTCAAAGGGTGCAGCCCTGATTTCTCCCAAACCGGCCCTCCTAGCAATGGGCTTCTGTGTGTGACCCCAGCGTCTTCAACCCCAGCCCCCAGCACACACACTGGGTCTCAGGGTCCCTTCTAAGTTTACCCACCTCTTTGAAAATACAGGGTGAATGTCCCTCATCCAGAAACCCAAAGCGCTCCAGAGTCCAAAACCAATTGACCAATACTTAAATCTGAAGCATTTTAGAATTTCTGGTTTTGAGATTGGGGACGCTGATTTGTTAGAAGTCTATGCAGACATTTCCAAATCCAAGAGTCCAGGAATCTCAAGCCCATCTGATCCTGAGCATTCTGGATGTGGAATACGCAAGCTATATTATCTGGGAAGAACAACCCCACCCCCACCCCGGCCCCAGCCTCCCTTCTCTGTGTCCTGGCCCTGGATAGATGATTTGGTGGAGCCCTGTGAGACTGCCGATGCTGGCTTGCTTTGGGCCCAATTTCAACCTCTCGGATCTCAGTTTCTTCAGCTGTAAAGCAAGAATAGCAATACCCGCTTTGCAGGATTTTCTGCAATTTATACAAAATTATATTTTTTTAAAAAAAAGATTTATTTATTTATTTATTTGAAAGGCAGACACAGAGATCAATAGAGATTGATCTATTCTATTTGCTAATTCACTCCCCAAATGGCTGCAATGGCCAGGGCAGCCCAGGTTAAAACCAGGAGCTCCAGCCTGGTCTCCCACGTGGGTGTCAGGAGACCAAGGCCTTGGGCCATTTTCTGCTGCTTTCCCAGGCCATTGCAGAGAGCTGGATTAGAAATGGAGCAACCGGGTCTCAAACCGGTGCCCATATGGGATGCTAGCACTGCAGGCAGTGGCCCCACCCACTATGCCACAGCGCCGGCCCCTGCCAACAGCTTTTATGGCCCTTGGAAGATAGCAACTGAAAAATAACAGTTCGTTCTCAGAGCCTCTTGGGGCTTTGGCGGTGGAGCAAAAGGATCTCACAAGGAAAATCTGCGTGGCTCTCCAGTGTTGAAGCATGCCCCATCTACTTAGTAGTGCCCATCTGATGCTGCTAAGTAACTCTCTCACTGAAAATGTCCCAGGGCCGGCACTGTGGCACAGCGGGTCATGTCGGCAACGCCGGCATCCCATATGGGCCCTGGTTTAACACCTGGCTGCTCTACTTCCAGTCCAGCTCCCTGCTAATGTGTATGGGAAATCAGTGGAAGATGGCCTCAAGTCCTTGGGCCCCTGCACCCACATGGGAGACTAGGAAGAAGGTCCAGGCTCCTGGCTTCAGCCTCGCAAAGCCCCAGCCGTTTCAGGCCATTTGGGGAGTGAACCAGCAGATGGAACTTTCTCTCTCTCTCTCTCTCTCTCTTTCTTCCTCTTTTTCTCTCTCCCTCTCCCCCTCTCTCTGTAACTGCCTTGCAAATAAATAAATCTTTAAAAGAAAATGTCCATTCAAGTCAACAAAACTTTAGAATTTTGTTTTGGTTTTCTTCAAAATGTGAGCAGAAATAAACACAATAAGATAATTTTTGCTTAAATGGGCTCATTTAAGTTTCCCAAGCAGTGATGCATAAGGAAAAGGATTGCATTAATATAGGTTTACTATTCTAAATTCTGACTTCTTATGTCAGTTTTACAAATAGCAGTTCAGCCAGGAAGTCACCAGTTATGCCAGATCAGCTATAAAATATCCAGTTCGTTTGGTGCTACTCTTGGTTCTGGAGAGAGAAAGAAGGATCTAATTTGCCTGTTCTTATCCTTCCTGTCAGCACCAAGCAGTAGCGTTTGTGAATTAACTTAGCATTGAACGTTATAAACTTTTTAACAAATAAACATAAAAGATGGAACTGAGGTGGCGTGAGGGAGGGGAAAGAGGCCAGCAGCTGGAACCCCTTAGCCTGGGCTTGAGTCTGAGCCCTGCTTGGTGCTGGCTGGGTGGGCTCAGAGGATCATTCCTGCTCCATCTCAGATGTGGAGCGTCCGCATCTGTGGTTGGTTCATGGCTGCAAAAGGGCTTCATCATCAGTGGCAGAGCAGTATGCCAGCATGGGTAGATAGTTTTTATTTCGTAAATACTATGGCTTTTAGTGAGATATCACTTCAACAGAACTCACACTGATTATAATGTAACTGCCCCATGATGAGTTGTAGAATCTTCCAAAGTAGTCTAACACTCAAGGTAATGGTTGAGTATTTTAGGAGCCAAGATTTAGAATAGGATTAGGAGTAAGAAAGCATTTTGTTTTTACATCTGAGGGAAGAATAATGGATATACGGAGGCAATAGTAAATATAGGATGAATGGATGGATGGATGGATGGATGAATAGGTGGATGGATGGATGGGTGGGTGGATGGATGGATGGGTGGGTGGATGGATGGGTGGGTGGATGGATGGGTGGGTAGGTGGATGAGTGATGAGTGTACAGGTAGGTGAGTAAGTGGATGGATAGGTGGGTGGGGAAAGGCACAATTTGGAAATGGGGAGGAGGAGGGAAGTGAGCCTGCGCTGTCTGGTGTGTGTGGGAGAGAACATTTGGGATCACGTCTAGCCTCCTAGCCTGGGGACCGTCCGTGCAATTCTGCTCTGCACATGAGCTGTAAAGAACGTCTTCATCACTCTCCAAGTAAAATGGCTCCAAAGGACACTTTCCTCGTCTGGACCATGTCTTAACATGGACATGTCTTAACCATGTCATGTAAAACTGTTGACTTAATGGAGCTGCTTTTGATCTATCAACAAAAGACACACCAAATTCAGTCTGGCTATTTTTCCAGTAGTAAGTGTCCTAATTTGCAAGAGAATGATTTGATTATAATTCTAAGTAATACTGCAGTTATATTTTTAGTCACAGAGATGATATGGTGTTACTCTATGAGGCTTAAATGTGGAAAGTCCCAGAGAATTGTGGGAGTTGGGAATTTTATCTTTAACAGCGTTCAGAGACGTTTCTGTTATTTGTATGTTTCAGGAGTATATTTTGATCCAAATGGGTGGGATCCCTGAGAAGGGATTTTGCATATAAAATATAAAAGCACATGGGGGCCAGCGCCATGGCTCAACAGGCTAATCCTCCGCCTGCGGCACCGGCACACCGGGTTCTAGTCCCAGTCGGGGCACCAGATTCTGTCCCGGTTGCCCCTCTTCCAGGCCAGCTCTCTGCTATGGCCCCAGAGTGCAGTGGAGGATGGCCCAAGTGCTTTGGCCCTGCACCCGCATGGGAGACCAGGAGAAGCACCTGGCTCTTGGCTTCGGGTCTGTGCAGTGCGCTGGCCGTAGCAGCCATTTGGGGGGTGAACCAACGGCAAAGGAAGACCTTTCTCTCTCTGTTTCTCTCTCTCACTGTCCACTCTGCCTGTCAAAAAAAAAAAAAAAAAGCATATGGGGGCTGGCACTGTGGCGCAGCAGATTAACACCCTGGCCTGAAGCGCCGGCATCGCATATGGGTGCCGGTTCTAGTCCCAGTTGCTCCTCTTCTGATCCAGCTCTCTGTTATGGCCTGGGAAAGCAGTAGAAGATGGCCCAAGTCCTTGGACCCCTGCACCCACGTGGGAGACCAGGAAGAAGCTCCTGGCTCCTCTCTTTGGATCGGCGCAGCTCTGGCCGTTGCGGCCATCTGGGAAGTGAACCAGCAGATGGAAAACCTCTCTCTGTCTCTACCTCTCTCTGTAACTCAGTCTTTCAAATAAATACAATAAATCTTTAAAAAAAAAGCATATGGTTTTCATTGAAGTATAAAGAATAATCCCCAAATATAAAGACATATAAAATCAAAATATAAACACCCATCATCTTTTATCTGACATTGTCATTTATTTTTAAAGATTAATTACTTATTTGAAAGGCAGAGTGACAGAGACAGAGAAAGAGAAGTTTTCCATCCTCTGGTTCATCCCCCAAATGGCTACATTGGCTGGAGCTGAGCCAATCTGAAGCCAGGAGCCTGGAGCTTCTTTCAAGTCTCCTATGCGGGTGCAGGGGCCCAAGCACTTGGGCCATCTTCTGCTGCTTTCCCAGGCCACAGCAGAGAGCTGGATAGGAAGTGGAGCAGCCGGGACTCGAACTGGCACCCATGTGGAATGCGAGCACTGCATGGGGCGGCTTTACCCGCTACACCACAGCACCGGCACCTGACATTGTCTTTTTAAAGTGTGTTATCATGAGAGAATTTGTGATTCTGATCTTTGTTCCCACTGGGACAGCCATGTTACCTTGTTCCTTCTACCTTGTCTTAGAAGTTGACAATGTTTAGCTACTCAGGTATCACTGAATGCAGCCAAGATACCAAACCTGTGATGCAGGGATCAGACTGAGACAGGACTGAGTGGCTCCTCTGCATCTGATGACGTGTTTTCTCCAAGTACAAAAGAAAACCAAACAAAAAAAAAAACCAAAAAACAAAAAAATCCCAGTTTTTTTCCTTCCTATAATCTGTGCTGAGCCAGATTTACTCATAGCTCATGCAGAAAATTGCTTTCCTGCAGCTGACGAGCTGTGGGGTCTTTGCTGTGACACTGTCCCAGGCAGAGTTGACAGCACCATAGCCAGTGCCCGGTCACAATGCCCGGAAGCTCTGGGGGACATGAAGGGCACCCACGGGGCCGTGCCAGCCATTACCAGACAAGGGGGACAGCAGTGCTTGGGCCAGCTGGTTGGAGAGAGCTCTAAGGAAGGAGACACAGGAAGACACATCCTCGTTATCCAGCACAGGATGCGAGGGCCACTGCCGAGCTCAGAAGCCTCCACCCTGCAGAGGGAGAACCACCCCTTGCTGGGAGCTCATGGAACTGACCTCCCTTTCCTCTGCCACACGCAAGGATTTCTCTCAACTGGCGTGCTAGGTCCAAAAGACCTTGTGATGTGAGCATTAAGGTTTCTTTAATTTGCGGGAAGAGAAGTCTTCCCAGACACAGTTGGCTTTCCTTCTCCTGAAGCTGTTGGATAGTGGAGTCCGAATTGGAAGGGTAGAAGAAGGGCTTCCAATTTTCCCTTCTTGTTTCCAGAAAGTGATTCGGTGGATCTGGGCCTTCTGCAGGCTCTTGGTGCCACCGCGCTCTTCTTTGGCAGGTGCAGAATTCTGATCTCAAGAAGTAAAGGCTGCAGCTGAGGGCTGCTGGTACCATCGAGGGGCTTAGAGCAAAGACCCCCCCTCCTCCCTACTCCTCAGCCTCCTCTGTAGGACCCTCATGAGAGCACACACTGCAGGCAGCGACTGTGAGAATTCAATGAGATAGCCCATAAAATGGCATTCGACCCGTGAAGAGCCCATGATGACTTTAGCAGGTGTCCGTATCTTAATATCACCAGTGATGGAGGTGCTGCTTGCTGGGGTTTCCCTTACAATCAGGACATAGTTTGATTCACCTGCCACAGGCACCCGACCCTGCTCCGGGCTGCCAGGGCCGGGACCGCTCCCCGTGCAGCGCATTCATCAAAGGGCACCCCGTTTGCTGTGTGTTGCCGGTTATCTATGGGGACGAGTCAGCAGCTGGGCCTGACCCCCACCTTGGACCCCAATATGCATTGTTCCTTGCACCTTCCTGATGTCATTCCAGTTTCCCTTCCTCACCGCTAAGCAGGAGTGCCACAGGAACAGGAACGCGTGGCCACCTTCTGGGTCCTCGGCCCGGCGTGCTTCAGCTGGGCACTCGCTAGGAAACAGGTGCTTTCTCTATGCCTTTTGTGGAAGGCACTTTAAGAGCCTCTCTCCACTCACACAGCCAGACTTTTATCACGAAAAAGCATTTTCAAGAGAACTCTGTGTTTCTAATTTTTCTTTGCACTTAGTTTAGCAGAGGGAGTAGGATGGTACAAGGGTGTTTCACAGAATTCGTGGAAAATGCAATTAAGGATGTTTGTTTTGGTGCAAGGACTTTGAAATCAATTCATATGAAATCCATAAAGTTCATGTACATATATATTGTGGGAAATAAAAAATCATGCATGGATTTCAAAAAATGCATCAAAATGAACTTGTCTTCTCATTGCATTTTCCCACGGACCTTTTTGAAGGACCTTTGTATACTTGAGTCTGCTGTGAAATTAGAGTAAATCATTTCAGCAGCCCCTGGAAATTTTTGAGACCAAATCTGACTGCAAAACATACAGATTTCCCACCCTAATATGTAATTAATTCATACGTGCACTTTGTGATCATCTGTTCTTTCACCGGAGCAGATGGAAAAGGAGTGGAAGTGGCACGTTTTGCCCTGCAGCTGCTCAGAGCCACTTTCTCCAGCCCAGCGAGGCTGAGACTTGTGCTTGCTCCCTGGCCATGTTTGGTTTGCACAGGGACCGTGGCTGTTGCCAGGTTGCCACACATGAAGCCAGGCATGCTCCAGTGCCACGCAGTGTGGCGGCCCAACCCTCTGTCCACTTGGTGTAGCTTCTGCCCAAGTCAGCCATCTGCATCAGGCCCCCGTTTCAACAGCCAGGAAGCAGTTGCTTTCGTATTCAGTAGCAAGCACGGGTTTTTTGTACTGCCAACGTTGGAGGAGCTTTGTGTTCTTAGAATTCCCCCAAGTTTCCAGGTGGGTCTGGATCCCTACGGTGTTGTGTTTTGGCTCGAGGAGGTTTGGGGACTATTGAGTTTCAGGGGAGGGCGGCCGTGACCGTCCATGCCCAGGTGTGCAGATGCACAGTGCACTTACTCCCGGGATCTCAGCAGGCCAGGCCAAGGTCATGGGGCAACCTTCACATGAGCCTCTTCCCTCGGGTTGTAGGTCACTGGCATTCGGTAAATCCCTAAGGTTTTTTTTTTTTTTAGTTTTTTCTTGTCCTCTGATAATTTAGTATCAAGATAAATGTCTTCCTGGAAAACTCAGATGCCTATTAAGTAAGCCATGTTGGTTAGGTTATTAGAAATATGATCTCTGCCCTTACATATGTCTGTATTTATCACTTTTATTTTCAAACACACACAAGAAAAAAAAAACTAAATTTATAAATGTTCATAGAAAAAAAGTAGAATTAAAAGATGTTTATTTCAGTGCCACAAATTTGGAGAAGAATGCATAGTAGTTTTTTTTTCATAATGTACACTTTCCATGAAGTTTTTGAAGCTCTCTCATGGCCTAAATTCTGTAAACACCTTGAAAAGGAACAATCCTCCCAGAATTGCTTTCTGAAATGAAAAATCAGGAATGTCGGTACAGAAAGCTCGATACCGATCCTTTGGATCTCACAGTTTAATTCTGCCATGCCGTGCCGGGCCGTGCTGTGCCATGCTGTGCCATGCCTGAGCCCAGTCTGACTTCATGTGGGCCTAACAGGCATGTCCTGGGCAACACCAGAGACTGCTTCCAGAGCTTGCAGCCAGAATGTCCACCCCCGATGATTTTTCTTGTCCTTGTCAGTTTTGTTTTCTTACTGTCTGTCAGATATCATCATGATGCTGTTTTATTCTTGGAATCAACCTAGATATAAATGAAGTAACTTAAATCAGAGTGGTTGAAGAGTGAATATTGCATAATTCAATTCACATTAACACGGCACTAAGTAATACCTGTAATGTATTTTATTTAATGACTTTTTTTCCTCTCATAGTCAATGTTGATTAAGTCAGGGCTTCAGCTCCATGTGTACTGCTATTGAATTGTCTGCTGTTTTCATACGTTGCCACAAACAGGGATTCAAGACCTTTGGGGCCAGTTCTGCACTTCTAACTGTTTCCCATTTGGCTGTTTGTCACTGCATGGATATTAAATGCCAACAGAATGTCGGCAGTGGTCATTTCTATAACGAAGGTTGAGAATGCATTTTAAAGCGAGCTCCTCACATAGCGTATGCTCAGGATGAATGAAACCCTGGGAAAGAGAGAAACAGTTCAAGTGACACTAACTGCCTTCTTCCCGAAGCCAGGTCATCGGCATAAGCAGGCTGGAACTCTTGGGTTTTCTATTGTTCGTATCGATTCGCCACTTCCCCAGCCGTTTTCATCAGCGAAGTAGCCTGTTGAATCTTTTCTCACTCAATTCGACAGCACTTCCTCCAGCCCTGAAAGAGGCCGAATGACTAATTTTCTTGTCACTTACATTTTTGCCGATGTGAGACAGTGTCACGGGGCATTTTCTCACCCGGTGATTTTCTGAGACGGTGAGGCGCGCTGCGAGACCCAAGGAAGCTGGAAATGGAAAGCGCCATAATTAAGGCTCGCAGCTCCATCCCCCAGGAAGAACCGACTCGAACATTTCTAATAAAAATGGAGACCAAATCCACTGCCCCCCAGGGGCGTCTCAGGTTCCCAGAGGGACATCTTCAGTCCCCTGTGCTGGGAGGGCGTGGGAACACGAGAACAGATCTTCTCCAAAAGTCTGTAATTTAATAGCCTGAAGAAAATCTGTTTTTTTTTCTTCTCCCCCATTTCCACTTGCTCTTATCATTTCCTTAGAATTATTCTTAAACTTGGTTATCTGGATATTTTCTTCTTTTTGAGCAATAGCCCGCTGTTCCTCTCCAGGAGTATATCACTAGAGCTTGAAGCCTAATCTAATATCTTTTACCTCTGTGTGTTTAATTTCCTTCTCCAAAACATCCATTTTATTTGGTTATGTTGTTCAGTAAAGTCATCCTCTTTATCCGTTACCAGGCTGTGACATTTACATTGAGTGACTCATGTATTTGGGGTCTTAAATGGTCCCAGAATTCCAGCTTGCATTATATTGAAAGACAAACAAGAGTCTTTGTGGGAATGATGGATGGCTTGAGGATGTCATTCACTCTGTGCCCATCCTGATCACCGAGGAATTTCCTTCCACCTATTTCCAGCTATCGAGTGCCACTGGGACCCAACCGGGACAGGCACCAGCAAAGGCACTAGGGAACAGAAGTGTCTGGGAGCTGAGGCTGCACCTCCCACTGGAAGCCCTCCTCCCCTGGCCCCTGCGAGGCCGCTGTCTCCCCTCCTAGCATCTCCCTCTCTCTGGCTCCCGCTGCTGCCTACCCTCTGGGTGGGAACAGGGGAGCTCCCAACATTGCATCTTCTCCCCCGCCTTTTCTCCTGCAAAATTGTCTCCATGCACGACTCCTACATCTGGGTCTCCAGCCCAGGCCCCCTCTGCTGAGTCCTCACAGACACCCTCCAGGCCCCTCGGACTGCACTGAGCCCTGCCTTCCCTCCACGGCTTTCTCCCCGTCAGAAGTGCGCTGATCCCCTCGTCATTGAGCCGCCCTCTCTTTGCACTCCCCAAGCACCTCCTTTCTCTTCCGTGCCTCCCCGCTTGCTTTCCCGAGGCCTATGTCAGCTCTCCCTCATCCATAATCTCTCTTCCTCTGGTCTCTCTCCGTTCTGGGCCTTTCCACACACATACACTCTACCCTGGTTACCTGACAAGTGCAGATCAGATCCTGCCGCTCCTCTGTTGCAAGCCCTCCTGTGATTCTGAGTTTTCTGTCCCTACCCTTTGCAGTCTGAGCCCAGCCTCCACACACCCATGGCAGATCTTCCCCACCTCTGGCTTTCTAGAATGTGTTCTCCATTCAACTCAGTGGGGACCCGTCACTGTTACCTTGTATGTCATGGATTCAGCCGGTCTTTCCCAATGAGTTGTGAATGCTTTTGAGAGACAAGCCTGTCTCGCTCTTTTTAATTTTTATTTATTTTTCAATTTTATTTGAAAGGCAGACAGAGACACAGAGAGAGAGAGGTCTTCCACCTGCTGGATTCACTTCCCAGATGCCCACAACTGCCAGGGCTGGGCCAGGCTGAAGCTTGATGCCCAGAACTCCATCCAGGTCTCCCACGTGGGTGGCAGGGGCCCAACATCTTGGGCCATCCCCTGCTGCCTCCCAAGGTGTGGGTCAGCAGGGAGCTGGATCAGAAGCAGAGGAGCTCTGCCAGTGTAGGACCTGACATCGACGTCCCGAGCTGTGTCCTAACGGCTGCTCCACATGCCCTCCCCAGCTTGTCTATTTTTAATTGTTGTCGCTCCCGCTGCTAGGGTAATCCTTGGCATGTGGTCTGCTCTTCACGTGTCCCCATGAATAAATGATCCAGCGAGAGCTTATGCCTAGAGGGCTTCCTTTCTCTTTTTCAGTCCTCTAGTCCCTGAGGACCTTTGTATTAGAAGGTTCTCCCCACCAGATACACTAATTTCCTTTCTGTCTCTATGAATTTGCTTGTTCTAGACACTCCGTAAGTTGAGTCTTGCACCACATGGCTTGTTATGTCTGGTTTCCTCCACTTAGTATGGTGTTTTCAGAGTTCATCCATGTCCATTGCAGGCATCAACACTTCACTCTTTTTTATGACTGAGTAATATTCCATTGCATGGATGAACACAGTTGCTTTATCCATTCATCAGTTAGGGGACATTGATTGTTTCTGCATTTTGGCTATTCTGAATAATGCTGCTGTAAACAACTGAGTCCAAGTTCTTGTTAATATAAATACTATTTTTAGTTCTCTTGGGTGTATTCCCAGGAGTAGAATAGGTGGGCCGTATGTTAACTTGTTAAGGAGCTGTTGAATTCTTTTCCATAGTGATTACAGCACTTTGTGTTCCTACCTGCAGGGTGGGGGATTCCCACTTCTCTGTATCCTCCCCAGCACTTGGGATTGTTTATCCTTCTCCTTGGTCACAGCATCCTAGTCAGTAAGAATAGCATCTCACTGTGGCTTGGATTGCCATTGCCCTGGTGACGACCGAGCCTGAGCATCTTGCCATGTGCTTGTGGGCCAGCGGTATATCGTCTGTGGAAATGTGCCTGTTCAGATCCCTTGCCCATTTTTTTTTATTTGGGTTATCTTCTCACTGTTGAGAGTATTCTTCATAGGTTCAAGATGTAAGACCCTAACCAGATAAATGACTTTGCAAATAGTTTCTCCTGTTCTGTGAGCTGCCTCTTCACTTTTTTGGTAAGTTCTAAGAAGCACTAAAGTTTTTTTTAAAATTTTTTATGAAGTCTGCTTTTTACTTTTTTTTTTTATTTGGTTGCTTGTGTTTTTGGTGTCATAGCTGAAACCAACAGGCATTTTAAGCCCTTGATCACCTTTCACAACACTACCCCCAAAATGAATGTGCTGTTTTCTGCTGAGTCCTCTGCAGAAGTCAGCTACTTTACTTCCCAGTTGTGTGAATTCTTGGACTCGCTATTGTTGTTGGCTCTTTCTTTCACTAGCTTTCAAATATATGTATCCATAAAATGTAAAATATCCTTGAATAATGTAGAGTATTTTATTCAGAGCAGCATCCCTCAATCCACAGCTGTTCTTGAGTTGTCACTTTTTAAAAAATATTTGTTTATTTATTTGAAAGGCAGAGTTACAGAGAGGCAGAGAGAGAGAGAGAGATTCTATCTGCTGGCTCACTTCCCAAGTGGCTGCAATGGCCAGAGCTGAGCCAATCTGAAGCCAGGAGCCAGGAGCTTCTTCCAGGTCTCCCATGCCCTTGGGCCATCTTCTACTGCTTTCCCAGGCCATAGCAGAGAGCTGAATTGGAAGTGGAGCAGCCAGGTCTCAAACCAGTGCCCATATGGGATGCCAGCACTGCAGGTGGTGGCTTCACCTGCCATGCTACAGCGCCAGCCCCTGAGTCATCATTTTTACCAGGTCTTGCTGAGCCCTGGATCTGTCCTTGCAGAGAGATGCATCACCCTTTTCTGTCCAACACCTGTGTCCTGCCTTGCCCAAGGAGGCCTGTTCTTTCTGGAATCTGCATCTTCCCCTTCCTCCCTCCATGGAGGGTGCATCACAGGGCTTCTTAGTGGTGCTCAAGGCCACTCTCAGAGGCTCGGGTAGTTTCAGATCTGCAAGTAACCCTCTTACCCCTTCCACATGCCCAAAGTTCCATATCCTTCACTGCTGGAAATACACAAAGAATAAGTGTAAACTATCGACACTTTAGAACACGCCCACTGATTGAGATATCTTTACCTTCAAAAAGTCTGTAGAGAATGCATAGTATGAGAAAAGCATGGACTTTAAAAATTTTTGCACCAAAATAAACTTTTTTTTTCTTCCTTTTTTAAAAAAAAGTATTTGAGAGACAGAGTGAGAGAGAGCGCTCTCCCAACTGGTTCACTCCCCAGATGTCCACAATGGCAGGGGCTGGACCCAGGCCAAAGTCAGGAGCTGAGGACTCAATCTGGGTCTCCCACATGGGTGGCAGGAGCCTCTGCTGCCTCCCAGGGTGTGCACTGTGGACACAGACACCCTCACCTATACCACCAGACCAGATGCCTGTCCCTTATCTTCTAACTCCGTTTTCCACAAACTTTTTGAATTGCCCTCCTAGGTGCTGGTCAGCATTGGTGTCTCCAATCCTTGAGGGCACTCTGCACCCTTCTTAGTGGTGCACATCTCCCACGGGCCATCCGGGAACTCCGGTGAACTCAACATCGCTTCCTTACCTCAGATCACTGAGACCGCCCGTGAGCAGCCCCATCTTTCACCTGTGCATCCTGTGACCGTGACCCTGGTACCATGGCTGCAGTATCCCCGAAGCACCCCCAGACTCTCTCCAGCTCATGTCATTCTCCATGCCTGAGATGCTCATCCTACTCCTTACCTCACCCTTCGCCTGTCTGCTCCCTCCCTGCCCCCTCTGCAGAGACTTCCCTGTCCTGATTGTCCCCGTAAGGAGGGTTTGCCTCATTCTGCACACTTGTCATTTAAGCAGCCTCTTGGCTGCCTCGGACGGAAGCCTGCTGGAGATGAAGGCGGCATCTGTCTTGTTCTCCGGTCTCATGCCCATTTCCTAGCACAGATGGGCACTGGGGGCACTTTTTTTTTTTTTTTGAATGGATGAGCACTTGAGTAACCGTGGATTTGCTTTTTGAAAATGGCTGAGTCACTGGAGATCAAGCTTGCTCAGCAGAGCAGGATTGGGTTGAAAAGGCACCCCAAAGGCCCGTGCACGTGTGCGGTGTGTTGACCCAACTCAGGGCCAGACCATCTTGTCACGCTTCACGCGTGGCCCCTTGAATGAAGATAGCTTTGAAGAAAAGCGTATTTGTCCAGAGCCCCACGGGGGGCGTCTGTGTCCGTGTCCATCTTGAGCTCTGTGAGTCCCATCTGCTGGAGCTCCTCCCCCTGGATCTCCGAAGACTCGGAGCTCTAGTATTCTGGCTTGTTTCTAGGACGGAGGGCGGCAGAGGAGCCCTGTCTCTTTTCTGTGTTCTCTGCATCGGGGTCAAATGGAGCACGCTTTGTCGCTGCGGTCATTAACTAGTCAAGGGCACAAGGGGCCTTTTAGAAAGTTTGAGGAGACTAAAGTTAAAAGAGACATTGATTGTGGTGCAAAAATTTTTTTTAAATCCTCGCATGGTTTTTACAAAATACACATTTTCTATGGTCTTGTTGAAGACTCTTCAAATACCTTTGAAATTCACATTTGGCTTAAAGAAGCTCAGTAAGCTCATGATGGGTGAGAAGAGATCCAATTAATTAGTGCTATATTCCATTCTCTCCAGAGTGCCTATTTTTGTGTGTGTGAACTATTCAGTATATAGTAAAAAGCAAAAATGTAACATTTACATGAGCTCTAGAGAATTCTGAAACATGCCCCTGTTCCACTCCCTGCCCCCACCACCCTGGCCCAGCTGGCATCTTTGACACCTTGCTGTATGCTCCCTCTTCCATTCCCATGCCTGCCTCTGTTGCTTTTCTTCGTGTGTGTGTGTGTGTGTGTGTCCTGGCCAACATGTTTCACTTCCCTGTTTTTTAAAGCTTACATAAATGGAATCTCATGAAGCATGTTAGGGACTCAGTTTTTTGTTTGTTTTGTTTTTGCTGAATGTTATTTTAAGTTTTATCCATTTCAATACACATGCCTTCAGTTCCCTTATTCTCAAAGCTGCTGGATGGTGATCACCATGTGAGTGCTTTCGTCAGTGGAAGTTAAAGGTGTTTTCTTTCTCCCTTTTGCTTTTTGCTGTGGCCCGCACAATGAGTACATTCACACATGTGCAGGAGTTCACATACTAAGGAGTAGATGGCATAACGTCAAGAGGTGACGTTCCCGAGAAGTGGGGCCGCCTGTCCCATGAGCAGGGCTGAGTTCCTGTGCGCTGCATCCTCTCTGAATTCCAGCACTCCTCCATGCTTTGTGTTTATCTGGTCTGGTGTAGGGAAAATCATATCCCACCGAGACGCTGATTTTTAGAGAGGTTGAGCATCTTGATGGCCATTCCTGGTTCATCTGTAGGAAAAGCTTATGTCTTTTGCCCATTTTTCTAGTGGGTTGCTTGTCTTTCACTTACGGATTTGTGGGAGTCTGTTGTACATTCTGGACGCCAACCCAGCTGTGTGTGTGTGTGTGTGTGTGTGGCACATGTGTTCTCCCACCATGTGCCATGTCTCTCTGCCTTCTTTATGGTGTGGTGGTGAACAGTAGCTCTCGGTTTGAATGTGGTTTGAATGTGGTCATACTGATCTTCTCCTTTATGCTTTGTGGTTTTTGTTTCTTTTCTAATAAATCATTCCACAGCTAAGATCATAAAGTTTGCCTCTTGCATTCTTCTAAATTAAAAGCAATATCATTTGTTTTCATCTATGCAGAATTCTACTTTGAATCAAAAGCTCTCTAACATCTCCTTCTAAGTTTTCTTTACCTAGAATATATCTAGCAGTATTACTGAGTACACATCACTGAGTACACATCACTGGGTCTACATCATTGGGTGTACATCACTGGGTATACAACATTGGGTACACATCACTGGGTATACATCATTGGGTATATAACATTGGGTATATATAACTTGTACACATCACTGGGCACACATCACTGTATACATCACTGGGTACATATTGATTACACAGCAGTGGACACTAATCCTAGGCATTCATTGATTTACTCAATAAATACCACGCGCAGCACTTGGAAGCAGGCTGGCTTCTGTGACCGACATGGCCACGCCTTAGTCCTTGGCACTTGTGAATGTCATCTGAATAAAGTCTTTGCTGCTGTCAG
Source organism: Lepus europaeus (assembly GCF_033115175.1). Taxonomy (NCBI): domain Eukaryota; kingdom Metazoa; phylum Chordata; class Mammalia; order Lagomorpha; family Leporidae; genus Lepus; species Lepus europaeus. The sequence continues at coordinate 80,855,612 of NC_084836.1, forward strand.
TTAAGGATCATGAGATGAGGAGACCATCCTGGTTTATCCAATGGCAGGGGTCCCCCTAGGTAGCACACGGAGGAGAGGCACACAGAGAAGAGTGTGAGGAATGTCTCCACAGACAGAGACTGGGGAGACACAGCTGTAGGCTCAGGAATCTGCTACTGCTGCCTAGAGCTGGGAGAAGCAAGAACCAAGTCTCCCTGGAGCTTCTGGAAGAAGCACAGTTCTGCTGACTGGGGGTTTCTGGCCCCCTTGCCCTAGAGAGAGAGTAAATGTTTGGTCACTCAGCTTGTGATCACTTACAGCAGCCATGGAAAACTAGTGCAGAACATGTAGGGTGAGAGTCAGATGTGAGAGGTGCAGCCAGCGGTCTTCAACCTTGCTACGCCCTAATACAGGGGAACTGGAAAAAGTTCATGGAAACATGGAGTGCAAAGATGGGCTTATTTTGGTGTGAAAAAAAAAACAAACCTGAAACCCACGCATAGTTTGTGCATAGTACATTCTTCCTATGAACTGTGTAAAGACCCCTCGTATGCATGGATTTCAAAATTGTTTTTTTAACCCAAATAAACTTGAATCATCATAGACTAAGGGATGGAGCAAACAGTGCAGCAGGGGAAGTTCACGGTGCCTGAATTTCTCGGAGGGGTGTGTGGTTGGCTGGCACCTCCCAGGGCTCCGGAGCTTGGCTCCTCCCCACCCCCAGCTTTTCGGAGCACTGTTGGGGGAGTTCCAGAGTCCACAGAGGCTTGAGAGCAGCCAGCTCTCTGGCTTGATGGTGTCAGCAGTGAGGGCTGCACAACCTAGGAAGGAGAACTAGGGACAGGTACATCAGCTGGTGTAGAACACACGCTCTGACGTCAGGAGGCAGCCCCTCCCGGCCGCTCTGCCAGCCTCAGGATCCTGTCCGTGCTTGGGAAATGCAGAGAAGGGCCAGGCGGGAAGAGTTGCAGGGGTTGAAAAAAAAAAATGGAGTCTGCAGTACAGCCTCTTCCCTACAGTTCTTGGGTTTCTTTGATAACAGAGAGCTATTCCAAGATAGAAAGTTGATGGTGCTGAATGACAGCCCACTGACCCATAGCCAGAATAAATAAAAAGTTGTTTGTATCTTATAAAACCTATGGGTATAGGTGCAACTTTCCCATGTACTCACTTAAGCCGCAGGTTGATGGTTCTAACCCACACATTTAAGTGAGTTGATTTGTCTTCATTTGGAGTCTTAACTTGAACTTCAGCCCAGGTAATCTAGAATTCAAGATATTAGCTGGAAGCAGTAGAGCTTAGACGACCAGGTTGGAGTCCCAGTTCCACCAGCCAATAACTGTGGCTGTAGAAAACCATTGAACTCTGAGCTTGCATTTCCTGACCAGTAAAATGGAGACCGCAGGACGTCCCAGCTCCTTGGCAGGTACCGAAAGGCTATCTGCTTGCCCTAACGCCTGACCTGAGCTTCCCCATAGCTTCTCCAGCACATTCTCTCTGAAGTGGAAGTCCTAGCCCACATGAGGGGGCTAAGCAGAGCACCCAGATTGACCCTGCTTCCCTTTGTGCTGGAAGCCGGGCAGGTGGCTCACGCGTGGTAGTCCACTCCATCCTTCCAGCAGCCCCAAGATCACATGTGCGTGTTCCCATTTCACACTGAAGGCAACTGAGGTGGGAGCAGCGTGCCCCGGGTCCCGCCTCCACATAGACCTTTCTTCCACCAAGAAGCAGGCTCCTAACTCAACGACGTGCTGCTTCCGCCATTTCTAAAATCAAGGCAGGTTACAATTAGAATAACATTGGAGGGACAGGTTTGGATTTTCAGGCCCAGACAACCCAGCAGATCAGTGGAGTGTGACTTGGAAAATTCTACTGGAAGGTGTTTTTTTTTTTTAATTCTATTTATTTATTTTGGAAACCAGAATTACAGAGAGAGAGGGAAAGACAGAGAGAGACAGATCCCCCGCATCCACTGGTTTGCTCCCCAGATGGCTGAAACAGCAAGCTGGGCCAGGCTGAAGCCAGGAGCTTCATCTGGGACTTCTGTGTGGGTGGCAGGGGCCCAGATGCTTGGGCCATCTTCCGCTGCTTTCCCTAGGCCATTAGCAGGGAGCTAGATAAGAGGTGGAGCAGCCAGGACATGAACTGGCATCTGTAACAGTTGCAGGAAGCAACTGTACCCCCTATGCCACAACACCAGCTACAACACCAGCCCCTAAGAGAAGCTTTTGATAAAATGTAATCAACAAAGACATACAGCCTCTTTAGTCAAGTAGAGGGATATTAATAATAAAACTCTGATGTGAAAATGTATACAGAGTAGATTACTAAAGAAACTCAGAAATACACACAAGGTGGAGTTTGGGTCAGTAATTTGAATGTTCTCTGAGTTGCATTGATGCCAAGGGGAAAATTGCTCTTGCAGGAGATACTTTAGGACTGAGCATTTAGCCTGTCGTGTAAGACGTCGGCTTCCCATGCTGCAGGACTTGGGTTCACATCCCTGCTCCAGCTTCTGATCCCAGCTTCCCACCAGCAGCAGTGATGATCAAGTAATTGGGTTCCAGCCCCACACATGGGAGACCTGGATTTTATCCCCAGCTCCTTGCTCTGGCTTCAGACCAGGTCCAGTTTCTCTCTCTCTCTCTTTCCCTCTCTCTCTTTCTCTCTCTCTCTTGTTCTCGCTCTCGCTCTGTGTGTGTATGTGTGTGTTTGTGTGTGTGAGTATACATGTGTATGTGCCTCTCAAATAAGTTTTAAATTTTTTAAAGTACTGCACCTTGTGTGATTTTTAATGAGAGAGTATTCAGAACAAAATTTGAAGTCGCATGTTAGTGGGCTTCTTTTAAGGGAACAAAAGGACAATGACTGGTATGGAAATGGACATTGGATTTGTGACCAGGGACTTCTGTAGCCACCCTCTGTCAATGAGGTGTCCCTGATCACCCGCTGGTGGGCCTCGTATCCACATTCAGTTTACATCTCTGTGTGTCTTACGGGGAGGAGAGCCCCACGAGCATTGGAGGTCGGCGTGACAAATGCCCTTTTTGTAGAATGCAGCCAGCAGTGAAGCTCTGAGGACACCATGGAAGACAAGGTCAGAGAGAGGACTGCTCCTCCTGGCCCTTGCTCTTGCTTCTACCGAGAGATTTGGCTACAGTTCCATGGCCGAGTTTTTCAAGGCCACTCAAAGAAATGACTTTGGGCACCCGTGAACTCCTGGGCCATGGCCGCATGCTGCGGAGGTGGGGTGATGCCTGTGTTCTCTGCTGTGCTGTTGACACACCCTGTCGTGGGCCATGAGTGAGAGTACATTTGCCAAGCTCCTGGTCTCACCCCATCCCTAACGGATGTTTGTTTAAACAACAGCACCGGGGTTAGCAGCATCAACACCCAGTTAGGGAGGTGGGAAATGTGTGTGCACGACACAGCGACAGGAAGGCAAGGTCGGGAACTTTCTATGAAATAAGCACTTCCTCCTTGGCACCAGTTCTAGAAACACCTTTTAGTTCTCTGTCTCTCCCATGATGCCTTAAGGCAGCAAGCAGTCAGACCACAAATACTCACCAAATCCGAGAGGCCCCACCTTGGATGTTACCTCCTGTAAGTGGAAGGGCTGGACCTCAGCCTTGACAAGGGCACGTTTCTGACAACTGGACAAGGCTGAGGGGCCGCCGTCCGGGTCGGTTTGTAAGGTGTCACCCGTGGCATCCCTTGTGTGGGTTTCATTGTGAGCCTGATTAACATAGCAAGGCACTTTGCAGATACGGCGTGTGGAGAATATTTAGCAAAATCCACACACATTTCTATTTTGTTTGCCATTGTCCTGAGCACTGCATGTGGATGTGTTGGACACAGAAGGGCTCCTAAGGGAACAGCAGGGTGATAGCAGGCAGAGCATGACGGGTCTGGAGAGGGCCCTGGCCCACAAGCAGGCTTGTGTGGACAGCGGGAGCCGTGCATTGAGCGCTGACAGTGGGCCGCGGCGGCCCGAAGGCTCAGGTGGCTGTCAGCCCTAAGTTTAGCTGAGCTCTTTGAGTAATTTGTCACGCCTCGCTCGGCCCCTGCTGGGCCAGCACGTGCCAGCTTAGTGTCAGAGTGCCTGTTCACCAGACGGCCACTCAGGCCTAGCATCCTGCTGTTCCCCGGACCAGCGGCTTGCTGGGGCTGTGCACGGAGGGCCGAGCCGTGGCGACAGCCAAGTGCTGTGCAGAATAAGCGTGTTCATAATGAGACGTGAATGGCATTAGTGGGTCCCTCTAGAATTGGGCCCGAGCAGGCGCCTCTCGCTGAGGAAGTTTGGCAGCCTGTTCATTAAGGCGAGTCACCAGGAGCTCAGCCGCAGCCGAGGAGCCAGTCCAGGCTCAAGCTGCCCAGGCCTGGGGCTGTTGTTGACCGGCCTCAGAAAAAATCGTAAATCGTCAGAGGGGCGTAGAAGCCCTGTGAAGCCATCAGCCCCGTTTTCCTCGTTTAGAGGGGCATCGAGCAAGCTTAAAGGGAAAGTCTGCCTAGCGCTGTCCAGTAGTGCTCCTCACTGCTAGGAGCCTGGGCTGTGGCTGCGGCTCCTGTCTTGTGTGGCTGCTGAAGCCTTGAGATACTGCAAAGGGGGCCGGGGAACTGAGTCTTCTTCATGTTTTAATTTTTGTTAATTAAAGCTTCCGTTCAGATGGCATGCACGTGGCTCACGGCTGCTGCATTGGATGGCATAGCCCCGGAGTGCCCCCCGGCCTCTCCCCTGTTGTGATCGCCGTCCTCGGCTATCACTAAAGCAGTAGAGAGGCAGAAGGGCCTGTGTCCATTTTACCCAAAGAAAATAGACAACCGCTTGCCAATTGTCAAATACTTTACTGAAAGCTGATTGGAAGGGCAGCATTGTCAGCAATGTAGTTTTTTTTAAAGTGGTCATTTTGAAAAGATGGCTTGAAAATATAGTGAGGGAGGCCAGAGTTGCTTTTCTTCCTCCTGGTTTCCTGGAGGATGAACGTGATTTCCATCCTGACCCACTCACGTCTCCTAACTTTTGCGCTGTCCTGGGGAGACGGGAAATGAGATGCCAGGCCGACTTTCCCGAGTGTTAATTCATAAAGTCGGACACACAGGGCCAGGCGCCACCCTGTTATTGGAAGTGCGTGATTCACCTTTCGGAGGAAACAGAAGCCACACACAAAAGGAGAAGATTTGCTTTCTGCCCTGTGAAAGGCTGCCACACACAGGGGTCCTATTAAGACAGCTGGAAAGTTGCTTCGGCCCTGTTACGCTTGTAAGTTTTATCGGTGACTGGTCTTTGATTACACGTGTGAATGCTGTGTGTTCCAGACCACAGTTTTAACTAAAAGGCAATATTATTATTATTACTATTGTGCACTCTTTGCTGGATTCACCCATGTGTTAGTCCTTGTTTCCTAATGCTCACCGCTTAGCTTGGTTTGGAGTCTCTGAGCACCCATTCCTCCGAAGAAACTTGTGGTCTCCTGTTTTGCTGGTGTGTGCCCCATCAGGTCACCAGGTCTCGCTTGAAGAGTCAGCTCCTTGTGTCAGTGGGCCGAGATGGCTTTAATCACTGGGAAACAAGGCAGACACCCAAATAGGTACCATGGCAATCAACGGCTCTGCTTTGGGTTTTGCTGTTTGTTTGTTTACATCAACCCTAATCCTCCTCTGATGGGCTTCTGAGATTATTGGCTCACAAATTTCTGAGTGACAGTAACGTTGAGTGCAGAGGAAACCTAACAGGACCCTGGGTCTCAAAAGCAGCTTTCATTATTTAGGTGCGACGAGCCTTTTGCGTCTTGTGACAATATGCTGCAGAACCCCAGGAGGGAGTCTTTCTCACACACAGAGGTCGAGGTTGCGGGAGCGTTTAAACCGCAGCGAACCCCATCACTGCTGTGTGCATGCCTTTGTACACGTGCGTTTGTCTCCTTAACCGATTTCCGCAGCTACGAAGAGCGAGCTCTGTATCTCGAAGCCATAATTCAGAACCACCGCGAAGTCATGACATTTGAGGATTTCGCAGCCCAAGTCTTTTCTCCCTCTCCCAGCTCCTCGCTCAGTGGAACGGGTGAGTGCTGCATTATTCTTGCTTCGCACGCTTAGACAGCAGCAGATGTACACCTGTTTTTCACAGATAAATGCTTGCAAATTTAAGAAGAGCATTCTCCCTCTGAATCCACTAATGAATATCAAAAGGAATGATGACATTGATTTTCATTTGTTTTGTACCCAAGCTGTTCACTCCGTTCCTTTCTTCCGCTATCCTGTTAACCTCCGAATCTAGCAAGGTTAATGAACTTGTTCTCAGTCCTGCACGCGGGCTCATTCAGGAGTGTGGGTTTCTTGCTGAGCTGGGAGGATGCTGTTTAAAGGCGATGCCTGAATCAGTGCTTACTTATCAAAAAGAGAGTTCCGCACAGTCGAGGCCGTTGCTACTAATGCTAAATGGGGATTATGCCGCCGAGATGCGGGGGTCAGGGATTAACGCAGGAGACACGGAAGGGCAGTGTCCCCAGGCCTGTCATCTCAGTGCAGAGTGCACACTTCTCTCTGGAGTGGCCGGTATCGTGTGGACAAGCCGCCGACTAGAGCAGCACCTGGCGTGGAACCCACTTTAGACACTGGCTAACCATCGTTTCTGTTTATTAGGCCCCGTGGAAAATTGTAAAAATGTCCATGGATTTCCTTGTTTTTAGGCATTTATTTTTCACATTTCCAATTTGAAAAAAAAAATGTACTGCCACTTAAACTGATTATGTGATTACTGTTTTTTCCTAAAGAATAGAATTATTACTTGTAAATTTCTGCATGTAATTACAGATTAATTGCCTTTCAGAGAGTAAATGGGATATTTAGTCAATGCATGTTGAAATTCTCAATGAGGGGCCTTCCTTCATCTTCCACTGGTTTCAACACAACTGTTAGAGTGCTTAATAGATTTCTAACCTGTGTCAATTGTCTCTGAACACTGCCTCGCTTCTCCTATTCTGACTTGTTAACAAATATCTTACACACAAAGTGAAAAAAATTAAATTCAGTGAAATAAATCACTTACAAATAAAATCAGCCATGCATCATTGTTTAACATCGCTGGCTTCAGTCCTTGGCTCGCAGAGCTTTGTTGGGAGATAAGAGGGAGAGGCACGCACTTGCTCAGGGAGCCAGGAGCAGCAGGCAGAAGGCACGGGAGATAAGCAGGCTGGCAGAGGTGCGGGAGCCGGGCGATTTACATAATCACGCCTCTGCTTCCTGGGGAGGCATCAAGAAACACAGGGCTGGCCTCTATTGATCTTCGTAGAACTGGAATACTAAACAACAGGAGAAAAGCTTATAACTTAGAGCTTTGATTAATGTTTCGTACATTTAAAAAAAAAAAAAAACTAGAACAGCTGTGAATTGAATTCTTTTATACACTCTGCCAACGTTCTGTATGAGACTCCCCCCCCCCCCCCCAACAAAAAAAATCTGTTTTGAGGGAAATGAAGATTTCATACTGGGTCTGGCTAGGGGTTTAAGATCATTGCTAATGTGGGGGAGAGTGAACGTGGAGGATCTGTAGGCACCCTAGTTTTTTGAAGCTCTCGTTGTGACTCAGTGTCTTTATTTTTTGAGGCAGATTTTTTTTTCTTTAATTTTTTTCTTTTTTTGAACTACTGAGAAAGCTTTTTATGTTTTAGAATTTAAAACAAACAAATAATAACTCGAGGTTTACATTCCTTAACTCAACTGCTACATTTGTAAGGCTAATGATTATAGAAACAAGGAACAATGGACTGGATTTCCTACGTGTTCTTTATCACCTTTCTACAAGTTCACTTGATATTTTCCAAAAGCTCTTATCGTTGAAAGCATCTCAGAGGAGTCCGTGAGACTCTCAGGAGCAAATTTGAGTTTTTGGGACCCCCACCTTGGAGAGGACGGCTCCTTGGAGAACACGACGGTTGTCAAAGTTACTTAACGAGGAGAGATTCCGACAGCATGTAAGGGCGGGCACAGGAACTTTTATAAAGGAAGCGTGAAACCGAACACGGCATAGCAAACCACCCTCAGCACCACGTTTCACAGTGCTCGTGGGCTAGGGCGGCCCGTGCTGAGTGGAGGTTTTGGTACAGCACGGCGCGCCTGTCCTTGAGCGCGATGTTCCGTCTGGGCCTCAGGTTCTCTTGGAAGGCTTTGCACATCTGCCTAGAACAACGGCTAGGAGGGAGCTAGGCACGGCATAGGGGAACTGGGCGGGGGGTGCAGGACAATGAGAGCGGGCATTTCAGCACCGCAGCCGGACACCTGCTCAGAGCCACGCAGTCTGTTATTTGCACGCCGGGTTTTGCTTCTGAGGAATCCCGAGCTGCTATACTTTCACAGCTGAAAATGGGCTTTATGTAGTCACAGTGTTCTGGTTGTTTTTTTTTTTTTTTTTTTTTTCTGCCCTGTAACAAGTGCAGTCAAACCCAGATGAGCCAGCCAGCTTACACTAAGAGATCGGGGCGAAGTCTGCTGCTCTTCCAAGCAACAAGCCAACTGGAAAAATTGACCCTGAGCGGCTTAAGCCTCCGCAGTGCACTTAGGACCCAATCAGACCGTCTCTGGCCATCAGTGTCATCAAAGCAGGGCCTTGGGCTCTGGCACACACGCATATGTGCACTCGGAGGAATTAAGGGCCCCTAGGTTTCCTTTGTATCCTTAGTGGAAGAGGGAGAGACACCTCAACAGTGGCGGCAGGAAGCCAGAACGCAGGCCCCAGCACCCGCCTGCCGGTCTGAGGTCCAAGCCAGAGATGGCCCAAGGGGGAGCCGCCTGGGCCCAATTGCCACCCCACCCCCACCCCCTTGCCCAGGTGCTGCTGTGCTGGCAACCCAGGAAGCTCCGGGGGCGCCATCAGCTACAGATGGGGACAGATGTAAGGGCTAATGTGTCAGTGATCACCTTTTTTTCCAAAGAACTTTAAAAAAAAACCCTCATTTTCCTAGGCAGAAAATGATGTTTTAATATACTACCTTGTGTCCATTCCACTGATTACTTATCTTCATAGTGCCCAGTATCTAATAGATATTTGAGCTGCTTGGTTTTTTTGTAAACCTATCCCTGTAGTTTGCACTCTTTTATTGATCCACAATAGATATTCTAAAAGGTAGCCAGTGTTAAAAAATATTGTTTGCAGATTAACCTATGTTTTATACACACGCACGTACACACACACATACAAGGGTGTCTCAAAAAGTTCGTGCAGAGTATGAATCCACATGAACCAGGTAGAATTGAACTTTCTAGAATGTCCCCATAAGTGCATATATGTTGGGGGGGTGAGGGACTAACTGTGTTTTCTTACCAAGAAAACCAAGGAAGGCGGGGTTGGGGGGGCGGCAGAGAGGCCTGCAAAGAGTTAACTGGAATGGGCACCCTTGACTGCGGGGAGGGGCTGATGTAATCGCTGCAGCTCACAGCCAAGTGCATCTGTTCACCATGAGGTCATTCTTCTGCATGCTAATGACATGGAAAACCAAGGCTAATGTTTGACATTATCCCGAAGGATGTACATAGTGTAAATCTTTACTTTTTAGAAGCTGCTCTTGCAGAACAAAAGGAAAAGACAAGACACTTTTACTTAGTCTTTTTTTTTTCCCTGATTACAACGGGACCTTAAAACCTTAAGAGGAATCCACTTGTGTCTGCTGGCAAATGCATTCCAGAGTCACTGTTAGAGGCCCAGCTAGCCATGTGGTAGTCCAGAATATGGGTACGTCGAATTTCAGATCTTATTTTCAGGATCCCCAGGTACTTCGATCAGAAGTTGAAAAAGATCGATTTCTCCCTCAAGAATGTCTCAGACCAAGTTCAGCCAGCGGTCCTTGTCTGCCAGCCTGGGTGGACTTGCACTTGCCCCAGATTCCAGCACTTCTCCTGGGTCTCGTGAGAGCCAGCAGAGGGAGCACAGATCTTTGTTTATTTGTCAGCCCCAGTAAACACCAGGGCAGACCCTGCAGGCCTTCCTTCCTGCTCTTGACAGGACAGGCTGCCTGGCGAAGGCTGCAGGATCTAGAACAAGTGGGAGGAAGTTCCTCGCCACACTCGGTCGGGCTCTGCCGCTTTAACGGCGCTTAGACCGGCCGAGTCTGAGTCCGGCTTGGGCTGCAGTTGCCACTCTCGCGGCTGCACAGAACCTCAACCTGTCACCGTCCACTCAGTTGCACGGGTGCCCTCTGGGGAAAGATTATTATGCTCTCTCACCCCAGTGGGAGAGCCTTGCGATTTTTTTTTCCTATAACAAAGCCACTGTCCTGGGAAGATGGTGCCTGGTGTCACCAGGCCATTTTGATGGCCAGTGGAATCTCACGACTGCCGAGCACACGTGCCACTCACTGGTCCCAAAGTGAGTGTGGGATGTGCGTGCTGCACAAGCTGCTGTTAGAACTCCCGGCCTTTGCCCACAGAAAGCCACGCCCAGCTTGCACTTGCTGGGTCCTCCACGCCCCACGCTGTGGTTCCAGTGCCAGGATATTGTAGCCTTGTCACTGTGCACACAGGTCCGTTGACTCTTGCACTGGGCAGTCGTAATTATGTAAATCCCATCCCTAACTTCCCTAAACTCTCCCCCACTCGGGGAAATGACAGTCATGTTGCAGGTGCACTCAGGATCTCTCTCTCTCTTCCTCCCTCCCTCCCTCCCTCCTGCCCTGTTAGGTGGTCTTAAGGTTTTGATTGGTAACACTTCTTATGCTTCTTACTGTTCAGCTTCCTCCTAACTTTGCTGAAAGCAACAAAGAGCATCTTAGAGTGCTGAGCCAGAGAGGGCTTCTGGAAATGCCAGGTGAAACCCTTTCATGTTAATCTGGAGTGAGCCGATGCCTAAGCCACGAGGGGCACCCAGAGGTCGTGGGCGAGTCGGAAGCTGGGCCAGCCCACATCCCACATTCCCCTATGCTGCCTATGGCGGTGCTGAACCAGTGCCCACTCTGGGGTCACTGTGTGATAACCAGAGCCTTGGCTGCTGACTGTTTATTTTTTTAAACATGTACTTATTTATTTGAAGGGCAAAGTTACAGAGAGACAGAGGCAGAGAGAGAGAGCGAGCGAGCTCTTCCATTTGTTGATTCAGATGGCCGCAAACGCTGGAGCTGTGCAGACCTGAAGCCAGGAGCCAGGAGCTTCTTCCAGGTCTCCCACACGGTTGCAGGGGCCCAAGGATTTGGGCCATCTTCTACTGCTTTCTCAGGCCATAGCAGAGAGCTGGATCGGAAGTGGAGTAGCCAGGACTTGAACCGGTGCCCATGTGGGATGTTTGCACTGCGGGCAGCAGCTTTACCCGCTGCACCATAGCGACGGCCCTGTTTATTAAAATCAAAGGTCAAGATTATATTTCAGAGTTCCATTCAGCTAACCTAGAAGCTTCCCTAGAATACAAGTGCTCTTGCATCACCATCTGTTCAGGAACTCTAAGCCACACCACTGTGCACCCTCACCATGCTTGGCCCTCACTGACCCAACTGTCGCCTGATGTCCTACAGACAACCAATGCCCTGCACAGACGTTCTCAACCCCAGCAATCCCTTCTGGACCACAGTCCACCTCTTCCCTCCCACATAACCGGCTCGACTCCCACCCCTTTTGATTTTTTTTTTGTTTTTTTTTTTTTAAACTTAAGATGTATGACAAGGCCGGCGCTGTGGCTCAACAGGCTAATCCTCCGCCTTGCGGCGCCGGCACACCGGGTTCTAGTCCCGGTCGGGGCGCCAGATTCTATCCCAGTTGCCCCTCTTCCAGGCCAGCTCCCTGCTGTGGTCCGGGAAGGCAGTGGAGGATGGCCCAAGTGCTTGGGCCCTGCACCCGCATGGGAGACCAGGAGAAGCGCCTGGCTCCTGGCTTCGGATCAGCACGATGCACCGGCCGCAGCAGCCATTGGAGGGTGAACCAATGGCAAAAAGGAAGACCTTTCTGTCTGTCTCTCTCTCACTATCCACTCCACCTGTAAAAAAAAAAAAAAAAAAAAAAAATGTATGACAGGTCTTCAGAAAGTCCATGAAAAATGCATAGTATTTTATGCATGGATTTCAAAATGCTTTGCCCCAGAATAAACTTAATTTTTTTCCCTGAACCTGTTAAAGTACCCTTTTATTCTTCTTGAAAAGGGGACAAAACCATCCAAAAGCCCATTGCTGGAGCCCAGTGGTGGTCAGCCCCGGGTGCACATTGGAATCACCTGTAAAGCTATGCCAAGACTGGAGCCTGGGTCTTTCACCAGAGGTTCTGATATATTGGCCTGGGCATGGAAATTTTCAAAACACAGCAACACTGAGGGCAGTCTAATACGTAAGCAGGGCTGAGAACCGCTGTCCGAGAATCAAAGTGCCTCCACACTGTTTAAAAGGCCTCTTCACATGTCAGTAACTATTGCTGATTTTTCTTGGCATGTGTAAACCTTTGTCCCGTGCGTGTCTTCTTCTGTCTGTAGTGAACTGTAAATCCTTTAGAGAATGGTACATGTAATTTCTTTGTTGGAATACATGAACCACAGGAAGACAGGAAGGAGCCAGGCTGTTGCTTTAAGCGGTACAGGTGTGTCTCTGGACCACAGATGTGTTGGGCCTGCCTGATGCAAGAGGCAGAACAAACACCTGTAATTATGTTTCCCCTGTCCCCTCCCTTCCCAGTCTCTTAGTGAGAGTGGGCCAGGGAGAAGCAGTGCGGGCAAAACCAGGCACAGGGAAAGGCAGGGGAGGCCGTGGCGCTGGTGAATGTCCAGAATACCGAAACCTGATCCAGGTGCTTTGGTAAATGACACTGAGGGCTTTAACAGCGTTCTCAATTGTCCCGGTTAGCGCCACATTTTTGCTTCGTGCTTACTCATCCCTCTGTCCTTCTAAGGCTCTTTCACTCTCCTCACTGTCAGCTCTGGGAGGCAGGAGAACGAGATGAGAGAAACAGTTCTTCCATTCAATCGGCTAGGAAAACGGCCCCGCCACCTGTCAGACATCACCCTCTCTGAACGGGGCCGCCCTTCCCGCAGCACCTGCCACAGAGCAGGCCTGGGCTGGGCAGGTGAGAGGGCACGCAAGCCTTTGAGACGTGGTGCAAGCCTGCGTTCCCTTCTTCTCTCGTGGGGCTTAGGGTCTTATTGGATAGAAGCAGATACTCATGAACCCCAAAAAAGCAGTCACGTATTAAAAAGCCCGTATTAGTTAGCGGCAGACTACCACTACGTGTGGGAAGAGATACCATCAGCCACTTGGGACTTGGGTCTTTTGGGTTGTGAACCTGGAAGAGAATGAAAACTTGCCTCATGCCTAGAAGATATTTTACCAAGCCTCTTGGTTGGTTTTTTTTTTTTTTTTTTTTTTAGGTTTATTTATTTGAGGGGTAGAGCTACAGAGAGAGGGAGAGACAGAGAGAGGGATCTTCCATCTGCTGGTCCACTCCCCAGATGGCCACAATGGCTGGAGCTGGGCCAATCCAGAGCCAGGAGCCAGGAGCTTCTTCTGTGTCTTCATGTGGGTGCAGGGGCCCAAGCCCTTGGGCCATCTTCAGCTGCTTTCCCAGGCACATTAGCAAGGAGCTGGACTGGAAGTAGAGCAGCTGGGACTTGAACCAGTGCCCATATGAGATGCCGGCTCCACAGGTGGAGGATTAACCTGCTACACCATAGCTCTGGCCCCTACTGTGAGCTTTTAACTTCCCCACATTGGCCATGAACCAAGGCATTCAAGTCAGGCAGCGGTCATGGACAGAAGGAGGTGGAAGATCCTGAGTGTGGGAGGAGCAGAGAGGCAGGACATGGGGGAATCTTGCCCACTGTGGTGCTGTTGCCATGATTGGAGGCATCCTGAGACTCCCAGAATGAGAAGGGGCCCAGGATTCTTCAGCCCTGCGGGGTGACATCACGTTCAGGTTGTGCCCTTGGAAGGATTCTGACGGTGCCGCGTGGTCTCCAAGACGCTGCCTGGTTCCCTGGGTCCTTCCAGGGCTTTGTGTGCAGGTGGCTCAGGGGACAGGTGGCTGCAGGTGGCTCTGAGCGCTGCTGAGAGATGGCTGGCTGGCAGGTGGGAAGAATTTTCCCAGAGACTATTTTTGGGAAATGACTCTTACTGAGAGCTTGTTGAAGACAACCTTGAGAATGTGTTTCAGAAGAACCAGGAGCTCCTGGCACTGCATGGTCACACGCCTTGCGAACCCATGACTGTGGCCTTCGAGTCCTCCTGGCCCAGGTGCTGGCCCCCTGCACAACCCCCGCCACTGGAGATTCCTGGAAGGCTTCAGTGGTTTTGATAGAATTCCGACTCAGCAGCCATGAAACCAAAGCTGTGGCCAAATGGCACCTCTCGTCGTAGCCTTTAAGTCTGTGGGGGAGAAGAAGAAAGAATATTTTACACCATCCCTTGCCAGAGAAGTGCAGGATAATAAGCAGCAAATGTGAGAGGTGTAGTAAAGAGAAAAGCTGGTTCCTCTTTACTGAGGAGTCTTTAAAGCCTCCTCCGAAGGCTGGATAAAAAGCCCCCAGAAATGGGAAATGCGTCAGTCACTTTTGGAAGGAGGAATGGATTTATAGCACTGCCATGCCAAATGGATTCCTCAGCACGTGAGAAATCCGGTACTGGCTCTTTCGAGGGTGCTGAGAAAGGACAGGCAACAGCCTGTGTTGGGAACACGTCAAGGGTTTGAGACCCTCGAAAACCCCGCAGGTGCGCAGGGGTCGGGTTCCAGGCACCTGTGTCCTGCACACGGAGCTTCCTCTCACCTTCCCACAGCACGCAGCTGTGCCCTGCAGGGAGATGTGGGGGTCCGCACCCTCCCTGGCCCCCATCTTCTCGGAGTGAGCTCCTGTGAGCCTTAAGACTGCCTGGGGGGTGTCCAGGCGCACTGGTTCCACTGCTCTGTGGCCTGAATCTCAGGCAAAGTGAGACACCATCCCAAGCCACCGGCCATGGCCACTGCAGTGTGACGGGGCAGCCACTTGTGGATGTTGGGGAAACCTTGGTCCCCAGCTGCATCTCCCTGGGGCACAAGAAGTTTCTGGAAAAACAGCCGCCTTCCAGCTAACATCTGAGCCTGCAGCCTTCTGAGGCCAGGCGCTCCCAGCCAGGGCAGTGGACGTCCGCTCACCTGATAGTGTCATGGCAACCTCAGGGAAGGCGTCCCCGCAGGAAGAACGGAAGAAGCCCAAAGTGAGATTCCCCTGGCCACTCGGACGGCTCTGCTCTCTGTCCTGGTCACCCATGACAGGCCACTTGTAGAGACCATCTTTAGGGATTAAAACTCTGCTCCGACCGAGGGCCCAGGGCCACTCGTGTGTCCCACCCTGGCCCTGTTGACTCAGCCAGCAGCTGGTTGCGGCGACACACATGCTGACCTAAAGAGTCACCTGGGTGGCCATCCCACAGATGACGCTAGGGTCCAGCGGAGTGAGGTCTTGAGCGGGAGGCCATTCACTATGTGCTTTCCCTACCCTCAGGATGGCCAGATTTCTCTCTTACTCCATTAAGCATCTGACCAGTGTTGGTGCTTTGTCCTCAGGACCAGGGCTCAGTGCTAGGTCTTTGTGTTGCCAGGCAGGATGCCAGCCCACCTGCCCACCCCTCCCTGCAGGGCCCTGCTGTGGACAGCCTGCCCTGGGATCCCACCCATAGGAGCAGACGGCCAGGGGAGGGAGGCAGAACAGCCCCTCCAAAAGCAGAGGGGACCGTTTCGCATGTATGGCCGTGCCATTTCTACAGGGGCAAATGCACACCCAGATAATCCAGAAATTTAACTTAAAATTAACTAAAGTCAGGGCTATTTTAGAGTTCGGAGGTCAGGTCTAAGACAGCAGCAGGAGCTCACCTACGGTGCAGTTCATGCGTGGCAAGTGCACAGTTCAGGGATGGGCGTTATCCTAGCTGTTATGATGCCCGCATCCCACTTCAGAGTCCCCGAGCTCCAGTCCCAGCTCCGGCTCCTGACTCCTGCCTCCGGCCTCCCGATAATAAACACTGGAAACTGGCAGATGTGGCTCAGTGACTGGCTCTCCACCACCCGTGATGGAGTCCTGGACTGAGTTTTTAATTAAAAAAAAAAAATCAAGTATACAATTCACTGTGTTGAGTGTGTCAACAATCTGGTTCTAGAACAGGCTCATCCCCTCTTAAAACAAACACTGGTAGTCAGTCCTCGCCCCACCTCATGCCTTTGCGCCAAGCAACCTTTGTTCCACTTTCTGTCTCTGTGGATTGGCCTACCCCTCACATTTCAAATAAGTGGAGTCATTCAGTGTGTGGTCTTTGGCGCCTGGCTTCTTCCACCTGGCGTGTTCATAAAGTCCGTCCGTGTTGCAGCATGGGTCAGAAATTATTTTCTCTTTAGTGCCAAACAACAGTGTAATGCCAGACCACACTTGGTTTGTCCATCCATCAGCTAGGGGATATCTGGGCCATTTCCGCTTTGTGGCTACTAGGAACATGGCTGCCCTGAACTTCCATGCCTGCTCACAGGCATGAAGTCATTCCGGGCAGGTGAACTCGCCTCCTTGTGGCTAAGCTGTAGCTGAAATCTCGCTGCTTCCCTTCTGCGAGATGCTGAGAAGGGCCGAAGCCTTTCTCCATAACAGCCTGATGAGAAAGTTGACACCGAGATATCCATTTTAACTTTGAAGCTCCATGTGATTTAGTCCTAGATCCATAAGAGCCCAGCTGTGGAAGGGAAAAGAGAAAAATGCTGGGAGAGCCGTTTGCAGGGCTGAGGCACCTGCTCCGCCAGCGCCTGCCCCGGGATGTGAGCATGCGTGCAGGGCAAGTGCACAGTCCGCGTGCACACCCTTCCCTCTCCCGTCCTGTTGGTCCAGCTGTCCTAGCTTTCTGCTTCGGAACCAAAGCTGATGGGCAAGACCCAACGATCAAACAGAGGAAGCCAAGCCCAGAGCCAGGGCCGGGGCCAGGCCACAGCCTCTGCTGCTGGATTGGAAATGCTGGAAGCCATCCTTGGGCCATTTGGAGATGTTAATTAGCCTGGCTAATTCCCACTGGTCTTGGGTTGTAGTGTGTGTGCTAGCCCCATCCACTGCTGCACCTGTTCCCTTCCTCAGAGCCCTTCCAAGGGTCTGAATAGCCCTCTGATCTCCCACTCTGTCTGCCTTCCTGCTGGTAGGATATTTAGCACTTGCCCAAAGCTGGAACCCTAGTCCACTGTCCCTCTCCTTCATCCATGCCAGCTCTCAAAATCATCCCCTCTCATTATCTGGAACCAGTTCATCATTTTGCACACTGACTGCTCAGTAACAAGGATCAGGGAGAGGCAGCCACTTTTCTTGTCTGACTGCCCACCACTGTCATCCCAGGGGCAGTCCACTGAGGAGCAGCCTTTACCCCGGAACAAGAAGCTCAGTTCAAGCGCTTGCCCTCTGCGCCCCCACCAGGAACACCTGAAGAAAACAGTTCACCCATTCTTGAAAAGCCCCTGCGAGGCAGGACTGGCACGGGCCTGGCAGATCTCTTCCGAAACCTGGAGCATCCAAGAAGTCCTATGAAGCCAAGGAAGGAAGATTCTGGGTTCCGCAGGCCCAGCCTGTGTGTGTGTCTGAGTTACGAGTGGCTGCAGTCTGGCCCTTTGGGATCTGAGACCAACTGTAAAAGGGCTGTCCCCAGCAGCCTCGCCCACCTGCCCTTGGATGGAGGTGGAGCTGACCCCGGCCTCCCGGCACCACCCACGTGCAAGATGGCCTTGGCACTAGACATGTGCTCATCCTGGAGTCCCGCCTCTCTCAAGGTCTTTACCATTGTCACCCCACGACGGAGCCTGCAGAGCCGTGTCTGTTCCTCCATGGTTTCCCCTCTCCCAACACCCCCTGTGTCTTGTTATTTACAGAAATTACATCTGTGCTCTAAGCACGGAAAGAGTAAGACATTCGCCCCAAGGGGAGGTGTCGCCCTCTTGGGTTGCGTGCTGCGGCTCCTCTACCAATAGCCCCAGAGGCAGGCGTTTGTCTGCTTTGTTCACCGCTGTCAGCCGGAGCCTGGGACAGTACCAGGCACATATCCGTTGCCCGGTTGATGAAAGGAGGAAATAATTATGCTTTGTGTCTCTCCCCGCTACCCTCGGGCATCACACGCCTCCCAGTCGCTCCCTATTCCTCAGCTGCAGGCATGGTGCTGTCTGCGGGTGCTGTCCAGCAGTGCGCGGGGTAGCTGACGCCTCATGCCTCCCCCCACCCCAGGGGTGTATCAGGAAGCTGACGGGCCCACGCCTGTGCTCCAGCCTTTGGGAGCACGTCAAGGACAAGTGACGCTTGAGCCCTGTGGAATAATCAAGGCACCCCCAACTGGCTCTGCCTTTGCATCTCCTTAACTCACCCATGGATTGGCAGTTACTGAGACATTCTTTGTGGTCCAGCACACCACACCAGGCTGCGTCTGGGGACGCCCAGGACAGGAGCAAACCCGTCCTCATCAGCAATTACAAACAAGTCCTCCATTGTCAGCCACGCCATCTGCTTTCTTGGTTCCTACCAATCGGGGGCCTGTGTGCACAGCAGAACCAGGGCTGAGGGGGCTGCAGGGGAGTGAGATCAAGGAGCCCCTTCATAAAGGGACCCTTTGCTCTCGCTGGAGAGCATCAGGTGCCCTGAAAAGCTGGGCCACCCCAACTCAAGGGCGACCCACACGGAGGCACGCTCTGTTTGCTGTCTAGAAGGAAATAGAGCCCCCACCACACACTGCACTGGGGGGAACTGGGGAATCTAGATCGTTCCATCAGCCAGAGGGTCCATGGAAACACCTCTCAGTAAGCGGCATCCGGCAGCCACCCAGAGCCTCTCGTGCCTGGGGCACACGGTGCCCTGGTGGGGAGGGAACTGTGTCAGCAGTGGCTGGGAATCAAAGCAGGTGGAACTGGAAGTGCCTCTGGGTCACCCTGGACCCAGGAGTGAGCCCGAAATTCCCAGCCACAGAAGAGGGGGCACGGGCGTGTTTTCATCATAGCCATGCACGTTGCTTTGAAAAAGCCCCAGCGGGGAGCACCCCTGGCCTTCTTTGGACAACATCCCGAACCTCTGCCATCTGACAGGCCGTTCCTGGTCCGCGTGCAGCCCCCAGCAGATGGGGTCAGCCCGAAACTCACAAGTGCAGCCGTGCAGACAATGGAGTCTGCGTCGCTGATTAGCGTCCTCTGTCCACACTTGATGGTGGTTTCGTGACTCTGAATTCAGGAGGGCTTTGGGGTTCGGGGGTGGGAGCCACTGCCCCAGGCTGGAGGGAGGTACATTTTCAAAGGAAACCCCACACAGGAAATAGGATTGTGTGGAAGGCTAGGATGACGGGAAAACGCCTGTCCGGAGTACAGAACAGCTAAGTCTCCCTGCTGCTCGTGACCGAGAGCGTGACCTTGTACTGCCACAGGGTCCCTTCCCTGAATGCCTTCCTAGGGATGTCACATTGTAGCTGACACCGGTACTGAGTAACCGCACGTGTGTACAGCTCAGACACCTGTGAAATGGAACTTGGGAGGACGTGGGGACCTGTACACCTACAGATCTCAGTGACTTCTGGCAGGTCATCTGTTGAATTCCCACTGCTTGTCTTGCAAAGCCTTTTTTACTCTTTGTACCTTGGGCCAAATCACTCAGGGTAGGCTGGGCACCAGCAAGCAGCATCCTGGGAGTTTCGATATCACTGTTGTTTCAGGTCTGTGAACGCGACATGAGCTCGCATTTTGTCCAGGCCAGTAGAATTCTCGAGGGAGTTTCCAGGGCGAGGCCACGCGAGCACCCTGGCAGCTCAGGCGTCAATGTATTACTGGCACTGTGTAAATGATCAGGTCCGGGGATGCTCATCCTCACTGGATTCCATGTTCTCTCCTTCCAGATTAACATACCTGACACTCTGGTTGCAGTAGGTGAGCAAGGTAAGCCTGAGTCTCTGGCTGCCCCACTTCGGGGGGTGGGGGGTGAGGGGTGGAAGGTAACGTGAGCACCAGGTCTCCTCCATCCTGACACAGCTGTGCCCTCCGCTTCCCTGGGCCTCGCCCGGGCCGCCTCTGCCCGCACTCCTGCCCCTGTATGTCAGCACAGCCCTCCTTTCTTCGGCCCTGCACTCAGGCGGAATCCGACACCCACACCTGCCTTCCTAGAAAATGCCTTTGTCGCCTGCCCTTTTTGTATGTGGGGACTGCAGGAAGCCAGTGGGTGCCGCGGCCACCCCCTCTTCCGGGCCATTAACACGCAGCCTTTCACGGCCATCATGGAGGCCTCCCCGGCCTCCGAGAGGGGAAGGCAGGCTGTGGAGGGGGCTGCTGAATGGAACAGCCTGGGGAGGAAGAGCAGATGAAAGCGGCGGGAGCTCAGAGGGTGGAGGATCCACAGTCCAGGACCCAGAGGGCAGGCTGGCGCGACAGGTGTGACCGCTCTGGCCTTGCTGTGAAAACCCTGTCCCCTGTAGAGCCCTCACCCTTGGCATCTGACCACGCAGAGTTTCCCGCCGCCCCGGGCAAGGTGGTGGTGACAAGCCCGGGCATGTTAGCCACTATTGATTCTGGAAGCTCCTCCTAGAAACAGTAAGAGATGAGCAGAGGATGGGGAAGGAAAAAAAAAAAAAAAGTGTGAACAAAGCAGCCTACTGAAGTGCATTCCCAATGCCAAGAACAGTGCTTGCAAAGGCCCCAGCCCTGGAAGTGAGGCAGGTGAGGAAGAGGAGGCAGAAGGGCTGCTTTCGAGGTTCGCCGCGCGCCCAGGTCACACGGGAGCCTGGGGTTCCTGCAGCAGGTGTAAAAATAGGTTACGAGGGGAAGGGTGATGAAATGAGCGTGCAGCGGCAACAGTGGCGGAGTGTTGCAGCAGGCATTCCTCTGAAAGCCCTGGGGAGGCGGGGGTGCAGACGCGCTGGGGTTCAGTTGCTTTCCTTTCCCTCCCGGCATGCTCATCCGGACCGACTCAGAGGCGGCGTCTTCCTGACCTGTAGCCTTAGCCCCTTTAGGGAATCCAGTGAGTGGTAACTCATCGAGCGTGTTATCAACACGGGAACACAAGGAGAACCCAGTCCCGTGGATCGGGGATCCCCCAAAGCTGCTCATGCAGTTCCGCCGACTCTGGTCGACGCTTCCACGCTGGCTTGCCCTTGATGTCACCCAGATGCCCTTCGTCTTCACGTAGCTGGGACAGGGAGCTGAATGAACTTTGAGAAGATTCGTAGCTCCTCATGCGCTGCTCCAAAGCTGGGAGCACAGCCTAGAAAGACTTTGATTTGTTGATTTCCCATAACAGACATCCTTGCTAGCTGTAAACACAGCCTGCCGGGAGCTCCCTGGACCCCTTTCTTCTGAGGGCCACAAATCTCTTCAACCCATGGCCAGAGACCCTCGGTCAGCCCCATGACGTGGGCATTCTTTGCTTCCTTTGCAGGGGTCCTGGTCCCTGCCTGCGTGCCAGCCTGGAGGTGGAGACCCATCAGGCTCCTGCAGCCCTCCCCTGAGTCCCCTACCCCCAAAACCCAGAGCCTGGGAGGGGCTTGGCAGCTGTGCACGTGCCCTCAGCAGGCCTCCCCCCCGGGAACTCCCAGAGTCACAGGTGGATCCTGAGAGATGGCTCAGGTGGGACTTTCACACAAGGCTGTGTTGGCTCATCCCAAAACCCCACAAGCCGTGGGCTTCCAGAAAAGAAACCAAAAAAACCACCAACAGCCAGAGACAAACCCGTCAACCACAGGCACTAGTGGACGTCCACAGCAGGAAAGAGTCTGGGCTGCCAGGGAGGGGCCTGGGGGGGAGAGGAGGGGGACTGGGGACCGGTTCCTGGGCCCCTGCTGTCTCCTCTCATTCATAAACTCAAGCAAAACAAGGGTCGAATTGAAGAATTTTCTCCGTGTTGGTTTTGCTACTTTTGCTTCTGTTAGGATTTAGGGTTCACTCAAAAATTTCATCATCATCCAAATTGGCTCTCCCCGGGGCCTTGTGCCCAGGAGAAGTGTTCCACCTCGGTGGCTGAGTGTTTTTCCACCTGTGCCTGAGACCCACCGCCCGAGGAGAGGTGGTCCCGACCACCCAGGAGCCCTCCGGGTCCAGTCAGTGACACTGCTACCCAGCAACGCTCAGAAGATTCTAGAAACACAAGGTGCTCTCCCAGTGAGAGTCCCTGTAGGGCAAGAGAAACGACCCAAGGCTCAGGACAGCAAACGCCAATCAGGACAATGGGCGAGTGCCAGGTGTAGGCGCCAGCCGGTGGGGGGAGGGGTGCCCTGGAATGGCCGAGACAGCGCATCGCTGGGGAGGGCCATTCTTTGTCACACACAGGTGTAGGGTAACAGGTTCCAAGCAGGGAGGTCAGATCCGTGTTTTTTACCCATTTGGCTCTAAGCAAGGCCATCTTGGGCCTGTTTACAAAAAGGAAAAGCCCCGCCCTTCTCTCTCAGCTCGCCCAGCTGCCTCGCTGACATCTCCAGGTGGGCCCTGCTGTCCAGCAAGAGAAATGGGTGCACAGGGAATCCCCTGTCTCGCACTCAGGGACTGCTGCAGCCCCAGCTCTGCCCAGGAGCAAGAGCTCAGGGACACAGCCAAGGCCAGCGCCCACTGTGCAGTCTCTGCTCTTTCACAACGCACTGCGCTCAGACCAGGAGAGCAGCTGGTGACTCGCGGCCGCCAGCCCAGGGCTGGCGTTGGAAGGACAGCTTGGCCCTGTCAAGTTTGTTTTTCTGCTTCCTGAGGATGGCAGGTCGGGTCCGGGGCCTGGCACACAGGACAGAGACCCAGGGATGCAGCAAAGTGGAAGCGAGCTTTAATCACCTTGGGCCATTCCACCGGGGGCTGCTGGCGATGGACAGAGTGACCAGGAGGTGGTTCCCCGTTCTCTGTTGTTTTTTGTTTCTTTTTGAGTAAACAGTGAATCCTCACAGACTGGCGGTCTTGAGCTGCTTCCTTCCATGTTTACAAAGCTCTCAGACCCCCACTGCTCAGCGCCTGTCCCGTCTCTGGAGCCCCCCGTAGGTGTCTGGCAGCGAGCAGCTTCTGGAATGTTCTGTGTGCAGGATCCAGAAAGGCCCGGTTGCAGATACCTGGCGTTAGCAGAAGAGACGCGCCAGGACTCGGAAGTCGTAGTGGACTCCCCGGGACTCTCCTGCTCAGGGATTGCATTTGGCCTCCGTGAACCAGTGGCCCTGACCCGACTGTAGGCAGCAAGTAGCTCGCCGCTCCACTCCTCTCTGGTGGTTTTACCAACCCCTTGGTTTTCGGCCTGGAGTCCGCTCTTCTCAGAAACAGTTTGGTTTGGGGATTCTGAGTGGGGGAGCGGGGAATCTGGCACCCGTGTTTGCTCACAGTCACGTGGACTTGAGTCCTTTCTGTTATCTGGGGTGGAAAATTGTAATGAGCAAGTTCTTTTTTTTTTTAATTTTCGCTCAGAAAAGCAAATACTGTGTTTTTGCAATAAATGCCTTTCAGTAACAATTGCCGAGGCACAGTCATCCGGGAAGCCCCCCCACCCCACCCCCACCCCAGTGGAGCCCAATTGTGATGACCCCAGTGGCCTGAGGCCGGGCCAGGGCGCAGCCCTCACCTGTCCGCCCACCAGGTCCCAGATTTCCGTCTGAGTCGGAGTCCAGGCGAGAAGCCTCATTTTGTACCTTAAAAGACAGGAATTGCACGGAGTGATGACTTTTCTCCAAGGAGGCGGGCCTTCCACCGATGGAAATGAGGAAACCCCGCACGGGTGAGGGGCTGTCACAAGTGTCATCACACCCAAGCCCGCTGGGTGGACCAAGGAGACCCCCAACCATCCAGACGAGAGACCCTGCAGCCCGCGGCGGGCCGCGTGGACCCTGTCTCCCTGGCCCCCCTCAGTGTGACCACCTGTGTCCCAGCCTGCTGACTGTGCCATGTGGAGGATGGATGAGTCCCTTCACCCTCGCTGTGTGTCCCTCTCTACCCGCTGAAGGCCACGTCCTCATCCGAAGGGAGACTCAGCGGGAAACAGCCGTGGTTTTTCTTTGCACTCGGCGTCTATGTATGATCCACGTGAAGTGAATGTTTCTTAACGCTTTCAGGTCTACCACGTTTAGTACATGTAAATAAGAAAAAAACTTTGATAAATACGGTAAATTAAGTTATAGAGTGTCATTGGATTCTTATTTTGTTCTCTCTCGTTATTTAATCTTCCTGATGATCCACGCCTTTGCAGGCGTGTGTGTGTGTGTGCGTGTGCGTGTGCACGCGTGCCAGGACACACAGTGCTGGCAGCCACGCCGGGGAAAGCACACAGCTCCGTTGGTGACCGCCACTTGGCTCTCCACGTGACCCTGACTCCCTCTTCCATTCTGATTTACTGTGATGATTTAAATAAAGTAGAAACCAGCACCTAGGCGCTGTGTGATTCTTTCATCCTTGTTATCGTTTGTAGGAAAATAAAGTTTATTCCTGGCATCTAGTACATTTTCATTTTTTTTTTGAAAAGTTGTTCAAAAGCATTCTTTGTTATAAAAGCCTATGCATTACCCAAAAAACAGTAGCTGCTTCCAATCCAGGGCCGTTTACAGCTGTGTCGACGTGAAATTCATCTCTCAGCCCATCACACCCAAAGGCTGGGATCCACCCACGAGGGGGCCTGGGTCCGTGTGTTGTCGGATTGTCCTGCTGTCCTGCAGTAGTGCAGACCACACCTCCCTTCATGACTCAATGCCAGTGTCAGCATTGCCTGCCACCGGGTTGGCATCGAGGTCCATGGTGAACGGCGCCCTTGCTTGGTCCTTCCAGGGCAGCCCCCGCACCTGCTCCCTTCCGGTGGTCTGGAGTCTGGGTCCTGAAGAGCAGTGGGCAGACTTGGAGGGTTTGTCTTATCAACGAGAGGCAATCATGGGCTCCTATGGTTTTCCTGACCCTGAGGATGAGCCTGCCTCAGGATTCCATCTGTCGCCTGACAGCCTGGCCAGTGCCCCGCTGCCAGAGTCCCGAGCCACTCCCAGGCACTGCACTCGAGACATTGGCCAAGTTTGTAAAACTCATTCACTCGTCCACTTAGCAGATATTCCTATACTGCTCATTACTTGCAAAACATTTCACTGAAGCTGAAGGGGTTCGGGTGCCTCCCTGGACGTCAGGTGGAGCCTGCACTGATCTGGCTCCCTTTTTTGCTTTTGGTTGATAGCAAGAGCCTGTCTAAAGCTACCCCGCTGTTAATACCTGCTTCCTCATAGAATGAAGTTCAGTGTGTTTCAGAACTCTGCAGTCTAGGAAGCAGTATACCGACTTCCTTCAGAAAGGTTCGAGGGTTGCCTAGGCCCACTCTGTCTCCCCACCCCTGCCCCAGATTCTGCTCCTACCCTGTGGGAAGCAGAACCTGAGTATCTGCATTCCTCAAAACTGTCCAGGGATCCTGCAGGTGGAGTTGGATAGAGGGACCTGGGCCAACCCCACGGGCGATGCTCTGGCCAGCACCTGCCATGCTCCCGCCTGTATACCAAGGGGAGTAGAGTGGCGTTCCTGGTCTCACCAATGAGCCAGCCTTGTAGCGTGCCCTCCATGACTCTGCACATGCCCTGTGGGGTAATGGAGAGTTAATTTTCACATCTGGAAATGGCCATTGGAAAGCCCAAGGACATGAGACAAGCCGCCTTCTAAAACAGTTTGCTTGCTTATTCACGGCAAGAGGATGGGAAGTAGAGACGTGTAGTCCATTATGCTTTCTGTAAGTCATCAGATCACCTTCAAAACATACCTGTCAAAGCAAACCATCCCATGCAAGACCTGCAGAATTCCAAAAAGAATTGCTGTTCCAGCGGTTCTAAAGGGACTACTCTCACCACAAGCAGTGGGCTCATAAAGGTCTCCCTTAGCTTTTGCCAGGTGCCTGAGTTTAAGCAAAGATTATTCTTAAGGCCACAGTAGGATTCTCTAAGTATTCCAGGAAAGATGCAGCGAAGCTCATCTCACAAGGAGAAGGCACCGACATTTGTATCTGCTCAACTTCTGTAAACCCAGTCTGATGGCATTCCGGCTCTGTGTGTGTATGACCTAAATTGAGCCCACTTCGGTTTGTGAAATCATTGATGTTCAAGAGGCGCTATCATCATTTGCCCAAGTAACTTCCATTGAATTTCATTTTGCAAACCAAAACATGAAAGCCATGGACGTGACACACAAGGTAAATGGAACCCCCACGTATTCGGTTAACTCATGGTCTTGTTTTTTTGAAGATTTATTTATTTACTTGAAAGTCAGAGTTACACAGAGAAAGAAGGAGAGAGAGAGAGAGAGAGTTCTTTCATCCGCTGGTTCACTCCCCAAATGGCCACAATGACCAGAACTGAGCTGATCCAAAGCCAGGAACCAGGAGCTTCTTCCAGGTCTCCCATGCAGGTGCAGGGGCCCAATGACTTGGGCCATCTTCCACTGCTTTCCCAGGCCATAGCAGAGAGCTGGATCAGAAGTAGAGCAGCCAGGACTCGAACCGGTGTCCATATGGGATGCCAGCACTGCTGGCGGCAGCTTTACCTGCTACGCCACAGCACTGGCCCCTAACTCACGGTCTTATGAAAGGTCATTTTCCATGCTCCACACACCACCTCCTCCAGCAGGTACCAAGCAGCCAGAAAGCGAGGGTCCACGTGAGGATACCCGCACAGCAGCAGTTGCCGTTCCTTCCAGTGTCTGCACCGTGTGCCGAGAACAAAGTCTCCATGTATGTTTGGCAGTCACGATTTTTCATTTTAAAAAATTTAAATTAAGAAATACTTTTAATGGCACGGTGTATCGCCTGCTTGTTAAGATGCCCACACCCCACATCCCAGTGCCGGGGTTTCCTTCCCAGCTCCAGCCCCTGCCTCCAGCTTCCTCTAGTGCTGGCCCCTGGAGGCAGCATGATGACGCAGGTGATTGGGTTCCTGCCACCCACATGGGAGACCTGGATGGAGTCCCCGACTCCTAGCTTCAGCCCTGGTGAGCTGCTGCAGGCATTCGGGGCAGTGAACCAGTGAATGGGAACTCCTGCTCTCTCTCTTCCCCTCTCTCAGCTCTTAAATAAATAAAAAATGCTTACAATAACTTAAAAAATAATATACTTTCAATACCTGCAGCTCCAGTATCCTAGATTGGATAAAGACAAGGGATCAGTGAAGCATTAATGTTTTTCCGGAAGATTCTATCTTGTCCAGAACAAATGTAGAGGAGAAGCTATGTAGTCCCGGTTTGTGGGCTCCTTTGTGTTTTGTGTCAGACGAGAAAAACAGGCTCAGAAGGTCCTTAAAGCTGCTCTCTCCTCGGGTGGCAGAGGGCCTCTGCACGGCAGGCATTGACTGTCCTGGCTAAAACATTATCCTGAGAAGGAGAGTCAGTGCACTGAGGGTCTCAGGGCCACAGTGTCCTCTCCTGTGTGCCCAGGTATCCTGTGCAGTCTCCCATTTGTGCAGCCCCGCCCTCCTGCAAAATGCCTCTTGAGTTGGGCAACGTGTTCTGTCTGAACACCTCGCCCCGCAGCAGCTCCCTCCCGGCGCAGGGTCCCCCGGGGTGCCCCGGCGCAGGGTCCCCCGGGGTGCCTCTCGCCGCCCAGGGTGTGAAGTGGCCCGGGCCTTGCTATTACAGACCCTCAAAGGATCTTTTTGACTTCAGAAAATAGCCTGGCAAAGAAAAGCTTTGTTCCACGGACACTCCACCACTGCATTATGCTCCTCGGATGGCAGAGGTGAGGACTTTTGATCAATATCCCCAAGAGAAGCCGCTGCTGGGCTAAGTGCAAGCCCAGGGCCTAAAGGAGTGGGGCTCCCTCTCTCCCTCCCACTCGGTGCCTCTCTCTCTCTCTCTCTCTCTCTCTTTCCACCAACAGAGCCGGGGAAGGCAGCACGTTAAATGGCCTCATCTTCTGCTTTCAGAAGCGGTGGCCGCAGTCTGCTATCTGCCACTGGAAATGCTGATTTCTGGCACCTGCCTTCCCAGAACCCTTGGCGTTGTCCGTTCCAGGCACCCGTGCAGGTGGGAGACCTCTAGGCAGGAGCCACCCTTCACCCAGCAGGTGTATTTACTCCACATCCGGGAGATTGTGATGGAACAGGCAGAGCAGGTGCCTTCCTAACTTCCAAAAATGATGTTCTGCCTCTTACCCCACATCCCTATCCCAGGATGGACAAGCAGGCTACTCAAAAGAATAGTTATCAGGCCGGCGCCGTGGCTCAATAGGCTAATCCTCCACCTTGCGGCGCCGGCACACCAGGTTCTAGTCCCGGTCGGGGTGCCAGATTCTGTCCCGGTTGCCCCTCTTCCAGGCCAGCTCTCTGCTGTGGCCAGGGAGTGCAGTGGAGAATGGCCCAAGTGCTTGGGCCCTACACCCCATGGGAGACCAGGAGAAGCACCTGGCTCCAGGCTTCGGATCAGCGATGGCAGCCATTGGAGGGTGAACCAACGGCAAAGGAAGACCTTTCTCTCTGTCTCTCTCTCTCACTGTCCACTCTGCCTGTCAAAAAAATAAAAAAAGAATAGTTATCTCTGTGGAGAGCCTTCTCTGTAGATTAATGCAACCACATGCAGAAATACAGAGTTTGCTTTTGTCTTTTTAAAGTCCTATTTTATTTATTTGAAAAGCATAGTGGCAGAGAGAGAGAGAGCGAGCAAGCGAGCTTCCATCCGCTGGTTTATTCCCCAAATGGCTGCGACGGCCATTCTCACTGGCACCTGCCCTCAGTAATTCATCCCATCTCCACCTCAGCCAGCAAAATACATCATTTATTTGTTCAAGACTCTGGGCTACTTCTCTTTGCACCCAGGAGGCCACACCATCCAGTTTGGGCTCTAAAAGATCCAAGAAGAACCCTCAAGGGGCTCAGCCAGACAAGTCCAAGGGCCGCTCACTTCCTGCCACGTAGCGTTTCCCACAGCTGCCTGTAAGAGACCACTGCTGGCACCAGCACGGCTGCACCTGGCACCACCTCCTTCATGTCCCCATCTTCTGCGTGTGGTTGCCTAGAGGTGAAGAACCTCTCATGTGGGCTGTGGAGGTGACCTGGCTCCTTAGTATTAGGCATCTATTGTAATGCCCAACACATTGTCCACACTCCCTTAAAGGAGCGCATAGCTGCAAGGGAGGCTGGAAAGGCAAGTTTCTGGGTTCCAGCTTGGGGAAGCAGTGTTCCATCGCTGGAGGTTCAAAGGCATGGAGCAAGCAGAAAGCAGTGTCAGTTTCTGTGGAGGGCTGGGGGAGGGAGGATGCTACTCTTTCCTCATTTTATCAATGAGAAAACAGAGAATTAGTAACTCATCCAAGGCCACAAGGCTCTTAAATGATGGAGACAAGATGATGAAAGCAGATGTTTGAACTCCAAGGCCCTGGCACCTAACAGCCACACACTGCTGAGAAGGACCTGGGTTCCTCTGTAGGTGTACCTGTGAATTCCCAAGGGAGTGACCTACTGCTCGTTATTATCAAGACCCACTACCTTCAGTGGCCTTGGCACTCTCTCTGTGGTATAAAATTATATTTTTCCTTGAAATATTTTCTCAAAAGTTATCAGACAGCAAGTCTGGCTTTATGGTACAGCAGGTTAAGCCACCACCTGCAACCTGCATCGTAGGCATCCCATAAGAGCGCCAATTGGAGTCCCGGCTGCTCTACTTCCAATCCAGCTCCCTGCTAATGTGCCTGGGAAAGCAGTGGAAGATCGCCCAAATATATGTCATCCTTGGGAGAAACCCAGATGGAGTTCCAGGCTCCTCAGCTATTGCAGCCATTTAGAGAACGAACGAGTGGGTGGAAGATCTCTTTCTCTCTCTGTCTCTCTCCATAACTCTACCTTTCAAATAAAATTTTATAAAAGATTTTATCTGAGAGGTAGAGCTACAGACAGTGAGAGGGAGAGACGGAGAGAAAGGTCGTCCTTCCATTGGTTCACTCCCCAAGAGGCCACAAGGACTGGAGCTGTGCTGATCCAAAGCCAGGAGCCAGGATCCTCCTCCTGGTCTTCCATGCGGGTGCAGGGGCCCAGGAACCCAGGCCATCTTCCATTGCTCTCCCAGGCCACAGCAGAGGGCTGGATCGGAAGAGGAGGAACAGCCAGGACTTGAACCGGCACCCACATGGGATGCTGGTGCCGCAGGTGGAGGATTAACCTACTGCGCCACAGTGCCGGCCCCATCATATAAATTTTTAAAATCTTAAGAAAAAAAGTTATGAGACTGTGTGAGCCAGAGTTAGCATGCGGGTCCCTCTGTATGCCTGGTGTTGCCTGTGTTGCCCTCAGAGTGAAGCTGGGCAGGGCCTGCTTTGCAGGAGTGGTGCTTGGAGAGTGTTCCATCTCTCACACGTGCTGGTTGCCATGGTTCCAGGAGGTGAGTTGCTTGCAGGTATACAATACAAGTGATCTCCACAACAGAGATCTCTGGTTCTAACTTTGGTTCTAAAAGTGCAAGAGAGAGAACTGGATGGAAGGTGGCTTGGGTGATCAGACCCGAAGTCAGAGTCTCGCTGTGGTGCTGCTTAAAACACCACTGTTTACGATCAAGCCTTTCGTTTCTCTCCATTGCGGTTTGCATCCACAGGATGTGGGAGTCGATCAAAAAATGATGCAGAATGTGCAAACTGGCTGCTACAAATGTGCACCTGTGTGAGAGCCTTGGTTGCTGTCACAAAGTGCTGGAGTCACCGGGTCTCCTCCCAGGTAGTGGTCATTCGTGTGTGCAGGTTGGATCCTGCAGAAATAAGAAGTGCTCCAGCGGTGGGCGTTTTTCCCTAGCAGTTAAGATACAGGCTGGGCTGCCCGTGTCCAGTCTGGGTTTGAGTCCCGGCTCTGCTCCTGTTTCTAGCTTCCTCCTGATGCATAGACTGGGTGGCAGCAGGAGAGGATTTGGGTCCCTGCCACCCACACAGGAGATCTGGATTGAGTTCCTGACTCCAGCTTCAGCCTCCAGAAGGGACACTGGGGAGAACCAGTGGGTAGGTCTCTTCCTCTCTCCCTCTTATCTATCATCTAGCTGACTATCTAACCTGTCTATTTCTGGGTCTCAAATGAAAGAGTAAGTTAAAAAAATTTGTAAATGGTCTTCTCCAATGCCTAAGAGACTACTTGATGACTCACTTGGCTCCTCCCCATCCTACTGCAGTAAGAGATATGCAGGCTATCATTTGGGAGTCAAATTGCCAAATCCCAAAGCAGTGGTTTCTATGATGCGGGATTAGAGCCACCCGTGTTCATGGGGCACCATGTTGTGCTCCGTTCAGTAGTCCCTTCCCGAGAGGATGGACTCCAGACCCTTGCGCTGGGCTGGCATTGTGGCGCAGTGGACTAAGCTGCCGCCTGCAACACCAGCGTCCCATGCTGGAGCACCTATCAGAATCCCAGGCACCGCACTTCCAATGGCCAAGTGCTTGGGCCCCTGCTATCCACACGGGAGACCAGAACGGAGCTCCTGGTTCCTGGCTTCCAGTTGGCCCGGCCCCAGTCACTGTGGCCATTTGACGAGTGAAACTACATGAAAGATCTTCCTCTGGGTAATTGCCTTTCAAATAAATAAATAAATCTTAAAAAAAAAAAAAAAAAAAAAAAAAAAAAAAAAAAAAAAAGCCCTGCACTTCCCTATCCTTTTGTTTCTTTGTTTGTTTTTTCATTTTTTTTCTTTGTTCACTATCCATTTGAATTCTCCCACGCTGGAACATTGGCCCCATGGGGATTTCTATCCATGGACAGGTTTCCTTCTTGATCTCAGCTGAATCTCCCACCTACAAGTGATGTCACTTCTTCAGGGCCTTCCATTCTGTGTTCTGTTGTACGGAAATAATGACCAATACAGCCTTGTAGAGTAATTGTGATAACTCAGTGAGTAATCCACCTTAAGGCCTTAAACCAGGCAAATAATACGACTATTAGTTACTATAGTTACAGATAGGAACTCCATCCAGGTCTCCCTTGTGAGTGGCAGGGGTCCAAGCACTTGAGCCATCACTGCCGCCCCTCAAGATACATTAACAGGAAGCTGGACCAGAAGTGGAGCAGCTGGGACTTGAACTGGATTTGCATGTCTGAGGATTGCATGAAAGCAACCATAATTAACATGATGAACAGTCTGGGGGGATGGGCATTGTGCTAAGTGGGTTAAGTCACTGCTTCCGATGCCTACATCCCATAAAGGAGGGCTCTCGCTGACTTAGCGACCCAGCTGCCTGATACTGTGCATCCCGGGAGGCAGCAGATGGTGGCTCAAGTGCTTCGGCCCCAGCCACCCACATGGGAGGCTCAGGTGGAGTTCTGGGCTCCTGGCTTTGGCCTGGGCAAGTCTTGGCTATTGCAGGCATTTGTGGAGTACATCAGAGGATGACAGCTTTCTCTCTCTCTCTCTCTCTCTCTCTCTCTCAATCCTTCTCCCCCTACCTTTCAAGTACCTAAAAAATAAATATTACAAAAATCATAGGGGCCAGTGCTGTGGTGCAGCTGGTTAACACCCTGGCCTAAAGGGCTGGCATCCCATATGGGCACTGGTTCGAGACCGGGCTGCTCCACTTCTGATCCAGCTCTCTGCTATGGCCTGGGAAAGCAGTAACAGATGGCCCAAGTACTTGGACCCCCACACCTGCATGGTAGACCTGGAGGAAGGTCCTGGCTCCTGGCTTAGGATCAGCGCAGCTCCAGCTATTGTGGCCAATTGGGGAGTGAACTAGTGGATGGAAGACCTCTCTCTCTCTGCTTCTCCTCTCTCTGTGTAACTCTGACTTTCAAGTAAATAAATAAATCTTTAAAAAATTCATGAACAGTCATAATAAAACTATTTTGAGAGCAATTTTCTACTTTCAGAAAAATCTAGTACATTTTTCTTACTTGAACTGATTTTAGAATGTACCTAAGTTGTGACACCTGTAAAGATAGTGGCACTCAGTTTTGCAATTTTCAAGAATTCTGTGAAATTTCTGCCACCAAGACACAACTGAGCAGAACACAGTCTTCATAAGAACCACATTTGTGGGCTGTCCCTCTGGCACAGTAGGTTAAGCCTCTGCTTGCGGCGCCAGCATCCTAATATGAGCACAGGTTTGAGTCCTGGCTGCTCCCTGCTAATGTGCCTGGGAAGGCAGTAGAAGATGGCCCAAGTGCTTGGGCCCCTGCACCCATGTAGGAGACCAGGAAGAAACTCCTGGCTGCTGGCTTTGAATCGGTGCAGCTCTGCTGTTAAAGCTATTTGGGAGAGAACCAGCAGATGGAAGATGTCTGCCTGTCTGTCTGTCTATCTGTCTCTCGCTCTCCCTCTCTATAACTCTGCTTTACAAACAAATAAGTAAATCTTTAAAAAAAAATACAAGGGGAGAAAACACATTTTTCTCTCTGGTTAATGGAGCAAAACGTTTTCTGATATAAATATGAAATATTAATTGTATGATTATTAAAAGGTTTTAAAGCTATACATTATATTTGATGAAAACCTTCAGGAAGGTAGTAAGGATAATAATTGTGTTTCAAAGGAAGCAATACAAATTTTCCATTCAAAGACCGGAAGGAAGAAAGAATATGTTCCTTTGTGATGCAAAAGATTTACTCTAGGGCTGGTGTTGTGGCACCCTTGATTAAGCCACTGCCTTTGAGACCTGCAGTTTTGAGTCCCAGCTGCTCCACTTACAATCCAGCTCCCTGCTAATGCACCTGGGAGAGCAACAGAGGATGGCCCAAGTGGGAGACCTGAATGAAGCTCCTGGCTCCTGGCTTTGGCCTGGCCCAGCCCTGGCCATTGCAGCCATCTGGGGAGTGAACCAATGAATAGAAGATCTTTCTCCCTTCCTCTTTCTCTCTGTAACTCTGCCTTTCAAATAAATAAATAAATATTAAAAAAAAAAAAAAAGATTGACTGCGATCTGATACATGATTCTGTTCAAATCTGGGCACCTGGGACCTGCACTGTGGGTCCTCTTCCTTTGTCCCTGGGATTCTTAATTCATGTTCCTTTCAGTTTCCGCCCAGCTCCTAA
This sequence comes from Lepus europaeus, assembly GCF_033115175.1. Taxonomy (NCBI): domain Eukaryota; kingdom Metazoa; phylum Chordata; class Mammalia; order Lagomorpha; family Leporidae; genus Lepus; species Lepus europaeus. The sequence continues at coordinate 80,889,446 of NC_084836.1, forward strand.
CAACCTCTTTGTGTCTGAGTTCTAGAAATGTGAAGGCTCATTTTACATAATCTGTAGACTGATAGTGACAGAAAAGCACTGCAATCAACTGACCTTAGAGGCTTCTCCCGTGGCGATATCGGCCACGGGCGTTACAGCCGACCTCCCCATCCCTCTGTCCTTCATGCTGGGAGGACATTTTAGCTCGATTGTCTTTCCCTCTCCTGTAGAGAAAGTTTCTCTGAGACCCACCCCTCCACACACGCACTGTTGCCTTCTCTGTATCCTATCAGATTCAGCACATAATAGCCACGGGCACCTTTGTCCATTCCGCCACCCTCAGGTGTGACTGTCACCTGGCGGTGGCTTGGGGCAGGCATCAGGGCCCCCACTCCTGCACAACAGATGTCCGTGCACACAGGAGGGCCTTCTCTGAAGAGTGAAAGAGGAGAACAAGGAACTAGGGTTGGTGTTTCCGGCGTTATTGTTTTACCACGTGGAAGGGGCAGGGATGGACAAAGGCGCTTCCGATGGGGTGGGGGGAGCTCTGGTTATCTCCGTGTAAACCAGGTCCACAAGCTTCTTACAGATGGCGGCCAAGGTGCTGTAGGGCACGGATGGGAGAGGCCAGAAACGGTGCCTCTTGGTCACCACGCTTTGCAATGTGCTCCTGCCGACAGCAAGCATCCCGTAGGCTTCATTTCAGTTTGGTGAGTGTTCTAAGAATGGCTGGTCCCAGTTGTACGGGCGTATGTGATGAGCTAAAGAGAAAACATCAGGCCTGCTGCTTTTGTGTGGAAATGCCACCAGCAAGACCACACAGTATAGAAATCTTCAAACAAGGCCAACACAAATGCACGCAGCCCGTCGCCCATCTGCTCACCATATATTCTGCCAGGAGGAAGCTTTGCTCAGACAACGAAGCAAACCTGCAATGAAACGATGTGGGAGACCCAAGATGACTCCCCAGGGCCTGCACGACGGAGGGGTGTGTGTTTGGATCAGCGCAAACGTTATCAGCCAATTTCAGGTCATTTGTTTCAGAATATTCTGTGATCCTGGGAGCCCCATGGGGTTTTCGTAAAATAGTTGTGGATGGTAAGTTTTAAGTCGTTTTTCTCACCCATCTATGAGAGATCAGTTTCTTTCACCCCAACCCTGGTCCCTCGCAGGTGACACCTCTCACGATCTCCCCCTGCAGAAGCTCCAGAGGAGTGCATCCAAGGGGACGGGACTCAGCCCCGATGACACAAGACCTGTCGCCGTTTGCTTGCACAAGGTGAAGGGGTGTTGAAAATGATCGATCTAGGGGCGGCACTGTGGCACAGCGGGTTGAAGCCACCACCTGCAGTGCTGGCATCCCTTATGGACGCGGGTTCAAATCCCGGCTGCTCCACTGCCAATCCAGCTTTCTGCAATGGCCCCAAAGCAGAGTAAGATGGCCCAAGTCCTTGGGCCCCTGCACCTTCATGGGAGACCTGGAAGAAGCTCCTGGCTCCTGGCTTTGGATCAGCTCAGCTCCGGCTGCTGTGGCCAACTGGGGAGTGAACCAGCAGATGGAAGATGTCTCTATCTCTCCTCTCTCTCTCTCTCTCTCTCTCTCTCTCTCTGTGGCTCTACCTCTCTCCATGGGAAAGCTTAGATAATTTTAAGTTCATGATCTGGAAGCTGTACCTCCTTCAGTCTCTGTCGCCATGTTCATCTACCCATCAATCAGGGGACCCCTCCCCAGGACGTACCTCCTCTTACCCAGGACGTGGGGGTGGTACCACGTAGACACTTCCGTTTTTCTAAGCTGATAAAAAGCTAGGACACGCAGAAGCTCCCGCTCTTCCACTTGGACTCAGGAAGAGCCGGGCGGGGTATGATAATTCCCTTTCTTTGGTCCACTCTCCCTTAATAAAGCCCTAATGGGCCCATGTATTTTTCTCATTTTGTAAAGTTTATCACACTGCATGAAGTGTTTGGGCCTTTATTTAGAAATCGCGGGGCCGGCGCTGTGGTGTAGTGTGTAAAACCACCGCCTTCAGTGCTGGCATCCCATATGGGTGCCAGTTCGAGTCCCGGCTGCTCCACTTTCCAATCCAGCTCTCTGCTGTGGCCTGGGAAAGCAGTAGAAGATGGCCCAAGTCCTTGGGCCCCTGCACCCACGTGGGAGACCCGGAGGAAGCTCCTGGCTCCTGGCTTCGGATCGGCACAGCTCCGGCCATTGCAGTCAATTGGCAGTGAACCAGCAGATGCAAGACCTTTCTCTCTTTCTCTCCCCCCCCCCCCCCCGTGTGTGTGTGTGTGTGTGTCTGCTTCTCCTTCTCTCTCTATAAGTCTGACTTTCAAATAAATAAATAAATATTTTTTAAAAAAGATATTTTCTCTAAGTAAAAGGCAAGAACCTGGAAAATTAATTTAAGCCCAAAGCAGCCTGTAACACAGGAAGCAGGGCAAACCCCGGGGTGCAGGAGACCCAGAGGTTACAGGAGCCTTCACAGGCCTGCCTCCCCCGACCCCGGGTGTTAGTAAACAGTTCTTCGTCTGGGAGTGACAGGGTAGGGTGGGCAGGGGAGGAAACCTTGTGGGCCCTGAAGCTACAGAGCCAACTCCCACTTCTAACTTCTCTTCAAGTTGCCGGTTGGCACGGTACAACCACAACTAATGAGTAGACCAGACCTTCCCTTGGTGCATGTGGGTCATTTCGCGCAGCAGGTTCGTCAACCATGGCTCCTCCAACACACCCAGCAGGGGGAACGGAACTTGACGATACATGTAGCTGCTCTCTCTCTTTCTCATCCAGATAGGATTTTCAGGCTTTTCCTTTATGGCTTTGTTACCCAAACTCCAGTCGGGTGTTTTCGTAATTTCAGGTTAGAATGCTAGGTATCTTTAGCACACCAGGCTGCGCCCCGTGCTTTGGTGCCGCCTTGGCAATCTGATAGAGTCGGGATCCTGGCAGGTTGCTCTTGGTTGGTTCTCAGACTGGTGTCTTTTGCCGCCTTGTGTTTCTCCCTGATGCCTCAATTTCTTCCTTGTTCTTCTCTAAATTCTACAGCTTGGGGGCCAGCAATGGGCCATGGCAGGTTAATGCCACCTGTGATACTGGCGTCTGGTGTTAGAGCACCAGTTCGAGTCCCAGCTGCTCTGCTTCCAATCCAGCTTCCTGCTAATGTGCCTGGGAAGGCAGCAGATGATGGGCCAAGTGCTAGGGCCCTGCACCCACGTGCTGCATCTTTGTTCTCTTTGACCTGGCCCAGCTCTGGCCACTGTGGCCATTTGGGGAATGAACCAGTAGATGTAAGATATCTTTGTCTCTCTGTCTCTTTTTCTCTGTCACTCTGCCTTTCAAATACAAAATAAATATAAGTATTAAAATAAATAAATAAGTTCAACAGCTTGCTCCTCTAACTATGAAGTATTGCAAGTTTCTCTAGCTTGGCCAACAAAACACTAACTTACCCTGGCCCTGTAACAAGCTACAAAGGATGACTTAACTTCCTTCCTACACTAGAATCTATTCGCTAGAAAATCTCTGTGTCAAGGTCGGCGCTGTGGCACAGTGGGTTAACGCCCTGGCCTGAAGTGCTGGCATCCCATATGGGCTCAGGTTCTAGTCCTGGCTGCTCCACTTCTGATCCAGCTCTCTGCTGTGGCCTGGGATACCAGTGGAAGATGGCCCAAGTCCTTAGGCCCCTGCACCTGCATGGGAGACAGGGAAGAAGCTCCTGGCTCCTGGCTCCTGGCTTCGGATCGGCGCAGCTCCGGCTATTGCAGCCAACTGGGGAGTGAACCAGCAGATGGAAGACCTCTCTCTCTCTCTCTCCCTGCCTCTCCTCTCTCTGTGCAACTGACTTTTGAATAAATAAATCTAAAAAGAAAAGAAAAGAAAATCTCTGTGTAAGAGGTCAGTGTCTCTTCTGCAGAAAGAGGCCACCTTTTGCTCCAAGTAAGCCTGCCACAGGCTGGAGACTTAACTACTCCTAAATGTCACAGCGCGAAGACAGCCCTGCCCTGCCCTGCCCCCAACATGGGCATGTAGAATGTCTGATCCCATTGGGGTCCTTGCCCCTTTCATGTCAGTCTCAGGAATCCTCCCCAAATGTCTCCCAACAGCTTGTAGATTCCCTTGGGCATGTTCTAGGAGCATGGGCCCTGGTTTACTGAGACCAAGGCCAACAGACTCAACCAAAGCTAAGGAGCCTGCCCAGCCCTGTTGCAAGACTTCACGGAGAATTCCTGTTATCCATTCACTAAGATTGTTGGAGTCTCTTCTGCCTTGTTTGGTTTGAAGACTCAGTTAATGTCTGTGGAGTTGAGAGCAAGATCCAGGAGGGTGCAATGGGCCAGCAGCAGACCACAGGGAGGCAGGGGAGAAATCCTGCACCCTCACCGGCAGCCGTCACTCTCCTGGCAGCATCCACCTGTGGCTGCTGTAGCCTGGTCCCACTGCCAGCACCCCCGTGTCTGCAGGGCACCCCGAGTCCACGTGAGCCATGGCAGCCTCCCCAGAGTGATGAACCCCGGGTTATCGGAAGGGCACCATCGCCTCCATCCGTGGTGCTGCGTGGAAGGCATGAATGCCTGCCCAGCACAGGATTCTGAATGCGTCCCGTGGGTTGCACAGTTCCCAGTACAACCTTCCTGTTCTGGAGGCTGAAGGAGCTTCAGCTTCCCCAGGCTCCCGGAGGGAAGCAAAGCCAGCAAGAGGCGGGATGCCTGCCTCAAGTGGGCGTCACTGACAAGAATCAAAGCTTGCTTCCTTAGTTCCGTCAGCAGCTCCCTCCTTGGCCTTGGTGCCTTTCCTACCCTGCCCCCCACCATGCTCACCATCCAGCCTCTGCCAAGAGTTTGAGGATGGGCTGGGGGTCTGGGAGTGCCTTCCACGGATGGCCCCCCAAGCCTGGGGCGACCTCCGCGCAAGCACACGGGTGCCCTCGGCAGCCATTGAGTATTTATAAAGTTGCTGCATGCATTTCAACTCCGTGTTCTACTCTGAACTTGTCATCCAGGGAGGTAGAGGTGGGGGGAGAGAGAGGGAGAGAGGGAGACACCTGATTTCCTTCCTGTGGGCTATTCTGCTAACTCATATTGCATGACTGAAATCAATTGGCCAAGTTTTTCTGTTTCCTCCAAGCTGTTGAGTCCACTTCCCTATTACACATTTCATTTGCTATCTTACCCACATTAAATTTCGGCTTCTATTTTAGAACAGACAATTGAAATAAATGCCTGCAGTGGATAAGGGAACAGGTTTGTGAACACCACCAAATTACATTTATTCTAAAGGTGGACCCTGGATACACTCACGCCTTAGGAGGATGGACTAGACACAAAGCAACACCAGTGTAGACAGACAAGATCCTGACCCTGCAGTACAGGTCTGGGTACACTGTGTGTTGCCACTCTGGTGGCTTTTAAGGAAACTTTTGATTGCAAAACACCTGTACATGACCCTGAGTGTAGGGGGCTCTCTTAACCCATGCTGTCACTAACAAAGCTTATTTTTCAAGCTCTTATACTGTGGTCACCAGAGGGGAGAGGGAGCATTCAAAGTTTGGAGGGTGTCACAAACGCTGCTGCTCCTTCTCCCGCTCGCCCAAGCTTTTGTCTTCCCTTATTTTCCAACCTGGTAAAAGACCGAGTTGTCAGCGATAAAAGGACCCTGGCCATTTGTCCCAGGGGGCTGCTTAACCTGCCGCCTGTTATCTTTCATTGTTATTCCGAGTCTGTTTCAGGGCCCTTACAAAGGGAGATTCCAGGCGTCCAAGGGCTCTGCCTTCGACTGGAATTGAATGCGAGCAGGAGAGCTCCACTCAAGTTTTCCTTCCAAGTTCCCCGTGGCCTGCTCCTCCCGCCCACACCCCAGCCAGCTTTGGTAATGCAGACCCTTTCCCTCTTACAGTGCAGAATTCTAACATCTCTCTGACCTGCAAATGTTAGATTTGGTAGGAAAGAGAAAAAAAAAAAAAAAAAAGCAAAAATACACAAAAGGGAGCAAACGCACCATGGTGATACCTAGCACAGCTCTCTAATCGGATGTTTCAAAGACAGGAAAACAAGCTCAAACTGTTCGCTGGATTTGTTCTTCCAAGAGCTGAGAGCCACGTAACGGGAAACATTGTAATTACCTGCTATTAAATTTGATGCCCCAAACAGATGGTGTTCCCTGTCCCCCAGACTTGGTTGGATTGGAAATCCTGTCTGAGCGCTCACCCCAACCCCGGTTGGTTCACTTCGGTTGCATCCCAATGTAGATTGGTTTGTTTCCCTCTCTGGGGGCTTGGAGTGGGGAATCTGACCGTAAAATCACTTCTACTTTTTTCTAGTGGATTCTGCCCCCCCCAACCCCGGGAGGGGTGGAGGTGGGAGTGGGGTGGGTCCAGACCCACTTTATTTCTTTGGGAGTCGCGGTTATACTGAAACCCGTCTTGTCGGGAAAGAAAGACTTTGCTAAAATAAAGGGGTGCTCCGGCAGCTTCCTGGTGGCCTTCGTCCAAACCCAGCTTCCAGGACCTCTGCAAGGGCCCTGGGGCTGTTTCCGTGGGGTTGCTTCTGGGGCCACAGGGACAGGGTCCAACCCTCAACAATCAGGACACAGGAAAGGGTGCCGGCGGTTTTTTTTCTCTCTCTCTCTCTCTCTAAAAATAAATAAATAAATAAAAATATAAAAACAAAGACAGCTGCAGGAAATCATCATGGGAAGCTCTCTTCCAATCTGTGTTGGACCCCAGGGAGGCAGAAATGAACACACCACACTTTGACTTTGAAAATATTTTATTTGAATAGTAAATAGTTATACAGTTGAAACAGTTCTATTGAAGCTTTCTATAAATAGCTAACAATTAAGAAAATAATGTATGTAGAAAAGAGATTGCATTTAAAAGTAAGAGCTGTCGGTCGTACTAGGGCCGAGGGAGACCCTCTAAGCAGGATAAAATGGTAGGTTGTCTGTAATTCACTCCGATAGGTATAAAAGTTAAAACTTTTTTTTTTCCGCAGATCCCTTTAGCAAAAAGCTGTCTTGTAAAATGCACAGTGAAATGTCAAGAGTGACAGGGGTCAGGGAAAGCGCACCAAAAAAAAAATTGCAATCAAATAATATCATAATCTCCATAATTAATATAAATAAATAAAGAATAAATAACAATTCTTCGTAAATCAACATATACGTGTAGAGGGAATGCGTAGAAAGAAGTCCTACCCCCAACACAGATGATCACCCCCCCCCCAAAAAAAAGTCTCACTTGAAATACTGAGGCAGTTACTACAGCATCTTAGGAAAGTCCCTTCCCTACCCCCCACACCACCCCCCCAAAAAAAATCCCAAACAGACAACAGTTCAAGGCATTTGTGGCTATACTAAAGAAAACTCGTTTCTTTTTTTAAGCGATTTGATTGGTTCACATACAAAAAGGTAAAGCCAGACTCCAGCAGTTCACAAGCCATAATAAAGCTAAATCGTGTGGGGGAGTTCGGTTTACAGCCTGTGAAATATAAAGGCATTGATTCCTCCAGATTCACCCCAAAACAACCCGTAGGCTACACACACACACACACACACACGCAGAGCAGAGCTTGGCAGGCGAGAGCAAACCGCAAGTCTAGACCAGGGACACACAGAACACTAGCTAGAAAGAACAGCTTCTCCCCCTCGCCGGGCAGCGCGCCCCCCCCGACCCCGAGACCCCCACCCACCCACACCGCGCACGCAAACACCGCGATTCCCGCTGCGCCGCGACAGAAGCCAAGGCGGGAGGCACCACGCGAGAGGAGGGTCGGGGAGGCGTCCCAGCGAGAGGATGCGGGTTACTGTCACTCCACACCGAGAGGAGCGGAGACGGCACCTGTCCCCCCGGAGCGGCCGCGGGGCAGGAGCGCCGCTCTCTTTTGCGGGTCTCCAAGCGAAGGCACAGTTCTGGGCGCCCGGGGGGTGGGGTGGCTGTGGACCGGGGCGCGCGCTCTAGCAGGCCGGACGCACGGGCACCTGCAGGAGGATCACCTGTCTGTTCTCGGACGGGTGGCACTTGTTGATGTGCCGCGTGAGGCCCGGCGAGCTGTAGAAGGTGGCCGGGCAGTACTTACAGGGGAACACCTGGGCGGCGTGCAGCAGGCGCAGATGGCGCTCCTGGGCGCCCTTGCTGGGGAACGTCTCCCCGCACACCGGGCACAGGTGGCACTCGGCGGACGCACCCAGGCCCAGCACGCCGGCAGCCTCGCCATCGCCGGCTGCTTCCTGGGGCGCCTTCTCTTCGGGCCCGGGGTACAGGGCCAGTAGGTCCTCGGCCGGGGGAGCCGGCGGCGCGCCCTTGGCCTGCAGAGCCTGGTGGTGCGCCAGCAGGTGCTTGCGCAGGTAGGCCTGGCGGCGGAACTTCTTGGCGCAGTGGTGGCACTCGTAGAGACCGTCCTCCGAGCCCGATTCGGAGACGCCGCCGGGGCTCGGCGTGTCCCGGTCGCTGCCGCCGCCGCCCAGCGTCTCCCGCGCCTCGGCCCTGGCAGCAGCAGCCTCGGGCTCCGGCGCGCGGGCGGCGGCGGCGGCTGCGGGCGCGGGCCGCGGTTTGTGCCAGCGGCGGTGCGAGGCCAGGTTGGCGGGGCAGCTGAAGACCTTGGCGCACTCCGGGCAGCGGTACTCCACGCGCACGATGCGCGAGCACTTGTGCTGCGCCAGCGCGAAAGGGTCGGCATACTCCTCCTTGCACAGTTGGCAGATGAACTCGCCCAGGGGCCGCGCAGCACCCCCGGCGCGGCCGCGCGGCGCCTCCACCGGGCCCTCCTTGATCTTGAGCCCCAGCACGGGCGACGTGGTCACCTCGTCCTCGAAGTGCAGCTTGCGGATGGCCTTGGGCTTCTTGGCGCCGGGGCCCTTGGCTGCCTTGGCTGGGGGCTCCGCGGCGGCGGCGGCGGCGGCGGAGGAAGAGGAAGGGGGCGCGGGCCGCTTGCCCGGGGGCCGCAGAGCAGCGGCGGCGGCGGCGGCGGGGGGCAGCGGAGGTCCGGGCCCCGGGCCGCGAGCCGCCTCGGCGCCGGCCGAGAACGCCGTGCCCATCTTGAGCTCGGCGGGCGCGAACAGCAGCGCGTCGCCGCCGCAGGTGCCACCGCCGCCCGCGCCGTTCGCGCCGCCGCCGCCGCCGCCTCCTGCTCCGAGCAGCGCGGCGGGCGTGGGGAAGGACTCGGCCGACACCGGCGAGCCGAGGTTGAAGCTGCGCTCGAAGTACTTGTGCTTCTCGTGCTCGCGGCTCACGGGCCGCGTGGGGCTGTAGAGCGGTGCCGGGTGCGCGGCCTCGGGGTTGCCGAAGTGTGCGGCCCGCGGGCCCGGCGGCGGTGGCGGCGGCGGGCCCGGCGCGCAGGCGAGCGCGGCGGCGAGCGCCGCATGGGCGCGCTCGGCGGGCGGCGGCGGCGGCAGTGACCCGGGCCCGGGGCTCGGTGCTGGGGGCTCGGCGCGAGCGCCCCCGCAGCCGGACGAGAGCAGCAGCGCGTGGTCGCCGTCCTCGCCGCCGCGGACCCGGTAGGACACGGGCGTGGACTTCTTGCTGCGTTTCACCAGGAAGCCGCGGGGCATGTTGGCGCGGCGCTAGGGCCCGGCAGCCGGCTCGCTCTCACCTCCGCGCTCGACCCCGGCGGCCCTCAGTGCCCCCGGCCCATGGCCCGGGCGCGGCGGCTGCGGAACTCGCGTGGCGTCGGCGGCGGCCCGGCCCGGCTCTGCGGCCCGCACGCGCGTCCCTGTCCCCTGGCCCGGGAGCCGCTCCCTTTTAACGGGGGGAGGGGGCCATTGTTCTCGCCTCCCGCTTTCCCCGGAGCCAATCAGCGCGCCCGCAGCTCCTCCGCCCGGCGGGGTGGGAGGGCGCCGGAGCGGCAAAAAGGGGGCCGGGACTCGGGGGTCGCCCGCTAGGTGCGGCAGATGTACCTGAGGGCGCGGGGCCCCCGCGCGCGCCCCGCGGCCGCCCCGCCCGGGCCAGGCACACGCCCGGCCCCGCCTCCCTTCACGGTCTGCTGCTCCTCTATGGGGAGGCGCACGTGCCTGGGCTTTGTGTCTCTCCTCCGGGGGGCGCGGAGCCGCCAAATGGGCCCGTCCGTCAGCACGACAATGCGCGCCCCCCTCCCGCGCGGGGATTACGCGCGGGTCGCGAGCAAAATAGCAACAAAGGAGGAGAAGGGCCCCAAATATGTCAGGAGGGCTCCAGGCGCGAGCCGGAGCCCGGGATGTTGGGGGGGGGGGGGAGTTGCGCGCGCGGACTGCGTGGGTGTGGGGTGGGCACACGCCGCCTCGGGCGCGGGCCCCGGGCGCGGCAGCTCTGCGTGGCGTGCGGGGAAAGAAACCGCGCGTCGAACAGAGCTGCAAAGTCCGTGCGGCCTGAGCCCTGGCCAGTGCCTCTGACGGCGTGGCCCGAGCGGCCCGGGGTCCTCGTGGCAATCGTAGCCCGAGTTGCGGGCGTGGAGAGACTGAGCCCGGCCTGCTGGGCTGCAGCCCAGGGCGACGCTGGTGCGCGCAGCTCCAGGACACGTCTCTCTGGAGTTTGAGAAAACAGTTGGCACCGCGCTTCCTTGCGTCGCAGGAGCGGGAGGCGAGCTGGGCCAGGTTCCAAGAGGGATCGGAATTTCGGAACTTTTATTTTGGGGTGGTGGAGGGATAAATCCCCCCCACACCGCGCGCCCCGAGCCTCCGCGAGGCCCGGAGCCGGGTCCGGCCGGGTACTCCGCCGCGTGCGCCCCTGTGAAGTTGGTGTCCGCCCTCCCCGCGCGGCCTCATGCATTTTCATTCCTAGCGGGCATTTTGTCTGTCGGTTGACATCAGATGCTAAATCAAGGGCTCCAATCAAGGCGCTGCGGAATAAAGGGGCCGCCTGTCTGGGCGCAGGCCCCCCCCCCCCAGCCGTGCCCCCTTCACCTTTGTGAAGGAAATTAACCTCCCGCTATTGAGCGCCGGTCGCGGCCAATCTGGACGCCAAAGGAGACGCGTGCTGCCCGCCGGGGGGAGGGGGCAATCTGTCCTCCGAGGCAGGCTTCGGCCTGGGAGAGCTCAAGCCGCCCCCGCGCCACCAGGAGCAGACAACGGCGGAGCGCCCCCCTCCCCGGGCTGCGCCCAGAGCCGGCCGCCGGCCTCCAGCCTCCAGCCTGCGCCCTACCCGGCCCCGTGGAAGCACAAAAGACACAAGGCTCCGGGGGAACCTGGCAGAGTCCCACGAGTGCGCGGTGGCCCTGCGCGTCCGCCCCCGGGGAGCGAGCTGCAGAGCCACGTAAAATGTCCTGCGTGTGCCGACAGCCCCGCTGGGCTGCGGGAGGAGCAGGCAGAGTTTTCTGCAGTGCTCTGCACAGCCAGCTTGGATTGTTCAGGGGTTTTGCTTAGGCGCAATGCCACTGAAGGTATTTAATTGTTTTTTTGATTTTCCCTCTGAAAATACCCTGGCGTGAAAATGAAACAGATTTAAGGAAGAAACAGAAACAGGAGAGAGAGAGAGAGAGAGAGAGAGAGAGAGAGAGAGAGAGAGAGAGAGAATATTTGCACGAGTAATAAGTTGTGATGAGGACAGCTGGTGAGGATAGTACATCAAGGGGTTAATCAAGTTGGTTAATCAAGGGGAAAGATAGTTGATGATTTTTATGTTGGTGATTTTTAAAAAGAAAACAACTACACACTGAAAAGGATACGTAGAATGTATTTTCAAAGGTACCACTCCGGTTGTAAAAATGCTAACTGTGATGAAAGCTAGTCCTGGAAAGTTGGAAATCCTGAAGTGAAATTTCTACAATGTATCCGTGACTTTTTTTTCCCTCTAAAAGTAACCGACGTAATTTCTTTGCTCTTTTGGCGCCGATGAAGACGGCTGATGAAATTAGAAGTGGGGAAGGGATTCCGAGACAGCTTTGGCCAATTCTATTTTCTAATCACGAGTCCCATCTGGATTGTGGAATAATGGGGCCAGGGGCAGTCCCTCCCCGGCTAACTGCGGGGTGTTGGGACTTGCATATGTAGCACCGCTTTCAAACAGCTCCCAGGGAGGCTTGGTCACCTTGTGAGTCCGTAAGGGATAACAACACCCATAATTGTAATGAACGCGTGGGACAGGGGACGGGACCAACCACCAAAGCCAGAACACAAACCCCAAACAAAACCCCTGCCCCGGAGAATTCAAATCGCTTTCTGAGTCTAGCCAAGGGCATCTATTGAATGCTGTGGAGTTACTGACAGTCAATGGAACCGTTTCTTTTTTTTTTCTTTGTGGCTTCTAGTCTTGCCCACGGGAAGGAAATCTGCTCTCAGATGGGTACGGCCAAAAATACATGGAAACTTGAAGGGCACAAGTGTCGGAAACTAATTTCATAACCCAGAGTAGAAGATAAGCTGTCCTCGCGGGCGCACCCCGGCAACCTCGGAGCAGGTGCAGCCGCGCACCGGGTCGTGGAGCTGCGCCACCTCCGTCAGCGTGATTTTCCGAGAATCTGAGCGCCTGCAGGGATGCAGACCTCAGGTCGAGACGTTTGTCTTCCTCTGGGAGTAGCCAGGCGCCACCACACTGCTGCGCTCCCGCGGCCGCCCCTGGCGCACTGCGACTCCGAGTAGGGGCTGTGCGCAGCTGCGCTGGGGGGGGGAAATTCGGGGAATTGCTTGTCCCCTTCGAGGGGGCTTCCAGAGAGTCGGTGAGCAGACGAAACCAAAGCTGGACAGCCCCCTCCCCCCGAGTCCCTTCCAGTCTACGCGCGACTCCACCCTTCCCTGCGGGCTCCTGGGAAAATCCGGGGGGCCCCTCGCTTGGCGTCCTGGCAGCCCCCCCGGCGGGTTCTTTCTCCGACGACTGCGGAGGAGCTGGGGGCCGCAGGCACACCCAAGCTCTCCTGTCTAGTTGTGCGAAACTGTAGTCGGAGCGCGCGCCAGGGTTCACTGGGTCCCCCACCCCCACCCCACTCCTGGCTCGAGACTCCTGGGAGTTTCTAGAAAGGACGAAGCTTGAAAATGAGCGCTACAGCGGGGGAGTTTGGTCCAGGAATAGGGTTGTCCAGGGCTGCCCCTGAACACAGGGGTAGGATCTGCGGGTCGGCAGTCTCACCCTACGGCGAGGGGACTGCTTTGGAGACGCCAGCAGAATTTATCCGTGTTCCCCCTCCCCAGCCCCACTCTGATAAGGACCCCTCGCTTGGCTTCCCAGAGGCACCCACCCTCGACCCTCGGTCCCCGCGCCTCGCCGCCGCCAGGTCCCGGGAGGGGGCCCGCGCCCCTGGGCTCTGTGCGCGCCAGACCCGAGCCCGGGAGAGGCTTTGTGTTTGCAGGAATGAGGGGTTGTTGTGTCAGCCCCAGGGGCACGCGAGAGACACGCGCAGCCCGCCCGCCGCCCCGCCCGGCCCGGCCTCCCGGCACCTTCCGGGCCCCCCGCCCGCGGGCCGTCGCCTTTGTTCGGCACATTAGCATAAAGCTGCCACGGATCTCCCGTTTAAATAATTCCACACAAAAGGAGAGTGCATGAAAGAGAGCGAACAAGGGGGAATCCGCGAGGCAGCGCCTTGCGCCTGGCGCGGGAGGGCCCGCGCTCCAGCATTTGCTGCCCCTCGAGGTTCGGGAGCCCCCGGCAATCTGCTGCGCGCCCCCTACCCGGCCGGCCGCCGCCTTAAGGGTCCCGCGCGTGCCATCGGGGCCGCCGCGCGCTCGCTTTAGTGCCTTCGTGACTATTTGTTCCTGCCTCGGGTGGCAAGGGGGTTGGCCCGAAGCTGGGTGCCGACAAGAGCTGGCCAGGGCGACGCCAGGAAATGTGGGGAAGCCGTGACCCGAGCCCTGCGTGCGTGCGGGGCCGGCGCTTGGACGCGCGCGGGGTGACTTTGAACGTGAGGGCGCTGGAGTGGTTCGTGTCCACGCGCGCGCTGAGCGGCGGCCTCCAGCCTTGCGCTCTCTGGCTGGGGAGATGAACCGACAAACCCGAGCAGAGAAGTGACCGCAAAGGCCACTACCCCAGTCTCCTCCGCAACACGCAGGCCTCCACTCCAGCCTCGCTACCCCAGGGTGGACAACGAGGCCGCCCGGATCCCCGGGGAGGCAGAAGGGGATCAGCTTTTGCCTTGTCTTGGGTTCGGGCCCTTGGGTGTGGAGTGTACCAGTCAAGTGCTGTCCCTTCACCATCGCCTCCCCCCACTCTCCTCGCTCCCCTCCCCTTCCTTCTCACACCTGCCCCTGCGTTTCCCTCTCTCCTCCGCTCTCCTCTCCACGTCCCTTCCCCCTCCCTCTCTGCCCCCAGCCCCGCTCCCCACCCCCTCCCTGCAGGCCAACGTGTGTTATTTTATTTGTCTAGAGAGAGCCTATTTGTTCAGTGATGTGTGGCCTCCTGGTCTCCTGCTTTAATGGGGACCGCCGAGGCTTGGTTTCGGCGAACATTAGCATACAGCTGCCCGGCTCCGCGCCCGGCCCGGCTCACTTTATCCCGGCCTTATCAGCGCTTCTTCTCTCAACCAGAAAACAATCAACAGCTCCTCGCACGCCGCGACTCTCCAGCCCCTCTCTGCTTCTTGGCTGAACACTCTATCACCCGGGTGCCCGCTCTCTCTCTCTCCCTCGCCCCCTCTCTCCAGGGTAAATATTGATGGGCTGCTTTTACATCTTAAACCTCCACGCGGGGTCCCCCCACACCCCTACCCAGCCCTCAACTTCGCTGTATTTTCCCTTGGCCTTCCTGTGATATGCGGGTGCAATAAAACCACTCAGGGCCATGTCTGCGTTTTTCTAAACTGCCATCAGCCTTGCTGGGCATCCTTAAGGCAGAGTTGTCAAATGTGATTTAGGGGAAAGAAAAATTAACTCCGGTATGTTCTTGTCAGACTTCTTGGCTTAAGAGGACAGAATTCTGAGATCAAGGCCGAGAACCAGAGATGTCTCGGGTCTGGCAGGGACTCGAAACATTCACCCGTCTCCTGCACACCGAGCCGAGCCAGGTGCAGCTGGGGTCTCTGGGATGCCCTTTCTTTTACACGTCTTTATCATCAGCGGTATTCTCCCTATTAAGCCCTTAAAGCAGCCCTCTGCCAGCTAGGACCAACTGGTCTACTTATTCTTAGGGCACCTGCAGCGAGATCCTGAAACTCTTAGTAATAGATCAGTGGGTGATGGTGCAGCCGGGACGCTGAGTCTCCTGGGTTCAGGCAGTGGCCCACTTTGATCGCAGTGTGTGAGACAAGAACCACAGCAACATCAGCATTGTGGGGGCCAAGACATGTTCTGGATATTTCCAGATTGGCACAGACCACTTCAGAAAAGGCCGCGCGGGGAAACCGGGGCCATCCCAGCTATCCGTGGTTCTGTACCGAGGGTGGCGTTGTCGTCGGGGGTCACTTCTATGTGCCTGAGGACTTTATGAAGGCAATACTTGGTCACAGGCATCCTAACTGCCGTGTCTAACTGTGGTGTTTCTGTCAGGCGCTGGCACAGACGCTGGCTCCCGCTGCGGAGGCGCCTGACCCAGGGCCCTCCAGGGAAAGGCAGAAGGTGCCTGAAGTGTGGCTCCACGTGTGTGCCGGGGCTGGCTCCCCAGGCGTGGACCCGGAGTGGCTGTCCCCTGCTCAGGCTACACCGTCTGTGCCACGGCTGGGCCCGCCCCCCCCCCCAGCACTCCCCACCCCATCCCCCCTGTTTGTGCAGAATGTGAAGGAATTAGTGGCATTCATCGCTTCTGTTCTGGAACAATCATTTCTTTTTTGAGAAGTACTGCGTGTACAGTTCCGTCATCGTAATCCAGCCAGCCCTGACTTTTCCTTCAAATAGCTTGGTCATCTTTGTAATTGTGCCCAACTTTTGCTAAATGTTAACGTAAATACCAATTTAAAAGAAAAAAAGAGCAGGAACTGAAATTGTGTTTATGAAAACCAATGGTAAGCCTTGCAGGTAAAAAAAAAAAGTGACACTACCTAACAAAAGAGACCCAAATAACTGGAAAAAAAAAAAAATCTGACATGTCCCTACAGGTCCCAGAGCCTATGCATATTCTAACGGGCAATTAATTTGGACGAGGGGCGCTTGTAACAGAGACCTCAGGTGCAAAGCAACAGTTCGAAGGGTCAAAGGATAACGAACTGGATTGATTCCCCGCCACCATGCTATCACCTAGAACCTGTGTGTGCACCCCTCCAGCCTCCGGGCCCTCGGAGCTTTTCCTCTTTGAAGACCTGGGACGTGAAGCAGAAAAAGGTTTCATACCACAAGCTGTGCCGTAGCGGGTACAGGGTTAATCTCTCAGCATCGGTTTACCGATTTTCCATTCTGGGAAGGTGATTTTTTTTTCTTTTTTAATCACTCACAGCATTTCTCTCCCCCGGCCCCGGGTCAACAGAGTCGGTGGCGGAACGCTGTAGGACCGCACAGCAAATCACGCTCAGGGTTACAAAGCAAGTTTTACACCGGGGAGACCTCGTGTTCCTGCTGAAATGCAGGAACCTGTGCCTGGAGATCTGTCCGCGGCCGTGCGCCACCTACTGGAGCGACGGGAAACCACGGGCCCGGGACAGGGGACCCGAGCAGGTGCGTCCCCTACACGATGCCCGGCCACGCGTACATGGGCAGGTGGTAATGGTTGTAGTGCAAGTAGTCCAGGATGCTCCTCTCCACCAGGGGCTTGTAGATGGTGTCCTCAAAGACCCTCTGTAGGTATTTCTTGGGCTTTTCACTCAGCTCAATCTCCTCATCTTCTATCTGCCGGGCCAGCTCTACCAAGGAGGGAAGTTGCTCCTCCTGGAAGACATGGTAGGGAGGGGACCGCCATGGCGGGGCAGGTTAGCTCCCATGCAGAGGGGTGGTGATCTGTTCCCCAGGGCGGGAGTGTGTGCATATATATACATACATATGTATATATATATATATTCCCAGACTTTTAGATATTATTTTGTGTGTGTGTACAGAATATGTCAGAATGCAAAATTTGTGACTGTAAGCTTTTTTGGGTGTGCAGTGACAGCAGGTACATGCATCCACGCTATGGTCGGGTCACCATCGCCTCCCATCTCCAGCTTCTTGCGTCTTAACCACGGCAAACTTGGGATCCTCCCGGCACTAACAACAACTCCTGCCCCCCAGCCCTCCCTCTCCCAGCCCCTAGAACTATCAGCCACCTTCCTGCCTCTATGGGGTCTGGTGACTCTGGGTGCCTGGTGTGAGTAGAATCATGCAGATTCTTTTTGTAACTGGGGCATGCCACTTGGCAGAGGGTCTTCCCCAGCGTTGGTCACCTTAAAAACCCTCACGTCCCAGCTAAGACTCATCCGTAGCTCATGCTGGTTTTAAAAACAAGACGGACCGTGCCAGAAAACTCCTGCATGCTTTACTGTACTTGGTTATAACCCCTAAGAGAGAGGATCTGACAACCCTCGATACATTGTTGGCAAACTCCAATGTCGTGGGTATCTTTCAAGATGGAGCTCAGAGAATAGAAAGGGGTTGGAAGTTAAGACGCCTACAATTACACCTAAAATCTAATAGAGGTTTTCCAGCATTTTATTATAGTAATTTTCAAGCCATAGGGACAAGCTCACAGACCTGCGCGTGCACACACACACACACACACACCCCTGGGTCCTGCAGTTAACCCTTCACTGACTGTCCTCACCACTCTTCTGCCCACCCACAGCAGGGCTGTCCTAAGGAGCCCTTGCCCCAGAGCTGGGTTGAGCTGTGTGGCTGTCTGACCTCAAAGGAAGAGTCATATGGACTCTGCTGGTGTATTTATTTCAACTTCCAACAATTCTTTTTCTTTTGAACAGAACAACAACAACAAAAAGAAGTGGATTATCAGCAGGGTTCTTCTGGATCATTGATTTGTCAATGGTGAGAACGAACAGATAGAAAAATTGATTCAAGCTTCGATGGAGGTCTAACGCAATTGGCACTTGGTTGTTTAAGCAAGACAAGATGAGGTGTCGGAGATTCTACACAGGGAAGACCAGTGTGTGTGTGTGTGTGGGGGGCACAGGGATTCAGATTCAAATCAGCTCAACAGAGGGGGTGAGAGGGCAAAAGGCCACTGATGCCCATAACGAATTCTCGCAGGTGCTGAAGACTCTGATGCCACCAGCTCCCTGGCCCCGTTGATGTATTCTGCAACAGAGATGAGCTTGGTTCTTTCTGCCTTAATTTTCCCGGAGAATTTTTTCTGCCTTTCTTCTTCCTTCTTTTCTTTTTAAAGATTCATTTATTTACTTGTAAGAGAGAGAGAGAGAAAGATCTTCCATCCACTGGTTCACTCCCCAAATGGCCCCAATGGCTGGAGCTGGGCCCGTCCAAAGCCAGGAGCCAGGAGCTTCTTCCAGGTCTCCCATGTGGATGCAGGGGCCCAAGCACTTGAGCCATCTTCCACTGCTCTCTCAGGCGCATCAGCAGGGAGCTGGGTTGGAAGTGGAGCAGCCAGGACTCAACCCGGCACCTGCCCCTATGGGATGCTGGCATCTCAGGCGGAGGTTTACTTCTCTGCTCCTCAATGCCAGGCCCCGTTCCTGGAGAACTGTGTCAAACTTACACAAGGATGGTGACCTCACTTAGATGCTGGGGATTTCCGGCTCATGGCTGTGTGATGCTGTTCTGATATTGGGGTAAGCAGGGTGAAATCACAAAGTGGAACTGTCAGGTTTATCTAAGAAAAAACTGCTTGGGATTGTTGGCAGCTTCTTGTGCACTTGCCTCTCCTGTGGGACCTCTCACAGTGTGACCCAGGGCCTGCTAGAATCACTTCCCTCCACCGTACCACGTACAGTATGCCTCATCTTGGGGCCGGTGCTGGGGCAGAGTAGGTTAAAGACCCGGTTCGTGTTCCGGATGCTCCACTTCTGATCTAGTTCTCTGCTGTGGCCTGGGAAGGCAGCAGAGGATGGCTCCAGTCCTTAGCCCCTGCACCCTTGTGGGAGACCCAGGGCAGGCTCCTGGCTCCTGGCTTTGGATCAGTGCAGCTCTGGCCTTTGCAATCATTTGGGGAGTGAACTAGCAGATGAAAGACCTCTCTCTCTCTCTCTGCCTCTCCCTCTCTCTGTGTAACTCTTTCAAGTAAATAAATAAATCTTAAAAAAAAAAAAAAAAAGAAATTAGGTAGTATGATGCCTCTCACATTGTTTTTCTTTCTCAAGACTGTTTTGGTTATTTGGAGTCTTTTGTGTTTCCATATGAATTCTGCAGTTGTTTTGAATTTCTTTGAAGAGTGACATTGGAATTTTGAGAGACTGTATTGAATCTGTAGATTGTTTTGGATGTATGGACATTTAAGCAATATTAATTTTTCTACCTCATGGCCACAGGATATCTTTTGATTTACTGTATTATCTTCAGTTTAGTTCATCAATATTTTACAGTTTTTAATATACAGACCTTTACCTCTTTGAGTTTACTAAGTATTTTTAAAAGGTATATTTATGTATTATCTATTTGAAAGGCAAAAGGTTAGACATAGAGAGAGAAAGACCCACACACACAGATAAACAGAGATCTTCCATCTGCTGGTCCACTCCCCACATGCCTGCAGAAACCAGAGCTCGGCCAGGCCAAAGATAGGAGCCAGGACTCCACCCAGGTCTCTCACTTGGGCAGCTAGGATGCAAGTGTTGGTTCATCATCCACTGCCTTCCCAGGTGCATTGGCAGGAAGCCGGATCAGAAGCACAGTCGCTGGGACTCAAACCAGCACTCTAATGTGGGACGCAGGTGTCTTAGGCAGCAGTGAACCCACTGGGCCACAATGCCCATCCCCACCCCCCAAGTCTTCTTTACAAATGCTATTGTAAATGGGGTTGTTCCTTAATTTCCCTCAGGCACTTTCTCATTGATTGGTGGTGGTGTTTGTTAGTGTGTTGATTTGGTTTCCTGCAACATCACTGCGTTCATTCATCAGGTCTGTGTTTTGGCGATCCACCGAGGGTTTTCTAGATTTAAGATCACATTGTCATAGAAACCACTTCAGGTCTTCGTTTCCTGTTCAATTGCCTTTTATGCATGTACTTTTCTTGCATAATTGCTCTGGCGAGGGAGCAGGGGCCTTCTTGTCTTGTCCCGATTTCAGAAAGAATAAAAAAGTTTTCAAATTCTCACTGTTGAATATGATGCTAGCTGTGGACTGGTGAAAATGTGACCTCAACTGTGTTGGAAACATTCTTTCTGTACCTACATTTATTGAGAGTTTTGTAACGGATGTGAGTTTTGCCAGACCTTTCTCTGCATTTACTGAGACAATCAGAGTTTTCGTCTCTCTAGGGCGATGTTTTCAGGTTCGTCTGCATCTACTTTGTAGACTCTGGCAGGACTTCATTTCTTTTCATGACTGAGTACGGTTCCACTGTGTGCTTAGGACACGGTGGTTTATCCCTGGATCTCTTGGTGGGTGTCTGGGTGCTACCCCGTACCGGCGGCTTGGAACTCCATGCACGTGAATTCATCTGGATGCCTCTTTTTTTAATTTTACATTTTTACTTTTTTAAAAGATTTATTTTATTTATTTGAAAGTCAGTTATACAAGAGAGAATGAGAGGCAGAGAGAGAGAGAGAGAGAGAGAGAGAGAGAGAGAGAGAGAGAGGTCTTCCATCCACTGGTTCACTCCCCAACTGGTTGCAACGGCTGGAGCTATACAAATCCAAAGCCAGGAGCCGAGAGCTTCTTCCAAGTCTCCCACGCGGGTGCAGGGGCCCAAGGACTTGGGCCATCTTCCACTGCTTTCCCAGGCCATAACAGAGAGCTGGATCAGAAGTGGAGCAGCTGGGACTTGAACCAGCGCCCATATGGGATGCTGGCACTGCAGGTGGCGGCTTTACCCATTTCGCCACAGTGTCGGCCCCAGGATACCTCTTTCTGTTCTTTTGAATGTATACCTAGGAGCACAGTGGCTGTTTTCCACAGCAGCTGCACAGTGTTGCATTCCCAACAGGAATGTGCAAAGATTCTGGGTTTTGCACACTCTGACACTTGCTGGTCTTTCCCCTGATTGCAGCCATCCTCGTGGGTATGAAGTGCTACCTCACAGACGTTCTGATTTTTATTTCCCTAACGATCAATGATGTTGAGCATCTTTTCTTGTAAGCTGGTGTACATCTGGACTCCTACTTTTATCTTGGGATAAAAATCGCCCTACTCATCTATCCTTGAATGCAAGTAGCACACTTTCTTGGTTCCTGGTGTTTTGTAGCAAGTTTTGCAATTGGAAAGTGCGAGTATTCTAACTTTGTCCTCCCCTGCCACCATTCTGAGATAGCTTTGACTATTTGGAGTCCTTTGCATTTCCACAAGAATTTAGGATTGTGTTCGGATTTTTATAAAAATGCTCTTGGGATTTTGATAAGGTTGCACTGGATCTGTAGATCATGTGGGTTTTTATTGGACATCTTCTTTCTTTAAAGATTTATTCATTTGAAAGGCAGAGTTACAGAGAGAGAGAGACAGAGAGAGATCTTCTATCCTTTGTTTCACTCTTCAGATGGCTGCAACAGCCAGAGCTGGACCAGGCAGAAGCCCTGAGCGAGGAGCTTCATCTGGGTCTCCTACATGGGTACAGGGGCCCAAGCACTTGAGCCATCTGCTGCTGCTTTCCCAGGTCATAGCAAAGAGCTGGATGGGAAGTGGAGCAGATGGGACGTGCTGGCGTCACAGGTGGCAGCTTCACCTGCCACATCACAATGCCAGCCCCTTTTACGGACATCTAAACCAAAGGAAGTCTTTTTTTTTAAGATTTTTTTTATTGTCTGGAAAGGCAGAGTTCCACCTCGGTTGCCTACACCTCAGCAACCGCAAGGCTTGTGGAAGCGGCAGTGGAGATGATGCAGGAACGGCCCACTTAGAGCGCGGGAGCTGACCGGGGCCCCGGCCGTTTTTGGGTGAGGTAGGATAAGATGCTAGCGTGGGTACTGCCCACTCTGTGAGCACAGATGCTAACCTTCCGAGCTCTGCTAAGGACGCCAGTATGGGAAGAAACAGTTTAAAGCTTTCCACGACAGGGTCAGGGTTCTAGCTGAGAATGGGGACTCTGGGACGGGCAGCCCAGCTTCTGGTTCATTCTGCATTGCTTTGAGAATCGAGTCTCTTTGACTTCTGGTTGACTTCCCTTTACATCTTGAAGACCACACACACACACACACACCACACACTCAAAAGGCTGCACACAGAAACTAAAGGAATGCCTCTTCCTTCTGAGGACAAGTAATTCATATCCAACTTTTAGCCAACGCCATTAGCCGCTCATGACCAGGGAGCTATTTGTAGAGAGGAAAAGACAAATTCTCACAACTCCCCCCACCCTGTAACGGGATTTAAATCAGATATCTGGCCCTGAGACATCACCGCATAGGTTTCTATACGCAGTAGTTTGTGGACATGGAGTATCATTGGCTTAAGAAGGCAAACCATAAAATGGGAATGCATTGGGGAAGCCCAAATGACCAACACCTATTAGCTGCTTATAATTTGCAGGGAATAATTCACACACCCATTAATTACCCATACCTTCTTGGAGGCTAAGATCAGGCGTAGCTCCTTTCTGAGATCGATAAACCGATCGTGGAAGAGGGCCAAGCACCACGGCTCCGTGAAGTAGCTGTGGAGGCAAGGAGGCAGTCCGTTAGCTGGCAGCCCTCTCATTACCACTAATAAAGTATTTACCTGCTTTTTTGCCTTTATAAATTACAGTTCTGGTCCCATTGCAAACGTTTGCTCATAAAATGCCTTGTGGAACAGCCTGGCCAATCAATGTTTTAAATGGATGGCCCCGAGGTAAGGCCAGGTTCCATAATTACATTTAAAGTGGTTTAATTCAGAGCTGGGGCAAGACCCGGGGAAGAATCCTGATTTTATCAGGATTTAAAAGCCCGAAGACTTGTGAAAAACCGCGTCTCCAGTCTCTGCCCTCGTTTGACGAAACCAGATTGCAGGATTAACTGAACTGCTGCATACACAAATTAAATTTGGGGAGACAGTAACACAAATGCTGTTCGTCATTAAGGTTTCTGGATTAATAATGACCAGAAAACCAGGCCGCCGTGGTGGTGCAGCACGGTCTTCGTGCGCTTGTGCCCGTGCTTAATTGAATCTCCTCTGGCGGAGCTGCCCTTTTGCTGAAGGTAGCTTATCTTTGCTAACTTTCCACTGCAAACCGGGCGGAGGCTCTCCTGCCTGGAGAACGGAATGGCCATCTTTTATTTGCAGGTTAGGGTTCAGAAATTTGATGCAGCATTGGAATAACCAACATCATTCACTGGCATTTTAGCTCTTTTGCTTTATTTTAACGCTGTGAGTGTGTGCCTTGGAAAACCTAGGGTCAGGGGCTGATCTGTTTCGTGGGATTTGCTCTCCTGCAGGTGAGAGTCCGCTGTTTCTGTTCCTGCTGGTGGATGTCAAGTGTGTGCATGGGGGCAGGAGGAACCCGGTGCCCCCATGCCCAGCAGCAGCTTCCGTGTCCTGAGCATTAAACTGGTTCTTAGGGACAGAGGTTGGTCTCAGGTCACCGAAGCACTGGAGGTGAGTGTGATGGCAGGAGCTGTGTCAGGACCACCTGGTACTCACCTGGATCAGGTATTGCCCATCACCAGCTCGCCCGACCAGCATGTGACCCAGTTCCTACCTAATCGCCCATCTTGTTGTTCAGGGCCTATATTCACCTGACTATGAATTCCACTAACACATACCCCATACTTGCCTTGTGCCCAGTGCTCTGGTGGGTACGGAGGAAGTGGGCAGGGACCCCAAAAGACCAACATCCCTGCCACTCATGGAGCTTATGTCCTTGAGATCAATAGGAACTAGACAGTGTGTTAGGGTCCCTGCTGATGGGACAGGGACTTAGCAAAGGCTGGAGGGAAGGGAGAGGCTGAGCCCCGTGGATATCCGGGGGACAGGTGCAGCAGAGAGGAGGTAACAGCAGGAGCACACGGCCCCCGGCGGGAGGGTGCCTGGCCTGTGCGGGGAGACAGGATGGGGACCCACAGAAGGAGGGAGGAGGGAGAAGAGCTCACAGCCATCGCGTCAGCCCTCACGTGTGTTCAATGTCCACTGGATGCACGGTGCCCATTCCATGTTCCCAGGCCCTGAGTGGTCTTTCATGAGCTCTGCCTGCAAACAGGTGGGCAAAGCTCTGCAGCCTGCCCCCGATGGAGCGTGTGGAGGAAGAGCCAGAGCCATCAGGGGATGCGGGAGAGGCTGGGGAGGACTGCTCGTCTCTGCGGCCCTTCGGGGGCACCGGGTGCTGTGTTGATGTGTGACCTGGCTGGGGTTCTGGGCCCTACAATTCCTGGCTAAGCTCCGACCCACAGGAGCAGGGAACTCAGGTGCTGTGGGAGGGGCGAGGACGGGACCCGTTCGCTGCTCTGCCCTCAGCCCTCAGCCCTGACACTGCAGCAGGGCTGTTTCCAGGGTGGCCCCTGCCCCTCGGGCCTCGACAGCTGCTGAACGAGTTGCAGGGAACTGCGGCCTTGCAAAGCCTGGCACGCTGCTGCCTCCTCCATCAGAACCCAGGGACTGGGCCCTTTCACATTTTTTGTCAGCAGGAGAGACAAGGAGGTTTACAGAGCTCTGTTCGGACTTTTTTTTCCTCTCTTAAGAAAGAACATTTTGGGTTCTGTTAAAGCAAAGTGTGATAAGGAAAAGGAGCCTTAAAAAAGATGCATGTATTTATTTGAAAGGTAGAGTGACAGAGGGAGAGACAGAGAAAGAAAAGACGTCTTCCACCTCCATCTAGGTCTCCCACATGGGTGCAGGGGCCCAAGCACTTGGGCCATCTTCCACTGTCCTGGGAAAGTCTTTTTTTTTTTTTTTAATATTTATTTATTTGAAAAGCAGAGTTACAGAGAAGCAGAGATAGAGAGAGAGGTCTTCCATCCTCTGGCTCACACTGCAAACGGCCAGAGCAGGGCTGATCTGAAGCCAGGAGCCAGGAGTTCCTTCTGAGTCTCCCCTGCAGGTTCAAGCACTTGGGCCATCTTCTACTGCTTTCCCAGGCCATTGCAGAGAGCTGGATCAGAAGTGGAGCATCCGGGACTCGAACCGGTGCCCATATGGGATGCCAGTGCTGCAGGCGGCAGCTTTACCTGCTACGCCACAGCGCTGGCCCCTGGGAAAGAGTCTCGAAAGTGAATGACCAAGTTGACTCGTGAAGGCTCCTTCTCGACTACATCGCAGCTTAGGGGTGGTCCCTGGTGACAAGTCACGGAGGGGGCTGAGAGGAGCAAAGGCACTTTAGATCCCAGGAGGGCTGGCCCCGCCACTGAGAGCAGCCCCCCACCCCGTCTACCTGCAGTGCCACACTGCTCGCCGCCTCAGGTGACACCCTCAGCCAGGGCAAGGCAGGGACCCCCAGACAGGGTAATCAGCGCCCCCACAGCCAGGGGAACCCGCTGCTGGCTCGCGGGGCTGCTGTGAGCTGGAGGATGTTTCAGACAGCGCTGAAAACCAACTGCTTCCTCTCACTAAGAAAAAAACTCAGCCCCCAATCCACCCAGTGAAGGATCTTGCTCGCAAGCTGATTCCTCACTTCTTACAGAAACTGCTTATTTGGGCAGTGTGTGTGTGTGTTTTTTTTTTTTTTTTTTTTTGACAGGCAGAGTGGACAGTGAGAGAGAGACAGAGAGAAAGGTCTTCCTTTTGCTGTTGGTTCACCCTCCAATGGCTGCCGCTGCTGGCGCGCTGTGGCCGGTGCACCGCGCTGTTCCGAAGGCAGGAGCCAGGTGCTTCTCCTGGTCTCCCATGGGGTGCAGGGCCCAAGTGCTTGGGCCATCCTCCACTGCACTCCCTGGCCACAGCAGAGAGCTGGCCTGGAAGAGGGGCAACCGGGACAGGATTGGTGCCCCGACCGGGACTAGAACCCGGTGTGCCAGCGCCGCAAGGTGGAGGATTAGCCTAGTGAGCCACGGCACCGGCCTTGGGCAGTGGTTTTTAACAAATACTTTAACTTCGTTACTTGAGAGGGAGCAAGCCCTGCTCCTCCACCTCCTGGCTCATTCCCAGGGCTGAGGCTGGGAGCCGGGAGGCAGCTCCACTTTCTACGAGCTTTCCACACGCTCTCTGAGCTTCTCTCGGTGTCAGGATGTTAGGAAGGAGTTGTCCTTTAAGAGAAGCTTAGAGGGGCAGGCGCTGTGTGCAGCGAGTTAATGCCCTGGCCTGAAGTACTAGCATCCCATATGGGTGCCTGTTCTAGTCCTGGCTGCTCCACTTCCGATCCAGCTCTCTGCTATGGCCTGGGAAAGCAGTGGAAGATGGCCCAAGTGCACCCACGTGGAAGACCCGGAGGAAGCTCCTGGTTCCTGGCTCCTGGCTTCGGATCGGCACAGCTCCGGCCGTTGCGGCCATCTGGGGAGTGAACCAGCGGATGGAAGACCTGTCTCTCTGTCTGTACCTCTCTCTGTAACTCTTTCAAATAAATAAAATAAATCTTAAAAAAAAAAAAAAAAGAAAAGCTTAGAATTACCGACAGAGGGCCAACTTCCTGTACTCACAGTGCCTAGTGCTATGGAGCAATCAGCTTTGCAGAAATGTTTATTTCCAGGAATGTGAGAGCATTTCAAACAGCGCATGGAAATATGGAGTGAAGACATAGTTTATTTTTGGTGCAAAAAAAAAAAAAAAAGGTGCACACATAGTTTTTCACGAACTTTTTGAAAACCTTTAATATGCATGGATTTTGAACTTTTTTGCAACCCAATAAACTCATCTTTTAATTCAATTTTCCAGGAGCTTTTGCAAGTAATGTGGTATTATGAATTTTAAATAAAAATAAAAAGACACTGACGTCTTTCTGATTTCATATTTAAAAGGGGGAAGACTCAACAGATGTCGCTGAGCAATCTAACTCGCTGGTTGCCTAGAAATAGAAATCTTCAGGAGGTAAGACTGGGTGAGGACACGGTGACAACGTAGTTTTGAAGTGGCTGTCAACACTCACCAAAATCCCCTTCACACCCCTGTAAGGAAAAAGTTACACACAGTCTCCAGGTGCCAGGTAGAAGATGTTCCTGTCTGTGGGTTTTGCCAGTGGCTGGCTTGTTGTGTGTTGGGGGAGGGGGCAGTAGCATTTCCCATCACTTGTGCAAATCCTGTACATTTCTAGGCTGCCCTGGGAGATGTCAGCTCAAGTGGAACTGCACGAACCGCTTCTGGTCAATGAGGCCCAATTATTGCGTGATCGATCAGACGCGGCGGGGGCTAACCCTCACCTGGCATTCCGTGTGTTTTATTGACACACTCGGAACCGCTGGTCAAGCTAGCTCAGCTGCTGGCCATGCCCTGGGCTGGGGCAAGCCAATCGGCAGGGACACCCTGGAGGAAGCCATAGCCTCTGGCCTTAGGAAAAAGTCCAGCTCATCTGTGGGGAGAGACAGGAGGGCAAACAGTGTCCCTTAAAGGCCTGGCTCCTGCTTCAAGGTCAAAGCCACTGCAGTAGACAACGGGAAAGGAGAGTGGCAGAGCAGCCAGCTCTGTACTAGGGAGAAAAAGGAGGTGGGTGGCCAGAGAAGAAACACCGGTTCTTTTCCCAAGATTCCTTTGTTTAATGAAAAGCACGCTGACTTCCTCTTGGTGTGCTAATAGCCAGGTTTTGCTTTTCACACCACTGAGAGGCTCCCTAGCTGCAGTCCCACCAGCTCGGAGGTTTACTCTGGCTGGGAGCTCTCCAGGAGTCCCAGCGTCACGGTGGAGGGCAGGAAGTTCCCCTAAAAGGCCCAGTGGCAGGTGCAGCCCAGGGGCGAGTCTCAGCTTTGTGATGCTGGGGGCTGGAGCAAGGCAGGCAGGGATTTGTGTTCACGCAGGAAGGCTGCATTGCTGCCCGAGAGAGAAAGCGGATCTGTGCACTTCTGTGCGTCTCAGAAACAAGGGCAGGAACAGAGAAGTATTTCTAGTTAACCCTGGCTTTGCTTGGACGGTCAGGCCTGTGTTGACTTAGGGATGTGACATACTACACAAGACATACTACCCTGTCACCAGAAAAATCCTCAAAGACCCGGATGGAAGTTCAATGGTAGCAATTTCCTGGGACCGGTGCTGTGGCATAGCATCTGCGCCATAGCTGCAGCCTATGGTGCCGGCATCCCATATGGGCGCCTTTTTGAGTCCTGCCTGCTCCACTTCCAATCCAGCTCCCTGCTAATGCACCTGGGAAAATTGTAGAGTCCTTGGACCCCTGCTCCCACGTGGGAGACCTGAAGAAGCTCCTGCCTTTGGATGGACCCAGCTCTAGCCACTGCGGCCATTTGGGGGGGCAAATTAGCGGATGGAAGATTCTCTCTCTCTCTCTCTCCTTCTCCTCCTCCTCTCTCTGTAACTGTGTCTTTCAAATAAAAAAGAAATTTAAAAGAATGCCCTTGAGCCTAGCCTGAGTTTGTCAGAATCTGTATCTATCTAATGTTTCCACTGGTTTGAGACTGATCTAGAAAGGTAAGATGAATGATTTGTGAAAGGAAAACCAATAGTTGTCTAATAACCAGCCGTGCCTGTCACCTGCTGAGACCTAGATAACAGAGAAATAAGTATCCTTGGAAGAGAATCCGGTTGTGGCTTCATTGTCACAAACCAGAACTGGCCTTGGTGGACAACCCAGGCTTAGGGATGTACGGAGGATGGTTTACCGTGCATTACCACTAAGACCCAGAAGTCAGCAGCTACGGGTTGCATGTGGTCTGTTCCCACCAAGACTGAGGTTGAGGCTGGGACCTCTTCCAAAACTCCTGGCTTCTGCCTGGCCAACTGTCTCTCTCTCTCTCTTTCTCTGCCTCTCCCTCTCTGTAACTCCGCTTTTCAAATAAAAAATAAATCTTCTAAAAAGATTTATTTGAAAGGCGGAGTTACAGAGAGGCAGAGGCCGAGAAAGAGAGAGAGGTCCTCCATCTGCTGGTTCATTTCCCAAACGGCTGCAATAGCTGGATCCAAAGTCAGGAGCCAGGAGCTTCTTCCAGGTCTCCCACATGGGTGCAGGGGCCCAAAGACCTGGGCCAGGATTGGAGGTGGAGCAGCTGAGTCTAGAACCGGTGCCCTTATGGGATGCCAGCACTGCAGGTGGCAGCTTTACCTGCTATGACACAGTGCAAGCCCCAAATAAATAACTTTAAAAAAAAAAAAGAGTAACTATTGGAATTCCAGGTGAAGGGGCTGAGCTGGGTTCCTGCCTGGCACAGGGACAGAGCTCCATATAAACTCGTATTATTATTATTGTTCTTCATTATCCTGTTGTAGATATTGTGTAAGCTGGTATGAATTAGGTACTAACTACATTATTAAACACTTTCTGCTTGCTGCTTAATTGAAAGAAAGTCTTTCGTGGGCATAATTGCAATTTTTCTCCTCGGGGACTGCTTTTCCTCCATTCAGGGAGTCGTCATAAATTAACTTGTCTGCAATTTGCAGGTCAATAAAGGAAGAGAGACGTTGTGAGGAGCCCTCATTAAGTGTTATCCTGTGCTACAGAGTTATATGGGCACAGATAAAAATTACGTGGAAATCGTTACATTGAGGACTTGTTCTGCCGCAATGGAGTCCTTCCTCTGCTTTATTTTTGGCCTGCGTCTTTTGCTGGGTGTACCAGTTACACCATAATGGCTAGGCCACTTGTTCCTACAAGGTATTCAGCCGGGGGCTGGGGGCAAGGTCCACACGGCAGAGGGCTGCATTTTCTGCTGACCCGACGTGGCCTGACCTGCCCGGGCACACAGCTTCCTCGTGCAGACAGCAGGACGCTCCTGCCCGTGAGAGCCGTGTCTCGGTCCACATGTGCAGCTGCAGCTCCGTGTTAATGGTGCCCGCCCGTGCCCTTCGTGGTGCTGGGGAACAGGGTTTGGCGTCCGCTTCCTGCGTCTGCTGAGACTGAGTTCGCTCTTAGTGGCTTCCCTGTGCTCCCATCGCTGGTATTTCTTTGCTCGTTGGCTGCTTTATTAGGGGGCTGCATTAATAGAATTCATGCAATAAAGCCAGTGCCCTGCAAGTTGCCAGCTACTGACATCGATTTGTTATCCAAGTTCACGACTTAATAGTATGAAGCGAGGTTAGCATTTAGTTCCGTGCGGAAAGGGGAGCTCTTAGTACTCCGGCTTCCCTTCCCGCGTTCCCCTCCCTCTTACTCCGGCTTCTCTTTTCATAGAAAGCACAGCCATTTTCCATTAATTAGGCTGCTGAGAGCCAGGCTAGCATTAGGCCCAGCAGCCACTCGGCACCACACACGGCCACGTGTATTTCCTATCTATTTTCTGCAAAAAAAAGGGGCAAAGCACGTAGGTGCCCACAAACACCCCCACGAGGCTGGGGGAGGGGCACAGCAGCGCCGGCTGGGATCACCTTGTGGGAGACCAAGGCTGCGGGCACTGGGAAGCCCCAAGAAGTAAGCCACTGGGCTGCCTTTTGTCTCTCTGGTTAAATGAACTGCTCTTTGAACTGGAAAAAAAAAGTTCTTAGCAGAAATATCATTGACCAGTGCAGAAAGCACACGTCATCTTTAATGCGTGTGCAAAGTAATTCCCTTCCGTAACAGCCTTTTTTCCTTTTTTTTTTTTTTTTTTTTGGCGAGAGGAAAGAGTTTATTTTAAGAAGCCGGTGTCTTGGAGAAAGAGAGCTGTCTTGATCCAAAATGTGCTCTTTCTCTGTAACAGGCTTTTCTCATCACCGTGCTCATGTTGTTCGGTGACGCTCTGGTCGACGCAATGAGGAATTACAAACTGCTCCTCTGCTTTATTTGTCACTCTTAGGATTTTAAGGTTGAGGTTTCCGAATCTCAAGCGTGAAAAGTTAACTAGAATATTCCTGGTTCTTACTGCCCCCAAACACAGTAATGAGGAGAACAGATTATAGCCCTTGGGAAGTAGAAGAATTCTTAGGTCCACACTGATAAAAATAAATGAAGGAAAAACTAAAGGTGGGAAAAGGCATAATTCTCCTTTACAGTAGGGTGCTAAGCAATGAATATGGAAGGAATGATGGGATTTGAAAAGAAAAATCACTGGCAAATAATAGCAACAAATGAATCTGGCAAGAGACACTGATGGATACTAAATTAGTGGGAAACAAGAATGCTGGGAAAGAGCGTATTTGCAGTCTCAGAGCTGCACTAGTTAATCCCAGAGGTGAGGGAGTGCACTTCCGGGGCGTGGCCTGCAGACTCCACTGGAGCCAGGTGATGCAGGTTCACAGCACAGGGCAGTGCAAGGCATCCTGGCTCGCTGCCCCGGCAACGACGCACACACAGCCTGAAATGAGCAATGAGGCAACCATGGACAAGCCCCTAGGAGAAGACATTCTGGAAGACAACAGACCTGTGCTTTTCTAAAGTGATGCTCACGAAAGC
The DNA here is from genome assembly GCF_033115175.1 of Lepus europaeus. Classification (NCBI taxonomy): domain Eukaryota; kingdom Metazoa; phylum Chordata; class Mammalia; order Lagomorpha; family Leporidae; genus Lepus; species Lepus europaeus. The sequence continues at coordinate 80,920,642 of NC_084836.1, forward strand.
AGAAGGCTTGGAGGAATGGGGGCTGGCATTTCGGTGCAGTGGGCCAAGCAGCCTGTGATGCCGTCATCTCATACAAGAACCCACATTTGAGTCCTGGCTGCTTCACTTCTGATCAGATTCCCACTAATGTACCTGGGACAGCTGTGGAAGACGGCCCAAAGTGCTTGGGCCCTGTACCCACATGTGAGACCCAGATGGAGCTCCTAGCTCCTGGCTTCAGCCTGGCTCAGCTCTGGACTTCGTGGCCATTTGGGGAGTGAGCCAGCAGATGGAAAATCTCTCTCTCTCTCTCTCTCTCTTTCTCTCTGCCTTTCTCTCTCTGTAACTTTGTCTTTCAAATAAATACATACATTTATTTTAAAAGTCAAAGTGACATGATTGCAACACAAATGTGACTCTTGATTCAAATCTTGCTTGTCACCTCCCTTATGCCCTTCGGGTCCACCATCCAGCCAAGGACTCAGCATTGCAGTTGCTGTCACTGTCTCCTTAGTCTTTTTTTTTTTTCTTTAAGATATATTTTATTTCTTTGAAAGGCAGAGTTACAGGGAGAAAGGGAGAAACAGAGAAGTTTCCGATCCACTGGTTTACTACCCAAATGGCTCCAGTGGCTGGAGCTGGGCCCATCCAAAGCCAGGAACTTCTTCTGGGTCTCCCATGTGGATGCAGGGGCCCAAGCATTTGAGACATCTTCAGCTGCTTTCCCAGGTGCATTGGCAGGAGCTTGATTGGAAGCAGAGCAGCTGGGGACTCGAACCGGCGTCCATATGGGCTCTGTAGGAAGTAGCTTAACCCACTGCTGGCCCTTTTTGGATATTTGTGGTGATTCCATTTTGTTATTGGGTAGAAAAATATCATTAGATAAGAGGACTAGGTTTTAGTGCTCTGAATACCTTGGGGTGTCTATAGCTAACAATAATTATATATTGCAAAACAGCTCGGAGAAAGGATTTTGATTGTTCCCAACACAAAGGAGCAATAAACGTTCGAGGAGATGGATGTGCCAGTGGCCCTGATTTGATGCTGATGCACTGTGTACATGGACTGAAATATCACACCATAGCCCCTAAATATGTACAGTCATGATGTGTCAATTAAAAATAATGCAATTTTGACGACCGTATGGTGGCTATGAAAGAATGCCATTGTCCTGCACAGATATTTCATGAAGCAGTTAGAGATAAAGGAGTATTACACCTGCAACTCACTTTGAAGCCTCAGGGAGAAAAAACTGTATCCATGAGGTATGTACCCGTGTGTGTGTGTGTGTGTGTGTAGGGGAGTCAGTGAGAGAGAGCATGAATCACAACACAAGTGCGATAAAATGTTTCCATTATGGGAATCTCGATGAAGGGCAGTCATTTTTGTTCTATTTTTGCAACCTGCTTTGAAGCCCAAAATTATTTTGAAATTAGGAGTTCAGAGAAATCAGTACATGTTCGGTCTCTTTTGGGTTACTCTTCCTGGAGAAGTGGCCACGGGATTAGGTTTTGCAGTCTGTGCCCCCTGGAGTCCTGTGGCTGGACCGAGCAGGTGAGGGCTGCACACCTAGGAGGCTCGCTGCGCCCGCCTGGGGCAGGCGAATCCCAGCAGATGGCCTGGGTGCAGCTGGCAGGACACCCTTCACTCTTCCACCCAAAGTGAACTACCAACCCGCGTTTAGACCTGGAAGGGGTGAGATCACAGACCCCTGGGATGGGGAGGAGCTTCTTGTTTTATAGGCTAGAAAGCCAGGGAGGGTTTAGAGTGGCAGCTGCCGGGACCAGTGTGGTGAGTCCTGCCCTGGAGCTGTGGGCCACCCATGGGCCACCCACGGCCGACAAGCCTGCCATGGGGCTGGTCTGGTTTGAGGCATACAGCCCAGATTTGGAAGACTCAGTTAAAAATAATAATAATATAACATATCTCACTCATCATTTTGTATCAGTCAATTGTAGAAAGGGCAATAGTTTTGAGAATATATTGGATTAAATGAAAACACGTTACTAAATTAACTTAATCTGTTTCTCTTTATGTTTTTAACGTGAGTGTTGAAGTTAAAATTTTGTAGGTGACTCTAGTCTACTGGACAGCACTGGTTTAGGTAAAAATGGAGCTGGCAGGCGCAAGTGCGGTGGTTGGTATTTTTTGAATGTCTCCCGTGAAAAGCATTTCAGATGCAAGGATGAAGCTACAGTGGCTCCATACACCCAGAGGTTCTCCAACAAGAGACTGACCTGTCCAAGATAATCACACAACACCGTGCAGCAAGGGCCACTCTCAGCAAGCAGAAGCTCCACGGAGGACTCAGGGGACCTGCAGACAGGGGCCCCCAGGAGGACCTCCTGAAGGATGGAGGAAGGAGTTCGTGTCGGCCATGGGTGTTCCAGGCCGAAGGAAGAGCATGGGGAAGCACGCGGCATGCAGAGGGAAGTCACGTGATTTGATTGCCCCAGCATGCAGTCGGATGCAAGGTGGGAGGCAGTAGATGTGGCTCGGGTCTGAGTCTTTTTTCTGGGGCCTGGACTTGATTCCCTAAGAGAGGGAGGTCACGGGCAGGTCTTAACATCCTGTTGATGTTTTCAAAGTGATGCTCCCACAGCTGTGTGTGTGTGTGTGTGTGTGTGGAGGCTGAGCAAAGAGGGCTACACTGAAAGCAGAAGGTGGGGGGAAAGTTTAGAAGGTGCAGCAGATGTCCTGACTGCATGGGAGGCAGGGAAAGCCGGGAATGGGAGATGCTCCCGGGGTCCCAGCTGGAAGATGGAGGGGTAGATGGAGGGGTGGGGTGGGGGGAGAAGTAATCAGTTCATTCCTCTTTTTTTTTTTTTTTTTTCCACATGAGGTAGAGACAGAAGTACCTAAAGAAAACCGTCCACCAGGTGGACAACCAGACATGGCACAGACTGAATGGGAGCAGTGCCTCAAGGCAGGAGTATGGTCCAGGAGAGAGCCGGTAAGACAAGATCAGGAAAACACCAACATTTCTCAGGGGCTGTGGTGGGAGAGGCAGATGGGGAAGCCCGAGCAGTATTCTAGCAGAGGAAACATCTGGGGACACAGGCAGAGAAGAACAGTCTGAGATATACTGGGTGAAAGAAAGACACCGTGAAGTTCATGTCATCTGTGTCTTTCTGTGCTTTTAATTAAAGCACTGACATTATGATTTTATAGGTGACTCATGTCACACACTTACTGGACAGAACTGGTTTAGGTAAAAATGGAGGGAAGAGGGTGGGAATCATTGGTTCACACCAGGAGTCCAGCAGGGAGAGGGAGGAGCTGAAGGTTGTCTTCCTAGGATGGGTGTTGTACAGGATTTGGGCTTCTGCCTCCACAGCCCAACTACACTTGTCAACTCCTGGGTTTTTGTTTTTTTGTTTTTTGTTTTGTTTTGTTTTGTTTTGGCAATAGGCATCCTAGCAGGTGCGAGGTGACAGCTCATCTGGGTTTTGATTTACATCTGCATATCCTCAATGATTAGTGATGTTCAATACCTTTTCATAAACACGTTAGCCATTTATGTCTTCTTTGGAAAAACTGTCTGTTTAGGTCCTTTGCCCATTTTTAAAATTGGGTTCTTATTACTAGTTAGCTATTGAGCTATATGAGTTCCTTATGCATTTTGGATGTTCGCTCTTCATCAGAGTTATGATTTGGAAGCATGTTCCCCCATGCTGTGGGTTTTATTTCCGTTTTGTTGAATTGTTTACTTCACTGTGCAGATGTAAACCTATTTGCTTATTTTTGCTTCTGAGCTTGTGCTTTTGGTGTTACATCCCAAATCCTATTGGAAGACCAGTGTCATGGATCTTTCTCTCTACGTTTTCTTCTAGGACTTTCCTGGTTTTGGTTCTTATGTTTAAGTCTTTAATGCATTTTGAGTTGATTTTTGTGTATGGCGTGAGACAAGGGTCCAATGTCATTATTTTGAATGTGCCCTCTCAACACAATTTATCGAAAAGACTACCTTTTCTCTCTTGTGTGAGTTTCTGGCACCCTTTAGCTGACAAGGGATTTACTTCTGGGCTTTATTTTCTGTTCCATTGGTCTATGTCTGCTTTTAATGCCAGTATCATGCTGTTTCGATTACTGTAGCATTTGTAATGTAATTCAAAATCAGGTAATGGGAGGTCTGTAGCTTTGTTGTTTTTCAAGATTGCTTTGGCTGTTTCTTTTCTTTGTATTTCCATATGGATTTTGCAATTGTCTTTTCTATTTCTGTTAAAAAGTCACTGGACTTTTATCTATCTATCATCTATCTGAAACAAACAGAAAAAGATCATCCTTCCTCTGGCTCACTCCCCAAATTTCCACAACAGCTGGGGCTGGATCAGGCCCAAACCAGGAGCCTAGAACTCAATCTGGCTCTCCCATGTGGGTGGCAGGGGGACCCACATACTTGAGCCATCACCCGATGCCTCCTCAGGTGTACGTTATCAGGAAGCTAGAATCAGAATTGGAGCTGGGACTCAAAGTCAGGCACTCTGACATGGGCAATGCAACCCACGTGGTATCTTAATCACTGTTCCAAATGCCCACCTCATCACTGGAATTTTTACAGGGATTGCATTGAATCTGTAGGTCTCTTTGGGTACCATGAACATGTTAACAATATTAATTCTGCCAACCTATGAGCACAGGATGTTGCTAGTGATTTATTGAGAGAGGGCTTCCAGGAGAAGGGAAGAAAAGGGAACAGGAGTGGCAGGGGAAGCAGCTATCCAAGGATGCATCTGAACTCAAATCTGGCTTCAGCCTGGTCCCATGGAAAGCTTTGGAGTGTGAACTGCATCACAGAATTCATCCAACTTTGAGGCAGGAGGCTGGTCTACTGTAGCCCTTGTTACTCAGTCATTGGCTGTGGGGCCCTCTGGAAAAGTGTACCTTCCTGGGCAAGGTGAGAGTTATGAGCTAACATTCCCACAGCGGGGGCAGGCGGGCAGTAGACCAGTAAAGGAAGCAGGGTAGGCAACACCAGCGTCCACTGCAAAGGCAGAGAAACACACATTCTGTTCGGCTTTGTTATATCCCAGAGTCGAGGAGGTAGCTGGTTACATCACCGGAGCACAGAGCAAGTCTTGCATACGACACTTCTATAGCACATCTCAACTCCGGACCCTTTCACCCCACATCCAACTAGTCCGAGCCACCATACATTGGCATGTTACTGTCCCTCCCACTTTAAAACAAGCAGCCAAAAGGCATGTCTCCACCTTCAAGGATCCATGCAATGCAGCTCCTCTGACCTTCGTCCACTCTGCCGCAGCCACACTGGGCTTCTTACTATTTCTCAAACCATCCTAGCTCACTGGTCAAAGGGAAGAGGCAGTGAAACCAGTCTGTGCGCTCACCCGGGGCAGATAAGACCTGGCATCATTGATGCGGCACCACTGAGCAATTCATACAACACAGAGATCTGATCAAGCAGGAAGAAAAGTTTGTGCAGAATCCTTCCTGGTGAGAAGAACTTCCTGGGGCAGTGATAAGACTCTCCTGGATCATCCACCGACTCTTTGGGGGATGCAATTTATTCATTCAGTATGGTAAAATCTATGAAGTCATCTCTCCTCTCCCATGAAATCATCTCTCTAGGCTTGGCTAGATGGCTCCCTTTCCTCTTTAGGGGAGGTCTTTTTTTGTGTGTGTGTGCTGCAGTAGAAACACAACTCAAAGGTTTGTCTCACCTAAAGCTAAGGCAAAGGCAGGCCAAAGATGTAAACAGGTGACCCTAGCCTCAAAGAGAGTCCCCTACATTCAAGATAAGAGTTCATGCCAACCGCTTTTGGAAACAGGTTGTTACATAAAGTGAGGAGCATCTATATTCTTAAGGGATGCTTCAGTTAAAATTTTCAGAGGGAAGAAAAATAACAGGAACATACATTAGTGTTATTTGATTTAATTCTCTTTTACAAATTACTTGTTCATGATCTATTCCACTACTATTTGATGTCATACTCACGATTCTAGACACTTCCATAAAACAGAAAAATAACAGGAAGCTTAAGTATTGGAAGTGAAGGAAAAGAGGTGCTCTTATCTATAACTAATAATCATCTGCCTAGAAATTGCAAGATCATTCATTAAAATATACTTAATTAAAAAAGGCTTTCTTTTTGAAAATTTGATTTATTTATTATTTGAAAGGCAGAGTTACAGAGAGAAGGAGTGAGGAGAAAGAGAGAGAGAGAGAGAGAGAGAGAATCTTCCATCTGCTGGTTCACTCCTCAGATGGCTGCATGGTCAGGGCTGGGCCAGGCCAAAGCCAGGAGCCAGGAGCTTCACCTAGGTCTCCCACATGGGTGGCAGGGGTTCAAGCACTTGGGCCATCCTCCACTGCTGGGCTACGTTCCCAGGTGCATTAGCAGGGAGGTGGACATAGAGGATGGGGCAGGCACACTGGGTTAAGCTGCTGCTTGGGGTGAATGCCTGGGATTGAGTTCAGCCTCTGCTCTCATCCAGCTTCCTGCCAATGTGCACCTGGGAGGCAGCAGGTGATGTCTCAAGTACTTGGCTCCCTGCCACCCACACAGGGGACTTGGATATGTATGTAAAATATGTATTGAACAAATATATATTATATAGAAATGCAGTATATTAAGTGTATGTATTTATCCATGACATAGAGAAACCCTAAAAGCATATTACTAAAGCAAAGAAGCTCATCTGGAAAAGGCTGCATTTTGTACAATTCCAACCATATGACATTCTTGAAATGGTAAAAGTATGAGACAGCACAAAGGATTGCAGATTTGCAGGGAAGGGAGGGGAGAGGGATGAATAGACTTTTAGTCAAAGTATTTTGTTTGATTTGTAATGACAGGTACATGTGATCATACATTTGTCAAGACCCACAGAAGGTGCAACACCAAGAATGAACTCTGATGTAAACTCTGGGATCCAGTTAATACTAATGTACCAATACCGGCTCATCAGTTTTATCAGATACACCATATGGTTTAAGATGTAAATGACTGGATACATTGTTTCAGGTAGAGGAAGGTACATGGGAATTCTGTACCTTCTGATCAATTTTTTTCTGTAAACCTAGAAGTGCTCTAGAAAAATTAAGCCTGGGGCCGGTGCTGTGGCAGAGCAAATTAAGCCATCACTTGCAATGCCAACATGCCATGTTAGAGGGCAGGTTCTAGTCCTGGCTGCTCCACTTCCAATCCAGCTCCCTGCTGATGCACCTGGAAAAGCAGAGCAAGATGACCCAAGTACTTGGGTCTCTGCCACCCATGCAGAAAACTGGATGGAGTTCCTGGTTCCTAGATTCTCCTGCCCAGGCCAGCCCCAGGCACCCAGCTGTTGCTGCCACTTGGGGAGTGAACCTGTGCATGAAGATTCTCATTATTTTCTCTCTCTGCCCACAACCCACCCCCCCTCATAATTCTGCCTTTCAAAGAAATAAATCTTTAAAGAAAAAGAAAAATCAAGTCTATTAATAAAAAAAACTGGAAAATATTATAATGAATATAATAAGGATCATTGGTTTAATTTTATCATAAACTCTTCTTAAAAAAAAAAAAATACACTCGCCGGCGCCGTGGCTCAACAGGCTAATCCTCTGCCTAGCGGCGCCGGCACACCAGGTTGTAGTCCTGGTCAGGGCGCCGGATTCTGTTCCAGTTGCCCCTCTTCCAGGCCAGCTCTCTGCTGTGGCCAGGGAGTGCAGTGGAGGATGGCCCAAGTCCTTGGGCCTTGCACCCCATGAGAGACCAGGAGAAGCACCTGGCTCCTGCCTCTGGATCAGCAGTGCGCTGGCCGCAGCGTGCCGGCTGCGGTGGCCATTGGAGGGTGAAGCAACAGCAAAGGAAGACCTTTCTCTCTGTCTCTCTCTCTCTCACTGTCCACTCTGCCTGTCAAAAAAAAAAAAAAAAAAAAAAAAACAACAACAACAACCAGTAGGGAAATGGGCAAGGGCAAAGAACAAATAATTCACAAAAGAGTTAAGTACAAATAGACAATAAACCTATTAAAAGGTTCATTTGACACTGAAGAAATGCAGTTTTTACTCTTTTTTTCTCCTGTAGATAAATAATACAATATGGGCTATATCATGGGTTGGTGGGGATAGAGATAAACATGTCCTCTTTTACACTGTTGATGGGAGTATGGAGTGGAGAACCCTTTCCTGAGGATAATTTAAACTAGCATCTTGATGAAAATTTAAATGTGCATACCCATAGATCCAGAAATTCCACTCATGTACACAGAGATATTTCCAATGGAAACAATACTTACAATAATAGGAAAAAATTGGAAATAGCCAAATGTTCATTAACAGGAAAATAGCTAAGTTGAGATTGGACCATTCTAAGAAATAGAAATAAGCCATTAAAAATGGTGAGATCCAGGTATACTGACATGGAAAGATCTTCAATGTTGAGTAGTGAGTGAAAAAGGAAAACATGTACAGCACAAGCCCATTTAGTTGAGAGCACAGGCATCTACTGAGGATCGTGGTTAGCACTGGGCACAGGAGTGGGATTGAGAGGAGCCAGGCAAGTTCATTTGAGCAGTGGTAAGAGATTTTAAGGGGCCAGCACTGTGGTGCAGTGGGTTAAAGCCCTGGTGTACAGGGCACTGGTTCGAGTCCCGGCTGTTCCACCTCCAATCCAGCTCTCTGCTGTGGCCTGGGAAAGCAGTGGAAGATGGCCCAAGTCCTTGGGCCCCTGCATCCACAACATGGGAGATCCAGAAGAAGCTCCTGGCTCCTGGCTTTGGGTCAGTTCAGCTCTGGACATTGTGGCCATTTGGGGAATGAACCAGTGGATCTAACATCTTTCTGTCTCCCTGTGCCTCTACCTTCCTCTGTAACTCTTTCAAATAAATAAAAATAAATCTTTTTTAAAAAGTTTTTTAATAGTCATGTAAAGAGTTCTGTCTTTTCTACTTAATTAACCTCTGTGAAGGTGTTTTAAGTATCCTACACACTACTTTTCAATAAATATATACTGAATGAATAAGAATTAGCAACATTTAAAAACTGAATTGCAAATCAAGAATAAGCCAGAAAGATGTATCATTAAGGACATTTATTGTAGGGTTAGTTATCAAAACAAAAGCTTAGAAATAACTCACTTGGTTAAATAACATCAATATGGTTGAACCCTATTCTGTCATTAAAAAATAATGTCATTAAAACAGTATTTCAGGGGCCAGCATTGTGGAGTAGCAGGTAAAGTTGCCACCTGTGACACCGGTCATCCCAGCTGCTTCCCTGCTAATGGCCTGGGACAATGGCCCGAGCGCTTGGGCTCCTGGCTGTGGCCTGGTCCAGCCCTTGCTGTTGCAGCCATCTGGGGAGTGAACCAGAGGATAGAAGATTTCTCTCTCTGTCCCTCTCTCCCCCTCTCTGTGACCCTGGCTTTCAAATAACTTTCAAATAAATAAATAATTTTTTTTTTGACAGGCAGAGTGGACAGTGAGAGAGAGAGAGAGAAAGGTCTTCCTTTTTCCGTTGGTTCATCCCCCATTGGCCGCTGCGGCCGGCGCACTGCGCTGATCCGAAGCCAGGAGCCAGGTGCTTCCTCCCGGTCTCCCATGCGGGTGCAGGGCCCAAGCACTTGGGCCATCCTCCACTAACTTCCCGGGCCACAGCAGAGAGCTGGACTGGAAGAGGAGCAACTGGGACAGAATCTGGCGTCCCAACTGGGATTAGAACCCGGTGTGTCGGCGTTGCAGGCAGAGGATTAGCCTAGTGAGCCGCGGCGCTGGCCATATAAATAAATAAATCTTTAAAAACTAATATTTCATGCAGGGGAAAATATTCTGAATATAAACTAAAATGGGAAGCTGTACATTAGCAGGTGAAATATTGTTCACATGTAATTTTTTTAAAAAAGATTTTATTTATTTATTTGACACGTAGAGTTACAGATAGTGAGAGAGACAGAGAGAAAGGTCTTCCTTCCGTTGGTTCACTCCTCAAATAGCCGCAATGGCTGGAGCTGTGTTGATCCGAAGCCAAGAGCCAGGAGCTTCTTCCTGGTCTACCACATGGGTACAGGGGCTGAAGGACGTAGGCTGTCTTCTACTGCTGTTCCAGGCCATAGCAGAGAGCTGAATTGGAAGAGGAGCAGCCAAGACTAGAACCGGCGCCCATATGAGATGCCGGTGCCGCAGGCAGAGGATTAACCCAGTGCGCCACGGCGCCAGCCCCCACATATAATTTTATATTCAGGGAAAAATACCCAACGGACACACACCAAAAGTGAACGATGACCATCTCTGGGTGATTGCTCATGGGTTTCTTTTGGTTTCTTCTTTGCTGTTCTGTCTTACAGCTCACTTGTGTGGGTTCTGCAATGATCATCTATTCCTTTCATAAACAGAAAGCAGAGTTTTCTTTAAAAAATATAGTATCTCTAGGCCGGCGCCGCGGCTCAATAGGCTAATCCTCCACCTTGCGGCGCCGGCACACGGGGTTCTAGTCCCGGTCGGGGCACCGATCCTGTCCCGGTTGCCCCGCTTCCAGGCCAGCTCTCTGCTGTGGCCAGGGAGTGCAGTGGAGGATGGCCCAAGTGCTTGGGCCCTGCACCCCATGGGAGACCAGGATAAGCACCTGGCTCCTGCCATCGGATCAGCGCGGTGCGCCGGCCGCAGCGCGCCTACCACAGCGGCCATTGGAGGGTGAACCAACGGCAAAAAGGAAGACCTTTCTCTCTGTCTCTCTCTCTCACTGTCCACTCTGCCTGTCAAAATTAAAAAAAAAATAGTATCTCTAGAAACAGAACCTGGCAGGTTAGATATCTGTGGGTGCCCTTAGAAGCAGCCATTCACCGCTGGATACTGGCTCTGTGTATCTAACTGTGATACAACCTTATCTACACACATCTTAACTATCGATACCCTTAACCTGCTTTCTGTCTGCTAAATTTAGACTTGCGTGTATTAAACCTTCTAAAGAACATTTTGAGCTGGCGCCGTGGCTCACTAGGCTAATCCTCCGCCTAGCGGCGCCGGCACACCAGGTTCTAGTTCCGGTTGGGGCACCGGATTCTGTCCCGGTTGCTCCTCTTCCAGGCCAGCTCTCTGCTATGGTTCGGGAAGGCAGTGGAGGATGGCCCAAGTGCTTGGGCCCTGCACCCGCATGGGAGACCAGGAGAAGCGCCTGGCTCCTGGCTTCGGATCAGCGCAGTGCGCCAGCCGTGGCGGCTATTGGAGGGTGAACCAACGGCAAAGGAAGACCTTTCTCTCTGTCTCTCTCTCTCACTGTCCACTCTGCCTGTCAAAAAAAAAAAAAAAAAAAAAAGAACATTTTGAGCAAGAGCGTTTGAACTCTTTCTTGAGTGTCCTTTTTTTTAGATATTGGCCTATTGTTTGGCTTCTGTGCATCTGAATTCCAGGCTTGTTTTTGGAAAAAATTGTGTTTAAAAGTAGGAGACTATTTCTTCCTCTCTTTGAATGCCTGCTGCATTTAGGGTTTTTGCTGATGTCGCTGTTATGGATAAAGGGCGAGGCGGGTGGTACTTCTCATGGTTATGATGACTTGAGATCCATTCATTCACTGGAGGCTTCTTTTAGGCTGGCGGCATTTTCTCTCGGTTTTCTATCTCTGAGCTCTGAAGAAAGATGGAGGTAATCCGAGGGTACTCCCATTCTGGCTCCCACAAGGACCCTCTCCTAACTGGGATTTCGGCGCCAGGAAGTTGAGTGACAGCCCAGTGAACAGGGAGAGGGAAGGGCGCTTTGCCCACGCACAGTGATCATAAGAGGTATAGCTGCATAATCACCTCATTAAGGGCCATCTGATATTATTGAAAACAAAGTCATTATTATGATACTTTAACAGTCTCAAGCCTGAAAACCACTCACCATCTAATTCAATAAATAAGCTACTTAAGTATAGAAAGTCACAAGGAAGAACAGATTTTGTGTCATATTAGCAAATTTGATTTTCATTAATGCAAGATGAATGTCTTCTGTGAAACACTTTCATATCATATTAATGACATGATAGCAAACAGCGTTCGCAGGTTGCTAGGCAACACGAGGACCCTTTAATGATTCATCTCTGAACTTGAGAGGGCCAGGGAGAGAGGATGCCGGAGCTCTGAGGACAGTTCCCACTTCTTGGCAACTGCTTGTGCTGCAAGACCACCATGGGGTTGGGAGGGAGGGGAATCGATGGTATCATCTACCGTGGCGAATACTCTGTGTGCTCCTCGCTCTCCTCTCCTTCTCAGGGCCTTGCTGTGTGGGCGAGCGAGAACGGAGAAGCAGGCTTAAACACGACAGGTCAGTCTATGTGTCCCGCCATATGCTGCGGTGAGACCAGGATGAGAAATGGAGTCTGGGCTCTGCGAAGGCTATCTGCCGGGCCTTGGTTTGCTGGAATCTGGCCCTCCGTCCTGCTCCCTGGATCCCCACAAGTCCACAAAGCCAGGGACAGCCCTTCAATCCATGCATCTCAGTTATGCATTAACGTGCAACAACCTCCTCAGAACTTGGTGGCTTAGGGCGACAGCCAGCTCGCCATGTTCCATGATGATCAGGGCCCCAGATGGGAAGATGAATGGTTCGGGGCCACCCAGGTGACTGGAAGCTTCGTCACTCATGTGCTAGACATCTGGCTTGGGATGGCTGGAAAGCTTGGCTCAGCTGGGACTTCCACTGGTCAACCCACACTGCTTGGACTTCCTTACAGCATGACTGCCTCACGATGAACTTAAGCGTGGATGATCCAACAAACGAGGTGGAAGCTGCATGGTTTTCCACATGCTGGCTGTATGAATCACGTGGTCCCGCTTCTGCCAACTCGGTAAAAGCAGTCATATAGCTTGCTCCAATCCCAGGGTGGGGGACACAGACCTGACTCCCTGGAAAGAGTGCCAAATGACGTGGAGGCATGATGTGGAGCCCCAGGCCGGGCCAGCAGTCTCTCTCCAGGGAACCCGGAGTGGGGCTGAGAAGCATCTGGATAATTCTAAGGGTTTGAGGATTTAAGGCCTGGAATATGGGAACTGTGCGCAAGCAGAGAAAAGTGTACAGAATAAGAAGCAGCCACTGCCTGGTTCCCGCCTGCTGGCTCTTCCTGACTGGTCCCTGCCACCTGTAAGGCACAACCACGGGTCTTTACAACCTCTTCTCCTTGTTAGCTTGCATTTATAGTTTTGATTGAGCTCTGCTGTTTGTGATCCAAGACTCTTATGTCACTTGGATCATCAGATGATTTTTTTTTTTTTTTGACAGGCAGAATTAGACAGTGAGAGAGAGAGACAGAGAAGAAGGTCTTCCTTCCATTGGTTCACCCCCTGGATGGCCGCTACGGCCGGCGTGCTGCGCCGATCCGAAGCCAGGAGCCAGGTGCTTCCTCCTGGTCTCCCGTGCGGGTGCAGGCGCCCAAACACTTGGGCCATCCTCCACTGCACTCCCGGGCCACAGCAGAGAGCTGGCCTGGAAGAGGAGCAACCGGGACAGAATCCGGTGCCCCAACTGGGACTAGAATCCGGGGTGCCAGCCCTGCAGGCGGAGGATTAGCCAAGTGAGCCACAGCGCCAGTCCATCAGATGATTTTTCAAGTGACTTACGGATATAAACGGGATGGGTTGGGGCTGATGTTGTGGTGCAGTCACTAATCCAGCACCTGGGATTCTGGCATCCCTTATGCGCCCCATTTCATGTATTGGCTTCCCATCCAGCTTCATGCTAACAGCCTGGGAAAGCAGTGGAAGATGACCAAAGTCCCACATGGGAGACCCAGGTGAAGCTCCTGGCTCCTGGCTTTGGCCTGGCCTAGGCTGGCCATTGCAGCCATCTGGAGAATGAACCACCGGAGGGAAGGTTTCTCTCTGAATTTTTTCTCCCTTTCTCACTGTAACTTGGACTTTCAAAATAAATAAATAAATCTTTTAAAAAATAATGTGATGAGTTACACAAGTGATGTGCATTTTCATTTATTAATTTTAGTCATAGCTATTGGTGTCTTGCTGCCATAAGTTTCTTTCTTTCTTTCTTTCTTTTTTTTTTAAACATAATGCTCTGTTTTTCCTTCTCCTGAATCTTCCAAACACTTTGTGTCACAGTTTTTGGCTAAGTTTGTGTTCTGTGATTATATGATTTTAACAATGCAAATATTAATCACAGTCTTTTCTTGTGTAAATTTTAATTTTTTTGGAATTAATAACCATAATTTTTTCTTAGCTTTCAATGTGTCTGACACAGTGTTTCTAGAATGTTCCAGTAGTTCTGTAAAATGCCCCCTCCCTACTGTTTTGTTTCTGCTTCTGGGCTCCTCTCTGGCCTGTCTGCTTGTTCTCTTAGCCTTTCAGTGTCACAGCCCTATTTCATTCTCCTTTAGTTTACAACTTTGGTTGCTTCTTTTTTTGTTGTTGTTAAGATTTGTTTCTTTGAAAGCCAAAGTTATAGAAATATGAGGGGAAGAGGGAGGAAAGGAGAAGGGGGGAGAGAGAGATATATCTTCCATCTGCTGGCTCACTCTCCAAATGGCCTCAATGGCTGGGGCTGGGCCAGGCTGAAGCCAGAGTCAGGAGCTCCATCTGGGTCTCTCACATGGGCAGCAGGGGCCCAAGGACTTGGGCTGTCTTCTGCTGCTTTCCCAGACCATTAGCAGGGAGCTGGATCAGAGGTGGAGCAGCAGGGACTCTAACGGGTGGCTCATATGGGATGCTGGCATTGCAGGAGGCAGCTACACCTGTTGCACCACAATGCCGGCCCCTGATTGCTTCTTCTTCTTCTTCTTTTTTTTTTTTTTTGACAGGCAGAGTGGACAGTGAGACTGATTGCTTCTTAAAAAAGATCTTTACTGTGCAGGACTCAAAAATATGCTTAATTTAGAAGTATGCTTTAATGAACTCCAGTGTCCACTGCCCAGCTTCGTCACTTGTCAACTGACGGTCAATCTTGTGTCATCCCAGGCTCGCTCTACTCATTTCCTCCTGGACATTTTGAAGCAAATCCCCAGACATTTCATATGTGTCTCTAAAAGATGATTTTTAATATATATACACATACATAAATCTATATGATGAGATTTAAATCCTTGAAAAATGCAATTTAAAAAATACATTTATTTTGGTACAAAAAATTTTGGAAATCTGCGCATGTGGTCCTGTTCCTTTGGTTCTGACGTGGAATTGTTTCCTCTCAGGATTTTGAAGCCCTTAGGTTCTGAGGCTGCTACTGAAAAATCTGATGTTTTTGTTTCTAGCTCCTTTTCAAGCGACCTGCTTTCAGGAAGCTCCTCGTCGTCCGTGGTCATCTGGAACTTCATGACGAGGTTTCTTGGGCTATCTGCCATCTCTTGTGCGAGGTATTGGTGGATTGTTCAACGTGGAGTTGATGCTTCTCGGCCTGGCAGTTTTCCTTCCATCACTGCCCTCAGCAGACTTTTCTAGGCCATTTTCTGTTTCTGGGATTCCCAGTAGTCTGAGACGGGGCCTTGAGTCAGTGCACTTCCGTGACTCCTATCTTATAGTTCTACTCCGAGCTGCTGCCATCCTGCTGGGGACCGGGGACTGGGGGCTCCTCGCATCCGTACTTGGATCTTCACCTAATTCCTTCTCTTTTCAGCTCCACACTCACTCTTTTCCTCCACTGCATCTTGTGTCTGACATCCAACTACCCAGAAAACCAACCCCCGGGGGTCTCCTAGGGGGAGGTGAGAAGGAAGTGCATCTGTTTGGCCCTCAAAGGAGAGGAGGCGCCTGGGGGTGGTGGGAATCTTGGTGACTGTTAACCAGTGCCCCGATTTCAGTCCTGGGCCTCATCCCAGCATTCAGTGAGGATTTGTGTCCCCCTTACAGCCTCTTACACTGCAGCTTCTTTGCTCTGCTGAGAGCCCCCAGATCCACTGCCCTCTCGCTGACCATCGTCTCCTTCCCAGGGTTCTTTGTCCACATGTAAAGCTTTATCCATTTTTTGGGGGGGTGTTTGTTTTGCTGTCTATGGCGATCCCAGAGGGAAGAGGAGCTAAGTGTATACGTTCAGTCGGCCGTATTTCATCAGAAGGCCCTAAATTATTTTTCAGTATAATCTTATAGTAAATCGCCAACCCTGGACCGAAATTTTGTCTCACGGGATCCTAATTCTGGGGTATACATTTATTGGAAAACTTCCTCTAGCTCAACCTGAGAGCTTTGTTCCCGAGGATTTGAGGATTTTTGGTAAAACTGAAAAGCCGCGTTAGTGCTTCTCATCGCTCATGTTGTTAGAATGGTCCCCTGAGGTCCCTGGGACACAGAGCCTGAGGCAAGGATCGAGTGTAAATGTTTTACTTGGGAGGTGCAGTTCCAGGGCAGTCCTGGGAGCTGACCCAGTGAAAGATGGGGGGCAATTCAGGATTGTGGCCCGAGTTTTGGCTGCTGCTTCACCCCAGGGGCACCCCCTCAGCCACGTGGGATGCCTCTGCACAGGGTGCGCATGGCATCTGGCTTTGAGGACCAATGGGAGGCAGGGAAAGGAGGGCTGCCTTCTCTGGTTCCTTCCTTTGAACAGAGAAGTAGGCCCCTGCACTTCCACGCTGCATCAGACAGCCTATGGCAAGTGACTTGGGAAACAGACCATACGGCCTGTGGTCCATGACTTTACCTGAGTCCAGAACTGGGTGGAGCAGGCAGAAACAGGGAATCCGGTGGTGCTGAGAGAGACTGTGGCTGTGTGTGGTTTGGATCTGATACCTTCCTGGACTCCTGCCTCCCAAACAGCCTTGCCCTGGGCCTCAAGGCCGGGATGTAGCCATGCTGATGGTTCCAATGGGTGGACAGACCGTGGAGCCTTTCCCCAGGAAGTTTTCCAAGTAGCACAGGATTCTCTTAAGATTCATTTTATTTATTTGAAAGACAGAGTTGCAAAGAAAGATGGAGACAGAGAGAGATTGATCTTCTGTCTGCTTGTTCACTTCCCAAATGGCCACAAAGGCCTGAGCCAGGCCAATCCAAAGCCAGGAGCTTCTTCCAGGTCTCGACATGGGTGTGGGGGCCCAAGCACTTAGGCCATCTTCCACTGCTTTCCCAGGCCACAGCAGAGAGCTGGATCAGAAGTGGAGCAGCCCAGGAATCAAACAGGCACCCCATATAAAATACTGGCACTGCAGGCCGGAGCTTTAACCTGCTGTGCCACAGCGCTGGCCACTCCCTCTGATCTCTAAATACCAAAGTGTGAGATGCCTAAGCCCAGGGCCTACTGGTGACTTTGGCTTTCTGAGGACTCCAATCCCAGGGGAGGAAGCCAGCATGCAGGGACAAAGGGGCTGATGGTATTTCAAATCCTGGCTTCAGGAGCAAGGTGTTTAGCCAGAGGTTAAGAAGATTGTAGCCCACAATGGAGTGCTTGGTATCAAGTCCTGGTCTGGCTCCTGACTCCGGCTTCATGGCGATGCAAACCCTAAGAGGCAGCAGTGATGGCTCATGGACCTGGGATCCTGCTACCCACATGGGAGACCTGGAGTGCGATCCTGGCTCCTGGCTTCAGCCTCGGCCCAGACTCAGCCATTGAGGGCTTCTGGGGAGTAAACCAGAGGATGGGAGCTCTTTTTGCTCCGTCTTTCTCTGTTACTTCACCTCTCTGCCTCTCAAATAAATTAAAAAAATAAAGAATCTTGGCTCCAGACGGCCAGTGTCAACCCTGTTCCACCCTTGGTTCAGTTCTGGGACACATTAACGTCTCCTCCAGGGTTTGTTAGATTGAGCTGGGCTCTGTCACCTGTAGACAGGCTCCTGACTAATGCTCATGACTGGAAGTACATCAACAAAGCCTTCTTTTTTTAACATCTTGAAATGAATGATTTAAAAAGAAAACCAAAGAACTTCTAAAACTCTGTCCTTGGTGATGCCAACTGAGTGCTTTGTGCAATGGCTGCAGACTCAGCCTCCTGTAGGGCATCAGGCCCTTGCCTTCCAGTTGTCTGGAGACAGCCCTTCCCAGGGGGCCCAGTCTAGACTCCAGACAGGTGCATGGGTGCCTTTGGAAAGCCTTAGGGCATGATGGCTGGGTTCACACCGGCCAAGGAATCATGTCCTTCTGTGCCCAAGCTGCAGAAAACAAAGAGTTGGTAATTAAGGCCCTAGGCAAGGCCAAGTTCAAATCCCATGGACACTGGAAAATCCACATCTCCAAGAAGTGGGCCCGTACCAAGTTTAATGCAGATGAAAGTGAAGCCATGGGGGCCAGCACTGTGGCTCACGGCATCCCATATGGGCGCCGGGTTCTAGTGCCGGTTGCTCCTCTTCCAGTCCAGCTCTCTGCTGTGGCCCAGGAGGGCAGTGGAGGATGGCCCAAGAGCTTGGGCCCCTGTACCTGAATGGGAGACCGGGAAGAAGCACCTGGCTCCTGACTTCGGATCAACGCAGTGCCAGCAGTAGCGGCCATTTGGGGAGTGAACCAAGGGAAGAAAGACCTTGCTCTCTGTCTCTCTCTCACTGTCTATAACTCTATGTGTCAAATAAATTAAAAAAAAAAAAAATAAAAGAAAGTAAAGGCATGGTGGCTGAGAAGTGGCTTCTCCCAGATGGCTGTGGGGTCAAACACATCCCAGTGCTGGCTTCCCAGAAAAGTGACTGGCCCTGCACTCAGGAGGATGTTCACCACTGAGCTGCCCCGCCTTAATCATACCAACCAATCAATACTACTTCCTGTCCAAAAAAAAAAAAAAAAAAAAAAAAAGAAAGAAAGAAAAAAGGACCCTAACATTAAAAATGCTTCTCCATGGGGCTGGCGCTGTGGCATAGTGGGAAAAGCCGCTGCCTGCAGTGCCGGCATCCCATATGGACACTGGTTCAAGTCCTGGCTGCTCCACTTCCAATCCAGCTCTCTGCTATGGCCTGGGAAAGCAGTGGAAGATGGTCCAAGTGCTTGAGCCTCTGCATCTACATGGAGACCCAGAGGAAGCTCTTGGCTCCTGGCTCCGGATCAGTGCAGCTCTGGCCATTGCGGTCAATTGGGGAGTGAACCAGTGGATAGAAGACCTCTCTCTCTCTCTCTCTCTCTCTCTCTGCCTCTTCTCCTCTCTCTGTGTAACTCTTTCAAATAAATAAATAAATCTTGAAAAAAAATTTTAAAAAATGCTTCTCCAGTTCAGATTTCTTCCTGCTTAGTGTGCTACAGGCTGAGCCATTGCAATAGAGGCTTAGTGAGCAGTTAAGTTCAGGGTGGGGTGATTCGAGTTCACATATTAACTTCCCGTGGGGACCCTAGCAGCCTTGGATCTCCTCCTGCATGAGATTCACTCGCAAGTTTGCCTGAGGACAAAGGCTGGCCCGAGGGACATCACTCACAGTGCACTGGACAGGGACATCCCTCATGGTGCACTGGACAGGATTTCAGCTGGGGGACCGGGGTGCTCAGCAGATCACTGCTCTCAAGTCCAGCTTAATACCGTGAACAAGCGGTAGCGCTGTCCAATTATCACATGCAGAAAGCCTGCGGCTTGCGGATGCACTTGTCAGCTGGGGCGGCGAGTGGCCGGGAACTAATCATTCAACCTGCCGAGGGGCAGAGAAGCCCCCTCCCAGCAGCGCTGCGGCCTCCAGCGTGCTGTATACTTTCCCATCTCACTTGGATGAGTTCCTAATGATTGAACTATAGATTATTAATGCTGTGAACCTCTGGGGGCCCAGCGTGACTGTGCTGGGCTCTATTCCGCCCTCCGTGTCTTCAGCACGTACCCCGGCCTGGCACATGGTGTTCAGGCAGCTGTCAGAGCCGCTGGGGCCAAGAGGCTGCCGTGGGATCCAAACTGTGGCTCCTATTAGCAGCTGCAGGGGCATTGTTGGTGGCATTTGGTGCCTTCTTCTCCCCAAATTACCGGGTCGAGTGGATCAGAAGTCAAAAAACACAGCTCGGGGTTTGCTGGGGGTGGGGGTGACACCAGTGTTTGTAAGAGAGAAGGGAAGTGGCTAATGCCACGCTGGGGCCCTGCCATCTGTCACTTTGCAACGTTTTCCAGGGCGAGTGCCGGGAACACGGCTGAATAAGGCTGAGCAGCACACACAGAGCCACATCCTGGGGCGTGCAGGGTCTGCAGCAGCCCGATTCCAGGGGTAGGAGAGCGGCACAGTACATGCTGGCTGGACAGTTCATCTAGGTGCAGCTCTGAGCTGAATACCTGTCTACGTAGCGGCTCCACGAAGAGTTCCATGCCTTCTCTTACACGGGAAATAAGGCCGAGAGACAATAACCCTAGGTAAGGCATGAAGGGACCTCACGTGTGCCCTCTCCTTTCCACACACGTGATTGTCCCCAATGAGAAGCAGCAAACTCATGATGTCCAGAGAAGGAACGGGAGGCTGGAACAACGTCAGTGCTGAGCGTTGACTCCAGGGGCAGCTGATGCCAATGGAGGTGTCCAGAGCTAACGGTGAGTCTTGGACAGCACAGCCATCAGCAAAACACCCCCGGCCTGCCTGCCTGGCAGCCTAGTGGCTTGTGGGGGACATGAGCTGCACAGGCCTGGGGTGAAGAACGTCTGTCTTTGCCTGCTTGGGTGATGCAACCTGATATCACAGGCTGAGTGGCTTAAACTACGGAAACTTACTTCTCAGTTTTGGAGATACGGTGACAGCACAGCCACTTCCTGGTGAGAGCTCCCTGCCCGACTTGCAGATGACCACCTTCCTGCTTTGTCTGCACGTGTCTTTTTCTCCTCTACTGATGCCACGGTCCTACTGGAGGACCTCGTTTGGCCTCACTGATGACCTCCTAAGGACCTCTTCTCCAGATACAGTCACGTTGGGGGTTAAGGCATCAACACGTGAATTGGGCAGAACAGAATTCAGCCTGTAACACTGGGGTCACCCGTAGGCTTGTCAGTTGGGAGACAGCAAACACAAACGAGAAGCTGAACAGGTTAATGAAATAGAGAATGATTCAAGAGATGTGCATATGCACAGGGTGGTCTATGTAATTCAAGGGGAGTTTGTGTCATTTACTAGCCTGGAGATGTTATATAATATATAATAAATGCGTTCTAAAATTAGGTGGAAAAAAACCTAGCGCCTTAAAGACCCAGTGTCTTCTGGCTTGCATTGTTTTTGATGAGCAGTCTGTTGTCATTCTTCTCTTTATTCCTCTGTAAATCATGTGCTTGTTGGGGTCAGCACTGTGGTATAGCAAGTAAGGCTGCCACCTGGGATGCTGGCATCCCGTATGAGCACTGGTTTACGTCCTGGCTGTTCCACTTCAAATCCAACTCCCTGCTAATGGGCCTGGGAAAGCAGCTGGCCCAGTCCTGACTGTTGCAAACATTTGGGGTGTGAACCAGTGCATCAGATCTCTTTCTCTCTCTTTTTTTCTCTGTAACTCTGCCTTTCAAATAAATAAATAAAGATTTAAAAAAAAATAAATAAAAAAAACTATCTAGAAAGAATTCTGTTGTCTGCAACTGAACCCTAGCTGACATTTTAATCTTTGCACTTTCTCATAATATGTCTGAGGAATGGGAGACAGGTTGGCTGGGGCATGGCCTGGTTCACCTGTGCATGTTTTACTGGGATTTTCAGTCTGTGGCTTCCTTGGAAACCTTTCCTCTTGACTGCTTGAGAGAACAGAGTCTGAAAGGAGTTAATGTTATCTATTTTAAAATGATCAGTGATCACCTTAACCAGAGATCTGGCCCCATAGCTTTAGCTGAGAACTCAGATTAAATCATTATTATGTTTAAATGGTTTGAGCCTCTGAAAATTCTTTAAAGTTCTGAGTCTTCTGACTTTCAAGTGGATCCCTGGACACCTTGGGGAACAGGATTCTTAGTCTGGAGGGATAGTAGCTGTTTGAGTTAACTTAGATTGGATAAAGTGAAAACCTTGGTGTGGCTTAGGCTTGCTAACTTTCAGAGTTTTCAAGTCTGAGATTGTTAGACGGTAATCTAACTTTTCTTTCTGTACTTAATACAGATAATCAATCAACAAACTGTAACTGAAACTCTGTTTATTTTTTAAAGACATTTTCCTTTCTAGCTTTGAGCCTATCTGCCTGTCAGAATTCTACAGGATTAGTGAGGTGACGCTGGCTCAGTCCTATGAGAGGATAGTTCTCACCTGCAGAAGTGATGGACAGTGGACTCCAGGTAAACATAGCCTGAGGACCCCTCTTTCTACCTCTTTGTGCCTTAAATGAGACAGAAAGGATTTCTGATGCTGGTTAATCCTCTCCCCGATCCCAGAGAAGAGCAAACAAACAGGACCATGTTGATCCTGGCAAGGCGAACACATAGAGCTCAGCCACAGAGTGACTGGTCCATGGTACTTTCAAGGAAAACATGACAAGGGGGGAATACTGGCGTTAAGATGGAGTCACTGGGGCCTGTGCCGTGGCACAGTAGGTTAATCCTCTGCCTGTGGTGCCAGCATCCCATATGGGCACCAGTTCTAGTCCCAGCTGCCCCTCTTCCAGTCCAGCTCTCTGCTGTGTCCTGGGAGGGCAGTGGAGGATGTCCCAAGTGCTTGGGCCCCTGTACCTGCATGGGAGACTGGGAGGAAGCACCTGGCTCCTGGCTTTGGATCGGCAGGGCTCCAGCCGTTGTGACCACCTGGGGAGTGAATCAACAGAAGGAAGACCTCTGTCTCTGTCTCTCTCTCTCACTGTTTGTAACTCTATCTCTCAAATAAATAACTAAAAATGTTAAAAAAAAAAAAAGAGATGGAGTCACTGGTGTCGACCCTAAACTAATACATAAAGCCGAGGAGTTAGGAAAAAAGGGTTTTCATGCATGATTGCCTGATGGTAACTGTCACAACAGACGGCCAGAGCTGCAGCCTCTACAGAGGGCCAACATTTCAAAGATAAGCTAACTAGACATGATACCTAGAATTCCCACACTTTATGCTACAAGCTACATAGAGCACCACACAGGGGTTATCACACCTGAGATAGCTCTTTGACTTCTTGGTAAATCAGGAAGCAAGGATTAGGACTGAGAATATTGACTCAAGAAACCAAAAAAAAAAAAAAAAAAAAAAAAAAAAAAAAAAAAAAGAAGAAGAAAGAAAGAAAGAAAAAGAAAATTTGAAATGCCCAGTGGCATGTATTAAAAAAAAAATCTGACATTGTCATCCAAGGCTTGCTATGTCTTGGAATTTCTTTTCTTTTTTTTTTTCAAAGATTTATTTATTTTACTTTGAAGTCAGAGTTACACAGAGAGAGAAGGAGAAGCAGAGAGAGAGAGGTCTTCCATCCACTGGTTCACTCCCTAGTTGGCAGCAATGGTGGAAGGGCACCGATCCGAAGCCAGGAGCCAGGAGCTTCTTCTGGGTCTCCTACGCGGGTGCAGGAGCCCAAGGACTTGGACCATCTTCTACTGCTTTCCCAGGCCAAACAGAGAGCTGCATGGGAAGTAGAGCAGTGGGGACTTGAACTGGCCCCACATGGGATGCTGGCACTGCAGGCAGTGGCTTTTCCCACTATGCCACAGTGCTGGCCTCGTGTCTTGGAATTTCTAACAGCCACATGTCACGCACTACAGGAGGCAGAGGAGTTTCTTCTCGTGCAGTCCATTTCTCTATGTTGCCACCTCTGAAACCACAGGGAGGTAACCAGCTCACACACCACTGAGAAAAACTTAGTCGTATTGTCTGATAATCCAAACATTACTGGAAGAATATACCACCTTTAAACCCAGCCACCTTGCTTCCAGACCCTTCTGAAGAAGCTATGCATGAGTGCTTTGAACAGTGTATTCCAGCAGGCTGCACTTGCCTGACATCTCCTGAGAAACTTCAGATCTGAAATTCTTTATAGATGGAAGCAACTGAATGGATTAGGGGAATCGGAAAGCCAAATGTGCAATAGTAACCTTTCAGGAAGCCAAAGCACTGCCACCTGTTTCCTCTTTTCAAGAGGACTTACACCTTGGGAGAGGTAAGACAGTAAAAATCCACTAGGACTCCAAGTATCCTTTTTCTGTATTATATGCCTATTGGGCCGTGTGGACAGAAACTTCACAGCCAAACATCTAAGCTGGCAGCTAAACAAACGTCTTTGACTTATTCTCCCTTAGAAGAGGAAGTCAAGGAAGATGCACTTCACCATGTCAAGGTTTTTCATTCCAGTAATTCCCGACTCTGCCCCCAATCAGCAGGAAGTAGCCAGAGCAAGTCAGTGGCCCTATTCCACTGACCTTGAATAGACAATCAACAGTGGGGTGATTCGTAAGCATAATGAAGGCATCTTCTCTTCCCTTTTCATACTGTGACAGACAAAAACACTACTGATATGGTGAATTACCTGTGCTTAGCAATTATTATTCATAATAATATTTGCATAGTTGAATAATAACGTTTGCATGCGAATTTCAGGAGCCTACAGAAAGGAGATGACTGGGAATGGCAGACCTCACACCCAGCAAAGGCGAAAAGTGTGCAACTCTGAACTGCAAACAGGACAACTCCACCAGGCTGATGCCCTGGATTTCACGGATGGACCAACATCAGTACGCAGCCTGAAAATCTGCTTAGTTATCAATGCACTGGACTCACCGTTTTGTTTTTTCTAACCTCCACCTGCAATTCCTCCTTCCCTTAAACACACACACACACACACACTTTTTGCTGGGTTGCTGGGCGGGAAAGAGCACATTTTGGATCCAGAGGTCACTCTTTCTCCAAGACTCCTGGCTTCTGGCAATAATCCCTTTCCTCTTACCCACCTCCCGTCTCTGGTCAGTCGGCTGTCCGGTGGCAAGCAGCAAGGGCCTGATTATTCCGCCTGGTAACAGGGATCATTTCAGGACCATCCCAGCAATCTCGTCTTTTACCCCAGGAAAGGTTCACTCCACAAAAACAGCGCGGTGGGAAGATGGGAGGTGGAGACACATCGGAACAGTACTGCAGGCAAGGAGGGAAGCAGGCTGGCTAAAACGGACTTCGACCTTCGCTTCTGATACTGTCAGATCTCGGCTGTGCTTCTCAGGAACAAGTGATGTTCAAGAGCGTGGGCTTGGCCTGGGTGTCATGGCAGGAGACACCCCACTGAGCAGGTGGGATCAATGTCGGCCAGATGGGCATACGTGAGCAAACTTGACCTAGACTGCCTTTTACGAGGGCAGAGAGCGAGCCTACAATTAGATGGCATTCTGCTTTGAGCAAATCAGTTGGGAAAGGATTCTTCGCAAGGCTACCAAACAGGACTGGAAGGGACACTGCTGAAGGCTGGCCAGTGACATGGCAGATGGCCGACTGGGAGGCTGGTGAGGGTCAGGAACGTATTGCGAGAACTGGCTTCCAACATCTTTCCCGTGTGGACAAAGAAACGCGGAAGCGGGGGTGAGTGGTTGCATCTCCAGGCGTTGTTCCGTCTGGGGAAATGGGCGCATGGGCTTCAGTGTGCAACTTGCTGCTGGCCCACAGCACAGGGCGGCCGACTACAGGGGAACAGAAAACCATCTTTGGGGCGTGAGGACCTGACTCTGATGGGAGTCTAACCAATGAGGGAAGGGCTCCTGTGGGCCGGCAGCATCCTGCTTCGCAGCTCCAAGGCTGCGGATTTCCGGAGGGGGTGACTTCTGGAAGCTCACAGGTCACTAGGGAAACGGCAGCCTGTTAAAGGGGCTGCCTGGATCCCATGTAGAGTGCCAGACATGGCAGCACTTAATCTCTAACAGGCCCCTGGCGCGCCGGGGAGGGCGTGCGGGAGGAGAGAGCCTTCGAGGGCTGAGCACGCTCAGATGTGAGAAGAGGTGATTGAATCAAGGCGTGCCCGTCTCTGATGGCCTTGCAGGAAGACCTATTCACACCACAAGGATAAAGGATGCTGTGGACTGGTAATTAAGGCTAAGGAGGGCACGGTAGGCAAGACCTGATTATTATTGTTATTATGTTTTGGAGGGTCATCGATAAGTGGAGGAGAGAGAAGATGAGGTGGAGTGGAGAAAGGAGAGGAGGCACGGGTGGGTCTTGTTTAAGGCACACTGCCTGGGGCCTCGCCACCCATGGCTCTCATTAAGCCAACTCCTCAGCACCTCGCCCTGGTTCCTTCTGCCCATGGCGTCCTGAAGCCAGGAGCCGAGTGAGCAGGACTGAAGGTGCTGATGGTTCCCCACAGCATCCAAGGACTCCACGGGCGGGGCCTGGGAGAGGTGGGCGCACATGCACGTGTGTGTGCGAATGAGTGTGCACGTTATCCCAAGGGGAAGACTGGGAAAAGGAAGATCTTAGTAACACATTTATTACGTGACTCGAAATGCTGGTTGCCTCAGAAGGGAATAAATGATAAAAAAATAAAATGGCTCCATTCTTTTTCCAAAGTGGTAAATCAATCGGTCAATCAATTCCTCCCTCTCCCTGTCTCTCCCTCCTCTTCCCTCCCCCTCCCTCTCCTCCTTCTTCTCTCTCTCTCTCTCTCTCTCTCACACACACACACACACACACAGAGCCACCAGTGATTTTAGTCCTCTCCGTCTTTGCTGCCAATGGCTTGCACTGGCACTCTGAGCTGAAAATGAGAATGAAACAGAGGCGGAACCCGAGCCAGCCTGGGCCGCAGACCCTGAGCCGAGTTGTGGTCCTGCGACAACCATGGGCTGCCTGTGCATGGCGGTGGCTGATTGCTCGCCCGCCTCCCTGCGTCCCCATATGGCTCCAAAGTGAGCCGCTGCTCAGGAGGTCTCAACTGTTCTCAGCAACATGTGACCCGCGGGGCTGCCAGGGTTCCCACTGGCACAGGAGGGAGCACCCATTGGGAGAAGAGGAGAGAGGATGCAGAGGGAAGCCGGCGAGCAGCCCATGGTGCAGCCAGGCCAGACTCACAGAGCAACAGCGCGGCCAGGTCACCGTGAGCACTCCCCACCCCCCACAGCACGCAGGAAGGGGCCCCAGATGCACAGCAAACGCTTCTGGATTTCAACAAGAGAGGTTGCCGGTGCTGCCAAGGTCAGGAAAACAATCGGTAGTCATCTCGCGGCCAAAATCAGCTAAACCGTGCACCCTGCTTGGAAAGGGCCTTGCCAATCTGTCTGACAACACGCAGGACGGGCACCGCCGAGTCCTGGCAGCTCCTGGTGGCGCTTGACAAGAGCGTGGCCGCAGCTGCACGGGCACTGGAACACACGTGTGGGAGGGCCTGACAAGGCGCGGCACCCACGGAACCTCAGAGCCCACCTGCTCCCCGGGGCTCTGGGCGACGCCAGTGGGCACCTCGCAGTGGCCTCTGGAGCTCTGTCGTGTCTCGCCGTCACAAGTACTCACCCTTAGCACATCAGATTAGCTTTAAAAATGATTACCAGCATCGGTCAACAGCTGCACCCTGACAAGCGGCCGCAAGCCCAACGTGCTGTTTCACAATCACCTCGTTTTCAAGGGGCTTTGAATTTGGTGAGAGGGGAAAACATCGCCCCCCACCCCAGCCCGCCACCCGCAAGGAAGATTCTTGGCATGTGATTTCCTACCAAGTAAAATTCTTTTTTTCACAAACAACTTATACATTTTGGGTAAGACTGATGGCAACAATGAAATCCTACTCACAGACTAAGGGGCAAATGAATTCCTTTTTAAAATGCTTGGTTTTTTTTTTTTTTCTTTTTTTCTTTTTTTTACTTAAGATTAATTGAGTCAAGTTGACAAAGACAAAGAAAAACCTATGCTCACATAATTTGATGTTTTATCAAAAATACGGTTTATATTTGAAAAAGTGGTGGGAAGATTCCCCGATAGACAAAAGCTTTCAGAGATTAAATGCCTTACTGTGGGAAAAAAAATTAAAAGCCAATCATCTTAAAAATGTTCAGCAGACCAAGGGTGGGCGTTTGGCCTAAGACCTGAGACCCTGCATCCCACATTAGAGAGCCTGAGTTTGAGCCCCAGCTTTGCTTCTGATCCCAGCTTCCTATTAACACACACCCTGGGAGGTGATGGTTCAAGTACCTGGATCCCTGCCACCCCTGTGGGAGATCTGGACTGAATTCCTGGCTCCTAGCTTCCACCTGGCCCAGCCCTGGGCTGCTGTGGGCATTTAGGTGGAGGATGGAGGCTCTGCCTGTCTGTCTCTGTCTCCTTGACAGCGAAATAGTTAATTTTTTTTTTAAGTTTAGGAACCCAGTAATCAAAGGGAGCTCTGTGAATCTGATAAGGAGCATTCAAGAAAACCCAAGTGGCCAATGCCACACAGCAAACAGTGAACACATCCCCTTGAAGATTAAGAAAGAGGCAACAGTGCTATTTCTACTATTCCTGTTCTACTTTTACTACCAATCATAGCCAGTGCAGTGCAAGAAGGACAAGAAGTAAAAAATCACAGAGATTGAGAAAGAAGAAAACATTTGTCACTATTTGCAGATGATATAATTTTTCTGTGGAAAATCTGAAGGATCTAATGATTTGAATGAATGAAGGAGTTTAGAAAGTTTTGCACAATACAGACCTAGACAATTAGTTCATTTCTTCATACTAGCAGCAAACAATAAGAAAATTGATATTGATAATGGCAATAAAAATTGTAAGATACTCGAACAGAAATTGTAGAAGCCATTTATGGAGAAAATTATAAATCTTTCCTGAAAGACATTTTAAAAGACTTGAAATTACTTGATATTTATACTAGATTTTCATATTGGAACCAATATCAAAATTGTCACCTTACCTGATTGATCTCAGATTTAATGCATTTCCTATCACATCCAATGGGGCTTTTCAAGGAGCTTGGGAAGCTTATCATAAAAGAGCAAAGGGACAAAACTGTCCAAGCCGCCCTCGAGGAAAACAGAGAGACTACACTGGGTTAAACTATCTGTTAACTGACAGGAAAGAAAGTGCGAAACCAAGTCTGAAAGTAGGAGGAGATACATTAACTTAACACAAGTCCAGCATGGGGCTGGCACTGTGGCATAGTGGGTAAAGCTGCCACCAGCAGTGCCAGCATCCCACATGGACACCAGTTCAAGTCCTGGCTGCTCCACTTCCAATCTAGTTCTCTGCTATGACCTGGGAAATCAGCAGAAGATGGTCCAAGTGCTTGGGCCCCCTGCACCTGCGTGGGAGACCCAGAAGAAGCTCCTGGCTCCTGGCTTCAGATTGGCGCAGCTCTAGCCATTGCGGCCAATCATGGAGTGAACCAGCGGATGGAAGACCTCTCTCTGTCTCTCTCTCTGTGCCTCTCCTTCTCTCTCTGTGTAATAAATCTTAATAAACCTTAACACAAGTCCATATCCAGCGTGTAAATCACTAAGAAGCAGCCAACCCAGAGGAAAAAAATGGAGAAATGACAGAAATGGGCCTTGAAAAGGACCTTTCACAAATAGCCCAGGCTCAAACGAAGACGCACTAACTGTGCTCCCAGTTACGGAAGCGCAAATGAAAGCCACAGAAGATCCTGCGGCATACCACCAGTCAGGCTGACTTCTGAGGTCCGACAGTACCAGAGTCCGCCAGGGCTCCGGAGCCACAGGGAGCCCCCAGCATGGCGGGCTGGGGGTGGTTTACACAGCTAACAATCACTTTGGAGACACGTGGGCATCCCCTGGTGAGGGTGAGGATGGGCAGTCCTATCGCTCAGCAGCCATAGGACTGAGATCTGCTGGGGAAGCTGTGCAATGAGGCACCATACAAGGCCCCCAGAAATGTTTGGAAACAACTTAAGCACCAACTCAGGCTAGCGTTGTGGCATAGCAGGTAAGGTCGCCTCCTGCAACACCTGGTTTATGTCCCGGCTGCTCCACTTCTGATCCAGCTCCCTGCTCATGGCCTGGGAAAAGCAGCAGAAGATGGCCCAAGTGTTTGGGCTCCTGCCATCCATGTGAGAGACCCTGATGGAGCTCCTGGCTCCTGGCTTCTTTGTCCTGGCCCAGCTCTGGCCATTGTGGTCATCCGGGGAGTGAACCAGAGGATAAAAGATCTCTCTCTCTCTCTCTCTGTAACTCGACTTCACATAAATAAACTTTTTTTAAAAAGCTAAAATAAACATCAACCAATAGGAAAATCCAGGAAGGGACTGTGACAGTTACATAACACAAATCTACAGGGCAGGGAGAATAAATGAACTGTATCTGCACAGACCAGCGAGGATGGTGCTTACAAACACAGTGCTAGACACAATGTGGACTATTTGATTTGACTCAAAAGCAGTCAAAACAAATTAATATATTTAGGAAATCATATATAGGTGCACATCTTCTATTTTTTGAAAAGATTTATTTTATATATTTGCAGAGCTACAGAGAGGGAGCGACACACACACACACACAGATGGATCTTCCATTTGCTGATTCACTCCCCAGATGGCCACAATGGCTGGTGCTGGTCAGGCCAAAGCCAGAAACTTGAAGCTTCATGCTCCCACGTGGGTGCACAGGCCAAGCACTTGGGCCGTCTTCCACTGCTCTTCTAGACGCATCAGCAAGGAGCTGGACTGGAAGCGGAGCAGCCAGGACTTGAACCCACACCCACATGTGATGCTGGCATTGCAGGCAGTGGTTTAACCTGCTGCACCACAGTGCCGACCCCTTTGTGCACATCTTTAAAACAAGGGTTGGCACACTGCCACCCTCGGCCCAAGCCTAGCCAGCACCTGTGCTGGTGAATGAGGCTCCATAGGGATGCAGCCGCTTCTTTATGTACCATCTATGGCTGTTCTCTCACTGCAAGGGCAGAGCTGAGCACCTGTGACAGCGGCTGCTTCTGCTCCTGGATACAAAAAGTTTGCTGATTCTGTCTTCACAGGACACTGAATGATAAACTCGGATCTCAGGACAGCAGATACCTCCGAGGAGACAAGAGGCGGTGTGGCCGGAGGGGGGCTTCCAAAGTCGGAGGTAAGGAATTCCTTCTTTAACCTGGGCAGCAGGCATACAGATCTCCAGTGTAGCTTCCCCTTAAAGGGTATGCGTGTTTTATATCTTTGTTTATATGATGGATTTAATTTAAAATTTTCCTTAGGAGTGGGGAAAGCTAGATTCTGAGTTCTGTCTCCATCCGTATCTAGTGCTGGCTCCGCCATCATCTTGTTTTGCTGACAGAGAAAGTCTGCTACCTTGCTAAGCAGCAGCCTGCATGCAGGCTTGGCTTTCCATTTTAAAACGCTACACCTTCCTAAGGATAAAATGCATTGGCTTTTGAGAAGACAGAGGTTCAGAGCCCCCAGTCTAACTCTCCCATACATGTAGAAATTCCCTTCCCAGTGAGCTTGGACAAATGGTCACTTGCCTTTTGCTTGACCACATGCCGGGAGGAAGGCGGCTGGGGTCACAGCCAGAGTGGCCGTGGAGTTCCTACGAGAGTTAATGCTTCTACCTTCTGCTCCTGAAGCTACTTCCTCGGTTCCTGACCGGTGCTCTTATCATCACACGTGAGCCCCTCTGTGGACGAGAGGACGTGGAGCCCAGGCATGGCTACGTGTGGGGTCCAGGGACCACGTGTGGACGCATCCAAGGCCATGCACTTCCTCAAGTGGCCGTTTCCTCTCCAGTCGACCACAGAGGTCAGATACTCGGTGTCCTCTCAGAACCAAACCTTGGCTCCCCTGCTTTCTCCCAGGGACTCCCATTTTGCTCTCTGGTGCATCCAATGCCCATCCCTCACCAGTGTGACACAGCCTATGTTTATTTTTAGGTTTCCCAAGCGTCCAATGCAAGGTCCAACTTACCTGTAGAGATCTGTGATCTTTTCATTCTCGTAGCGAACACACAGGTTGTTGAGGACTTGCTCGTGCTGGCCAAACAGGCGGATGTAGTTGGAGGCGGGGAAAGGCTCCTTCGAAAGGCACGTGATGCTCTCCACCATTCTGTACTTGTTAATATGAATCCGGAAGTATGTTCCGTTTTCCACCATACCGGTGACTATTTCCAAACCCTGGGAGAGGGAGGCAGGCAGATCAGAAAGCAGCACTGGGAACATGTCTGGACTTCGGGGACTTTACTGTAGCAGCCGATTTCCCAAATATAACGGGTTGTCCCATGGCTTGTTGAGAAGAGCCACTGCTGTGGACTAAACTCCACAGAAGACAAGCGTTGTCAGAGACGGCACACTCGGACCAAACGACTAACCGCTCCTCGCGGTATTTTCAACTGTGATCGCATTGTTGTATGTTTCTGAATTAGTTGCTAGGTTACAACCAACTCTCTGGTACTCAACACCTCACAGAGCTAATACGTGGAGACGGGTGTCTTTTCTGGGGTGTTTCTAAGAGTATTGAATTTCTTGTGTATATTTTTTTTCCCTAGCACTATTTTGAAAAAAACCTCTTGGTCAAAAATGATCAGAAAGGACTTGAGTTGTTTCACAGAGCCCTTCAGCAAAAGGTATAAGCGAGGGGTGGATCCTTGACTGTTCCGTGTGGGGAGGGTCAGTTGGTTGAGGGGGTCTGTCCCCAGGTAGAAGGCTCAAGGCTGTGGAACACACGCACGTGGGCACACACACATGCACACACACACTCTCTGCAGGTGACTGTTTTGGTTCATAGACTGGTAAAGGTGTGGGTTGGTGGCTCCACGCCCAATGGAAACCAGGTGGAAGTGCCCCATGAACCCAGATGACCAGGGAAGATGCTGCCCTCATTCCAGGTCACAGCTGCTCTCCTGAGCTCAGCTCCTGCACACACGCCCCTCAGGCTCAGGGAGCAGGAAACAAACGTGGACAAATGTGGGTTTTCTTGGCGGTGGCTAAACTTTGCCCCTAGACTCTGAACTTGGTACGCAGTCACTCCCAAGAAACCTTTTCTGAGTGCATATAGATTTAAGCTTTCACTCTGAACTTGAAGGTGGCATTTAGAAATCCAAGACATGTTGGGACTGCACAGATCCCAAACATTTACCTAGCCCTGGACAGCAGCTGGGGACTCTGCCTAAACAAAGTTTAACTTTTAAATAGACTGAGGCAACTGGGAGTTATCACATGACAAGGCCCTGACCAACTCAGCCAGCTTTAAAGGGACGAGGTGTGAGATACAAGGAGGCCTGAAGGGTCTATTCTGGGCCAACCCCAAGTATGTATGAGAAGCTGGGTGTTCGGGGTAGGAAGGAAGAGGCTGGGGGATGAGACCCTGAGGGATCCCAGTGACCCGTCACTCACAGGGACGCCTGGGTCCTGATGGAAACCTGCCTGCATAGCCAAAGACTTGGGAACAGAGCACAGACATTATCTACCCATGCAGTGGGCTACAAGGCATCAGTACAAATGACTCCTCAAATACATCGCGTGATGGGGACATGAGCCCCGAGTCTGTTCTCTATCATAGAGAGAGTTCACAAAAACTGCATGTACAGGGTCACTGCCCTGCTTTGGTACTGACATTTTAACAAAATGTTATTGATCATTTTCTGTGCAATGGAGACTGGGTCATTTCTGTTGCTTCTCATTTGACTATCTCTAGTTTGCAATTTATAAGTGATGACTACCACTTTTTTTTTTTTTGATAGGCAGAGTGGACAGTGAGAGAGAGAGACAGAGTGAAAGGACTTCCTTTCCGTTGGTTCACCCCTAAAATGGCCGCCACAGCCGGCATGCTGCACAGATCCGAAGCCAGGAGCCAGGTGCTTCCTCCTGGTCTCCCATGCAGGTGCAGGGCCCAAGGACCTGGGCCATTCTCCACTGCCTTCCTGGGCCACAGCAGAGAGCTGGACAGGAAGATGGGCAACAAGGACAGAATCCGGCGCCCCAGCTGGGACTAGAACCTGGGGTGCCGGCACCGCAGGCAGAGGATTAGCTTAAAGAGCCACAGCGCTGGCCGATGACTACCACTTCTAAAATGATTTTTTTTTTTCAAAAATTACTTTTGCAATATTCTGCCTGTGCTGTGTCAAGGAACCAGACTTCTGATGGACAAATTGTAAGAAAGAAATGAAACAGGAAGCAGTGGGAGCAAGAGGAAAGTAAGAAGGAAGGGAGGGAGGGAGGGAGGGAGGAATGGATGCATAAAGATGGAGGGGGGTGGGGAGGAGGGGAGAGGAAGGGAGGGAGCCGGTTCCAGGCAGCAGTTAGTCTGGCAGGGTGGGGTCTGTCCAGAGAGGAATTTGGAAACACCCAGACCTGAGCAACGAATCAATCCCACCCCTAGATTGGGGCACCGTGATGTCACAGAATAATCCCCGGTTTCAGCTGTACTTGATGGCTCAGAATATTAAACATCATTTCAGAATTCAAATACACACAGATATATGGCCATGAAGCACATGACCCTCATGTGCATTCAAAGATTAAATACAAGATGTATAGCTGGTGTCTGGCACAAGGTAAAGACATCACTTGGGACTCCCACATTCCCTACTGGGGTGTAGGGTTTAAGTCCTGGCTCTGGAAGGCAATAGGTGATGACTCAAGCTGCCATTCATGTGGGAGATCCAGTGTAGTTCCTGGCTCTTATCTTCACCTGGACCCAGCTTCAGCTGTTGTGGGCACCTGGGGAGTGAACCAGCAACTGCAAGACCTCTAACTATCTCTGTCTCTGTTTCTCCACCTTCCACAAAAAGATAAGCTAATTAAAAATTTAAATGGGGTCGACATTGTGGAGCAGTGGGTTAAGTCACTGCCTGCAGTGCCAGCATCCTATATGGGTGCCAGTTTGAGTCTCAGCTGCTCCTCTTCCAATCCAGCTCCCTGCTAATGCACCTGAGAAAGCGACAGAAGATGGCTCGAGTACCCGGGATCCTGTCACCCGCACGGGAGACCTGTGTGGGTGTTCCCAGGGCCCCTGGCTTTGGGCTGGCCCAGCCCCAGCCATTGTGGCCATTTGGGAATGAACCAGTGGATGGAAGATTTCTCTCTCTCTATCTCTCCCTCTTTCTGTAACACTGCCTTTCAAATAAAAATAAAGAAATAGATCTTTAGAACAAGTTGTAAAAATACAAGACATTACAGACCGCCTGAATTTGGCTCCGGGAGCTTTACTTTTCACACTGCTGGGAATTTGGGAGGGGGCACTGGCAACACCCCCGGCACAGCTGTAGCTGCCAGGTTTTCTCAGAGCTCACTGCCAGTGGAGAAAGCAGCCCCGAAAGGTCTTGCCCCACTTCCTTTGTAAAACTTACTTTATGCTGAGTGATTAAGGGAATCTAGGCATCAAGGGGGCAAGCCTTGACACCCACCCACCTCGGTGACCAAAAACGTGTCTCTGCAGAATTTCACTAAAGACTCCCCCTTCAGCTTTCAGGGTCTCTGTATCCAGGAGGGTGGATCAGGGTTTCAGGTCCTTGGCCAAGGGGGAGTGTCACCTGGTGGTGCCCAGGGCCAGGGTGACTTAGCGATGGCCATATGACGGCTGCTGGCGGAGCTCCGTGGGAGTCTGAAGTCCAGGACCCTCCCACCTGTTCCCGGGCAGGAAGCTACCTGCACCGTTAGCAGTGATTTGTTGTTATGGATTTGCTAATTTGGAGGAGGTCCTAGTTTTTAATTTAAAGACTGAATCTCAATCTTTGGGTCTCCTCTGTATGTTTTGATGGAAAAATCTTAAGTTCTACTTTGCTTTTTCGCTCTGAGGGCTAAAAGAGTTCATCCAGGAAGCAGCCACACAAGTCAGAAAGTGACGAGAGGCTGTGCTGATTGCTGTTAACTGTGGAAGGAATCGCCGTCATCTTAAGGAGATTTGGCACCAAATTAGTCTAACAGGGGAGGTGCATTCTGGGAACTTGGAATGTATCAAGTATTTTGCACTGGGGCCAGTGTTGTGGCATAGCAGGTTAAACCACTGCCTGCAATACCAGCATCCCATATGGATGCCAGTTCGAGTCCCAGCTGCCCAACTTTCAATCCAGCTCCCTGCTAATGCACCTGGGAAAGCAGCAGGTGGCCCAAGCCCTTTCGATGGTCCAAGCACCCATGTGAGAGAACTAGAAGAAGCTCCTGGTTTTGGCCTGGCCAGTCCTTGGCTGTTATGGCCATCTGGGGAGTGAACCAGTGGATGGAAGCTCACTCTCTCTCTCTCTCTTTCTTTCTCTCTCTCCCTCTCTCACCTTCAAATAAATAAAATAAACCTTTTAAAAAATATTTTGCACTGATGTTAAAGACAATTCACCCATAGAGGGAGTCCTCAAACACCAATTCCCCGTGTAGTGTGGGTCACTCCTATGCACAGGTGCTGACAGTGAATGCCAGAACTTCCGGCCCTCCTCTCAGAAAACCGCTCCGCTCAGCGATGGCTTAGGGAGCCTCCCAGCCCTGCCCCAGCCCTGCCCCAGCCCTGCCCCAGCCCTGCCACTCTGTGAGGGACGCTGCAGTGACGATGGTCACTTCACACGTTTTTCAATTCGGTGGGTTCTGTCTAGTGTCTTCCTTTGTTTTAAGGAAGCAGGGGTCTTCCACAAGTTCATGGCAAAAGCGTGTTGCGGAAAAGAAAATATGTGGATTTCAAAATTTTTTTTTGCATCTCGAGAAATTTAGTTTTCAATTCTTTTTTTCTGTGAATCTTTTGAAGTCCCTTCGTATAAAGAAATTGTTAGGAAATTTGGGTCTTGGATTTAAGATTTGGATGGAGTAATGGGTTCTGGCGTGGTTTTTCCTCTCTCCCTCTCTCTCTCTCTCTCCCTCCCTCCCTCTCTCTCTCCCTCTCTCTCTCCCTCTCTCTCCTCTCTCTTTTTCCCTGAATACAATTTTGCTTCTTGAGTTCCTTTATGATTCTGACAAAGGCTGGAAGAGGGCTCTGGAATTCATGCCACATGGACGACACGGAATTAATCAGACTTGGTATTCAAGAAATCAACTTCCCAGCTCTCCCGGAGAACACAGAATTTTAACTTTAATGGCATCCAAGGCAGAATTTGTTGTGACAAATTGCTTTATTCTGCGTTGTAGAAGCCAACAAAGCATGTGGACTGGAATCTGTAAGTTGGTTTATTATGTAGACAACTTGGGGTCCCCTTTCTTCCTCTTGTCGGGTTACCTCTCCAATGACTCGTGAGCCCCAGAAGCACCTTCCTACTTGAACGCTCCCGCCAGTGAGTTCCACCAGGGTCTGGTAAGCTTCATCGTCGCTACGTTTCTTGTAAGGACTGAATTCAGCTGCTCTAGTGAAATACGGCTCCGCGGGCCCCAGTCTTAATCAGTTGGCTATGTTTAGGTGATGCCTGACCATGTTGGCAACAGTTTTACTTAATCAAATCAATTCCATTCCTAAAATATTGCCATGCTTCCCCCCCCCTTGAATAATAAAATGGGAGGGAAAAATCTGTTTAGATCTTCTGTACTAATTAAAAAGGAGGCCCACCTGGCAGAATGGTTCATTAAAGTCAGGGGTCCTGTTCAAACCCTGTCGTAGCTCCAGCCAAAGAATCTATTGAAGTTGCACTCGTATTAAAACTCTCATTATCCAAAAGCCCCCTCTGGCTCCTCCTCTGACTTTATTCAGCGGGGCTGGTGCTGCGGCACAGCGGGTAAAACTGCCGCCTGCAGTGCCGGCATCCTACATGGCACCGTTTTGAGCCCCGGCTGTTCCACTTCTGGTCCAGCTCTCCGCTATGGCCTGGGAAAGCAGTAGAAGATGGCCCAAGTGCTTGGGCCCTGCACCCACATGGGAGACCTGGAGGAAGCTCCTGGCTCCTGGCTTCGGACTGGTGCAGCTCCAGCCATTGCCAGTGAACCAGTGGATGGAAGACCTCTCTCTCTCTCTCTCTCTCTCTCTCTCTCTCTGCCACTGTCTCTCTGTAACTCTGCCTTGCAAATAAATAAATAAATCTTTAAAAAAAAAAAAGAAAAAGCAAACCACACAATGCCACTGAGGCATCCGGTTCTGTTGCGTATTTTCCGCCTCTCTTGTATTTACGGCTCAAGTTATTTATCTGCAATGACCAAAGTGCTCAGCCTTGGAAGACCTGGGCCTTATCCTTTTGCTTTAACGCCGGCCTCGTTGGCAGTAGACCGCACTTTCCACAGGTGGCCTCAACAGTATCTCCCATCCCCTACGGCCTTCTGCACTGCGACCCTGCCACCCTTTCCATGAGAGGTGGATGTCCCTGTCCCCCTTCCCGTGGGCGTCCGCGGGCTGTGACTGCTCCGGCAGAGAATGAGGGCAGTGATGCTGTGTGACGTGGAGGCTGGCTTAGAGGGTAAGACGGCGTCCAGCTCGTGAGAACAACTTCCCCTGGGCCCTCAGTCGTCACGTCTCATTGCGGAGGCCACCGAAATGGGACGAACCCCAGCCGTCAGCCCGGGTCAGGGTGGGACGATGGGGTCAACGCAGCCCTGGTCGTAATGAGCCTTCAGCTGTGAGTGAGCTAGCCCTCATGACCTACACCATGAATCTAGGCTTCTAGGCTCCTCACCAGAGGCTCTGGGCCTCGTGGAATGGAGACAAAGGACTCCCGCTGCTCCCTGTCCAAATTCCCAGCCCACAGAACCTGTGAGAAGAATCCAAGTGCTGCTGTGTGCCCCTAAGCGCCGTAAGCAGCCACAGAAACTGGAACAGCGTTTGTTCTGCTCCTCTGGTTTTCTTTAATGTAGGACAACTTTGCATCAGACCAAAATTAAAGGAATTTTGCAAAGGCCTAAGGGAAATAAGTTTTTATAGATTAAAATTTTGTTAAAATTTATTTTCATTTTATTTTAAAGGTAGAGAGACACAGAGCAATGACAATAGTGATAGACAGAAATAAAGCCAGATCTTCCATCCACTGGTTCAGGCTCCAAATGTCCAACACAGTCAGAACTGCACCAGGCTCAAGCAAGAAGCCTGGAACTCAATCCCGGTCTCCCAGATGGGTGACAGGGACCTGCCGCCTCCGACGGTATGCATCAATGGGAAACTGGAGTCAGGGGAGGAGCCAGGACTCAAGCCCAGGTGCCCCAACATGGGATGTGGGTGTCCCGAGGTGCATCTTAATTGCTGTACCAAATGCCTGCCATGGAGTAAGTTTCAAACACACAGCATCTGTCTTTTCCCTGGAAGAAGCAGGTTTCATTAGTTACCTGGACGGGTGAATAGCAATGCCCACTGTGACTGGCCACCTCTTTGCTCCCTGTTAACTCTATAGATGACCCCTAACAATCCCAGAGATACTGAGGAGTTCAGTAACTTGTTCAATGCCCATGGGAAATAAACAGGAGAGCTGGAATTCAAATTTCCTGAAGGGGGTTGAGGGAAGGGTTAATGATCTGTGCCATTTGGAGTCTTCCTTGCCTCCAGGAATCTTCCAGTAGCTTCTACTTACGTCTCATGGGCCAGATCCTGCCCCATGGCTGACTTTATCATTAAGGAAATCTGGGGAATATGTCCATTTTAAATTAGTTGTATCTTTAACCCTCAAAAATATTCAAGAGGAGATGAGAACGGTGCCTGCCTCACTGGCTAAAATGTCAACGTGACAGGCTGGCGCCACGGCTCAATAGGCTAATCCTCCGCCTTGCGGCGCCGGCACACCGGGTTCTAGTCCCGGTCAGGGCACCGATCCTGTCCCGGTTGCCCCTCTTCCAGTCCAGCTCTCTGCTGTGGCCAGGGAGTGCAGTGGAGGATGGCCCAAGTGCTTGGGCCCTGCACCCGCATGGGAGACCAGGAGAAGCACCTGGCTCCTGGCTTTGGATCAGTGCAGTGCGCCGGCCGCAGCGGCCATTGGAGGGTGAACCAACGGCAAAGGAAGACCTTTCTCTCTGTCTCTCTCTCACTGTCCACTCTGCCTGTCAAACAAAACAAAACAAAAACAAACAAACAAAAAAAGTCAACACATAAGAAAGACACATAAGAAGGAGGCTCCCCGGGGACACTGGGACCACCGGCAGAGATTCTGCTCTGGGGAGTCCTCCCAGCTGACCAGACATGCCTCATGCCTCCTGGCTGCCTTCATCCCAGGGGATGTCCCAGCCCACGACGTCTGCTTTTTCCCAGTGGCCCTTCTGGTGCAATTCAGGGAGAGGAAGAACCCAGAGAGCCTGGACAGCTCTTCTGTTCCAGACTCCAAGAAATTCAGCTGCCTCACTGCCACGAAGGCGAGTGTTTTGTGATGTGTTGATGCGTCACAGATCACCTCGCAAACTCGGTGCTTAATGCCCTTCAGCGGGTGAGCAGGTGAGTACGAGGTGGTACGTGCAGACGATGGGGTCTCATTCCAAGGATCTTTTCAATACAAGGAAATGAGTGAGCAAAGCCATCGAAAGACTTGGAGGAAATTTAAATGCGTATCATTAAGTGAAACAAACAAAAAAAGCTAATATGAAAAGCCCCCATACTTTCTGGAGAAGAGCAGAACTATGGAGACAGCTGAAAGATCAACGGTTGCCAGGCCTTAGGAGGGAGAGAGGGACGAGCAGGTGGAGAGCAGAGGATCTTTTACTCTGTCTGATACTAGACTGGTGGCTATGTGTTCAATTATACACCTGCACAAACCCACAGAATGTACATCACCAAGAGTGCACCCTCATGTCCACAAGGGGCTTTGGTTGATAACGAGGTGTTGGTGTGGATTCAGTTCTGACAGGCACGTCCCTCTGCTGTGGGATGCTGACAGTAGGAAACTGTGTGTGCTGTGGGAGGGAGGGTTTTGGGAAAATCTCTGCACCTTCTGTTCAAATTGTGTTATTAACCCAAAGGTGCTCTAAGAAGGTACAGTTTATTAAAAACTGGCTGGCTTAAAACAACACATTCTTATCTTTTTAAAAAATATTTTATTTATTTATTTGAGAGAGAGAGTTATAGACAGAGAGAGGAAGAGGCAGAGAGAGAGGTTTTCACTCCCCAAATGGCTGCAATGGCTAGAACTGAGCTGATCTGAAGCCAGGAGCCAGGAGCTTCTTCCAGGGCTCCTACATGGGTGCAGGGGCCCAAGGACTTGGGCCATCTTCTACTGCTTTCCCAGGCCATAGCAGTGAGCTGGATCGGAAGAGGAACAGCAGGGATTTGAACCAGCACCCATATGAGATGCCGGCACTGCAGGCGGAGGCTTAGCCCACTATGCCACAGTGCCAGCCCCAACAACGCATTTCTAATATCTCAAAGTTTCTGGGAGTCAGAAATCGGGAGTGCCTTAGCTGGGCAGGGTGTTCTACCTGAAAAGCTCCTGAGTCTTCAGTTAAGATGCTGACTTGGGCTGCAGTCATTTTAAGGCTCGAACAGGCCTGGAGGATCTGCTTTGCAGGTAGCCCACTCACATGGCTGGAACAGTGATAACGGCCAGTGGAGGGATTCTCAGTTCCTTACCCAATTCCTTCTCCAGAAGGCTGTGTGGCCTTTGGGTACCTCAGCAGTGATCCAAGAAGGCACAAGTTGGCAGCGGAAGCATCTTCCACGAGCTAGCCTTGGAAGTTGCACACTCTCTTCTTCATAATATCTTGTTGGCCACACTCAACGTGGGAGGGAGTCACATAGGACATCAAGACTGATGGGGCAGGGCTGGCACCATGGCCTAGTAGGTTAAGCTTCCGTCTACGGCGTTGGCCTCGCATATGAGCGCCAGTTCAAGTCCTGGCTGCTCCACTTCTGATCCAGGTCCCTGCTGATGGCTTGGGAAAGCAGTGGAAGATGGCCTAAGTGTTTGGGCCTCAGTACCCATG
This sequence comes from Lepus europaeus, assembly GCF_033115175.1. Lineage (NCBI taxonomy): Eukaryota > Metazoa > Chordata > Mammalia > Lagomorpha > Leporidae > Lepus > Lepus europaeus. The sequence continues at coordinate 80,961,969 of NC_084836.1, forward strand.
TGAGAAACCTGGAAAAAGCTCCTGGCTCCTGGATTTGGATTGGCCCAGCTCCAGCTGTTGCATTCATTTGAGGATTGAACCAGCGGATGGAAGATCTCCCTCCCTCCCTCCCTCCCTCCCTCCCTCCCTCCTTCTCTCCCTCTCACTCTTTGCTCTCTCGCTCTATCTCTCTCTCCTTCTCTCTCTAACTCTGTCTCTCAAATAAAATAAATAAATCTTAAAAAAAAAAGACTAAGCGGGCGGGGCCAGAATTGTACCATGAGCAGTAAAGCATCACTCGTAACACAGGCATTCCATAGCAGAGCGCTGGTTTGAGTCCTGGCTGCTCTGCTTCCAATCCAGCCTCCTGCTAATGAGCCTGGAAGGGCAGTAGAAGATGGCCCATGTGTTTGGGCCCCTACTACCCACGTGGGAGACTGGCTCCTGGTTTCTGTCTGGCTCAGACCTGGCAGTTGCAAGGCATTTGATGACTGAACTAGCAGATAGAAGATCTCTCTCTCTCTCTGTCACTCTGCCATTCAAATGAATGAATTAATTGATTAATTAATAAGACAAGACGAAGGGGGCACCAGTCATTGTGGGCTTCCTTGGAGGCTGACCACCACAGTGGGTTTCTGATGTGTGAACCAACTGATTATAGTAAAGGTTTCAAGCCAAGAATTTCACCCTCCTATAAACAAAGAGTAAGATTTGAACATAAAGTGAAGTTCAGGGCTAATACTTACGAAATCAGACTTTGCCATATGGACCTCCAGGGGAGTTGGGATGCCAGGCTTGGCAACGTGCAGGTAGTGGTAAGAGCCAGGAAGAATGCCTCCTAGAATAGAGGGCAAGTTTCCACGTTTGAAGTTACTAAGGTGGGTGACAGAACCTTACTGTCACCACAGAACACACAGACATGCCTACAGGGCTCCTCAGACACGCCTACAGACACGCCTTCAGGGCTCCTCAGACACGCCTACAGACACACCTACAGACACGCCTACAGGGCTCTTCAGACACACCTACAGACACGCCTACAGGGCTCCTCAGACACGCCTACAGACACGCCTACAGGGCTCCTCAGACACGCCTACAGACACGCCTACAGGGCTCTTCAGACACACCTACAGACATGCCTACAGGGCTCCTCAGACACACCTACAGACACACCTACAGGGCTCCTCAGACACGCCTACAGACACACCTACAGACACGCCTACAGGGCTCCTCAGACACGCCTACAGACACGCCTTCAGGGCTCCTCAGACACGCCTACAGACACGCCTACAGGGCTCTTCAGACACGCCTACAGACACACCTACAGACACGCCTACAGGGCTCCTCAGACACACCTACAGACACGCCTACAGACATGCCTACAGGGCTCCTCAGACACGCCTACAGACACGCCTACAGGGCTCCTCAGAATTCCCCACTAGAGCACTGCTAATAGCAAAGAGCCACCTGGGACGGTTGGGCATTACACATTAGCCATAACAATGTGCAAATGACAATATACCCCATACAACAGCCCCTGATGCTCCGACAAGCACCACGCTGATCCTGTGTGTCCTGCGATTCCTCCTAGCTCCGGGCACCCTAACCAGTCACTGCTAAAATCAGATCAAGACCTTCAGAAGCCTTAAAATGCTGCAATTCTGTTCCCATCCAATGTTGATAGGGGATAGCTAGAGTAAGGCCACAGGCTGGAAACCACAAGCCCCCTGCCCTAGGTAATCCTATACGCCTACCTGTCAAATGCCCTCGTTCCCAGATGGACCTCCCTTCAGTTGGGACCTGGGATGGGAGGTGCCATGTAGCCACTCCCCTTCCGACCTTATAAAAGAGGCCTGCAACTAGGGGGGTCTTCTTTTCATCAGAGACCAGGACAACAGGAGGCACTGAAGGTGCCCTCTCCCTCCCCTCCCCGCCCCTTTTCTCCCTGTGGCCCACTCCACTCCTCAACAATGCTCAGGGGTGTGTGTGTGTGTGTGTGCATTCTCACCTTTTACATAAGCTATCACCTTGTATACCATTTCTGTGCTGTACTTAGAATGCTTCTCTTAAGTAAAAAGCAAGAGCCTGGAATAAAATTAAGCCCCACCTCTCTTACTTCACCATCGTTCTCCCAACATGTAGCCAACACACTAACAAAATTAAACTTTACAAGAGAAAACGGACAACGTTCTTTGTTCAGTGCTTTGGAAAGCTATCATGATCAAATTATTAGTTTTTTTTTTGTTTTGTTTTGTTTTTTTTGCTGGAGTCGGAGTCTGATCTATCTGGTCTGGTCTCTGATATGCCATGTTCTCCTGCTGGCTCAGAGTCGGCTTCTCTCCTAAGGGTCTCATCCAGGAGAAGCACAGCAGGATCTCTCTGAGTTAGACAGAGACAAGGGCTGCAACGTGGGCTTTTGTCTCTTTGGTCTGCTATTCTGTTTGCTGGATTAGGGTCCACAGACATCCTAGGGGCCTATGTGTAGCATGGGGTGTTGGTTCATGAACACCCTGAAAATGAGCATGCAATTTTATAACTGTGTGCATTTCTCTGGTAGAAGGTCTCCAAATAATCAAAGATGCCATTTTCAAAGGTGTCACCCCCAAATATGAAGGAGCCCCGGGTTGTACTTACGAAATCCTCTCCTGAGGGGCTCACAAGGCTTAGGGCATACAAGTGGGCTGTTTTACAACTGTCAAGTGGTTGAGCTTCTCCACCAGAGAGCAGGCTGAGGCCCGGGCTGCCTGGAAGGGTCTCCTTATGTCTGAACGTTCAGTGGGAATGGAACTTTAGGGAAGGCTCAGAGCAAACTCTCAGACCTCCCGGTTGGGGGTGGGGGTCACTGGTCACTCCGTAGTCTGCTTTCCTATCCTCAGACTGGAGACCACAAATGTGGTCCATAAAAATGCTCACAATGCAAAGATCCATGATAATCACAATGCCAAGGCCAGGTTCATCACAAATGCTTTAGAAATGAGCTGGACTCTCCTCCCTCTCTGTGGCAATCCCTTGAGGGATGGGGGAACTGCCTCACCACCCCCAGGGAAACTCAGAGGCTGACCCAGACCCAGCGGTTGGCTCCATCCAGGCGGGGAAGACGGCCTGCACACACACCTTTGATCTTGGCCCCTTTGTACATGGGGATGAGTCGGTCCAGATCCGCAGGTGGTTCCGTCACGGGCTCAAGGGTTGGATCGAAGAGATTGAGCATGGCCGCTGCCAGCTGAAAGCCAATTTCTTTGGAGCTGAAGTTACTGTGAGTCCACTCGTTGGAGTAATATCTGTTGGAGAATTTGGTGAGGGAGCCAGCGGCTCTGATGGCTATGTCGTTGGTGTGGAAGTTGGTGTCAATCACCAGTCGGCCATCATAGACCAGACAGGCATCGTTGAGGGCTTTAAATGTTTCGTAATCCACGTTCTTCTCACAGAAGCTGAAGAACATCTATAACGCAAACAACCACATCATTACTTTCCAGCACTCTCCATTCTGCCTCCCCAAGAGTGCTGAAGATTCTCCAGGGAGTTTTTTTTATTTGGGGCACCAAAACATCTGTGTGTGTGTGTGTGTGTGTGTGTGTGTGTGTGTGAGAGAGAGAGAGAGAGAGAGAGAGAGAGAGAGAGAGAGAGAAAGAGAGATTGACTGAATGATTGTATTTGGCATTAAGAACAAGTTCAGATCATCCAATGGCACTTCTATAAATCACTCAATTTACACCCAGTGGAAAGACGGATGCCAACCAGACCAAATTTATTTTCCCTGTAAGAAGGGTTACATTTGTAGAGCCTCCACATCTTATCAATTTCCTACATTTCAAGTGCCCTAGCTCAGCCTTCTTCCTATGTCTGGCACTTAGTACTCTAGGGTCTTCTTGCACCCTCCCATCGCCCCACTCCCAGCTTTTCTAACACAGCAGGCTTGCCCTGCAGGACACTCCAGAAGGGACCAGAGCCTCACCCACCTCCACACCTGCCAGGGCTCCTGTCTTCCTGCTTCCTGTCCCGGCGGCTGGATAGCAGCCTACCCAGCACCCACACCGAAGCTCTACTCTGAATATTGAATCTTTCTGTCTCCCTACACCCTTTTTCCCCCTCTCCCTACTCCTGTATCATGTTTATAAAAATATCTTTGCACCCACATAAAACACAGAAAGGTATTTAATTTGAATTTAAATTATGTCAAAATAGTGCCATCAACCGCTGAGCCCTTACACTTGTTCAGAAATCCCCTTCAGAATCCCCACAAAAGTCCTTCTACCTACCAGTTTTCTTGTCCTAAGTAAGCCTATTTTTTTTGTTAAGTAGCATATTAAATATGCTATTTCTTGTTTGGGGGTTTTAAAAATTGTTAGCATCATAATATATTATAATAGAATTTATTTATACTTATTTGATGTAGGCAGACATAATTTTGGATGTACCTAGGGTACAGGAGTTTGAACAGTAAACTAAAAATTGAATAAGCAGGGGCCGGCGCTGTGGCATAGCAGGTAAAGCTGCCACCTGCAGTGGTGGCATCCCATTTGTGTGCCGGTTAGAGTCCAGGCTGCTCCACTTCTGATCCAGCTCTCTGCTATGGCCTGGGAAAGCAGTGGAAGATGGCCCAAATCTTTGGGCCCCTGCACCTGCATGGGAGACCCAGAGGAAATTCCTGGTTCCTGGCTTCAGATTGGCATAGCTCCGGCCATTGCGGATGGAAGACTTCTCTCTCTGTCTGCCTGCTTCTGCCTCTCTGTAATTCTGCCTTTCAAATAAATAAATAAATCTTGAAAAAAATGAATAAACAAATCAGACAGTGACTTCACAAACATCATTTATTAAATGTACTCAGGCGAGACACACTTGTTATGTCAGGCACTATGCAAGGCCCCAACAATATCTTGATAAAAGGAAAAAAAAATCTTAGGAGCTTACAATCAAACTGGATAGATGAAAGCTAACAAAAATGGAGAGACTATCTTGAGAGCCAGGGTAACTGGTGTCTAACCTGGCTGGAGGCCAGACCACTCACAGGGGACTAGGCAGGTTTTGGTGAGGCCTTCATGTGAGGTCAAAACAACAAGTGAGTTCTGTCTCTGGGCTGGCAGTGGAACACCCATGGCTAATGCTGCCACTGGTAATAACCACACTGTGACAATAGCTCCTGGACGATTCAGATGAGGTTTCAAAGCAGACAGGCTGGGTAAGGCATTAAAGTCTGGAGCTACGACCAGCATGGGGGGAATGCCCCATATTCTGGAGGCTTTTTAAAGAGAGTAGGTTGAGGGCCCAATGCTGTGGCATAGCAGGTAAAGTTGCTGCCTGCAGTGCCAGCATCCCATATGGACACTGGTTTGAGTCCCAGCTGCTCCACTTCTGATCCAGCTCTCTGCTATGGCCTGGGGAAGCAGTATAAGATGGCCCAAGTCCTTGGGCCCCTGCATCAGTGTGAGAGAGCTGGAGGAGGCTCCTGGCTCCTGCCTTTGGATTGGTGCAGCTCTGGCCATTGCAGCCAATCGGGGAGTGAACCAACAGATGGAAGAACTCTCTCTCTCTCTGCCTCTCCTCTCTCTGTGTAACTCTTTCAAATAAATAAATAAATCTTTTAAAAATCATAAAATAAAAACAAAAAAGAAGGTGGGTTGTAGTCATTTTATACTCAACTGAAAGAACAGATACAATAAAACAGAAAAGAGTTAGTGAACTTGAAGTCACATCAATAGAAATTGCCCCGTTTGAAGAACAGGAGGAGAGAGGGGGGGATGAAAACGAATGGACAGAATCTTACAACGTCAGGGCCACTGAAAAATCTACCACATATAATTAGGACCCCAGAGGGACAGGGCTGAGAAACAGTGGCTAAGAACTTGCCAAAATTTAGTGAGAGTTGTACATCTGTACGACTCAGTGAACCCCAAGCAAGACGAATTCAAGAAAACAGATCATGCCTAGAGACATACTAAACACAGAACCCACACAGCATCAGACTGTTGAAAACCAAAGCTAAGGAGAAATCCTGAAAGACTCAGTTTAAATGACACATGACAGACAGGGGAACAAATGTTTCGAATGACGACAGATTTTTAAACCAAAACGCATGGGTGCCAGAAGATGGTCGAGAAACATCTTCAAAGTCCTGTGTTGGGGGGAACCCCCGAAACTATCAGCCCAGAATTCTACACCCAGTTAAAACACCCTTCCACAATGAAGGCAAAGTATCTTCAGAATGTGTTCTGTACAAGAAATGCTGTAGGAATAGATTGCTTAGATTTTTGTGAATGAATACAGACCAACAAATTGGAAAGTATCTGGATACACATAAAATTATTTTTTCTCATTAAAATATATATGGTTATTTAAAACAAAAAATTATAAAACTGCCTTATTGATTTTTTAATGTGAATAGATATAATACATGTGATGATGTATACCAAGACTAATAAAGGTACAAGGTTTTTAACGTTTTTCTACATTTTTATGTGGAATGGTGCAATAGTAACTGTATCACATGTGAATGACTGCTGATATATATATAGTCATATATATATATATATCCATATTCTTTATATGCTCACAAAAAAGGTCTACACACCTAGATATAAAACAAACCTCAATAAATCTTAAAGGACTGAAATAATAATGAACACATTCTCTGGTCACAGCAAAAGTGAAATAGAAATCAATAAAAATATGCTATCCACAGGGTGGACCTTGTGGCACCACAGGTTCAGCAGCTGCTTGCGTCACCCACGTCCCATATCAGAGTGCTGGTTCAAGTCCTGGTTACCCTGCTTCTGATCCAGCTCCCTGCTAATGTGCCTGGGAAACGAGCAGAAGATGACCCAAGTACTTGGACCCAAGTACATGGGAGACCTGGATGGGGTTCCTGGCTCCTGGCTTCAGCCTGAACCAGCCTCATCTATTGTAACCATTTGGGGAGTGAAACCAGAGGATGGAAGATTCCTCTCTTCTCTCTCTACACCCCCCCCCCCAACTTTGCCTTCTAAAGAAACACACAGGTGCTGGTGCTGTGGCACAGTGGGTTAACATCCTGGCCTGAAGCGCCAGCATCCCATATGGGCGCCAGTTCTAGTCTCAGCTGCTCCATTTCTGATCCAGCTCTCTGCTGTGGCCTGGGAAAGCAGTAGAAGATGGCCCAAGTGCTTAAGTCCCTGCACCCACATGGGCGACCTGGAAGAAGCTCCTGGCTCCTGGCTTTGGATCGGCACAGTTCCGGCCGTTGCAGCCAATTTGGGATGAAATAATAATGAATACATTCTCTGATCATAGCAACAGTGAAATATAAATCAATAAAAATATGCTATCCACAGGGTGGACCTTGTGCCACCACAGGTGAAGTAGGATGGAAGACCTCTCTCTGTTTCTCTCTCTGCCTCTGCTCTCTCTCTGTAACTCTGACTTTCAAATAAATAAATAAATCTTTAAAAAAGAGAAACAAATACACATTTCAAAAGATGCTATTTAGGAAAACCTCAAGTATTGGGGAATTAAAGAATACACTTCTAAATAGTTCAAGGGTCAAAAAAGAATAAGGGAGACAAGAAAGTATTTTGAACAAAATGATAAATGAAGATTCAACATACTGAAACGTGGTATACAGCTTAGATGCTTATATAAACTAGTCACCTAAGGTTCTGCCTTAAGGAATTAGAGAAAGAAAGGCAAAATACATACCAATCAAACAGAAAGAAGAATATAATTATTATGAACAGATACTGATGGGAGAGCAAAGTGATAGATAATAGAGAAAATGAACCAACTCAAAAAGCTGGTTCTTAGAAAAAAAATCAATAAAACCAACAAACTACTGTCTAGACAAACAATGACAGAGTGCGAGAGAGAAAAGTAACTGACACAATTCACGAACATCAGAAAGAAATGAGGGGTCATTACTACAGACCCTGGATGTTAAATAGATAATAAAGTAATATATGAAAAACCTTGATGCTGACAAATTTTACCAATTTAAATAAAATGAATAAATCTCTTGAAAAATACCACTTACCAAAATTGACAAGAAAAGCATAAAAATCTGAAAAGCCTTCTATCTAGTAAAGAAATTGAATGTTATCATCAACTTTATTACAACACAAACTTCACGCCCAGATTGTTTCATTGGTAAATTCTATCAAATACTCAAGGAGGAAGTAATGCAACTCCTTAACAAGCTTTTTAGAAAATAAGGGGAGAGCGGCAAGATGGCGGAATAGGAAGGGAGCACATTGATAGTTCAGCAAGACACACAGGTTAATAAAAGTGGAGATACTGCAGGGTCATGGAAGAGTAGGGGAAGAAACAGCAGCAGAAACTCTTCTGGAACTAGTGATTCACAGTGGACCTGCGTGGAGAGCGTGGAAGCCCGAGTTCGGGACACCAGCGGCAGACTCAACGCACCAGCGCTGGAACGCGAGGTGAGCCGAACCTCAATAGCCCGAGACACCAGCGGGCAAGCGGAAAGAGGAGACTAGAGGGAACGAGGCTTGAAACTCCGTGGGGAAAAGTTCACCAGGCTAACTAGAAGAGAGAGAGGAAAAAAATAAAAAAAAGCGACCGATACGGACACAAGTTTCTCTCTCTCCGCTCACCTCTCAAAGGCGAGCAAGACAGAGCAGGCGCCATTTTGGACATACGTCATAAGCAGGGCGACCTCAGGTCTGCACCGGCCCTGAGCCTAGCAGAAAAACCTGACTCTGGGGGGAGGGGTGAAATAACAGGAGATTAGCATCTAACTTGGCAATCCAGTGGGAGACTGCAGGAGAATTGGAGCCCACACTGAGGGCAGCACAGATTCCCTGTGTGGTCCTTGGGAAAGAGCTTCCGATCTCTGGCTCCTGTGGGTATATCATTCACCTGCTAACTACCTCCAATTACGTTCAGCTGTGCGGAATTACTTCCCTTTTGAATCAAAAAAAAAAAAAAAAAAAAAAAGAGAGAGATTTACCACGCCTAACCTGGGAGTGTCATCTTTGACACACCCTCAGCCCTGAGGAACCAAACACAGCTCTCAGTCCACACTTATCTCAAGCCTGTAAGGCTCCACCGAAAGCAGACAGTCCACTTAATATAGAGCCTTAGTGTAACAAGAAAAAACACCACAGTGAAGAAACCAAATATCTCCAACATGCCATACAACAAACACAAAAACCGAGGTAACAAGAACAAGGAAGACACTATGACGCCCCCAAATGAAAAAGACACCCCAATTCAAGATTATGAAGATGATGAGATAGAAGAAATCCAAGAAGCAGACCTCAAAAAATTGATAAGAACATTAAGAAGTTCTCAAAAACAAATTCTTGAACTACAGAAATCCTTCATGGACAAGACAGAAAATCTCTCTCGTGAAAATGAGATATTAAGGAGGAATCAAAATGAAATGAAACAACTAGTAGAACATGAAACTGTGATAGTCACAAAAAACCACAATGAAATGAAGAACTCAATAGATCAAATGACAAACATATTAGAGAGCCTTAAAAACAGAATGGGCAAAGCAGAAGAGAGAATATCAGACTTAGAAGACAGAGAACAGGAAAGGAAACAGGCAAACCAAAGAAAAGAAGAAGAAATTAGAAATCTAAAAAATATTGTCGGGAATCTACAGGATACTATTAAAAAACCCAACATTCGGGTTCTAGGAGTTCCTGAAGGCATGGAGAGGGAGAAAGGATTAGAAGGCATTTTCAGTGAGATACTAGCAGAAAATTTCCCAGGTTTGGAGAAGGACAGAGGCATCTTAGTACAGGAAGCTTATAGAACCCCTAATAAACATGACCAAAAGAGATCCTCACCACGACACATTGTAATCAAACTCACCACAGTGAAACATAAAGAAAAGATTCTAAAAGGTGCAAGAGAGAAACGTCAGATTACTCTCAGAGGATCTCCAATTAGACTCACAGCAGACTTCTCATCAGAAACCCTACAAGCTAGAAGGGAATGGCGAGATATAGCCCAGGTACTAAGAGAGAAAAACTGCCAGCCCAGAATATTATATCCTGCAAAGCTCTCATTTGTGAATGAAGGTGAAATTAAGACTTTTCATAGCAAACAGAAACTGAAAGAATTTGTTGCCACTCATCCTGCCCTGCAAAAGATGCTTAAAGAAGTGTTACACACAGAAACACAGAAACATGATCACCAATATGAAAGAAGGTAAAGGAAGGAAACCTCACAGCAAAAGATCACAGGAAGCTCAATTTCTCTTTGACATAGAATTAAACTCTGATGCTCTGTTAAAGCAATGTGTTAAAGTAATCTAAAAACAAAAAGCAATTCAAATCAATTGGCAGTCTACAAAAAGAGTTAAAGATTTTAAAAGCTATTATTAAAATTGCTATATTGGTCTATTATGCTATGTTATATGTGTGTACATATTGTATGTCCACATAGGAAATTTTATTAAGAGTTTTATTTTAAATGGCTTATAGATAAGATTGTCCATAAATTTAAGCTGCTAAAATCAATCAAAGATACATTTTAATTTGTGTGACCTGAATCTGTGTATCATATGGTTTAAACTTGTTGGTAGAAAGAAACTAAAAACATTTTATATGGTTGTGCTTCAGTTTACTGGTTAAACAAACTACACCATGTTAGATATTTAAGAGGTGTTTTCAAATACATGATTCTTAAAATTTATAGAAGGCATTGGACCTTCTGGTAAATGTTTTCTTAAGTTGTTATCTAATGGTTGAAACTGTTTGCTAAGTATTCATGTAATATTGCTATTGTCAGCAAGCGATCTAGGACTTGCTCCCTCATTTCTCTATTCTAAGCCCAACTTGTTCTTTCATTTCTCTATTCTCTTCAAGGTAGGAAACTAATTCTATTATGAAGGAATCTGTAGGACGCACAATTTAATCTTTAGACCTTAGAAAAGAGATGGCTAACATTTTTCTGGAATAGCATAGCCAAAATAAGAACTTAAATAATAATCTCATAGCTAGATTCACTTCGCCATCAGTGAAGTATACAGTAAGTAGAAAAAAACCTCCCTTTCAGACCAAAGGGAAAGAAAGTTTTAAAGTGAGAATATAATTTTCCTCATGGGCATTGTCTACCTTAGAAAAACTACTACAGAACAAGCCTGTGACTATAGACTTGTAGTTCAGGCCACCGAAGATTAGAGATGGGACTTGGGCACTTCCTTGACTTGCATCCTCTGGTCTGCTTGAACACAAACCAGGAGGAAAAGAAAGCTAGGCATCAGAAGCAATGGGTGGCAGGCCCATTAATGGCTGATCTGTACAGTGATCTGCCCTCAAGGAGACCCAACAGGCCAGTCCACTGCAGTGGCTTTCAAAGTGGTAAGCCTGGGCTTCAGCAGAAGTCAGCTTGTGAAGAGCCCTGGCAGCTCTGCCAAGAGTTGGATCACTGGAAATGGACCTGCCCTGGAGTCGAAGGATGCCCAGGTCAGAGCCACAGATCTTATTGGCTCTAAGCTGAAAAGCCCTTCACTCAGCCCAACTTCCAAAGTGACCACTGCAGCTGAGGGGATGGTCAAGTAGGGTCAGCAACATTGCAGGCAGAACTGTAAATTTCTTGTTAGAGATGCCCCCTGCCTTTACCTGCCAGCTCTCCTCCCAGGCCAGCCAAGTAATGAAAGTCAACAGAGTGCCTTCCCCTAGGAGGTTCACACCTCCCTTAGGATATACCCCATGTGAAGAGATAGATAGGTCTGGGCCTCTTAACTTACAAGGCCTAAAGCCCAACAGATTATTATCAAGCCCCTTCTATCAGGTTCTATTTGCCTCTCAATCAGAAAACTTAATTGTAGCTTAGACAGCACCTTTCTTAGCTCCTCTAATAATGACTCTGTCCTTTCTTCTAGACCCTGTCTAGCACACTTGGGCCTCATTCCTTTGTAATCATAACCTCTACTCTACCACCAATGGCTCTACTCCCAACCTGTGTGTACTGATGGTCCTCTTCCCCACTTAATGCTGTATAATTGTTCAAACCTGGTAAATGCCACTCTTAGGATCATTGGTTACTATCCTCACTCTATCTTTTATGACCTTGTCTAAATATGATCAGAGTCGGCAAACTTGGAAGGCTTCCATAGCCTTGGCAACTCATGACGACAGCCTAGGGTGGTTACTGGCGCCATAAACTAGAGTGTCAATTTGTTGGGTCAACAACAGGAGCCACTGTGTACTTGCTCCTCATGTGGGATCTCTGTCTTTAATGTGCTGTACATTTTGATTTAATGCTATAACTAGTACTCAAACAGTATGTTTCACTTTGTGTTTCTATATGGGTGCAAACTGTTGAAATCTTTATACTAAATTGATCTTCTGTATATAAAGAGAATTGAAAATGAATCTTGATGTGAATGGAAGGGGAGAGGGAGCAGGAGAGGGGAGGGTTGTGGGTGGGAGGGAAGTTATGGGAGGGGGAAGCCATTGTAATCCATAAGCTGTACACTGGAAATTTATATTCATTAAATAAAAGTTAAAAAAAAAAGAAAATAAATTAGGAACATTGCCTAAATTATTTTATAAGGCCAACAAAGTCTGAAACCAAAACCTTACGAGTCTATAATACACAGAAAATTACAGGTGAATATTCTTCATGAATATAGTTGCAAATGCAGTTGAAAAAATTAAAACATATTCTGGATAAAATTCAATATACAGAAGGATAATACATCATGATGAACTAGGGTTTGTTCCAAAAATGTAAAACTGCCTAAGATTTTGAAAAATCAATCCATGTAATTCACTGTATTAATAGAAGGAAGGAGAAAAGGATATGACTTTAAGGGGATTGGAAAACTCACTTGACAAAGTTCAACAGCCTACAAACAAACTGGGAATGAAAGGTTCCTGCCTCAATCTGATTAAAGATTCCAAAGAAAAGCCCACAGCCAAGCACCTATTTAATGGCCAAAGCCTGAAATATCTCTCCTGAAATCTGGAACATGGCAAGAATGCCTATTTTCCCCACTTCCATTTAACACTGCATGACTGGAGGTCCTGACAATGAAATAAAGCAAGTAACTGAAATAAAAGGTCTCAATATCAGAAGCAAAAAGACCCTCTATTTGCATGATGTGTCTATGTTTCAAGAACCACTACCAGAACCAAAAGTTAAAAATCCATTTATAATAATAGCTCAGACACTTTATACCTATGGCCAATAAGCACATGACAATATGACCACTATCATTAATTATCTGGAAAGCATAAATTAAAAACACAAGGATGCACCATGGCACACCCACAAGACTGGCTGCAATTAGGAAGACTGACAATACTAAGCGCTGCCAATAACGCAGAAATTGGAACTTTCACACACTGCTGGTGAAATGCAAAATGGCACAGCTAACTCTGGAGAGGAGTATGGCAACTTCTTAAGAAGATAATTGCTCACCTGCCCTACAACCTAGCCATTCTTTTTTTACGATTTATTTATTTAAATAAATAGTGGCAGAGTTATATACAGTGAGAGAGTGAGAGACACACAGAGAGAGGTCTTCCATCCGTTGGTTCACTCTCTAGATGGCTGCAATGGCCAGAGCTGCACCGATCCAAAGCCAGGAGACAGGTGCCTCCTCCGGGTCTCCCATGCGGGTACAGGGGCCCAAGGACTTGGGCCATCCTCCACTGCTTTCCCAGGCCATAGTAGAGAGCTGGATCGGAAGAGGGGCAGCCAGTACTAGAACCAGCGCCCATATGGGATGCCGGCGCCACAGGCAGAGGATTAATTACTGTGCCTCGGCGCCGATCCCCAACCTAGCCATTCTTTAGGCATATAGTCCAGTGAAATGAAAACATGCCTTACACAAGGTCATGTATAAAAATGTACATGGGAGGCAAAGGAATAGACAAAATGTGGTATATCCATACAATGGAATACTATTTAGTGATACAAAGGAATGAACTTTTGACATATGGGACTATGTGGAATCTCAAAGTCTGTATATTGAGTAAAAGAAGCCAAATTTAAAATAAATACTGTATAATGTAAGATTCAAATTATAACAATGGTGGTTTAGCAGGCACAGACCACTTATGACACCATTTGCAGGTACATGCACCGTGACACCAACTGTTCAGCTTCCTAGGGCTGCTACAACACACCAGCACTCACTGGGTATCTCAGGACAACAGACGTTTACTCTGTTACAGTTCTGGAGACGAGAAATCTGAAATCAAAGCATTGGCAGGGCTGTGCTCCCTCTACAAGCTTTAGTGAAGAAACCTGCCTTTCCTCTTAGTTTCTGGTAGCTCCTGGCAGCCCTTGCTGTTCCGTGACTTGCAACTACATCACTCTGACCTCTGCCTCCATCGTCACCTGGCCTCTTCATTGGTATCTGCTCTGTGTCACCAAATCTGTCGCCACACTGGAACACCAGTCATTGCTCCGCCCTGACCTAGGATGACCTTTTCTTTACTTGACTATGTCTGACTTATTTCCACATAGAAGCACATGGGGGTTAGGACTTCAGTATACCTTTCAGGAGGACATAATCCAGTGTGGGGAGACCCACAATGCAACCACTGTGGTCAAGATAATGAACGCACTCATTCCCACCAGAAGTTGCCAAATGCCCTGCCTAGCGCTGCCCGATGCAGACAGTTAGAGGGGTCCACACCAGACTTGCCCTTTCCCATTCCTCCTCTCTCACAAGTGCTGACTGTGGGCCGGACGCGCAGGACAATCGGAGAGTTCCCAGGCTGCAGTGTGTCACCGGTGGTGGCCATCCCTTGTTATGTAAGGCAGCAGAGGGGATCTGCCAGCAAACAGGCCCACGTCCGACCCCCGCTGCTGCAGGACGACGTGTTCGCGGGAAGGTGTACTTGCTCAACGCAATGGAGGGTATTTGCAAGATGTTTTTGGCCGTGGTTTTGACTCTAATCTGAACACGGGAACACAGGTCAGAGGCACCTCGAAAGCCTCTATTCAATGGAACATGTTGGGAGGTTTTCTCAGACTTCTGCCCCTTAAGCAGGGCACGTGCTCTCCTCCAGACATCCCCCAGGATAAACTTGGCAATCCTCCATGATCATTTTTTTTGGGAGTGAGGTGGAATTTGGGAAAAAAAATTTTGATTTTTTTTCTAACTTCAGTAGATACTATGATGTACATCTGTAGATGATTCACTTTTAAAAGGTGGGGAGGGGGAGGGGAGTGGTGCTGTAGTGTAGCAGGTAAAACGGCAGCCTGCAGTGTTGGCATCCCAAATGGGTGCCGGTTCAAGACCTGGCTACTCCACTTCCAATCTAGCTCCCTGCTAATGTGCCTGGGAAAGCAGTAGAAGATGACCCAAGTTCTTGGGCACCTGTACCCACAAGGGAGACCCAGAAGAAACTCCAGGCTCCTGGCTTTGGATTGGCCCAGCTCCAGCCATTGTGGCCATTTGGGGAGTGAAACAGCAGATGAAAGACCTCTCTTTCTGTCTGTTAACTCTGCCTCTCAAATAAATAATATTTTTTTTAAAAAAGATGGAATCGAAGTTGTCGGCCTTTTTCTCTGCTATAGCCCTAACACCTAGGACAGAGCCTGGGACTTAGCAGATGTTCAATAGATTTTACGGAATGAATGAACCAAAGAGCAGGATACGAAAATTCCCATGGATCTCAAGATTCAGTGAAAGATTCCAGAGAACTTTCTTTTGCGGTTATTGTTTGTTTCGTGCCCCCTCTCTAGACTTGAGTTTGAACGGGTGGTAGTGAGTCACCATCCACAACTTTTCTTAGAATTTTGCTCGGAATTGCTCCCCCTGCAAGTGGTCTGTCCATTGGGTGTTAACTGGCATTTTTTTTAAAAAAAGATTTTATTTATTTGTTTGAGAGGCAGAGTTATAGACAGAGAGAGGGAGGCAGAGAGAGAGAGAGAGAGGTCTTCCATCCACTGGTTCATTCCACAGATGGCTGTAATGGCCAGAGTTGGGCTGATCAAAGCCAGGAGCCAGAAGCTTTTTCCAGGTCTCCCACAAGGGTGCAGGGGCCCAAGCACTTGGGCCATCTTCTACTGCTTTTCCAGGCCATAGCAGAGAGCTGGATTGGAAGAGGAGCAGCTGGGACTAGAACCGGAGCCCATATGGGATGCCGGCACTGCAGGTGGAGGCTGAGCCTGCTATGCCACAGCGCTGGCTCCTAATTGGCATTCTTTATTACGGTTACTCACCCAAGCCCTTGACCTACCCAGCTCAGCTACTCACACAGATCTCAGCCTTTCCTTTGTGTGGGTGCATAGACAGGCCCCTTCACTCTCTCCCTGAGGGCTTCTACTCATCTGAGTTAAAAACTCAGAGGAAACACCCAAAAGAAAAATCTCTCTTGCTCTTAATTATCTATCTACCTACCTATCATCTTGTCTATCTACGTGTGTGTTCAAAGTCTCTATGCTCTTTTCGGAATCTTCGAGCTCATCGGCAGCTCAGACCTTGGTGCCCTGTTGCTTGGCCTGGGATCCCAGCACCATCTCTGACTGGAAGCCACAGTGTCCTCAGCCATGACATGGGGACACTTCCCTTTGTGGAGCTGTGCTGATGAGGCGACAGAAGGTACTGCAAGCACGCAGTGCCTTCGGGAACATGGCTCTTGGCAAATGGGAGTGCTCCTCAAGTCTTGGCCATAGTGCCTTGGCTCTAGCAAATAGAATTCAGTGGAAGTGGGGCAGGTGCTGTGGCACAGCGGGTAAAGCCACTGCCTGCAGTGCCAGCATCCCGTATGGGCACCAGTTCCAGTCTCAGCTGCTCCACTTCTGATCCAGCTCTCTGCTATGGCCTGGGAAAGCAGAGATGATCCAGGTCCTTGGGCCCCTGCACCCATGTGGGAGACCTAGAAGAGGCTCCTGGCTCCTGGCTTTGGATCAGCACAGCTCTGGCTATTGTAGCCATTTGGGGAGTGAACCAGCTGATGAAAGATCTCTCTCTCTCTCTCTGCCTCTCCTTCTCTCTGTGTAACTCTTTCAAATAAATAAATCAATCTTTTTTTAAAAAAAGAATTCAGTGGAAGTAATGTTGCTTAACTTTTGAGGCTAGGTCATAAAAGGTGACATGGTCTCTCTCTCTCTCTCCCCCTTTGCTCTTATAAGCAAACCACCATGCTGTGAGGAAGCCCAGCCCCAGAAAGGGACCATTTCTAAGTGCTCTGGCTGCAGTCTCAACTGAAGCCGCCCTCTGCATCAATAGCCAGGGTGAGTGAAGATGCCTTCTAGGGAGCCAGCACTGTGGCATAACAGGTAAAGCCACCACCTGCAACGCTGGCATCCTGTATGGGCACTGGTTCAAGTGCCAGCTGCCCCACTTCTGATCCAGTTCCCTGCCAATGCACCTTGAAAAGCAGCGGCAGATGGCCCAAGCGCTTGGGCCCCTGCACCCATGTGGGAGACCCAGAAGAAGCTCCTGGCTCCTGGCGTCGGCCCAGCCCAGCCTCCAGTCATTGCATCCATCTGGGGAGTGAACTAACGGATGGAAGATCTCCCTTCTGTTTCTGTCTCTCTCTTTAACTCTGCCTTTCAAATAAATAAAATATATATATTTTTTAAAAATATGACTTCCAGATGACCCCAGCCCCATTAGCTCCGACTTCCATGGCAAGCCAGACCCTGAGTGAGAACTTCGCAGCTGAGCAGGGTCAAAGCCCCAGACAAGCAGAAATCTAGCAACAATAAATGACAGCTGTTGCTTTAGTCCATGGAGTGCGGAGTGGCTTGTTACTCAGCAAGAGACAACCCTTAACAGAAAACAAAACCCAGGTTTAGGAATCTGCTGCCTGCAACCTTCCGCACGCCCCAGTCCCAGGGAGGGGATCACTGGTCCTGGCCGGTGAGTGAAGCTCGCGACTTACAGAGCATGGAAGTCTGAAAGGCTTGGTCTGCGTGGTGAAGGAGGCGCTGCAGATGGGGTCCGGGTAACGGCCCTCGTTCCACTGCGCCAGGATGGCGTCCTGGTGCACGGTCACGCCGGCTGCCCTGAGCGCCCCGTCCACTGCGCTTTCCACCGAGTAGTTGTTGAGGCAGGTGATGGTGGAGGCGGTGGGGGGCTGCACGAGGTGGATGCAGGAGCCCTTCACGCCCAGGTGTAGCAGTGTTTCCACGGTGGTGTAGGTGTCAATTGTGTTTCCATAGACAATGACGTTCCCTAGGAAAGGAGGGGATCCGCTGAGACACGCAGCCCAGAAATCCAAAAAACCTTATTAGTCAAATGCTAATAATGCCGGGTTGCTCCCTCTGACCCTCTCATCTTTCAGCTGCAGGAAGCCAGCGGTGTTACCTAGCAACGGTGACCAAGATAATTTAGCAAAGAATTGGCACAAAACATCCCACAAAGTAGTCAAGTACTTTTAGCGCAGAAGTAGGACATTCATTCATGTTCCTATAATTTGAAAGTTGAAATTATGCCGAATGAAATGGTCTAGGATAAAACCTTTTATCTTGTTTTTGTTCCCTCTCTGCTGTACTTATTAAGGAAACAAAATTACTGAAGTTTGCAAAAACACAAGTTCTAAGAGATGAAAGAGAAGACAACAGTAAAAAAAAATATTCGTGCACAGGATGCTGTGTTCTTATTTTAGTATTTAAATTCTTAACTGGGTGGATTTCGAGGAAGTCTTTATTTATGGAGAGTTAAGGACTAGAACGTTCTGCTTTTTGGTATATACTTTTATAAATATTCAAATTCCGAGTCTTAGAATTTAATGTGTCAGGCCGGCGCCAGTGGCTCACTTGGTTAATCCTCCGCCAGCGGCGCCAGGATCCCATATGGGCGCCGGGTTCTAGTCCCGGTTGCTCTTCTTCTAGTCCAGCTCTCTGTTGTGGCCAGGGAGGGCAGTGGAGGATGGACCAAGTGCTTGGGCCCCTGCACCCGCGTGGGAGACCAGGAGGAAGCACCTGGCTCCTGGCTTCAGATCGGCATAGCTCCAGCCGTAGTGGCCATTTCTCTCTCTCTCTCTCTCTCTCTCTCTCTCTCTCTCACTGTCTAACTCTATCTGTCAAGTAATAATAAAAAAAAGAGTTTAATGTGTCAAGTCCCTGCCAGGGAGACTGAAAACCATTGCTTTGGTCAACAAACACAACATCATCAGATGATCTTGAACGGTCCCCCTGGAGTAAGAGCATTTTAATGCTGACAATCTATACTATTTACTTAAATTTCTCACAAATACTGAAGTAGCCATATACACTGTTCCACCATCTCATCAGTTGTCAGACCAATGACAATACTAAATGGGCAAGAGACAGTACATGACAATTTTGACAATGAATTCGCATTTGTATCTACACAAAGAAAGAATCTGCTATAGACTCACTTTTCAGGGACAAATAACAATCTGACCACAAAACTCATACTTCACTGTATCTCTCTTGCTGTTTTTCACTGCTTTATGAAGTGGTATGAAAAAAGGCACATTGAATGGCAAATGTATTAATTCAGTTTGACTGGGTAAATGATCCAAGACTTGATTTCAACCCCAAATCGAAAGGAAGTGTGATGGCTTGTCTTATCTGCTCAGGAAAGATGAGCCAGGAAAAAACCTTCGGATGGCTTCTCTGGGGGTGGCGACATCATCTAGAATGTTCTCTCATGCTCCCTGTATTGGGAGGTGCTTGGGTCATAGGGGCTGAGCTCTCAGGGTGGAATTGATACTTTTTGGTGGGAATGGGCTGGCTATCTTGGGAGTTCAGTCCCCTTTTTTTCTTGTCTGCATGCCCCCACTTGCCCTGCTACGTTCTGCTATGAGTTGAAAAACCAGGAGACCCTCACCAGGTAGAATCTCATCATAATACAACAGCTGCCCGATCTTGGACTTCCCAGCCTGCAGAACCAGGAGCTAACATATCCTCTGTTTTTTTTGTTTGTTTTGTTTTGTTTTGTTTTTTGGTTTTTTTTAATCTTACTTATTTTTCTTTATCTGAAAGGCAAAGAGACAGAGAGCAAGCTATTATCTGCTGGTTCACTCTCCAAATACCTACAACATTCAGGACTGGGCCAGGCCAAGGCTGGGAACTGGAAACTCCGTCCAGGTCTCACACGTAGATAGCAGGGGCCCGACTACTTGAGCCATCACCTGCTGCGTCCCAGGGTGCACATCAACATGAAGATGGACTTGAGAGCAGAGCTGAGACTTCAGGCACTCCAATATGGGATGCAGGCTTAGCCACTGTGCCAAATGCCTGCCCCGGCCTCTAGTCTTCAGAGCAGCGGAAAGCAGACAAAGACACCTGCCAGACACTCACCATGGCCTGCGCAGCCAGGCTTCTGTGTGGCTGTAAGCTCCATGTTCATCTCCTCACCTCACAGTCTCTGAAGCCTGCACAGTGCCTAGCCGGCAGTGCACCTACCATGGGTGAATGACACGTGGATGAAATGTATTGGGATTTATCAGATGGCTGAGCCCCAACCTTTCCCCTTGCTAACTGGACCACACTTTGGTAAGTATGACCTCACTGGGGGCCAGATTTTCTTACTACGTATTTCTCCTGGGTATTCGCTATTGAGCTGGTATTCTGACCACCAAATGGCTTGTATGCTTGAGATTTGTCAGAGAGAAACCTATCCCCCTGCAGCGTTATTGGGTTTCCAGCATAGCTCACAAAATTCTACATCCCCCCAAGTGTACGCAAAGCTGTGTGTGCCTACAACAAAGTATAGGCATAAAATAACATCCTGCCCTATTGGTGGTTTTTAGACTCAGGGGAAGAAAAAATTATCCTTCACATCTTTCATGTGCTATTTAGGGGGAATGCAGATGCTGAGGCTAGACAAGAACAGGCACGGAGGAGAGTTCAGGAGTTTGAGAGGTTTTCGGCACTGGTTTCCTTGTAGATGTGAGTTTGACTCCCGGGCATGAGGCTTTCTTGTATCCTACATGGAGGTTAGCAGTTGCATAATTATGTCATATTAGGCAGGCTGACTTTTGGCTGAATCAAGGAGAGAAGGAAAGAGAGGGAAAGAAGGGGGGGGGGGCGACATGGGTAGACAACAGTGAGATTCTCAGAGAAACAGGCTTTCCTCAACGCTGGGGTTAAGAGTTAGAAGGAAGAAAAAATTTAAAAGCAGGTGAAAGGAGGTGGCAACTCAAACCCAAGTACGACAGAACTGAGAGGGAATGAGGCTGGAGAGGCAGGGACCCCGTGCTGGCTGTGCCTTAGGAGACACTGGGGCTGCCGACCGCTTGCTGCTGTGTGTGTGTAGTGGGCGGATGGGTTCTGCCGCTGCCCAACACCCTGATGGTTGGGCAGAGGGGATACAGCTGCTCCAGGCTGAGGGGCCCATGACATGTTCTCCTACAGCATGCTTGCATTTTTTTTAATTACTATTTTATGATTTCTTTACTTGAAAGGCAATGAGAGAGAGAGAGAGAGAGAGAGAGAATCCTCCATTTGCTTGTTCACTGCCCAAACGGCCACAATAGCCAGGGCTGGGTCAGGCTGAAGCCAAGAACCAGGAACTCCAGCCAAGTCTCCCACATGGGTGGCAGGAGCCCAAGTATTGGAGCCATCTTCTACCTAGGC
The DNA here is from genome assembly GCF_033115175.1 of Lepus europaeus. Taxonomy (NCBI): domain Eukaryota; kingdom Metazoa; phylum Chordata; class Mammalia; order Lagomorpha; family Leporidae; genus Lepus; species Lepus europaeus. Next base: position 80,983,416 of record NC_084836.1, read on the forward strand.
CATTGGCAGAGAGTTCGATCAGAGGTGAAGCAGCCAAGACCTGTAACCAGTGCTTGGATACAGAACGTGGGCTGGGACTTGACCCTCTGTCACAATGCTGGCCCCTATAACATACTTTTAATAAGCCAGAAAAATTCAGTTAATTAAAGGTGAACTTATTTATATTTTTGAAAGATTTATTTAATTTATTTGAAAGGCAGAGAGACAAGGGAGAATTGGAGAGAGAAACTGATCTTCTATCTGCTGGTTCACTCTTCAAATGGCTGAAAGGGCCAGAGTTGGGCCAGGTGGAAGTTAGGAGCCTGGAACTCCATCTGGGTCTCCCACGTGAGTGGCAGGGGTCCAAGACTTGGGCCAACTTCTGCTGCTTTCCCAGGCACAGGAGCAGGGAGCTGGATCGGAAGCGGAGCAGCCATGACTCCAACCAGTGCTCTGATACGGGATGCAGGCTGTGGATTAACCTGCTGCGCCACAATGCTGGCCCCAAAGATGAATTAATTAGCGTATATAGAGGGTCTTCAAAAAGCTCACTGAGAATGCTTATCATGAAAAGACTGTGTGTGGGTTTTTTCCATTCCATTTTCCACAAACATTTTGAAGCGTCCTTGTAAGTCCCCCACTTGGGTGCAAGTACCTAGAAGAGGGTAGCATAATATTGCAAGGGCCTCTCACACCATTAGGATATCAACACCTTGTTTTGAAGTTTCTGTGCATGTGTATGGGAGGAATGGAGCAGAAAACAGAATTTCCCCGGATATCAGTTGTATGCTAACAGATCTGGTCACTGTCAGAGGTAAACGGCAGCTGCTCTACTTTAATAGCAAACGCTAAGTGCTGATTACAACACTCGCGGTGGGGGGTTTCAACAGAGGAGAATGGAACATGACCATAACATTTTTCATGGAGGCCAATCTGGGGTGCTGTTCCGAGGGGATGAATTACGCATTAACTAAGAGCACAGATCTGGGATGAGAAGCAGGGTCCAAGTGAGGCGGAGGTTGGAAGGCAACCGTGGAAGCTCCCAACATGCGAGCTGGCGAGCAGGAGCACGAAGCCGTCCTCTCACTGCTAACCTGCAGCAGCCTTTGAAATAGAATGCCAGGGCGGGTTCCAGGCTGAGGGAGGGGTTTCTGGCCAGCTGGGGCGGAGGAAGGAGGAAAATCAACACCGGGTGAGCTGTCAGTTTCCCACCGCAGACTGTAAAGCACCTGCCATGAAAATGGAAAGATGACCTCTTCTGGGGCCAGTGCTGTGGCGCAGTGGGTTAACACCCTGGTCTGAGGCGCCGGCATCCCATATGGGCGCTGGTTCTAGTCCTGGCTGCTCCACTTCCGGTCCAGCTCTGCTGTGGCCTGGGAAGGCAGTGGAAGATGGCCCAAGTCCTTGGGCCCCTGCACCCACGTGGGAGACCTGTAGGAGGCTCCTGGCTTCGGATCAGCGCAGCTCTGGCCATTGCAGCCAATTGGGGAGCAAACCATTGGATGGAGGGCCTCTGTCTGTCTGTCTCTCTCTCTCTGACTATCTTCTCTCTCTGGGACTCTTTCAAATAAATAAATAAATCTTTAAAAAATAAAAAAAGATGATCTCTTCTGCTTTTTGATACACAGTGTAAATGAGGTGCCAGCATTGTGGCATAGTGGGTTAAGCCACCACCTGCAACTCTGGCATCACGTATGGGTGCTGGTTTGAGTCCCGGCTGCTCCACTTCTGATCCAGCTCCCTGCTAATGTGCCCAAGAAAGCAGCAGAAGATTGCTCAGGTACTTGGACCACCCATGTGGGAGACCAGGATGGAGTTCCAGGCTCCTGGCTTCAGCCTGGTCCAGCCTTTTGAATAAAAAAAAAAAAAAAAAAGAGAGAGAGAGAGGGAGAGACAGATGGACAGACAGAGGTTATGTATGACTTCATTCATCCATGAGACAAACTGAACTATTTTCTCCAGAAAACTGAGCACAGAGAGGTTAAGTAATGAGCTTTAGGTCACAGAGCAGCCAGGTCAGCGGGACCGGGACTCTGCAAACCTGGTTTCAGAACCAGTGTTCCCACCACTGTACTGTACTTGCAAGCCACAGTACGTAAAAAAAAAAAAAAAAATGGCATTTGAACAGATGAACATGTTCGGTAAATAACAAGATAACGAAGGAATTTTTAAACATATACCCTATAGCATTACTAAATTAAGAAATTAACACTCAGCATATTCCTAAAAAATGATATATTTATTTATTTGAAATGCAGAGTGACAGGGGGACAGGGAGACAGAGAGAGCGGTCTTCCATCCGCTGGTTCACTCCCCGATTGGCTGCAACAGCTGGAGCTATGCCAATCTGAAGCCAGGAGCCAGGAGCTTCTTCTGGGTCTCCCACATAGGTGCAGGGTCCCAAGCACTGTGGTCGTCCTTCATTGCTTTCCCAGGCCATAGCAGAGAGCTGGATCAGAAGCGGAGCAGCCAGGACTTGAACTGGTGCCCATGTGGGATGCCGGTACCGCAGGTGGAGGCATAAACCACTATGCCACAGCGCTGGCCCCCATATGGCATATTTTTAAGAAGAATGAATTTTCCATTTTTGAGAAGCAAAGCCTAGGATTTCCATGCCCTCTGCCTGGCCTGCCCCATGAAGAGGGAAGCACGTAGCAGACACAACACGACAAAGGCGTTCTTGGGTGATTCATGCGGTAGAATTTTAATGTGAGACTTTCCTGACAAATACGCTTTTAATAAGGCAGTAAATTGTATTCAGTTAAAGATGAAAATAATTGATCCATTTCAAGCCATTAAGGCAGCCTGAAGATCTTTTCTAACTTTACTTTCATCCCTCGTTTCCTTTGCATGGGAAGTATGGAGGTAGCAGCAGACAAATTTCAATTTGTTTCAATGCATGCCGGATCCCACCGGCAGTCCTGTGCGTGCCCCCCACCCACACCCCCAGATGAGTGCCTGGAGCACATAAATCCCCATTTCTGCCCAGAGACTGATGTCCTCTCCCTCTCTGTCGCCATGAGGGCAGGGGCTGGAGACCCCTCACAATGTAGCCCTGGTTCCACCACATGCAGGAGCTACACTGATGCTACCTGCAGCCTCCATTCATTTATTGGGCTCAGCGTGAGACACCATCCTGAGGACGGCGTGTAATACCTCATTCAATCCTCACAGCAGCCCGCATGAGAAAGAAAACGATAAGCCAGCACCCGAGACAAGACACAGAGGGGTTACGACACTTGCTCAGGGAAATGGCAGACCCAAGGCTTGCACACAGGCCCTCTCACTCCAGAACCCGAGCCTTGACGAACGTCTATGATTTGTGCATAGCCAACCTCAGCTCCCCTGTTCAGTCACTAATCTATTGCTCTCATTAAAGGCAAGAACATTTTTAAAGAATAGCATCAATTTCACTTAATGGTTTTCATGTCTCAACTGACAATCAATTTTTCCATTAGGCTGAATACAAACCATTTTTTAAAAATATTTATTTATTGGGGCCTGCACTCTGGCTCATTTTGGTTAATCCTCTGCCTGCTGTGCCGGCATCCCATATGGGCGCTGGTTCTAGTCCTGGCTGCTCCTCTTCCAGTCCAGCTCTCTGCTGTGGCCCAGGAAGGCAGTGGAGGATGGCCCAAATGCTTGGGCCCTGCACCCGCATGGGAGTCCAGGAGGAAGCACCTGGCTCCTGGCTTTGGATCGGAGCAGCTCCGGCCATAGTGGCCATTTGGGGGGTGAACCAATGGAAGGAAGACCTTTCTCTCTCTCTCTCTCTCTCTCTCTTTCTCACTGTCTATAACTCCACCTGTTAAATAAATAAATAAATTTATTTAAATCAGAGAGAGAGAGAGAGATCTTCCATCTGCTGGTTTACTCCCCAAATGACTGCAACAGCCAGGGCTGGATCAGGCCAAAACCAGGAGCCGAGAGCTTCTTCTAGGTCTCTCATGTGGGTGGCAGGGACCCAAGCACTTGGGCCATCTTTTATGGCTTTCTCAGGCCATCAGCAGGGAGCCGGATTGGAAGCAGAGCAGCTGAGACCTGAACAAGCGCTCATATGGAATGCTGGCATTGCAGGCGGCAGCTTAACCTACAATGCCACATTGTCAGTCCCTCAATGCAAACCACTTTGATGAGACTCACCATGTGAGGGCGGGGGTATGGGGGAGAAGAGTTCCATTCTGAACTATCTTCACTTACATTCACTAAAGCATTTATTGAGTACCTACTACATACTGGGTACTGTGTTGCATGTAAGTGATACTGATATAAAATGGATTATTATCAATGAAATGGCTTTTAGCTTCAGCAACCTCCAGCATGCTGAGTTATCTCTGAAACGGTGCTGCAACAACTACACTGTTTTCAAAATGAAGTCCTGGAAAGGCCAGAGTGTGTTCCACAATATTAGAAGGGGTATGGAAACTCAGCAATGAAACTCAAGCATCCCAGCCAAGGTCTCAGTTAAGAGACGGAGACCTTCAAGGCGAACCAAGTGACTGGCATGACTGGGAATTTCTCTGCGCATCTCACCCTGCTGCTGGGCACACTGCAGCCTGCCAAGGTACACAGAGGAGGCTGTACTTGGAGGCTTCCTCTCTAGCTGGGTTCTGCTCCATGCCACATTTCCTGAAGTCCCTGCAGGTGTATTTCTGTCTGCTTTTGTCGGTTCTTGGCTCTCGGGTGTGGGTGGGCTTTCTGCAGCTGGTTGGGCAACTGTCCTTGGCCCATCTCTTGTGAGATTTGGACTGTGACCAGCATCGTGGGTGCTGGGGGCTGGGGAGGGGAGGGAGAACCGGGGAGGAGTGGGGCGGAGGAAAGGACAGGAAAACAACCACAGGGATAAGGTCTGGATGGGACGAGAGGTCGGAACATGACCAAACTACAGCAAAGCCACAGAGAGCTGCCGGAAGGCCGGGGGCTAGCGGTCTTCTGCCTTCCTTCTCTTACCTGAGAAGTCACTTGACAAGTCTACCCAGAGTTAAGTTAACTTGGCTCCCAGGGCCTGGGCCTGCATCTGTGTGTTAAGGGCACCCACGTGCGAGGTGCCTTGCAGAGGCATGGAGAAAACCACCTGCACGCGACAGGAACTGAATCTCTACACACTTCTTAAACTGGCTGCAGAGTGGGTGAGTGGACAGAGCAGGCACTCAGCAGGGTTACGCACTGATGGGCGGACATTCCTAAGCCTTAGCAAAAGCGTTTCCCTCTGAGTGGGCCCCCGGACATCACCCTCTGTGACAACCAGGCAAGCTGGCAGAAGGGCATGGACGTCTCCCCTCACCTGATGAGCAAGGGGGCGAAGGAGACGGCGCCTGAAGGAGAGCACAGCGCTTGCTGCTTTGAGATTCTCAAATTTGCTGTCATGGATACTCAGCCTTAAGAGCTTCTCTTGGGGTCTGGCGCTGTGGTGTAGTGGGCTAAGTCTCCACCTGCAGTGCCGGCATCCCATAGGGACACAAGTTCGAGTCCCAGCTGCTCCACTTCTGATCCAGCTCTCTGCTATGGCCTGGGAAAGCAGTGGAAGATGGCCCGAGTGCTTGGGCCCCTGCATCTGCGTGGGAGACCCGGAAGAAGCTTCTGGCTCCTGACTTCGGATTAGCTCAGCTCTGGCTGTTGCGGCCATCTGGGGAGTGAACCAGCAGATGGAAGACCTCCCTCTCTGTTTCTTTCTCTCTCTCTCTCTCTAACTCTACCTCTTTCTACCTCTTAAATAAATAAATGCTTTAAAAAATAAAAAAGAGCTTTCCTTGCCATTTTCAAAGGCCCTTTTCTTGGTCAAAATGTTCCCTGGTGCCATCACCCAAACACCCAAAGAATCAGTGTGAAAGCACTCCATGCTAGCAGGCCTGGGCACAGTCCCAAGATAGACTTCGTATTCTTGTCATTGAACATTGGCTGTAGTACTTGAGGAAGCTGAAGCTACATTCTGAGGTCTGGACTTGACAAAATGGTAATGAGTTGTCACAAATTCTGTGGATAAACGTGGGATTGTGTAAACTGTGGCTCACCACCGATTTTTATAAGTGAGTTAGTTTCACTGGAGCCCAGCCACACCCATTCGTGTAAGGATTGTGCATGGCCGCTTTTGCAGACCACTGCGGCTTAGCTGACTGGTTGTTACAGAGACCAGAGGGCCCCTCAGTCTGAGCTATCTAGTGATGAGCCCTTGGCAGTGAAAGTTTGCTGAGCCGTGGATCACACAATTCTCTAAGTGCACGTAGGGCTTGGGGCAGTGAACAAAGAATGAACAAAACATTGAAATGGGTTTAAACACAACCAGATGCAACACTGCAAATAATACCAAGCTCTGGTGTCAATACGTGAAGACAATTTATGGCCAGCTTTAAATCTGTGTGGCTGGTGCATCCCTATAACATCCCACCTCTGCCCAAAGGTTCCAGACCCAGCAGGTTGTACGGGTGACTGCTGGGCAGCCTTTGAGTTACTTTGCATTCAAGGTAGCCTGGGAAGCATGGGATGCTTTTTGTGAGACTGGCATGCTCTGGGTTACGAGATTATGACCAGAAAACTACAGAAAGCTGGTCTCATTTATGAAGGTAGAGAAGAAGAGTCCACAAGGTCTTAGCCAAACCAATCCTGCACCAGGGGCTGGCGCTGTGGCGTAGCTGGTTACGCCACCACCTGTGACACTGGCATCCCATACGAGCCTCGGCTCAAGTCCTGGCTACTCTTCTTCCAATCCAGTTTCCTGCTAATGCGCCTGGAAAAGCAGCAGCAGATGGCCTGAGTGATTGGACCCCTGCTATCCACATGGGAGACCCAGATGGAGTTCCAGGCTCTTGGCTTCAGCCTGGACCACTCCTGGCTGTTGCAGCCATATAGGGAGTGAACCAGCAGACGGAAGATCTCTCTCTCTCTCTCTCTTCATCTCTCTCTCTCTGCAACTTTGCCTTTCAAATAAATAAATAAAAAAATTACAAAATGAAAGAATCCTGCAATGTAGTATATGCCATTTGATAGCCATTTTAAAAAGTTTTGAGGTTGTAAATTAGTAACTTTTTAGTGTAGCAAAAGTCAGCAATTGGCAAAAAGTTCATTAACACCTCAACTGTCCACCAAAAATAAGAAGAGACTGCACTCATCCCGTGGTATCCATGAGGGTTGGTCCTAGACGCCCTCCTCACATCTTCCCACATATTCACATCATCTCTAGGTTACTTATAACACCCAATACAATGTAAACACTATGCAAGTAATTGTTAATAGTGCATGATTGAAGAAATAACGATAAGAAAATAAATTCTGTGCATGTCCAGGGTGGACACATCTTTTTGAAAGTCAGATAGAGAGAGAGCAAGAGACAGGTAGGTACAAACAGCCAGAGACAGAGACATCTCCCATATGCTGGTTCACTCCCCAAATGCCTGCAATAGCTGGGGCTGGGCCAGGCTGAAGCCAGAAGCTTGGGACTCAATCTATGTCTCCCAGCTGGGTGGGAGGGACCCAAGCACTTGAGCCATCACCATTGCCTCCCAGGGTGCCCATCAGCAGAAAGCTGGAATCAGGAGCAGAAGAGCTGGAACTCTAACCCCGCACTCCTTGGTGGGCCACGGGTGTCCCATGGCTATCACAGCTGCTCTGCCAAATGCCCACCCTTTTTAAAAAATGCGTTCCACCTGTCTTCAGTTGCATCTGAGGACGAGAAACTCATGCATATGAGGAGCTGAATGCATATGTAATCTCAATGTATAATTGTATTGATGAATATCCTTAGGTATGTTTAAATAAACTGAGGTACTTGATTGCACACACTGATGCCTACTTTCTGAGCACTTCGTGGCTTTCACATCCCTGAATAAACTGGAGGTCTGGGTCGGATTGCCCACTCCAACTGCAGGTGGCTGAGCACTTCAGCCGGGCCACTGACTGCCATCCCTGCACCCTGACTTCCGGGTTTCCCCTCAAGACCCCCAGGTAGCCAGGCCTGGTCTCACCAGGAGAACAATTTCAATGAGATCCGAGCAGTAAGAGAGGGAGGTGCTTGAGAAACCCCTTTTGAGTGGCAGAGGCGTTTGTTCGTACAAATGCTTTGCTTTCTCATTTTGATTCAAAAAGCTGCATGAACTTGAATGTGTGTGTTTGTGGGCAGGACTGCTCCAGCAACACCAGGAAGGAGAACAATGGATTAAGAACAGAAGACGAGAGTTCTCCAATGCAGGCCTTTTTCTCCCTAGGTCTTTTCGGCTTCACAAAAGGAGACATATTTTCCATATAATTGCTAAACATGTTTGCTTATTAAATTATTCTTTAATTAGTTAATGATTTTAGCCCTGCTTTGCTCTTCGGATATTCATTTTGTGTAATAAAATAATTATAGATAATTAAACTATCTGAAGCCTTTTTCTTTCCCCCAGCAAACATGCTGGGTATCCAAAAATGACAACAAGTTGTAAATTAATCTGGAAAACAAAGCATGACAGATGAATGATTTGGTTGGAATTAATTAGGCACTAATTATATACTGGAACTAGATGGAGAATGAGACTCATTATAAAAATAAAACGCCCGTTCTGAAAAGATGCTCAGTTCCGTCTTTACCTTCTGCGGTGATGGCGTTGTTCCTTATCCAAGCCAAGGCCTTGAAGCAGTCTTCCTCGTCGTTGAGCGTGAACAGGTTGCACGGCACTTTCCCAGTGTAGCGCAGCTTGCTGAAGTTTGGGACCTCTCTGTTTGTCAAGTGCTGACTGATGTCGGCCCCTGTCGGGCACGGGACCTGCGGGGTGTGACACGGAAACGTGCGCATCAGCTGCTCTGCAGATGAAATACAGACACGCTCTGTTTCTTGGAAGTGAAACACAGCAACGTCCAGTACAGGTACACCGTCCTCTGCTCCCAGGTACAGTCGATCAGGTTGTAACTGACAACAAAGACAAAACCCTGGAACAGGTGCAATGACCCCTTGGAGACAACTCTCCGAGGGGTTGCTGTGGTGACCTAATGCTGTGTGACCAATTATCCTACAACTCGCGGAAGGGAAACAGCCATTTATCAGGCTCACCGACCCTGGAGGTCAGTGAGGCAGACCAGGGGACAGCTGGCTTCTGGTCCACCACGTCTGGGGTCTCACATGGGAAGGCTCAAAGGCTGGGGGTGACTTGACGGCTGGGGTCTGGAGTCATCTGGACATAATTAACCGATCAAATCCTTGTTCTTCCCCCCACCCCTTTTCAGGAAAATATGCTGGTATTTAAAGATGACAAGTTGTCAGCTTTCGTCTAGCCATTGCTTTTGGTTGTGGACTGGACCTTAGCTGGGGTTCTTGGCCACAACACCCCCATGCGGCCCCTCCATGAAGTGTGGGCTCCTTATACAACGGCGGCGGGGTTCAGAGGGCAAGTGTCCTGAGAGAGAAGGAGCTCTCTTAGGGGAGCTCCAAGTTCTTTTCTAGCCTGGGCTTGGAAGTCACAGTGTCTCTTTCACCTTGCTACTTGTGGAGGCAGTCATAACAGCCTGCCTGCCTGTGATCAAAGGGAGGGAACCTGACTCTATGTCTTTATGCAAGAGTAGAAGGCTCTGGACGGAGGATGGCGCTGTGGTGTAGTGGGCTAAGCATTCGCCTGCGGCACCAGCATCCCATATGGGTGCCAGCTTGTATCCTGGCTGCTCCTCTTCCAATCCAGCTCTCTGCTATGGCCTGGGAAAGCAGTGGAAGATGGCCCAAGTGCTTGGGCCCCTGCACCCATGTGGGAGACCCAGAAGAAGCTCTTGGCTCCTGATCAGCTCAGCTCTGGCCGTTGTGGCCATGTAGGGAGTGAACCATTGGAAGGAAGACTTTTCTCTCTATCTCTCCCTCTCTGTCTGGAACTGTACCTCTCAAATAAATAAACAAATCTTTAAAAAAATAAAGAGGCTCTGGATGAAGTCGTGGAACTGGACTGAACAATACCATGACTGATAAAATCTACCACAGAGACAATTATACCATGGGTTAAAATTCAAGTGCATAGAGGGGGTAGGCAGAAAAGAGAGAGGAGGGGATTACTATTTACATATTAGAATTCTAGGATTATTCTTCACTTTGTCAAAGAAATATTCCCTTTCTCTCTCTTCTCTCTCTCTCTCCCACCATAATTTCTTTTCTCCCAGACATGAGTGGGTGCAGACACATTTCCCCACTGTAACGACAGCGGCAGTGGAAACACAATGAAAGACAAGCAGCTGACACTGGTACTCCATGACAAGCACACTGTGACAACCTGGAGGGCCTGAGCCCTGGCTGAGACTTCAGTCACAACTCAGCTCCACCCAACTGTCACCAGGGTAGAAGTTGGAATCAGGACGGCTAGATCTGGTATCTCAGCAAATCCAAGATCCTGGGGTTTTTCATAGAGACTCAGAAGTTTTTTGTTTTTTGTTTTTGTTTTTTTTTAATTACTTTGGTTCAAGTTAAAATCAAGCAAACACCACTGTGAAAGCCAAAGAAATCAGTACAGTAACCTGAGTTTTCCCCTATGCCTCTCTGATTTTGCTACCAGTTGGAGACGATGTGGAGAAAAAAAGAGGTAGGCACAGGGCACCAGACTCAGAAGCAGCTGCAGTCATCGAGGTCTACCCCACCTGTCTTATATATGCACAGCATAAGGCCTCAGAACTGAGTCAGGAATAGCCCCACAGCTACAATGGACAAAGTGTCCTCACAGTAAAGACAGACCACGGACAAGCTACCCCAGCTTCACTGTACCTCGGCTCCCCTGTCTGTGAAGTGGAGATGAAAACGATACTCCTGGGAGAGTTCCCGTGGTCAACACATGTCTGTCTGTGTCAGTGAGCCCATCAGCTGCCACAGTGAGAGCTCCAGGGACAGCATGCTCCTGAGCTCCTGGGGCTGGAGAAGACTTTCAGGCTATTAGAACCACCTGCTGGTTCACTCCCCAAATGGCCACAGTGGCTGGGGCTGGGCTAGGCTGAAGCTGGAGCCAGGAACTCCATCTGGGTCTCCCACGTAGGTGGCAGGAGCCAAGTGTTTGAGCCATCCTCTGATGCCTCCACGGGTGCACATGAGCAGGAAGCTGGACTCAGGAGCAGAGCTGGGACATGAACCTAGGCACTCTGCTATAGGCTACAAGCATTCCTACCTGCGTCATAGCTGCCAGGCTAAACGGCCACTCCAACTTACATTCTCAATCCCATTTTTCCATGAACTTCTTGAATTACCCTTGTACAAAAATCTACGTGAAAACTCTTCAAGTGTTTGGAGCCAGGCCAGCCGTCTTGTGCACCCTCGGTCTTTACCACTCTGGCTGCACATCTGGAGTGATTCTGAGTTGTCTTATTTCCCTTCTCAAATGTAACTCCAAGAAATAAACAGGATATTCCAGGTACACTTGTTTCAGTGCCATTTCTCTTTATATTATTATGAATTTCTAAATTTTCTTTTCTCAATTGTTTGTTGTACACATTAAAGTAAAAACCATGGAAGATTTTTTTTCCTGAGACTTGCACATAAGAGAATGGCTTTATAACTACCTCTAGACAGGCCAGATTTAGATGGGCACATAATCATTGAATCATCACATTTTCTACAGAACTGCGTGGTTAGTTTCATTTTCTTTTGCCATTTAACGCTGGACAGGAAATTTTTGATGTCTGCCTTACTCCTGTCCTTTTTCAGGGGACTAGGTTAGTAATGTTAGTTTCCTTTTGAAGTCTGTTCATTTTTCCCTCCCTCTATAATTTCCATGACACCATGAGAAATATCTCATTCTTTGACATTTGTCAGAACATAACTAAGAAAATGTTTTCTTTTATTTTGCCTGGAAGGTGGTCGGTTGGACAATATATTTTCCACTCAAGGAAAGTTTTCTTCTAGCATGTCTTTTTTTTTTTTTTTGACAGGCAGAGTGGATAGTGAGAGAGAGAGAGAGACAGAGAGAAAGGTCTTCCTTTTTGCCGTTGGTTTACCCTCCAATGGCCGTTGCGGCCGGCGCATCTCGCTGATCCGAAGGCAGGAGCCAGGTGCTTCTCCTGGTCTCCCATGGGGTGCAGGGCCCAAGGACTTGGGCCATCCTCCACTGCACTCCCTGGCCACAGCAGAGAGCTGGCCTGGAAGAGGGACAACCGGGATAGAATCCGGCACCGGACTAGAACCCGGTGTGCTGGCACCGCAAGGCGGAGGATTAGCCTAGTGAGCCGCGGTGCCGGCCCTAGCGTGTCTTTAATTACTGTCTCCATTCCATTTCGTCGGGTCTTTACTTCAGAATAACCTCTTATCTACATGTTGCCTCCATGTGTATGGTGTCCGATCATCTCCTGCAGTGTGTGTGTCCCTCCATCTTCTGCCCCTGCCCCACAGGGGAGCTTTGCACTTGGTCTTCAGCAACCCTAACTTTGTTCTGCAGCCTTCTGTCTCTAATGGGGATTTAATATCAACCCTGCTTTACTCATCCACCTCCCTTTTTATATATATATATATATTTTTATTTTTGACAGGCAGAGTGGACAGTGAGAGAGAGAGACAGAGAGAAAGGTCTTCCTTTTTGCCGTTGGTTCACCCTCCAATGGCCGCCGCGCTGATCCGATGGCAGGAGCCAGGTGCTTCTCCTGGTCTCCCATGGGGTGCAGGGCCCAAGCACTTGGGCCATCCTCCACTGCACTCCCTGGCCACAGCAGAGAGCTGGCCTGGAAGAGGGGCAACCGGGACAGGATCGGTGCCCCGAGTGGGACTAGAACCCGGTGTGCCGGCGCCGCAAGGCGGAGGATTAGCCTAGTGAGCCGTGGCGCCGGCTCCCTTTTTATATTGATTCTGGGCTTGGCTTCTGCTGGCTTCAGCTCCCATTTGAGAGTCTGGGTGATGAAACAGAACTGAGGGTGATCAGTTTCCTGTGATGTCTGTGGGATATGGACATACGTGCTTTTGTGGGAATCCAGCATTTGGAGGTGGTTTCAAAAGAATGCTCTCCCAGTGATTTTTCCAGATGTTCCCTTTCTCTTCTTCTGTGTCATCACCTTGTTGCAGTAGTCATACAGTGAGTAAAGAATTTATCACCAAAACTTTGTGGTTTAGACAACCACCAATTTTATCAGCTTGTCATGCTGTGTGGGTCAGAAATTTTGGGTGGGGTTTGGCTGGACAATTCTTTCATTCCATGTGTCACCGACAGGAGTCACTTGGTAGTATTCAGCTGGCAGATGGACTGGTTTGGCGGGTCCAAAATGCCGTCACTCACACATCTGGAGTGTGGCAGAGAAGGCCAGGAAGCTGGAATTCTTGAGATTGCCAAGCAAAGAACTCACCTGTGCCATCTCTGGCAGGGGGGTCCCAGGCACCAGAATTCCTTCTGTGGGCACTGGGGCTCCAGGAGCAATGGAGGAGCTGCCTGGCCTTGGACAAGACAATCAGAAGCCTTGCTGACTCCAGATTTAAGGAGAGGAGACAGAGGCTCTGTCTCTTGGATGGGGGAAACAACGAAGGCTTTGCAGCATGTTTTAAAATAGTCTTTCCCCTTTAATCATCCTCAAGTGGAACCTCTTTGTACCAGGTGCCGTCAGATGACAAGGGGCCGTGGCTCTCTCAGGCCTGTTTCCGAGAGGTGCGCTCTTCCTTAGCTCCTGTTTGTGGCAGACTCTCACCCAGGGCTGCATCATTGTGCGTATCACACTTTTATTCACCCTGTCTAATAACTCATTAAGCTTTCTGGAGACCACATCATATTGCTCTCTATCAAGCTTAGGAGAAACCAAAGGCCCCGGCCTTTGCTCTCACTTGGATGCAGGTAGTAGCCTTACCTGCTGGCTTCCAGCTATCACCAGACCTTTTATACCATACACGTCCCAGTCTTCCAGTGGTCAATGCCAAGTTCATTTGACTTTGAGTTGACAAAGTTTCGTTCTTCCTCTGCATGGGGTTACTCAAAGCCCAACTCTGTAACTGTCTACAACCCGTGGCAAGTGGCTCTGTGATCTCATTTGAAAGTCATCTCAGAGTGTTTTTCAGAATCAATTTGTGTTCACCAGAAACAATAATCAAAATGGACAGTGTGTGTGTGCAGAGGAGGCATGGGGTACTGGAAGAGAGTGAGCTAAGCCCCTGTCCAAAATGGAGAGCTCACAGTTAGTCTGAAGCCAATAGATCCAGGAAGAAACTTCCACGAACGTATAGTTTGGGGATATGGGAGTAACCTTGGAAGAATTAACAACAGAAATCCTTCAAACTGGTGGCCTCTAGGACAAGGACTTGGAAGTAAAAGGGGACTGGGAGTGAAAGCGGCCTTGTTCACATCAGCCCTAAAGGACAATTAAGTATTTTACCTTCTGCAGGGATTTTCTGACCAATTAAGTGATATACACTTGCCCATCAAAAACTATTTTAGAATGAGGCATGCCATTCAAAATGTCTGATTAGAGTTTTAAGTTGGTAGTTCTATTTTATAACAGGTTATGTTCATTCTTTGGGTTTAAGTTTTATTTTCAACATTCTCTCTTGCTTTAAAAGTCACGAAATTGGGACAGAATCAGGGGAGAATTGAAGAGAAGGAAACAGGCAAAGAAATGGGGACCAGAGACTCTCCAGTGAATTCAGCTGCCCTTTCCGGATCACTCTATGTATCTTTGATTTTTATGGCCTTCTGCAAAAATTAAATTGGAACTCCCTTTCTCACTTCTTCATTTCATGTTTCATGTTGCAGAAAGGGCAAGGGCTTAGTGTGCCACTGATTAAAGCTGCAGGGGCAGCTGGACACACATGGGCAGATGCCCGAGTCGCGAGAGCACTGGCTGGGTCCTCCATGCACAGCTTCCAAAGCACACAGCCGCCAGCCGCAACCGGAACCCCCGGGTAAGGGAGGGGAGAGCACGCTGCAGGGTGCATGGCGCTGTCTTCCCATGGAGCGGTTTGCAAAGCAAGAGGAACACGCAAATGCGGCATCTCAGGCTCCCCTGACCCACCCCCCTGGGCTCAGATTCTGCGTTCTAACAAGATGCACGGTGGATCTGTGTGCACCGTGCGGGGCGAGAGGTGCTGCTCGAGAAATTCAAGCTGGTGGCTCTCAGCCTTGGCTTACAATTACCTGAGGAGCTTAAGAAAAGAATACTGGGGTGGGTGCTTCGGTGCCCCACCTGGGACGCCCTCACCATGTACCCAAGGGCTAGCATGAGTGTGCCTGCACCTCCACTTCCCAGCCAGCTTCCTGCTCATGCGCCTGGGAGGCAGCAGGCGATGGCTCAAATCCTTGGGCCCCTGCCACCCATGTGGGAGACCCGGATGGAGCTCCAGGCTCCTGATTTCAACCTGACAGAGCCCTGGCCCCTGGCTGTTGTGGGTACTAGGGGAGCAAACAAGTGAATGGAGTAGTTTTCTCTCTGTCTCTGTCTTTCTCTGTGGCTCTGCCTTTCAAGGAGATGAAAATAAATAAAATTAAAGAAAAAAAAAATAATACTGGTGGTTGAGGGGGCAGGGCGAAGGCACGGGCAGGTTTTCAAAGAATTCCAGATGATCTCGATGTGCAGTCACAGCAGACACGCTCTCTGCTGCTGGGACATGCAGTGACAGAGCCGGGAGGGACTGAGACCCTTGGGGGGTGGGGGGCTGCTCCGGCTCCTCCCAGCTGGGCAGTGTGCACACACATCTCTACCTGGAATCCACGACCCGGTCGTTCGCAAGATGGTCTGAGACCCCACCCCCGTCCCCGGGTTAGAGTTCACTGGCGAGAGACACAGCGGCCTTTGTGGACCACGTGAAATGACAGCGTGTACTGCAGGGCAGGAAAACGGCCATCTGCCACCTCAAGGCGTGGAGCTGCTCTCCCTGCAACCAGCAACGGCTTTATTCAGATGCAGCTTCGAGAGATTAATCAAACGGGAAGTGCGGCCACCGGGAAGCCAATCAGATTCCCTAGTTTTAAGACTGAGAGACAAAATAAAATAAGGGTTGACAGAAGGTGCGCATGTTTGAAATATTTTTGCCTGAGCCCACTGCCACACAGCCAAATGTTAGCCTCTTGAGGCATCAATTAATTTAGCACACACGCATGCCTGGTCGCGTCTGCATTGTGCCGCGGCGAGCGGTTAAGTGTGAAGACGCTGGACAGCCGTTTCAAGAAACGACGTTTCTCCAACTCGCTGCGATTTGTATCTTTGAGCAGAATGTTTTTCTTGGCCTGGGTCCCTGGGAGGGTTTGCAGACACAACTCTGGCCGTGGGCACAGGGCTTGAAGAGTGTATTTGTGAATACTGAGCGGCAGCTGCCTGGACAAGGAGGATGCTCTTTGCCCAGGGAGCGAGCGCGTTTACCCCCATACACGTGTATACATCAGGGCACAGTTCCCGGCACGCCCTCAGCCCCCACCTGCTCCGCCCTACCTGGTACTGCTGCCCGGTACAGAGGACGAGGTGGTCGTAGTACACGATGTCTTCGTGGGACACCACCACGTGCTTGGCCACCCGGTCTATAGCGGTCATTCTCCCCACCACCACGTTAACCCAGGAGCACAGCGACATCAAGGCATAATCTTTATCATTAAAACAGTAGCTGCAAAGAGAGAGAGGGAGAGAGGAGCTCCGTAAGTGACATTTGAGCAGCTGACAGTGGGCATTCATTAGACATCTGGGGAGCTGGTTCAAGTCCCCCAGTGGGCTGGGCCCATGCTCTCGCTGTGAGCTGACCAGTACCTGATGCTAAGAGGTTTTTCATTATGAAACACTCAGGTCACAAACTGACATTAAAGTGAAATTGTTCCACTTGGCCTAGGCTGGTCTCCATGGAGTGGGGGTGTGCGTGTGAGAAATCTTGGACACTCTTGCTCCTGCTTCTGTTCACGGTGTCTTTAAAGTGACTTCAGCCACTGAACTGTTGCACTGACTGCAAGGGCATGAGAAAGAAGTAAAGTGACATGGTTGACACAAGGGTCAGGGTCCTAGGACACTGAGAAATCTTCTTACATGCTAACACTTTTTCAATAAACGACTCAATCTTGGTGTTAATGAGAAGCTTCATACCAAGCCCCAAAGACCCACCTTTTATTTAAAGCAGGTCAATTAGGGAATTATGGTCACAACCAGGACAATCCCTGGGGAATTTCGGGACGCCCTGTGCCTGCCATGCACAGCAGGCCCAGCGTGGGCGTCAGCACTGGGGCTTCAGAGCGGGCGCTGGTGGCCACACAGGCTCTCGCTTTGGGGGTCCGTTTGTGTTCACACACTCTGCTGCAGTGGGACGAGAGTAGTTTCTGGTGTCTGGGTTTGCTGAGAAACGTTGGGTGAGGGCTGTTTGAAGAACTTTCTGGAAGGCATGACCTTGTGAAGATGACCTCAGTGTTCCTGTTCTGACAAGCACTGGCCGTCCAAGGTGACAGGACAGGAAGAGTGGGCTTTACATGTAGGCTGCATGCGTCCAGCAGAACTGTGCCAGGGCCAGGGTCTGCAGCCCTGCACTTTCCCCAGTGACCCTGACCCCTGGCCCTGCACCCCCGATGTCCTTATGTCTCCTCACCTCTCTACAGGGGATAACAAGCCCGCCCTCTGCGCCTTGACCCCCGTAAGGAATGAACATGAGAACGTGAGAGATGCTGTTTTGTCAAGTGGGATGCATATGGCGAGGGCATTATCCTAAATAATGCTAATGATACATAATCCTGTTTATTCTCCTTGCAGGCAAACAGGATTCTCAAGTGGTAATGGGAGAACACGTTTTTCTTTTTGATCCACGCAAGAGTCTGGTCTTACTGCACAAAGAGAATTCTAGTAATGGATGCACATTAGACCCCGTTACCAGGGCCCGTGAAAGAGATGGGCACGCTCTGGGCTTTGCATCTCTCTCTGAAACAACACTTAAAAACAAGAACATTTTTTTCCTAATGAAAAAAAAAAGAAGAAGAAGAAAAGCAGGGGCTGGCTGGTCACGGGGGAATAATGGACAGTGAGACACAATTCTCTTTTAAAAAACCATTTTGATAGCTTTACAGGCAACTCCAGCAATCCTGGCTGTCCACGACAGACGGACAAAGGGCTGCTCCTAGTAGTTACTCGGTCCCTACTGTACATGGCCCAAGCCAGGGGAAGAAGAAATGAAGTTAGTGCGCAGGGATTAGTGTTATGGGGATTTGTCCACAGATAAAAGCTCTCCAGGGAGATGTGCAGAAGGCTAAGGCGACGCAATGCCATTTTTAATGACAGGATCCCAGTGGCGTTGATAATGTCAGAATGCGGATTTCAGGATTCACAGCGGGAGCTCTGGCCAGGTGGAACCCGGAACTTGGGTGAACAGATTTTCGAGGAGCCCCCCCACCCCGGGATGCAGAAGGAAGCACTGAACAGTGAGTGTGGGGTGCCTGCTCTGACACTCTGTTGGAACATGCAGCATTTCTCTGTGTCAACGATCATTTGGTGCCAAGAGAATGCTCTCCACTGTAGATCTTATTTCATTTCCCCACCAAGTGACTGGGACCATATTCCGGGACTGTGTACGAGATGCTTTTCCGTAATTATTTCCCGAGCAGAGTTAACAGGCATTAAGATCCTAACACAGCAGAGACTGTGTCACAACTCGGTGACAAGGAACTATCTCCGCTAAGCTTCTCCGGACAAGAGAGAAGGAGCCGAAGAAGGCACTCAGTGCGACGTCATGGATCTCAAGTGAGCTTGGCTCTGACTCAGAACGGATAGAAAGAAAGGTCGTCTTCACAGAGAACTCTAGAGCCAGATAAGGAGGAGGACAATAGCAGAGCTCGGGGTGAGGAAGCTTCTGGAAGGGGACCAGTTCGCTCAGGTCTGCTGTGGCCCCGACCTGGTCAGGGCAGGAGACCAAGCCCCAGGCTGCAGGTGCACAATCAGCGCCCAGCTCCAGCATGGCCAGTGTACGTCAGCAGAGGCCTGCACCCTTCGGGACCCTTCAGAACTGCAGAGAACTTCAGAGGTTTTCATGAAGGCTTGACTGTGAAGCTCTCAGAAGAAGGGGCATCACGATTAACTTTCAATTACTCAGGGCTGCTTGTCCAATTAGTAGCTATCTCCTGCCTCCTGTTTCTCCGCCCTGCCTTTCAGCTGCCTCCCAAGCATGTCATTAGCACCTCCGCCAGAGGCTGGGCAGGGAGGGGGAAGGAAGACAAGTGTGGTGGTGCAGAGAGCAGCGACAGCAGTCATAAACCCGGATCCTGGCTAAGGACAAGTTCAAATTAGTAATTAGAACGAACATCTTAAATTATTAGACTTGTGGGTGTCATTGGCACTTGTTAGTTTTAAACTGCATGATCAGAGATCATTTCCTTTACTGAGGTTACCAGGACCATTTGAAAGGCGACGTCCTGTTCAGTCTGTGGTTTCTAAGAATCGTGATAACAAGCACTTAGCCACGGGGAGGGAGCTGGCTGGGTCACTTACTTAGTTCTTGTCTAATGCATGATCTAGGGGATTTTTGTATGACTGTGTGGAGCTAACCTGAATCTATCCCACCATCACTCACTGAACACCTGCTATGTGTCAAGCACTGTCTAAATTGCTGGGGATCTCATTGGTGAGCAAAAAAAAAAAAAAGTAAAGAATAAACCACCTTCAGAGGCAAATCAGGAGGATTTTAATAGCAAGAGAGAACTAGGGCAGAGTGAGGGGGACTAGAGTGTGCTGGGATGGTGACTGCACATGAATGGAGCAGTCAGGGCACAACTCTGGAGGAGGTGACCTTTGAGAGAGAAAAGCCAAGACCCCAAAGGGTAGGAACTTGTCTGTTGTGTCTGAGGGACGCTGATGAGGTTGCTGGGGCTGGAGTAGAGGGGGAAATGGCAGAAATTGTAAAAGATGAGGCCAGAGGAGACAGTAGGTGGGGACAGGTTGTGGGTCTGAGCATTCTAGATGGTTCTGTGATAGCAGAAATGTTCTGTAGCTGTGCTGTGCAGGATCGTGACTACTGGGCACGTGTGGCTATCCGAGCACTTGGGATGTGGCTAATGTGATTGAGGCGCAGAATTTCCATCTCCTGGAGTTGTAATTAATTTAGATTTCGGTAGCTACAGGTGGCTCATGGCGTTCTGGGCTGCGAGGGGTGGACATGATGAGTCCAGTTGCACAGCACTGCTGGGCTACCAGGCTGAGAAGGCAGAGAGGCTAGGGTGGATGCAGGTGACTTCCACCAGCCTCCTGGACTCTGCAGGGTGGCACAGTCACTCACCACGCCCCCCCCCCCCCAACAGCACACCCACATGGGAACTGACGGGACCTTGCATTTATCCACGAAACCGGCATTTCCTGGTTAGAAACTTAGAAAGAGAGAAAGTGAGGGAGAGGATACTTGTGTGCCATCCTCTACTCCTGGCTAGAACTTGGTGTTATGCCAAGTTGTTATGCCAGCTTGGCTTACCATATACTTTTCATAATCAAAACACACACACACACACATATACACACACAGCTCAGGAAATGAAACCCCTTGGCCAGACCCTTAGTGGTAGGGGCAGAATCTGAACCCACATCCCTCCTAGCTTAAAACCCAGGCCACTGTTTTTCTGTACCATCATGACCTCCTTAAAAAAAAAAGTTTGTAGTCTGATAAAAGCATTAGGTGAAAATGAGTCTGGTACTAACAGGCAAGGAAGCTGTGGTTTTTCCCTGTTTGAAGGCAAAGCAAATCTTTTTCCACACAGCAAACAGGGTCTCTCCATCGCAGGTTCTGAAATGAAGCCCCTAAGAGGGAACAATTTCCTTCCTCCTCGTGGGTTACCCTGGGAGCACGTTTCCAGAGGCAGGGTGCCTGCTGTTTCTGGTACCCATGTTTTGCTAAAGGAAATTAAAACCAATGGAAGCCATGAGGTAATGAAATGGCATTTTCCAGAACGGATATTATCACATAGTGATTCCACTGTGCTGAAAACAATACAACTCACCCAGAGTAGCATGGAAGGTCTCTGCTTAGCCTGCCTTGACCACAAACGGCCAGGGTGTGTGGGGTGGGGGTGGGGGACCAGTATGCCCAGGAGGTGTCCTGGAGGTTGCAAATATAATCACCAGGGCCTGTTGCCCTGTGGTGTCACTTGGAACCCAAATGTATGGGTAGTGGGGGCTCCAACCCAATGATCTGGAACAGGGCCGACGTCTGTCCATAGATAAAAAGGAAAGGCACAACTGTCGGCCACTCGCTCGTTAGCAGGTTTGCACTCAGACTTCCTAAGTAGTAGCTGAAGTCCGGGAGAGAAGCCTGCCACGTTTCCCTTTCTGACCTGAAATCCATCACGTAGCCTAAAAAGAGGCACACAAATCAGGACAGTCAAGGTCTCAGAGTGGAAACGCAAACGGAATTCATACTCGCTTGCTAGGAATTTCCTTTGTTCATGGCCCAGAAGTTTTTTCCCAGGAAGTCCATGAGTTGAAATCAGGGTGAGACTGTTAAACTTCAGGTGCGAGCTGCGGAAGAGAGAGAAAGGAAAAGAATAAAGAGAAGTTAAG
Organism: Lepus europaeus; assembly: GCF_033115175.1. Taxonomy (NCBI): domain Eukaryota; kingdom Metazoa; phylum Chordata; class Mammalia; order Lagomorpha; family Leporidae; genus Lepus; species Lepus europaeus. Next base: position 81,004,785 of record NC_084836.1, read on the forward strand.
CACGAACCAGTGGAAGTTTTACTGTCATTATTTGATTTAACTTTCTTTCGTGTATCAGCCAACATTTGGATTTTTCTTTGAGGCTAGCAAGTTTTGTACATAGCTTCAAACAGGAACAAAATGTTCAAATCAAAAACGGCTTGGGGGCTGCTAATTGTAGAACCTTCTAAAAGCTACACACAATGTCACAGCACACACTGCCTAATTTTTTAAAAAAACTTGCTTTTCAAAGTAAAACAAGATAAAACCCATGCATTAGGATGAGGGAGGTAAATCTGGGCATAAATGAATGTAAAGTTTGAGTATCAGACTATTTTCTAAGAAACTACCTGGATGGTAACCCACACAGTTAAACCTTGCTCAGTACCTACGACCAAGCACTCTGTGTGCCGGCCTCACAACAGAATGCTAACGTGAGCATTACTGTTTTCCCTATCCTTTCAGGTGGCTTTAACACTAAGTGGTTTGCCAAGGCCGGAGTAATAGGCAGAGCAGTGAGCCCGAGGCAGGGTTTGGACGTCTTCCTCTATTGAGCGGTCTTTCTGCATCCAGGGAGGGTTGGTTCTGGGACCCCCTGAGCAGCAAAATCCGAGGATGCTCCAGTCCCGTACATCAAATGTGCAGTTTGTGCACCTACCACCTAGGCATATCCTCCTGTATATGTTAAGTAGTCTCCAGATTTCTTAGACTACTTCGGACAGTGTAAATGCTGTATCAGCTGTGGTTACCTTGCATCGTTTAGGGAATCATGACAAAGCAGAAAGTCTGTACGTGTCCTGCACAGAGGCTGTTTTTTTTTTTTTCCCTGAATATTTTCCATCTGCAGTTGGTTGAACTCACAGCAATGTCAAAGTCCTGGGAGGGCTGACTGCCCTGCTCTCTAGAACTCTCTAGTCGAGAAGTTTCCATCTAATCCCAGTGGCCAACATCAGCCTTGCTGCTTTCAAATACACTCTAATCAGGGTACCAAGGTATCATCTGGGAGAAAGTTCTAGAAGGTTCCTTTCCAGGGCAAAACTGCCTTATATTCACATCAGGCTTTCCAGAGCCCAAGGTCCATTTGTAGGCATTATCACAGAGATTAATCTTCAAGACAGTTTATGCTGGGGGCAAGAAAATCGGTGTGGGAAACGGTAGGCGATTTGACCAAGGTCATGGAACTCATTAAGAAGCAGGGTCAGGAAGGAAATCCGGGGCTCTGGCCCCGAGCAGCACCCTCCCCGCTCACCGCACCGCCCTCTCTGCCCAGCCTGAAGACCTCTCGCACTTCGGACTCACTCCGTCTCTGCCCTTCAGTGTTGACCCCGGCTGCACATCTGCCTTTCATGTAGAGTCAGCAGGATTTCAGGGGGGAGCGGGTCTTTTCACTGGGTCCTGGCTGATGCCTTTTTTTTTCCTCCTACAATCTCTTCTTAATTCACACGACCAACCAAACCCCAAAGAGGAGGCCTTCACCAAGTCAGAGAGCACCTGCCTTCCTCCCCCCAGGAAGAGACTGGAAATTTTCCAAATGTGGAGATGCTATCAATGTACTGACAGTCTGCTAAGTGGCGCTAAAAGCAGAAGACTTGGTGATGGCCTGGGCAGGGCGTGCATTGAACTCACTGCACCTGACATTTAAAAATAGCTAAAGATTATGAAAGATTTTGCTCTAAAAGTCTCCAAGGATGGGTGTCATTTAAGAATGAATATTCTTATTTGATAGGAAGAAAACCAAGCAGTATCTTATCCTCTGGTAATAAGAACAGAAATTTTGAATATCTTCAAATAGCATAAAGGTCACAATTAACCCCCGTGACTTATGGCTGCCAGCCTGAAAGTGCACACTGGTGACAGGCCTTTGATTTATGACCATTTAATGGAAAATGCAAATAACAATGACAATAACATATGTCTATATTTGTATGCAAGTAAAATTTACTCTGGCTTTAGATCCTATGTGATTGAACTGTATATTGTACTACTAATAGTTTTTTACAGATTTATTTATTTACTTATATACTTCAAAGAGTGACAAAGAGAGATAGGGACACACACACACACATACACACAGTCTTCCATCTGCTGTTCCCTAAATGGCCACAATAGCTGGGGCTGGGCCAGGCCAAAGCCAGGAGCTAAGTGGTCTATCCTGGTCTTCCACATGAGTGGCAGGGGTCCAAGCACTTGGGCCATCCTCTGCTACCTTCCCAGGAACAGTAGCAGGAAGGTGGATTTGGAAGCAAAGCAGCAGGACTTGGACCAGCACTCTGATACGGGATGTCGGTGTCCCAGGTGGCGGCTTAACCAGCTGTGACACAATGCTGGCCCCTACCACTGATTTCACAGGCCTTCTTTACACCTCTGTATGAGAAGAAGGCTCCATGGTTCTCCCGTTATGTCTCTTACATATCTGATCCCTCTGGTACCGCACCATTTGAATTATCTGACAATGCGAATCTTGTGAACTGCCAAATGACCATATCGTGTTATCCTGAATTATGCTACTGTACGATTAAAAATTTCGCAAAAGACACAATCGGGGTTTATTTTTTGCATCATTTATGATATATTACAGGGATTTTTTTTTCTTTGCAGAGAGGAGGCATTTTCTGGATTTCTCTTTATAAAAGCAGCAACTTTCTATCCATTTTAGCTGGTGGCTGTTCTGGCCCTCTACCCACTGTAACACTTCTTGTTCTCCCGACTCATTCCAAACATCTCGCACATCACAGAGAAAACACAGGCCAGCCACCTGCTTCGGGCCAGTGCCCAGCTTGTCACGTCGGGATGCCTCTACACAGAGTGTTGTCCCATTGCCCAATTCAGAAGAGAGGGTCTCCCCATCAACCTGTCTGCTTTTCAAACTCCTCTTTGGGGGGCGGCACTATGGCATAGCGGGTAAAGCTGCCACCTGCAGTGCCAGCATCCCATATGGGCGCTGGTTCTAGTCCCAGCTGCTCCACTTCCTATCCAGCTCTCTGTTATGGCCTGGGAAAGCAGTACAAGTCCTTGGGCCCCTGCACCCGTGTGGGAGACCTGGAAGAAGCTCCTGGTTCCTGGCTTTGGATCGGCACAGCTCCAGCCATTGTGGCCAACTGGGGAGTGACCCAGCAGATGGAAGATCTCTCTCTCTCTGCCTCTCCTTCTCTCTCTGTGTAACTCTTTCAAGTAAATAAATAAATTAAAAAAAAAAAAACCTCTTGGGTCTCTCCCAGTCTCTACAGCAGCTAAATTCTCTTACGACCATACTTGAGAAACCAGCCTAGTGCCAGTAAGGTGGGATCTCTGAGCCAGTGGCAGGCATGGCCCTGTTTTTCTGCTTCTCCATCTTCAAGGTCACCTTGGGTCCAAGGTGGCTCCTGGAGCTACAGCCATTACGTCCAGTTACAGGAAGAAGGAGGGAGGAGCAGGTAGAAAGGGCTACAAGGTAATGAGCCCGTCTGAAAGTCTCACACTGCCAGGACTCAATGATGGGGTCACACGCAGCAGCAAGGGAGGCTGCTGGGAAATGTAGTTTTCCAAAGAAAAGTACGGATGCTTCTCCCAGAACTACGAGGGACAAAGAGCAGAAACAGCACTGGGAGGCAACTCCTAGACTTTACTCAGGTTGACTAATGAAGGAACTGTGGGAGGGGGATGGGAGGAGATCCTCATTAACCAGGGTCCAGGCCCCCCCAAAAAAAAAAAATAGCTGCAGATGCTACAGGTGAGACTGAAATTAAGGCAGAGGCAAGTGTGGGGTGGCAGGAACCCAAAAGGGACAGGGGTTATCCAGGGCGCCGCCACAGAGGGATGCCACCACTGACCCTAACCCGGATGGAGGAAAAGGGGAGAGCTGTCCACCCAGTACCCAATACCTCAGGAGCTGTGGCTCCTGAACCCACTGTCAGAGACAACATCACCTTAAGGTTCTCTGTGATGACAGTGTGTATAACAGTTCCTCATCTCCAAGCTTCCAGGCATCCTGTCCATTTCCCCGGGAGAAACTATCTCCTGTCACGACTTCATCTTACGTACTGACCACAGGGCACTGCACTAGACTGCGGTGTTAATTCTGAGCTATGAGACTGACTTCTAAGTGCCCGTCAGTCCTAACTGGGTTGCTCCAAGGGCATTAGGCATTCCACATGTGCCCACACAAAGCTCTTTTGGGCCCTATTCCACTTTTCCTGTATCTCTGGCAGAGCCGTGGCCAACTAATTACCTCTTAAGCTAGGAGTCTGTTCGCCCAAGCTCAGACTCTTACCCTCCCTCCTGCCTCTCACACTGGTCACCGTGCCCCATCACCTGGCCCCTTTCTCCTCAACACCTGTTCTCTCCACATTCCCTGAACTCAGCATCTGGCCTACAAAAACAACCTCAGGGGTAACCTCCCTGGCACAAGTCTCTTTTTTGCCCTGTTCTGCACTTCTTCTTTAAGTCAGTCAAATCTCGACAATTCCTGGTTTTAAAAATCCCTACCTTTACTCACTATCGTGGTAGTGTGCTAGCGAGCACGGTGGATAAGATGATGGGCTTAGGAGCCAGCTGCCAGCTCTTCGACCTTGGGCAAGAAATTTAACCCCGTGCTGGCGCCGCGGCTCACTTGGCTAATCCTCCACCTGCGGCGCTGGCACACCGGGTTCTAGTCCTGGTCGGGGCGCCAGATTCTGTCCCGGTTGCCCCTCTTCCAGGCCAGCTCTCTGCTGTGGCCCAGGAGTACAGTGGAGGATGGCCCAAGTGCTTGGGCCCTGCACCCGCATGGGAGACCAGGAGAAGCACCTGGCTCCTGGCTTCAGATCAGCGCGGTGCGCCGGCCGTAGCGGCCATTGGAGGGTGAACCAACGGCAAAGGAAGACCTTTCTCTCTGTCTCTCTCTCTCTCACTGTCCACTCTGCCTGTCAAAAAAAAAAAAAAAAAGAAATTTAACCCCTCTGCTGCTGTTTCCTAGCCTACGAAATGGGAATAATAGAAGCTAATGCCTCCTAGGGATGCTGTAGAGAGGAAATGGAAGGTGGGTGTGAAATGCTTAGACTACTACTTGCTGAATTGTACACTCTTAATGAATGTTAACTATTTTTATTACTAAAATATGAAGTCCAAATTTGCTAGCGTGGTATTTAACCTCGTGATAGCTGGGGCCCAACCTGAGCTCCCCCTAATTTCCTTTGTAACGCCGTCCTTCTTGCTTTTCAGTGAAAAGTCCCTTACTTGGTTTTGCCTTTATATGGAAATACTACCAGCATTTTCATTCCTCCATCCAACCTCATATTTCTGCTATGACAGTTCTCTCTGTAACCTGATTTAACAACACCCAAAAATGTAAGTCCTTAAATCTACAGCTATCTAAGAGTATCGGTCCAGAATCATAAGGCCTATATAATACGTAATTGCGATACAGTCCAACTCTTCTCAGGGTAAAATATGGAGATGAAATTTGAAGGATTTTTCAATTCGATGACCTATGAATATTCGCAAAGTTCCCGCAGATGGAACAGTGGATCATGGAGTACGGCCTGGGTTTGGGCAAACATTACATGGAATGACAGGGACAGCAGCACAACAGAACACGCACTGCTCTCAGATCCACTGGTGCTAGCTTAATGTATATAAACAATTTCTAACATCACTGTGAGCCCTTAGCTCCAAAACCAAAGGTCACTGTATCGTGGAAAAAAAATAGTTCAAGTTAAGTGCTCAAGCCAATGAAACATTAAACAAGTGCACCTGCATTTTCACAGTAAATAATTCCAGTGGGGATTTCATGTTGCTGTGGATACCAAGGGAGGAACAGCTCAGAGATACTTGTAAAGCAGGGGGGATCAGAGTATCCAGGGAAATAAGTAAAAGGGATTGCATTTCACTCCAGGCTTCGGGAGGACAGCTACAAAATTAGGTCCAAACATCCTTATCCTCCAAATAAAGAGAGTCACATTGCCAATTTGTTGTGAACATCATAAAAGAAACATAAAACTTTTCTCATTGCTCACCCTTCTGGGCGGGAGAAACCTCTCGACTTGCTATGTGATTGCTCATTATTTTTTATTTTTTTGCTGATTTTTTTTTTTGGCACAACAGACTTGACCTAGGCAGGCAATTTTATTCACTGCTGTCATTAGTGTTCTTATTTAAACAAAGAGTATAGAGGAGAAAATAATAACTCCACATTGATCTAAATGTTTCAATTTACTCAACCAAGCCTCTGCTTACTGAATTGTTTAAAATGGTGACAAAAATATTTGCCAAATGACAGTAAATCCTACACCAAGATAGATGTTTAACAAAGTGCATATTCTACTATGCAAAGACTAACTCAGATCTAATTCAGTCTTCATGATACCATATAATATCACAAAATCAATGACAAAATGCCCAAGATGGTGTTTAAAGGTTGGAAGTTGTGTGCAATTTCAATGCTAGAAGAAAAATATAGGGTCATGCAAATCAAAACATAATATTTATTATCAATACAGAGCAGATTAAGAGAAGCTCACAAGTGTTTAACTTTCTTCAGCAATATTTTTTTCTGTTTAGATCACAAGAAACTTTTGTTTTACAGTGCTCTGGGATATTTGATTTGGGCAAATTTCTGACAGGCAGAAGAGGTGAAAGACGCTTGCTTAACAATCACCAGCATTCTACCATTTTAAGACACTCCATCATTTTTTGCTGTTGGAGTATTTTAAAGTAAACCACACACACACACAAAAAAAAAAAAAAAAAAACACAGGCCTCTTATTACTTCGCCTTAACTTCACTACTATGTCAGAACCTAAAAACATAAAATAGATTGCAGAAAAGCAGGAGCATGGATAAGACTGTCAGACAATCCAGAGACACATTAACCAAATGCAATATTTGGACATTATTTGCCCAAACACACAAACTGTAAAAGACTCATTCTAAGACCAGCGGGGAAATTGAACGTGGGCTGGTATTAGATGGCACTGAGGAATTACTGGGTCCCTGTTGGAGTGTGTTAATGGTACTGAAATCAGTTTCGTTCTGTTGGTGCACCCAGGTCCACAGCGTGGCTGATAGTGGCACGCTCTCACCTCCAGGGGGAGACCAAAGAGAGAGAACCAAAGAGGAGGTGCTGGTTGAGGGTCCTTAGCACAACAGAAGGAGGCAGGAAGTCCATGGGTGAGTAGAGTCCCTGATCCTGCTTCTCGCTCTTGGATGCCACCTTGGCTGGCTCCACCTTGGTAATGGGTCAGAGCGCTCCTCCTCTTGGCAGCCCCTGTAGGGACGAGGATGGAACCAGAGAAAGGGGCCGAGGAGCAAGTCTTTCATGCCTATCCTAAGTGCAGGCTGTGTCCTGGGGCAGGGGATCTGGCATCAGCAGTGGGCCCGACAGTAGGGTACAACCGTCTGCCTTCAGTGTCGTGGGTACGCTGCAGAGTCCCAGGGGCCTGGCAGGGGAGGGTGTGGCGGGCAGGGTGAGGGACTGGGGGGGGGGGGAAGATTTGAGGATTCAGGATCTTGGGTAAAAAACTGATATATCTCTGCTCAAGAAAGACACATAAATCCTTGCTGAAATAATAAACAGGAGCGTCACGCCTGAAGTGTCAATCGAAAGAATAAGAATAAAATTTGGGAGTTCTCATGAGGCAGACTAATTGAAACAGTTTACTTTTATCATTGGGGGGGATGGTGAATGGTGCCTTTTCATCTATACATGTGCAGTAAGGAAGTCACACATGTATACTTGGAAATACGTTTACATGACGGTATTTCCAAAAGTTCATAGAAGATGGAATTAAAAGGAGTTTACTCTGGTGCAAAAACATTTTTGAAATCCACATATAATTTTTTTCACCATGTACATTTTCTGCAAACCTTTTGAAGAATTCTAGTATACTGTGGCTCAGTGGGTTAACGCCCTGGCCTGATGATCCTATATGGGCACCGGTTCGAGACCCAGCTGCTCCATTTCCGATCTAGCTCTCTGCTATGGCCTGGGAAAGCAGTAGAAGATGGCCCAAGTCCTTGGGCCCCTGCACCCACATGGGAGACCTGGAGGAGGCTCCTGGCTCCTGGCTTCAGATTGGCGCAGCTCTGGCCGTTGCGGCCAATTGGATAGTGAAGCACTGGATAGAAGAACTCTCTCTCCGCCCCCTCCCCCCCCCCCCCCCGCGTAACTCTTTCAAATAAATAAATAAATAAATAAATCTTTTTTTTTTTTTTGACAGGCAGAGTGGATAGTGTGTGTGAGAGAGAGAGAGAGAAAGGTCTTCCTTTTTGCCGTTAGTTCACCCTCCAATGGCCGCTGCAGCCGGCGCATCTCGCTGATCCGAAGGCAGGAGCCAGGTGCTTCTCCTGGTCTCCCATGGGGTGCAGGGCCCAAGGACTTGGGCCATCCTCCACTGCCTTCCCGGGCCATAGCAGAGAGCTGGCCTGGAAGAGGGGCAACCGGGACAGAATCTGGCACCCCGACCAGGACTAGAACCCGGTGTGCTGGAGCCGCAAAGCAGAGGATTAGCCTGTTAAGCCACGGCGCCAGCCAATATATCTTTTTTTTAAAAAAAAAAAAAACAACTCTAGTATACTAAGCAAATATAAAATATAAATACTGGGGTCAGCATGTGGTATAGTGGATTGGACCGCCACCTGGGATGCCAGTATCCCATACAGGTGCTGCCTTGAGCTCCAGCTGCTCTGCTTCTGATCCAGCTCCCTGCTAATGGCCTAGGGAAGCAGTAGAGGATGACCAGACTGCTTGGGCCCCTGCACCCAAGTTGGAGACCCAGAAGAACCTCCTGGCTTCAGCCTGGCCCAGTCCCAGCCATCGTGGCCATCTGGGGAGTGAGCCAGTGAATGGAAAACCTGTCTCTCCCTCTCTGTCTCTCTCTGTAGCTCTGCCTTTCACATAAATAAATCTTTAAAATGCCAAGATGGCAGCTACACAAGACAACTCAGAAAGCTGCCACACACCAGAGGCGGCAAAATACAAGACACGAATCAGTTCTTTGAGACTGGAGAAATAAAGCATTCTGGGAATTCAAAAATGAGCAAGTGAGATCACTTCTCATGGGGGAGGAGGAGGAAGAGTTTTGTTCTGAGCAAGTGATGGTTATTAGGAAAGCTTTATTAACACCACATGGGCAGATTTCTGCCTGCTGCTTCTTGAGCTTTCCTTCTTACTGGAGCTAGTTTAAGCACAAAACCTTGTGAGATGCTTTCTACTGGGTCCAATGTATTGTCTACATACTATGAACACGGGGTAATGACTCCAGTAATGATGTCATGCTAATGATAACTCAATAATTAGACCTAGTGAGTCCTAAAGTTACGACGTGACTTAGAAAGTAGATGATTTGTTGGGAATCAGAAAATGTGGTCTTGAAAACAAGCCCATAAGAATGAGTTAGCTACAATGAACAATTAGAGGGGGAAATAGGTTTTCTTCCAGATAAAGAACACTAATTTTGAGGAAGTATCTACATAAGCAGTTCCCAGGCCCAGCTGCATGTCAAAATTACCTGGGGGAGCCTGTCGGAACACATATTCCTGGAACGCACGCCAGTCCTACTGAGCTGTAACCCAAAAGTAGGGCTGAGGAAGTTGTATTTCTACAGCCTTCTCCTTACCCGCCCAAGGGGCTTGGACGTGCACAACCATGCCATCGGGGATTCTGAAATCTTTTATTTATAGACAGACTACTCAATGTTAGCCCCATTGTCTAGGAAGGTGAGTCACAACATTTTCATCCACCATAAATTCTATAAACAAAAGGGGAAGGAGGGGCACTGTGGAACAAGCAGGGTAAGCCGCCCCTTGGGATGCCTGGCCCTATACTGGACTGCCTGGTTTGAGCTCTGGGCACTCCTTGCTGCCAATCCAGCTTCCTGCTAGCGCATCCTGAGAGGAAGCTTGGGCCCCTGCCAGCCGCGTGGGAGACCTGGAGGAAGTTCCTAGCTCTTGGCTCTAGCCTGACCCAGCTCTAGCTATTGTGGGTCTTTGGGGGAATGAACCAGTGGATGGAGATTTCTCTCTCTCACACTCCCTTCCTCCCCTGCCCCATCACTCTGCCTTTCAAATAGATAAATACATCTTCTAAAAAAAATAAAGAGAAATTCAAAACTATTTTTTAAAGCCCAAATGTTGTCTGATGTTGGTAGTGTTGGATAATCCCTTTGAAAGGTTTTTATCTTCAAAGAGCTGTAATTAGAGAGAAACATGCACTCCAGAAGCCACCTACCAAAGATGGTCTGGCCTGGTGCAGCCTAGCCTGGCCTCATGCAGGGAGCAATGCCTAGACTCCCATGCCCCAGAGAGGATGCCCCCGACCCTGTCACCTCTACAGAAGCTCCCACACCTGTGTTGCAAGCCAGGCTCCTCGAAGGCTTCCTCTCCGAATTTCCACCCAATGTCACGTGGCATAAGAGGGGGGCCGGGTTGCGGTCTCCTGTTCCCTCCATGCACCTGTACCCAGGATAAAGGATTCAATGGGGACATGTTATAGCTTAATTCTCTCTCTGGAGGGGAAAGTGACTGGTGGGTTTGGCACCGAGTAGGGGGAACAGAGGAGCACAGCTGAGAGTGGACCATGTCTTTGGTCTGTGATGGAGGCAATGCTGCACATGAGAAAAGTGGGGGCGGTAGGAAGGAGCCGGCAGGGCCAGGATGGTATCCATGTAGGGGGGATGCAGACCGAGGGAACCCCTAGAAGGCTGGCAAAGCACAGACTGCTGGGCCAATTCCCAGTTCCTGATGCAGCAGACCTGGCTGGGGCCTGCCAAGTTCCCAGTGGTGCCGATGCTGGTGTTCTAAGGATGATGCTTTGAGAACCACTATTCTAACTGTGGATGACTGCGAGGCTGCCAGGGGGTCCAGGTGCTCAAGACAGGAGGGCAGAGTTTAGTAGTGTCCTATCAAGGAAGAGCAAGGAGACCTCAAAACCTGCATGGAAAAATGGAATTAAAAGATAAGCTTATTTGGGTGCAAAAAGTGTTTGAAATCCATGAATAGTATTTCTCCGTAATATGCATTTCCATGATTTCTTTGAAGACCTCTCATATACACAATTTCATTTTTTTGCACCAAAATAAACTTATCTTTGGATTCTACTTTTCCATGAGCTTTGTGAATTACCCTTATCTATGATCCTATTGAGTATTTGAGACATATGAATAAAGACAGAAATTTTTGTCTTTGCTTTGTTGTTTTTATTTTCTTTTATTTATTTATTTTTAAAAAGATGTATTTATTTGAAAGGCAGAGTTACTGAGAGGCTGAGGCAGAGAGAGAGATGGGTCTTTCCTACACTGTTTCACTCCCCAGATGGCCACAACGGCTGGAGCTGTGCCAATCCGAAGCCAGGAGCCAAGAGCTTCCTCTGGGTCTCCCACATGGGTGCAGGGCCCCAAGGACTTGGGCCATCTTGTACTGCTATCCCAAGCCATAGCAGAGAACTGGATCATAAGTGGAGCAAACAGGACTTGAACCAGCGCCCATATGGGACACCAGCATTGCAGGTGGCAGCTTTACCCACTGCACCACAGTGCCAGCACCAGCTTTGTCTAAAATGCAGTAGAATTCTTGGTCTTGGGATGGGAGGTGCAGGCAGAGCCTCTTAAGATGTAAATATTAGGGACTGGCATTGTGTAGCAGCACGTTAAACTGCTTCCTGCAATACCAGCTGCTCCACTTTCAATCTAGCTCCCTGCTAATGAACCTGGGAAGACAGCAGAGAATGGCTCACATGGGTGGGCCCCTGCACCCACATGGGAGACCTGGATGAAGCTCCTGGTTTCTGATTGGCCCAGCCCTGGCCATTATAGCCATTTAGGGAGTGAACAAGCACATGGAAGATCTATCTGTGTGCCTCCTTCTTTCTCTCTCTAACTCTGCCTTTCAAATAAATAATTTTTTTTAAAAAAAAGATATAAATGATAAGATTAGCAGCAGAACAAAGGTCCCCAAGTATCTCAAGATAGCAGTTGACAAAGCATCTACACAGCAGGAAAAGGCCTCAGACACATCCATCAGTGGCCCATGAGTTCATGGCCAGCAGTGGCCCATGAGTTCATGACCATGAGTTCATTATAGTGGAGTGCTCTGAAAAGCCCAAAGTGTGGCCCCTCTGAACGTTAAGATCCACGATCCGTGAGGAATCTGGACAGCCCTCGGTTTGGATTGACAGCCATCAGGGAGGAACACTGTCTGACCCCGGGAGCTGGAAGAACAGCCCCAGGGTGAGCTTGCAACAGCCAGGACAGGCACTCGGGGCAAATACCCCAGCCCCTGCACCCCTGAGAGGCCCATTCGCAGCTGCGTCCCTCAGAAGGCTCCAGTGGGACCTGCTGACAAATACGATTTTGGCTCTGCTGCTTTTCCCGACTTCCCTGTCTCAGCACCCTGTTCTCCCAGGCAGGGGCACCCGCAGAGAAATTACTCACACCCAAATGCTTTGGTCTCAGTCTGGTTTGAAGGGATGGAGGCACAGACAAGTGTCAGTGTCAGTGTCATCCCTCGAGGATCATCCATGGCAGACTGTGACGACTGGGGAGGTGAGCCTATTACTCGGTTTGGGGTCTATGGTTTGTGCTGTGTGTGATCATGAAGAATGCATTTCCTAGTTAATGTCTTGAACCCCAAAGAATCAAAGAGAACCCACAGAAATGATAACAAGTTGACCTGCCCCTGCCCCGCCCCATGCGTGCCATGGGGCTAATGTTGCTCAAAGAGCATTCCTTTTCTTATGTCCTGGGAGACAAGAAAAGTTACAGCAGGAACAAGCAGGGGTGTATACGTTCAGTAAATGATTTAACATTAAGTACGTTTAAATACCGGCATCCGATTAGGAGACCCACTTGTGACTGGCAAGGCCAGGGGGACAGTTCTGGGTCGTCGTTTACCCAGGGCAGAATGTCAGCTCCTTGTGCCTGGGGAGACTGAGCCTCTGCACCTGGCACACACCCCTGCCTGTGCCCCGGCCCCCACTCCCCATCCCAGTCACCGCTGCAGCCTCGGCACAGTCCCTGGTGGCCCCACTCTGACGCCGCCAGGGCAACACGACAAGACATGACCTGCCTCCCGGAACCCCGCCTCCCCCAGAGGCAGACTGCTGCCTACTCCCCTCCCCAGACTCGGCGGAGCGGGGCCCCCATGCGCGCCACGGGTGTCACGGCCGCACTGCTTCTGTCCTCGTGTCAATAGGACAATCGGGGGGAGGGGGGCGACACGGGCCCATTGGTTCCCGGGGCAGAGACCGATAGCACAGGACAGTGGTGATCACCAGTCTGTTCCTGGGCGGGGGGCGAAGGAGGGGCAGTCAGCTCTGAGCTCAGCAAGGAAGCACGGACTATTTAATTAGTCACCTAATTAGTGACAGGCCACACTGAAGGTTTCAGATGTCCTCAGACAAATGTAAAGATAAAAAGCCTAATTAAGCCGCCAGCGCTGGGCCGGCTGCTGCCAGCGCCCACAGCTGTGCCGGATATTGTGCGGAACTGCGCCGCCCGATAACAGGAGTTATAGGTCGCTCTGAAAACACGCCGGCCTGTTCCAAGCTTTCCATAGCCCGCTCAGTCCACTAAACCAGATGAGTGCAGGTTCAACCGCTAGGTCGCCAACCTGAGACTTCACCCTTGGATGGGATTATTTGGTTATGCTTTGAGCAAAGTCTTTTTTCTCCATAGTGGAAGTGGAAGCCAATGAGGACTGGGCTTTCCGGCACCTTCTGTGTGTCAAAGCATCTGTCTCTGTGGTCCCACCGAGCCTAGGACACCCCCTGGGCTGCCTTCACTCATTGTCATTCTTTATGCCTTTTTCCAGTGCCTATACAAGCTCCTTAAGAGATTCTTCACATCAGAACTGAATTAGGGAGAATTTTAAAATAACGGATTAAAAGGAACTGCTCTGTAATCATGAGTAATTGCTACAAAACACGGAGACATCGAGACACAAGTACTGATACAGGGGAAAGGAGGATTGGCCTCTGCTCAGCGAGTTTGTGCCCAAAGGATAGTGACAAAGCTATTCTTGTGCACAATTCTGGGAGAAAATATATGCATTTGGAACACTGTGTGGGGCAGGGCCCGGAGCCTTTTAAGTTTTAAGTTATTTAGACATTATTGTATTTATTTATTTATCTATTTGATAGGCAGAGAGACAGAGAGAGCTCCTACCCACTGACTCACCCCCTAAAAGCCCTCAACACCTAGGACTGGGTTCAGGACTGGGAATGTAATCTGGGTCTTCTGCCTGGGCAGCAGGTTGCTTGAGCAGTTGCTTAAGCCATCACTGTTGCCTCTCAGGGTCTATACTGGCCGGAAGCTGGCATCAACACCTGGAGCTGAGAGTCAAACCCAGGTCTTCCAGTGTGGGACACAGGCATCTTAACTGTTGGGCTAAACACCTGCTCCTGCTCCTGCAGCTGTGCAAGGGCCCACGTGATGCAGAGGCAGCTTGTCCACAGACCACACTGTTGAGTAAAAAGGAGGGAAAAATACAAGTTCATGGGCCTCATTCCTGCCCTTTCTGGGGACTTCCAGTTCCAGATTTCTTTTTTTAAAATGAGTTGGGAGTGTTTTTGTAGAAAGCCTGTAATATTCAGCATAACACATTTGGGAAGCTCAGCAGGGTTAGACTTGGTACCCCATATGGTAAATCCCTACCTTTCCGAGCTTCGTGGAGAGAGGCCTCTTGCTCTGTGGAAAAGGCTTCTGGGCTTCCCTGAGAAGCTCTCTGCTTCGGGAAACAGTGTTTCCCCCATGGATGATGTAAGCCCATTTGGGACCTGGCTGTTGGTCCAAGACTGGGGAGCTCACTTAAATGCCAGATAGGGCAGGTGGACTTCTTAGGGCTGGCAGAACCTAGGGGCCCCTGCTGGGTTCCTGCCTTGGCACAGATGAGGAGGTGGGCTTCCTGCCAAGGCCCAGCTTGCTCTCTGCTTTCTCCAGTGGGTGGGGGGGAGCTGTCACTAGAGGTGCTCAGAGGACACTGTGTGGGTGACACCTGTAGGCTCTGCCCAAGTAAGAGCTTTTTGTCCCAAAGAGACAGGGCACATGAACGAACACAGTGCGTTAATCTCAAGGACCATAACTTTAAAAGAATTCGGGTATATCACTCGAATGTCTGAACACACAGAAAAATGTCTTGCGATCTGCCTTTTCCCTCCGGTCCCCTGCCCTCTGCATCACAGGTGAGCCAGCCTTTCTTCCCTCTGTGCACCTCTCTCTGACTCTCGGAGAACTGCTCCGCTGGCCCTGGCTCTGCTGCTGCCTTCTGCCCCTGCTCAGCCCAAGTCTTGCCAGGTAGGGATGCCCAGGTGACAGAGAGGGTGGTTAGGACAAAAGGGGCAGAGCCCACGGAGGCCCCGCCTTGAACGCCTCTTGAGCTGCTTCTGTGCGGTGCCCTCAAGATATTAAGTGCATGGGACCAGGGGGAGGGAACCAATGAGCTGAGCCCCGCCCCACCCTGAGCGGCCCTGCACCCTTGCCGTCCATCACCCCCTGGTCAGGGGTCTCTCCGAAGCTGATGGAAGCTGCCAAAAGCTCTGACAACAGGGCTACAGTCCTCCACCTGATGCTGGGCAGGAGGGCAGGAGAACAGCCCGGGAGGTCAGACCCTGGGATGCTGGTGTAAGTCTGTAGGGAAAGGCCTGGCACACGCTGTCCAGCCCTGGAGGCCAGAGAGGCCCTGCTCTCATATGGACAGCATGCAGGGGCTGTCATATGCCTGACAGCTAAAGACAAGAAGGTTCGCCCAGGTGTGTTCGAGCAGACGCAATGCTCGATGGGTAGCAGCTGAGGGGACGGTCACAGAGAATGCTGCGCTTAAAATAAAAAATCTGGCTCAGCACTCAAGACTTTGCTTGCCATGCTGGTGTCCCATACTGGAGTCTGGGCCCTGGCTCTGCTTCTGAGTCCAGCTTCCCGCTAGTGCTCTCCGTGGGAGGCGCTGGGTGATGGCTCAAACACCTGGGTCCCTGCTGCACATGTAGGAGACCTGGACTGGGTTCCTGGTTTCTGGTTTCAGCCTGGCCCAACCCCAGCTGTTGTGGACCTTCAGAAAGCAAACAAGTAGATGGGAGCTTTCTTTGTCTCTCTTTGCCTTTCCAATTAGAAAAAAAAGAAAAAGAAATAAACAAGTATCTGTTAAAACAAAAACAAAAACCAAAGCCAAAGCCCGATCCTTCACACTCCCGGCACAGAGCGAATCAGGTGCTGCCTTTGGGCCAACCACTTCAGCTCTCCCAGGAGCACCTTAGCACTCGGGGACAGGACACAGTAAGGGCACAGAGTTCCCGTGATGACTGCTCTTTGGTGTCCTTTGAAGAGGAGACCAAATGTGCTTTATAATTTCTTGCATGGAAATAATATGAGAACAAAGAGTTGTGTCTGTTGTGTCACCAGATGACAATCCTGCCAGATTTTCTGGAAAAAGAGGTTCCTGCACTGGGCCTCAAATGGATTTTCCAGGAACGGCTGTGCACCTGCTGAGCCCGATAATGTAGCTCGGGAGGACAAGGAGGACGATTTTTTTTTTCTAATTCTTGCTTCCAAAATGTGGGTTTAGTCCTCACTGGTGGCTAGTGTTTGGTGAAAACTGTATTTTTAAATTCATTCCAGCTCAAATCATTTATAAAATTTAGTTCAAATGTCAGATAAACTGGTAAAGTTTAATATGCAGCAGGTTACTATGGTGATCGTTAATTTAAAATAATTAGAGAAAATAATGAGAAAACTATTTCCTCTCTGAAGGATTCGAGATCTGTAAACTGATAGCAGTCTATTTTTAGTGGACATAATCTGTGTAACAATGATAGAGAATTATGGGGACTTTAAAATGCTTTAAAAAGGTCTGATTGAGGAATTGAATCAACCCAGTGCTTACATCAAAATTTATATCTGTCTTTATTAAATCTAGGTCAATTCCACAAAAAGAAAATCACATGTATATATCTTCATGTAATCATTTTAAACAAAACATGATAACTAAGGACATGGCTAAATTAAGATTTAAGACGTATTTATGATAACTTCTTGACTACTATAATTTCACAATTCCACTCCGATAGCACATCATTAAAAAGTGCTTGCGGGATATGCGTTTGGCACTTGGGATGCCTGCATCCCACCACGGAGGACTTGAGCTCAAGTCCCAGCTGCACTCCTGTGTCCAGCTTCCTGCTAATGTGCACCCTGGAAGGCAGCAGGTGAGGGCTCAACTGCCACCCACACAGGAGACCTGGATGGAGTTCAAAGCTCCTGGCCTCAGCCTCTCCCAGCAACAGTTGTTGTGGCCATTTGGGGAGTGAACCAGAGGATGGAAGACCCTCTCTCTCCACTCCCTCTCCCTCTCTCTCTTGGCCTTTCAAATAAAGAAATCTTTTTAAAAACAGGAGTGAGACTGTGGTTTGTTTTTTTTTTTTTTTTTTTTTTTTTTTTGGACAGGCAGAGTTAGACAGTGAGAGAGAGAGAGACAGAGAGAAAGGTCTTCCTTTTTCCATTGGTTCACCCCCTAAATGGCCACTGCGGCTGGCACGCTGCGGCCGGCACATCTCGCTGATCCAAAGGCAAGAGCCAGGTGCTTCTCCTGGTCTCCCATGGGGTGCAGGGCCCAAGCACTTGGGCCATCCTCCACTGCCTTCCCGGGCCATAGCAGAGAGCTGGACTGGAAGAGGGGCAACTGGGACAGAAACCGGCACTCCGGGACTAGAACCTGGTGTGCCGGTGCCACAGGTGGAGGATTAGCCTATTGAGCTGCGGCGCCGGCCCTGCGTGACTGTGTTCTAATAAAACTTTGCTCATGACAGCAAGCCAAATTTGGCCAGAGGGCTATACTTTGCTAACTCCCAGTCTAGAATATTCCACCAATTCATCAATCCACACAGGCATGGTAGCAAACAAACCCAGGCCTAGTCTCTGAAGAGGCTCTTGCAGGGTGTGGGAAGAGGATTTTTTATTATTTAAAATAAATTAGAAACTCACCAAAATACCAACGTCTCTAGGAAGGAAATTCCCACGTTGGAGGCACCAACCACAACGATCCTGGCATTGACAGTTATTTTAGGTTCCAGTGTTAGTTTTCTGTTTGTGTGGTTCAAGGCATAACTCAACTGGGGAAAAAAGGCAAAGACAAAGAGGATCTTAAGGGAAATGCAACTGAGTCCACACAACCAAACTGGGAACTTCACGGAATTACTGAGCTAGAACATTACTGAAAAACAAAACTTCATAATGCTTGTGCAGCAACCCTGGTGAAATGCATGGGAAGGTATTTTTAAGAAATTAATGGAAGGAGGCCAGTGCTGTGGTGCAGCAGGTAAAGCTCCCCCCACCCTGCCCCCGCCCTGTGACGCCAGCACCCCACATGGACGTCGGTTCATGTCCCCGCTGCTCCACTTCCAATCCAGCTTCCTAATGATGGCTTGGGAAAAGCAGAAAAGGATGGCCCAAGTGTCTGGGCCCTGCAACCCACGTGGGAGACCCAGATAAAGCTCCTGGCTCCTGGCTCCAGCCTGGCCCAGCCCTGGTGGTTACAGCCATCTGGGGAGTGAAACCAGTGGATGGGAAGATTCTCTCTGACTTCTCCCCTCTCTCTAACTCTGACTTTCAAAATAAATAAACAAGTCTTTAAAATACAAGAAAGTAACATAAGACTATACAAATACACCTAACACTTAGGCCAGGCCACACAAAAATGCTTGGTTTGGCTGATTCTTGTGTAATTTCCGACAGTTGTTTCACATGGATCAGAAGTACTTAATGGTTAGAGGAAAAGGTCAACGATTCTGCAGGAAGACAGACAAACTCTGCCTGGGAGTCCGTGGTACCCTGGATGGTCCTAGGTTTTTCCTTCTGTCCTAGGTTTTCCTGAAACCTTTGAGTGAAGGCTGAATTATGTTAGTTGTATACCTGAATAGTAGTATTCTCTCTTACTCATATATGTATTCCCCACACTACTTAACACAGCACCTTCTGGACAGCAGGTGCTTCATAATATCTGTTGAGTGACAGCTGCTGCATGGCAAGGATTTGAAAATCTCTCAGATGCTTTGGGGTCAAGAGGAGGACTCCAAAAAATTAACATTAGTTGTACATATTTATGGGATACAGTCTGACATTTCAATACAGGTGTATGATGCGAGTTGATCGCAACATTTCTCCTTCTTTGGCATTACTTTATGATTGGCAGCTCAGCACCAGTCTCTCTCACCTTTGTTCTTGCAATGTGTACTAGGTCACGGTGAGCTATGGTCTCCCCTCCATGCTGTGTAACAGCAGGAACTTATTCCTTCGATCTAACTCTGATATGGTACCATCATCCAAACTCCCTCTCTCCCCTGCCCCTCCCGGCCTCTAGTATTCATCAGAGTTCAGATGGTGGGTTTTTTTAAATATTTATTTATTTATCTGTTTATTTGAAAGAGTACACAGAAGGAGAAGGAGAGGCAGGGAGAGTGACAGCGAGAGCGAAAGAGAGGTCTTTGATCCGCTGGTTCACTCCCCAATTGGCTGCAACAGCCAGAGCTGTGCCGATCTGAGGCCAGGAGCCAGGAGCCTCTTCTGGGACTCCCACGCAGGTGCAGAGTTCCAAGGACTTGGGCCATCTCCTACTGCTTTCCCAGGCCATATCAGAGAGCTAGAGGAGAAGTGGAGCAGCAGGGACTTGAACCAGCGCCCATATGGGATGCTGACACTGCAGACGGCAGCTTTACCTGCTACACCACAGTGCTGGCCCCAGATAGAGTTCTGTTTTAGCTTATTCTCCCACATGAGTACAACAGGTGACATCTGTCCTCTGTCTGGCTTATTCCGCCTGACATGATGTGCTCCAGTTCTACCCTTTCTGCTGCAATTGACAGGATCTCATCCTTTCTTATGGCCAAGTAATATTCCATTGTGTATGCATCTACATTTTCTCTGTCCATTCATCTGATGAAAGAAGGCCAGGGCATGTTCTTGTGGCAACGTCAGGCAGGGTAAGTAAGAATAAGCAGTATTTCTTGAGCCTGGCCAAAGCCAGTCACACAGCAGTGCCTAGTATCTAAGAGGTGGGGAACTATACTCGCTTCTAGTGGGAGGAACCTAGCGTCACTCAGCAAAGGAGCCCGGCCCACGGAGGGGAGACAGCAGGGAAGAGTGACACAGCCTCCTGTGTCTCATCAATTATTTAGGCCGGCTGGTATCTTTCACAACCCTACCGCAGAGTTCCCAGGTTGACGGACTTTATAAATGAACACACCGTGCTGCTGGAAAGGTGCACGTTCTTGTGTACGGCAGTTCTGACCTGCTCTCTGAGTATTTCCCAGGACAGGTCAATGAGGAATCATGCAAGAGACCCCCTTAATATTGGTAAACCTGGTGCCACTTTGTGCTGCAACCTGTTTAGTTTGCAAGACAATCAGGCCAACGGCAAATTCTCTCTAGCCGGGGGCTTGGCCGGTCAACGGGAGGTGGGTAGGAAGCATCTGAGTATATGAGTACATGGTGCTGGGGCCGGCGCTGTGGCATAGCGGGTAAAGCCTCCACCTGCAGTGCCGGCATCCCATACGGGCGCTGGTTGGAGTCCTGGCTGCTCTACTTCTGATCCAGCTCTCTGCTATGGCCTGGGAAAGCAGTAGAAGATGGCCCAAGTCCTTGGGCCCCTGCACCCACATGGGAGACCCGGAAGCAGCTCCTGGCTCCTGGCTTCAGACCAGCGTAGCTCCAGCCATTGCAGCCATTTGTGGGAGTGAAACAGTGGATGGAAAACTTCTCTCTCTCTCTCTGCCTCTGCCTCTCCTTCTCTGAAACTCTGCCTATCAAATAAATATTTTTTTAAAAATGAGTATATGGTGTTCTGGTGGCATCTACTAGCAGGGCTAACGAGCAGATTTAAAATGCAAGCAACTCAACAGGGGTGAGACCCCAAGAGTCCTTCCATAAGGAGCGGCATCCAGACACTCCCCTCTGCTGTGGCAGAGTGAGGGAACACTGAAATGTGGGCAGTAAAGAAATCTGCCGGTGAAGAATCACCCCTCCCTTCGGAAACAGCTCCTCCGTCAGGGACACAAAGCCGGCTGCAGAATGGAACAGGGTGGCTTTTGTTTCCTGCACAATAGCTTTAACACCAACAGCTGCCAGGCCTCAGAAATCACCTTTCTGTTAAACACACAAAGTGGCCTCCGGGTGTCAAGAGTTAGCCATCACTACCAGTGACAGGTGGGTGTCTCAGGAGAGGAGGATCACATTGTTTCACAGAAAACCCAATTTTTTTATGCCCACGTTTTCACTGAAAACATAGCCAGTCCTCAAGTATGATGAAGTCTTCTGACTTGAAAAAAAAAATCACATTTTTTTCTTTCATTAGCATAGCTGGTTTTTAAACAAGCCTTGGAAAGGAATCTTCGAGCTTGTGAAGCTTGGAAATGAAGACTGCTCCTGTCGTGTTAGAGTTTTGCCTCTAAGCAGGAAGCAAAGGTCATCTTTAATGAAAGCAGAATATTTCCTTCCTTTCTCTTCTTTCAAACTACAGTTTGCATGGGAAACACAGGCAGGTATAGAGGATCCCCTGGGTCACGTCACCTTGTCCTGTCTTGTTCTGAACATCCACCCCAAGTGTCCCACGCACTGGAGATCCTGTTTGGGGTCTCACTCCCTTAGTAATGCAGTAAGAACAAAAGCCCCTTCTAATTGACTCATATTTTATAGACTGATGTTAAATGTGTCTTGTAACAGCAAATTACTGCTAAGATCCGACAGTGGGAACTGTGGGCTAGTCACCTACTCCGGTGAGAATATGGATGGTGAGCCAGATCCCACCTCCATTGGTTTCCTTTCAGGACACTTTGGATTCTACTCTTATTTGCTAACACTAGGTTAGCACTTTAGACACCAACTCTTCAGTGTACAATAAGCACACACCCCAGCAAGAGGGAAGAAACCACAGATCATGGTATCTACGCTGACCTTCTAAGGATAAAAGAAACGGTCCACAAAATTGATAATGACACCCATAATGAGTTTAGAATACATATCTTAAATTCCAACCCTGAGAGAGGAAAAGGAGAGAATGATAACACGGGACTCCCCCTGTTAGGAACTTCTAGAGCGGGGCTTAGAGGCTGGTGTGTGTGGGCTCAGAGAGAATCAGACAGCAAAGGTCCGGAGGGAGGGGCAGGCACCAGACAGGAGCAGATGTTTAAGACGTAACCTCTGTCATCGCTGCAAAGATTTAAGCTTCTCCAACACGAGCGTCTACGTGGGAGTGCTGAGTCACTGCCGTTCTGGGTAGCTTTTATTCACGTACTTGTTCTGCCTGCCACTTTCCAACTAGACCTGTTTGCTCCTTGAGGTCAGGAACTTCCTTCCTTCTTTCCTTCCTTCCTTTCTCTCTCTCTCTCTCTTTCAAGATTTCTTTCTTTGAAAGGCAAGGTAACAGAGAGAGAGACAGAGAGAGAGAGGGACAGAGAGATTGAGATTTCAATCTGCTGGTTCAGTCTCCAAATGGCTGCAACAGCTAGGGCTGGGCCAGGCTGAAGCCAGAAGCCAGGAATTCCATCCTGATTTCCCCTGCAGGTGGCAGGGGCCCAAGCACTTGGGCAGTCTTCCTCTGCTTTTTCCCAAGCACATTAACAGGGAGCTGAACTGGAAATGGAGCAGCCGGGACTTGATTCAGCACTCATGTGGGATGCTTGCTCATATCACTACAGGCGGTGGCTTAACTCACTGCACCACAATGCCAGCCCCACTTACTTCTTTTTTTGTAGCATTTGAACAACTCCTGCCACACATTTGGGGGCATTCAGTACCATCATGGACATAATTAAAGGGTGCTGACATAATTTCTATTTTCCAAAAGTGATTTTGTTGGTTCTTCTTCAATTGCTTACATGATGAAATAAATAATTTAAATAGAACTACCTAGGATCAAATTTGATCTTTCTAGGAAAAATGATTTTGACGTATGCAGTTGACTTTATGCCATAAGTCACATATACTTATTAAGAGACTTTAAACGCTCAGTGTTGCTTTTTATATTTGCATTCTGAGTGTATAAAAAAATGGCTGGCCAAAATATAATTTTACCTGGTATACACAGACTTGAGTTCTGTGGTTTCACACCTGGTTTGTTTTTCCTTGGTACTTAATGTGAGTTAGAATGTCCACATGCGCATTACTGACAATATCAATAATGGATCCAAACGCAGAAGTCACTAAAACTACAAATAGGCCAGTAAATTAGAAAGCGGTCCACATAAGCACAAATATTCCTGCACGGCAAATGCCAGGTCTGTGCTGAAAGGGGACACGAGACCCCACGTGAAGCGTTTCTCCTGACAACATTTCTTTGGGAGGTTACCTTCGACCTCCGGGGTCATCAGACTGCATTGTCATTAGCCTGGTGGCAAGGTTTGGCCTTGTTTTCTGAATTCCACTTCTGCTTGAAATGCTGAGCCTCTTTTCCTTAAATATCAGTTTCCTCAGGTGTAGCATGGAAGTAAATCACACAGACCTCTACTGTCCTCAGTAGGCAAACATGGGAACCATGCATTAAAAAAAAAAAAAAAAAAAAGGTCCACAAATACTTTGAGCTTTTCAGGCAAGGATGTTACAGGAGGCAAAATTGCACATCCTCGCCACCATCTGCAATATGAAAGGCAAATCTTTGAAGAGCACATTCTAAAAGGGCAAAACAATGAGCTCAATTTTCAGCTCACACCCATGTACATACATCTTTTCTTACACAAAGCTTCCAAAGACTTCAAAGGGAGCCCTGTCCATGCAAGAAGATGGAAGATGGAGAGAATCTAACCCATTAGGAATAAAATTTCTCAAATCCTTAATAAGCCTACTTTTGCTTTATAAATGCAATTTTTTTTCCTTCTGCATCTCCACACTCTCTTTTCTCTTTGAGAAGTCCTCTGTTTTCCCAATTTGGGCAGAACAAATGATGACAGCTTGACAGTGCCACAAATACCTGGGTAGGTTTCAAAGTTCACAAACTTGGCCTCTTTGGGGCAAAGTCTTGCAAACAGTCACCACATTTTTTTTTTTTTTTTTTTTTGACAGGCAGAGTGGACAGTAGAGGGAGACAGAGAGAAAGGTCTTCCTTTTTGCCGTTGGTTCGCCCTCCAATGGCCGCCACAGTAGGCACGCTGCGGCCGGCGCACCACGCTGATCCGATGGCAGGAGCCAGGTGCTTATCCTGGTCTCCCATGGGGTGCAGGGCCCAAGCACTTGGGCCATCCTCCACTGCACTCCCTGGCCACAGCAGAGAACTGGCCTGGAAGAGGGGCAACTGGGACAGGATCGGTGCCCCGACCGGGACTAGAACCCTGTGTGCCGGCGCCGCAAGGCGGAGGATTAGCCTGTTAAGCCACGGCGCCGGCAGTCACCACATATAAATGAAGGGTTGGGGAGGTGTAGACACTTAAAAAGCAGAACCCAATTATGGGAAATACCTTGCATAGATACAAAATGTAATTTCAAAAAGTCTGCTAAAATCATTACAAGGGTTGAAAGGTGCAGTAGGGACATCAACACCACACCTCTGTATGGCTAAGATGACACTGAGGTTTGGGCCGCAGTTTTTGAAGGATTCTCTTTACTATCCTCTTGGTGGGGTGACGGGGTGGGGAGGGCTCCCAACAATTTGTAGTTCCAGGGCTTCAGACAAAGGCAGACTGCTCTGTCTATGGTATCTCCCATGGGCAGGGAAGACTCAAGGTCATTCTCTGGCTTCTTTCTTACTGCTGGAAAGAGCAGACTCAAAATCTTGTAACACAGGGGCCAGGGGTGGGCTGTGGTCATGGTGCACCCCTCTACAGGAACACTCTAGGCACACCTCAAGTGTTCAGAAACTGAATGAGGTACCCATTTTGCCTCTGCAAAATCATTAGTTATGCTATCTACAAAGAACTGTTATTTCTTTAAGGAACTATCATGCCTTGAATTTCTTTAGACTGTCCTGGGCAAAGGTTAAGAGATAAACAGGTTCTTGTAGCATGCTCCCACATAGATAGATAGAATCCTAGTTGAGCAAAGAGGGTTCCTGGATCCATTGTGGCTGGGTTAGGCTGTTTGTAACAGAACTGCCTGAATATCGTAGCTGGAACAGGATAGAAGGTAGTTCGGCACTTCCACACAAGAAAACTGAAGCTGCTGAGGCAGTGCCATAAACCCACTAAAGTTCTTCCGCCTGTCTAGACTTGCTGTCCTACTGCACGGCTTCCATGTGCAAGCTTGGTCAAGGATGGCTGCTGGAGATGCAGACACCACGTTCTCATTCTAGGCTCCAGGAAGGAGTCTGGGGCAGGGGGAAGGAGGGCAAAAAAGGAGACTTCCTTCTAGCTGAGTCACTTCTTTTAGGCAGTTTTTCCAGAATTCCCATTCCAACAGCTTCTGCTTTTACTTCAGGGATCAAAACTAAGTCACGTGAGTCACAACACGTAGCAGAGGCTTAGGAAGCGCATTCTCCTAGTTAAAAGCAATGTTGCCTTGAGTAAAATTGAGGTCCCATTACTAAGTCTAAAAGGAAGAAAGGCTGTGAGAGGGGAGAGGTAACTCGATGTCTTGGAAAAAGTTCCTTTAAACTCTAATTTTTCTTATATTTCTGTTACCAACTCTGTCTATTCCAAACCCTTCTACACTTTTACTCTGGCCATTATCATTATTTTGCAAACATTCTGAGGGGTTGAAATTGTTGACACCCTATGATATTTACTTGAGAACGTTCTTAAACATTTATATCAGAAAAAAAAAGTGTCTTGGAAGTTGAGTGACTTTCCAGGATTCCATCCATAGTTTGCACATTTTTTTTCACATTAGCATTCCCCAAATAAGTCTCACAGTCAATGGCATCTTAACAGCCAAGGTTAGCCAGGCAGCAGTAGTGAGTGACACAGCCGTCCTCAGCTGGTCACGTCGTCACTTTAGGAGAGTTGTGTGTGTTATGTATACAACATAAGTTGAGTTTAACTGCTCCCAACAACATCTTCAAAAAGATTATGGCATTGGGGCGGGTGCCGTGGTGCAGTAGGTTAATCCTCTGCCTGCAGCACCAGCATTCCATAGGGGCACCGGTTCTAATCCTGGCTGCTCCTCTTCCAATCCAGCTTTCTGCTGTGGCCTGGGAAAGCAGTAGAAAATGGCCCAAGTGCTTGGGCCCCTGCACCCCCATGGGAGACCAGGAAGAAGCTCCTGGCTCCTGGCTTTGGATCGGTGCAGCTCTGGTCATTGCAGCCATTTGGTGAGTGAACCAGTGGAAGGAAGACCTTTCTCTCTGTCTCCCTTTCAGTGTCTGTAACTCTATCTTTGAAATAAATAAACAAAAATCTTTTAAAAATATTATGGCATCATTGGCATTGAAATAGACACATAACTATGTTTCCATAAAGGTCCAGAAACTCAGCAGCATGGTACAGAATTTGTATTAGTGAAACGAATATTAGTCATTGGAAGAATGACTGCAATTCTGTATCTTTTGCAATGCGACTATCAAGTGCTTTTCAGCAGCCAGTAAAGGTCAGATACCTCCTTGCAGATGAAGCCCTGTTATATTTTGTTACTGAGACACATACAAAAATTTTTTCCAATCACCTAGCAAACAATGAAATTGAAGGGAGTATAAATTGCCTCCCCTCTCTGAATAGATGAAGAAATTTCAAAGCCATTAGACTTATATGACTGATTCATATGCTGTTCAGGACTCTCATTAATACATTGTGGTGCAGTTTAATTGACCACATCTATTTTTTTTTTCTTAATGGCACATAAAATAAAGGTACATCTTATAATTGATGATACCTTAGATTTGATAAGTTAAGGTGGCTAATTCACCTTCTTTTCAATTAAATAACAGCCCTGAACAAGAAGCTCATATGTAATCATTAAAAAAATACAAGTGCCTTTATGCAATGCACCAACACTGGCAAAGGAGATGTGCTACTGGCTTTGCACAGACACTGAAATTCAGCAATCCCCAGCACAAGGCACATTAGCATGTGCACCAAGACAACCCCTAATGGCTCCGTGCAGCTCCTTTCCCACAGCAAGGAGTACCCAGAGCTGAGAATGCCGAGAGGCTCTGGGAGCCTCCGTGGTATTTAATGGAAGCCTCTTTGTCATGTGCCAGCCGGCTGGCATTCTGAGGGGTCATTTTCAATACAGTGTCAATCACAAACGGGGGAAATGACTCTGTGTGGGGATGAGCACGCGGGGAAAGGAAGAAACAAGGTGAAGAAATGGGCTACAGAACCAGTGACCTGACTCGCGTCATTTAGAAGCACAGATTACGATGACATTATGTAGATATCTCTAAAAATAACCCCTTGACTTAACATCCCACTGCCAAGTCATTCTCAGCTTCCATATCCCCTTGGAAGAACCTCCGGTCCTGGAGCAGTGAAGCCTCAGGGTTTTGGAAACACATTCAAGGCCGGCGCCGTGGCTCACTAGGCTAATCCTCCACCTGCAGCTCCGGCACCCCAGGTTCTAGTCCCGGTTGGGGCACTGGATTCTGTCCCGGTTGCTCCTCTTCCAGTCCAGCTCTCTCTGTGGCCTGGGAGTGCAGTATAGGATGGCCCAAGTGCTTGGGCCCTGCACCCACATGGGAGACCAGGAGGAAGCACCTGGTTCCTGGCTTTGGATCGGCACAGCGCCGGCCGTAGTGGCCATTTGTGGGTGAACCAACGGAAAAAGGAAGACTTTTCTCTCTGTCTCTCTCTCTCTCACTGTCTAACTCTGCCTGTCAAAAAAAAAAAAAAAAAAAAAAAGGAAACACATTCCAAAGGGATCCTTCTTTCAACCAGTTAACCAGTTTCTCCAACGCCACCTGGATATCCTACAGCTCAGGTCAGCTCTGACACTGCCTACCTGGGCCCAGTCCCACAGGTCTGCCCCACCTCCCACCTCAGATGCTAATCACCAGTCCAGGCTGCCACGTGCACACGCTCACCAACCGGCTCTACGTTGGATCCCTTCTTTATTAGGCTTGACAGTTTGCTAGAAAGGCTCAGAGAAGGCAAGAAAACAGTTTACGTGCTAGGTTGCCAGCCTAGCGGAAAAGCATAGGACCCAGGGGCAGCCAGAAGCATGGGTGTGTGGTGTGGGGAACGGGACATGGAGCTCCCATGTGCTTTCCAGGTGTGCAGCCCTCCCAGCGTCTCCACCTGCCGGCTGCCAACCTGGACGCTCTCCAGATCTCTCTGGTTAGGGCTGTTATGCAGGCATCATCACTTGGGCATGACCAATTAGATCACTGGCCACCGGGAGCTGAGCGCAACCTGCAGCCCCTCTCCCTTCCCTAGAGGGCGAGGAGATAGACTGGAAGGCTCCCAGCCTTTAAGCACAGGGTTGTGCCCCCTGGCAGGCAGCCCCTCATCCTTGGGAGCGGTCCACAGCTCCCCTGATTAGCGTTATCTCAGCTGTGGCCGAAAGGGGCTTGTCACACATAACCGAGGATGCCTCCTTCATCCCTACTGCACCGGAGCTGTCTCAGAGTGGGGACGGACACCAAGAATTCCAGACAAGATGCTTCTATCACTTGGGAAGTGAAGGGTGTTACGAGCTCTTGCCAGGAGCGGGGACAAAGGCCAAATGTATCTTTCTTATTTTTATCACAATATCACAGCATATAAGCTTATGCTTGTAATACAGGATTTGACTATGAGTATCTTAATAACCATGTGAGAAATCATGAGAAATATATGAAATAATCTGCCACAGATTTATTCTCTTCAGATGTCTGTTAAGCTAAAAATGCTGTATTATTGGCTGTTTTCCCTTCACAAATATAACAAAGAGCAAAGTTTATGGAAAACGTGTGGAGGCATTCTCTGTCTTAATGCTACTGCAGGCCCTTTTTCTCCTGCCACCCAGTATCACAGAGTGGGGATATGGGGTACACAGAGACTGATGTACAGTTGCTATTTAGCCATGGGCTTTTTTTTTAAGATTTATTTATTTATTTGAGAGGCAGAGTAAAAGACAGAGAGAGGAAGAGACAGAGAGAGAGGTCTTCCATCTGCTGGTTTACTTCCCAAAAGGCCCCAATGGCCGAAGCTGAGCTGATCTGAAGCCAGGAGCTTCTTCTGGGTCCCCCACGTGGCTGCAGGGGCCCAAGCACTTGAGCCATCTTCCAATGCTTTCAGATATCTGAATAGGAAGTGAAGTAGCCAGGACACGAGCCAGCACCTATATGGGATGCTGGCACCACAGGCAGGGGCTTAGTTCACTACACCACAGGACCAACCCCTAGCCATAAGCTTTTAAAGCATTTGGCACTTACTATTCGGGAATAGGCTGGAATCTACCTATCTGCCTTTGTTCCCATAGAAATAAATAGCAAAGAGTTCCTATGCCACAGCATCATTTCCCCCACTAGAGAAGCGACGCTGGACAAAAAAAAATTATTTAGATGAAGTCAGTATTCTAGAATCAAGGAACAAAATTTCAACAAAGAAACTTTGAGTTTCAAAGGTCTGATTGGCTTTTTTTAACCCATTCATCAACTGGGCAGCAACTAACCTGGACAACAGAAAGGAGGGTGAGCTAGACCAAGGGGATGAGTTCTGAAGCAGAAAAAATAAAAGGGCAGAGCAAAGTTGGACAATGAACAAGCAGCAGGGTATTTCAGGACTTCCTTTATAAGGAAGGGATTTGGCTACCTTCTCTCCCGATTTCTGAGGTCAGAATTTACCAGCAAACAGCCCAGGTTTTGGTTTGGTAACTTAGATGTTCAGCATAAGTGAGTGACTGTGGGCCTGTCTT
This sequence comes from Lepus europaeus, assembly GCF_033115175.1. Lineage (NCBI taxonomy): Eukaryota > Metazoa > Chordata > Mammalia > Lagomorpha > Leporidae > Lepus > Lepus europaeus. The sequence continues at coordinate 81,034,451 of NC_084836.1, forward strand.
TTCTTTGACACTAGCAGCAAGGCCAGTTTTAAGTTGGTAGAGGTCCGGTGCTGTGTTGCAGTAGGCTAAGCCTCAGCCTGCAGTGCTGGCATCCCATATGGGTACCGTTTTGTGTCCCGGCTGCTCCTCTTCCAATCCAGCTCTCTGCTATGGCCTGGGAAAGCAGTAGAAGATGGCCCACGTCCTTGGGCCCTTGCACCTGTGTGGGAGATCCAGAAGAAGCTCCTGAGGCAGAGAGCGGGGGGGGGGGGGGGGGGGGGGTTTGGGACCAGCGCTGTGGTGCAGCGGGTTAACGCCCTGGCCTAAAGCGCTGGCATCCCATATGGGTGCCGGTTTGAGACCCAGCTGCTCCACTTCTGATCCAGCTCTCTGCTATGGCCTGGGAAAGCAGTCAAAGATAGCCAAAGTCCTTGGGCCCCTGCACCCATGTGGGAGACCCAGAAGAAGCTCCTGGCTCCTGGCTTTGGATCAGCTCAGCTCCGGCCGTTGCAGTCATTTGGGGAGTGAACCAGAGGATGGAAGACCTTTCTGACTATCTCTCTGTAACTCTGCTTCTCAAATAAATAAATAAGATCTTTAAAAAAGAAGTTGGTAGAGAAGGCAAGTACACCTGTGGAGTGGAGTGGGATGACCTACCCTGATTCCCCTGTGTTGTAGCATTGCAACTTTAAGCAGGAGCTTAATTCAACAGCTCGTTTTTTTTTTTTTTTTAATTTTTTTTTTAACTTTTATTTAATGAATATAAATTTCCAGTATACAGCTTATGGATTACAATGGCTTCCCCTTCCCATAATTTCCCTCCCACCCGCAACCCTCCCCTCTCCCGCCCCCCTCTCCCCTTCCATTCACATCAAGATTCATTTTCAATTCTATTTATATACAGAAGATCAATTTAGTATAAATACTTCAACAGTTTGCACCCACATAGAAACACAAAGTGAAACATACTGTTTGAGTACTAGTTATAGCATTAAATCAAAATGTACAGTACATTAAGGACAGAGATCCCACATCAGGAGCAAGCGCACAGTGGCTCCTGTTGTTGACCCAACAAATTGACACTCTAGTTTATGGCGCCAGTAACCACCCTAGGCTGTCGTCATGAGTTGCCAAGGCTATGGAAGCCTTCCAAGTTCCCCGACTCTGATCATATTTAGACAAGGTCATAAAAGACAGGTTGAGGATAGTAACCAATGATCCTAAGTGTGGCCTTAACCAGGTCTGAACAATTATACAGCATTAAGTGGGGAAGAGGACCATCAGTACACACAGGTTGGGAGTAGAGCCATTGGTGGTAGAGTAGAGGTTATGATTACAAAGGAATGAGGCCCAAGTGCACTAGACAGGGTCTAGAACAAAGGACAGAGTCATTATTAGAGGAGCTAAGAAAGGTGCTGTCTAAGCTACAAGTAATTTTTCTGGTTGAGAGGCAAATAGAACTGATAGAAGGGGCTTGATAATAATCTGTTGGGCTTTAGGCCTTGTAAGTTAAGAGGCCCAGACCTATCTATCTCTTCACATGGGGTATATCCTAAGGGAGGTGTGAACCTCCTAGGGGAAGGCACTCTGTTGACTTTCATTACTTGGCTGGCCTGGGAGGAGAGCTGGCCAGGTAAAGGCAGGGGGCATCTCTAACAAGAAATTTACAGTTCTGCCTGCAATGTTGCTGACCCTACTTGACCATACCCTCAGCTGCAGTGGTCACTTTGGAAGTTGGGCTGAGTGAAGGGCTTTTCAGCTTGGAGCCAATAGGATCTGTGGCTCTGACCTGGGCATCCTTCGACTCCAGGGCAGGTCCATTTCCAGTGATCCAACTCTTGGCAGAGCTGCCAGGGCTCTTCACAAGCTGACTTCTGCTGAAGCCCAGGCTTACCACATTGAAAGCCACTGCAGTGGACTGGCCTGTTGGGTCTCCTTGAGGGCAGATCACTGTACAGATCAGCCATTAATAGGCCTGCCACCCATTGCTTCTGATGCCTAGCTTTCTTTTCCTCCTGGTTTGTGTTAAAGCAGACCAGACGATGCAAGTCAAGGGAGTGCCCGTGTCCCATCTCTAATCTTCGGTGGCCTGAACTACAAGTCTATAGTCACAGGCATGTTCTGTAGTAGTTTTTCTAAGGTAGACAATGCCCATGAGGAAAATTATATTCTCACTTTAAAACTTTCTTTCCCTTTGGTCTGAAAGGGAGGTTTTTTTTTCCTACTTACTGTATACTTCGCTGATGGCAATGTGAATCTAGCTATGAGATTATTAGTTAAGTTCATATTTTGGCTATGCTATTACAGAAAAATGTTAGCCATCTCTTATAAGGTCTAAAGATTAACAAATGCACCTCGAGCAGCTACCACATGCCAAGCGCTGGCCTCGGGGCTGAGATGTGAATGGGGCATGCACGGTGCCTGTTTTTAAGTACTTGTCATTGCACTGGGACAATAAACCAACAGACAAATGAAATGCAGTGCGTGTGATAAGGCCAGTGTGTCTGGAAGCTGTGGCTGTGTAACAATCACCCCACAACCTTAGCTCAAGGTTCTGCGGGGGCAGCAGCTCAGGCTCTGCTCACCGTGCGGCTCCTCTGGACTCAGGCAGGAAGCCGTCGAATCAGCTGAGGTTTGGCTGGTCTGGGATGTCAGAGAGTCAGGGAAGGCTTCCTGCAGGAAGTGACTGCTGAACGGTGCGGCGCAGGAGCCACGGGATGTTTCCAGGTGACAAGGGAAAAAGAATGAGGAAAGCCAAGGCGCAAGGGCTTGGGAGGAGGGTGCACCCCACCGAAGCACAGCTCAGTCTCAATGAGTGGATGTGCAGGCGATGTTCCGGGCAGCAAGCTCCGACAGGAGATGGGGGGATGATCAGGCATGGTTTGCGTGAGGAACAGACCCAGCGAGGGCAACAGGGGAGCGGCAGGCTGGGGGCGGGGGCGAGTGCGCAGCTGACTGGGTCCACACCACCAGGCAATACTGCTTGGTCAATCTCCGGCCTTGAAATTCCGTGAGAACTTCTACCCTCCAGGGAACAAGCTGTCTGATCAGGGCAGGTAAGAGGAAATTTGCACGCGCGGGTGTTTAGGCCTTGGGCTCATCTGCTAGCAAAAAGACAGCGGTGGAAGAAAACTGATTGTTCTGAGAACTTCTGTCCATGCTGTTTCACACGGACAACCTCTCAGCCCTGCCCACTCCCTACCATTTCTTTACGCTTGTTCCAGGATACCTTTAGCAGCTACCTGGAAGCAATCAAACCTATGTGACTGTTTTGTTTTTGTTTGTATTTTTTTATTTTTAACATGTGCTTCCACACACACTTTGAGTCTCTGAACTAGGCCCACTGTTTCCCTGGACATCCACGTTCTAGCTCTGATTTAGTCTGAAGAGAGCAGGTGTATCTCTTTCATCTCAATGCAAACAAAACCTTCTATTCTCTCCCATGTGACTTTATAATACTGCACACCAAAAGGCTCACTGGGCTTTTGTAAAAGCAATGCGCAATGATTGTTTTTGAAAGGATAAGCCTTTCTGAAAATTCCTACACAGTGCGCTAAGGCTACAAAGTTCAAAGGAATTTGGTCAGAATCAATGGAGCAGCCTCTTGGCTCAGGTGAGGGACTTAGAGGGAGAAAGAAAACAAATCCACCTTCTTTTCAAGTTGAAATCAAAAGAGAGCTTGGTAGGGAGAAAGGCAGAACCCTCAACAGGAAAGACAGTGAAATACAAGAAGTGGGAGTGGTCCCTGCTGCACCCAAGTTAGAGATGCATTCTTTTTTTTTTTTTTAATAGGCAGAGTTAGTAAGAGAGACAGAGAGAAAGGTCTTCCTTCCATTGGTTCATCCCCCCAAATGGCTGCTACGGCTGGAGCTGCGCTGATCCGAAGCCAGGAGCCAGGTGCTTCCCCTGGTCTCCCATGCAGGTGCAGGGCCCAAGGACTTGGGCCATCCTCCACTGCCTTCCTGGGCCACAGCAGAGAGCTGGACTGGAAGAGGAGCAACCGGGACAGAATTCAGCGCCCTTACCGGGACTAGAACCCGGGGTACCGGCGCCGGCGCCGCAGGCAGAGGATTAGCCTACTGAGCCGCAGCGCCGGCCTAGAGGTGCATTCTAGTAAAACAAATGAGGCTAATCAGTCATTCAGATATTTCACATCAGACCAGGGAAAAAGGCCTTGGACATACTGTTAACTCTTGTGAAATGAAGAGCCCACCGCATGAAACATTCAGAAAATGTTTCCCTCCTTCTCGTTCTTTGAATCAAGTCCTGCTGATTTTGACAGTACTTGAAAAAAACTATCAGTTCCATGCTCTCAATGGGAACTCTTCAAAAATAGTACTTAAAATACCTGAAGTTAGGAAATAGCATTTGGTACAATGTGTCAGACACCACTTGGGGCACCTGCATGCCGTATCAGGTTGCCTGGGTTTGAGTCCTGGCTTTGCTTCCAGTTCCAGCTTTCTTTTTTTTTTTTTTTTTAATTTTTGACAGGCAGAGTGGACAGTGAGAGAGAGAGATAGAGAGAAAGGTCTTCCTTTTGCCGTTGGTTCACCGTCCAATGGCTGCCGCGGTAGGTGCGCTGCGGCAGGCGCACCACGCTGATCCGATGGCAGGAGCCAGGTGCTTCTCCTGGTCTCCCATGGGGTGCAGGGCCCAAGCACTTGGGCCATCCTCCACTGCACTCCCTGGCCACAGCAGAGAGCTGGCCTGGAAGAGGGGCAACTGGGACAGGATCGGTGCCCCGACCGGGACTAGAACCCGGTGTGCTGGCGCCGCTAGGCGGAGGATTAGCCTAGTGAGCCGCGGCACCGGCCCCAGTTCCAGCTTTCTGCTAAGGTGCACCTTAAGAGGTGGCAGGTGACGGCGTGGGCCCCTGCCACCCACGTGGGAGACCTGGAATGAGTTACTGGCTCCTGGCTTCGGCCTGGACTTGGAGGAGTAAACTAGCAGATGAAAAATCTGTTTCTGCCTTTCAAAAAAAAAAAAAAAAATTAAAACTTAAAAAATGCATCAACGGCATTAAAAATATAGCTGAGGTTACAAAAACAGGAATAAAAACAGAAAAACCTAACAGCCACGGTGCTGCTGTAATTAATGAGCACAAAGGGCCTCACTGAAAGTGCTCAGAGAAAGGCCAAGCTTCAGCTCGTGCTGGGTAACACCTACATGGTGGCAGCTGTGACTTCAAGGCAGCTAAGATCCCAAACCCCAAATCCAACAAGAGTCCTTGGGAAAACTCCCCGAGATATTCCAACACAGGCTATTTTTCCAAACAAAAAAAAAAATCCTCCCAAAGCCCCTCCGAAGGCAGGGGTGGGAGGAGGAGGCGGGCGTATCGCACCGTCGAGAACACCCGACGATGCCATCACGCCTCGGTGTAAAGATAGGTCACGTACTTTTAATTTCTCACACGCGCGTCAGTGGTAAACAGTCCCAGCCTTCCTGCTAATGACACCATCTGGCGCCTCCCATAACTGAGTAGCGTTCGGCTTCCAAACAAGATGTAATGGCAGCGGCACATGAAGCCCACTGACATTTACAGTAAGGAAATTTATTATCAGTCACCGGTTTGCTATAAATGTGTTTGCATGACTGCTGGGGCTATAAAATTGGCACCTTTGCCAGGCAAGCAGAGGTGCAATAAATAATGGATTTTAAGCCATGCATGTACTACCAAATCATTAAACATTTATCACACCGGCACATCAGCATCTCAAGCAACAGTTACCACTTGAAAAATTAATGCCACTTTTGAGGGTTAAATGAAAACCATTTTGTCTAAGCTTTAATGATTTTTAATGCTGTGCGGCACAGAGCACAACGGGTTTTTATTTTCTATTTTTAGTTGAATATGATATATAATGTAAATAGTTCTTTCATGATAATTTCCTCTCAGGGAATGTCATTCTGTGTTCTTTTGTTAAAGAAATACTAAAAAAAAAAATAACTAAAGTGTTTCTTGGGGGAAAAAAAAATCCTTGTTAAAACCTTTTCAAAACTAGAAACAACAAAAGACAGGTTCTTAAAGGAATCACGAGTATTCTTCCTGTGAAAATCCTTAATGGATTAGTCAGTTATAGTTGTAATTAAGGAATTTTAATTTCAGATTAAGGAAACAACTATAAAGTCAAAACCAATAAAAATCCCTTGGGTAATGGGCACACATGTGTCCCTAATACTTATTCCTTTTAAACTCTCCTCCCCTAGCGTGCTGGCACTTTCCTCCTGTATGCCTGTTCTATGGGTATCCGTTGCTGCGAGAAAGGAATCCATGAAAACAATCCAAAATGCAGGTACACTGAGGATGGTGACCGGCTTCATGGAAGATTTTCTCCAAGAACACTGTTTGAGTCAAAGGAACAAAGAGAAGCTTGGGTGGTGGGAACGATTCATTGAGCACCTGCTGCACACGGAACAGTGAAGGTGTAGGTGCTGGTGGCCGCCCTGAGGGGGTGCTCCTCACACAGCAGGTTAACCAGCTAAGAGGCTTGCACAGGGATGTGGACACAGCACTAGTGAAAGGCTCTGGCACGAGACGCCAGGACAGGGTTCCAAGGCCAGCGCGCAGAATCGCCACAAAGCAAGAAGAAACAGAGGAAGCCAGCAGTGTTGTTTGGGGAAAAAAAAAAGTCTAGGCAGAATTTAAGAAATGACTACATAAGCCATTTCTGTCTCATTTGTGAGTGCTATTTAATTCCTTGGTGAGGGCTGTTGACTAGAAAGTCTTGAGCTTTGTGAGTCTGCAACACGGGATTCCCCTCTGTCTCCTCTACCCCTCCACCTGCTGCGCACACACCTGGGGAAGTGGGGGAAGTGGGGGAGGCATTCTGGAGGGCAGGATCCCTGTAACAGTAACTGTCTCCTCTAAAAGTGTGCTCTCTGTGTGTCCTGAGGTTGCAATTCAAGGTGTCCTCAAGGCCATGCAATGGCAATGCTGGCTTCCTGGGTTACTGGGATTGACAGCGGGGCCTGGGGTGGGGTTGTTGTGGGGGTCGCCGGAGAGAACTTAGGAGCCTGGGCAGACAAGAGGAGCCAGAGCCGCCCTCCCCTCCGTGGCTGTCCGTGAGCATCTGGGGAGGTGCTGTGGTGTGAGCAAGCTGCCTTACCCAAGGGACCACTCCGAAGGCTAGCTGCAGTGGAGTGATGCAGGGTGACCCCAGTGCCCTGGGAAATGACACATCGCACTTGAGCCTTGATATTAACACACAGGCACCGAGTATGGAAATTTGTCTAAAGCGTCTGACCCTGTCCAGTTGCTTATGAAAGGGCCATATACTCACCCTGTCCCTCCACCTGTGCTGTTGCGTCTTCTGGAAGGGTCAGGAGGGCTCCCCGGCAGCACAGAGCCAATCAGCGGCACCAAGGAGGCCTTTCTCATTTCTTTCAAAGTTCTCTCTGCTCCCACACTACTTGCTCCGTCCCTGCATATATGTGTGTATGTGTGTGTGTGCGTGTGTGTTTGTGAAGGGGGCAGGGAGGGAAGTGCAGGAGACCAAGACAGGGAGGAAAGAGGGGAAAAGAGAGAGAGGGAGAGAGAGGCAGAGAGAGGCGGGGCGGGGGGGGGGGGGAATCCCACACCATGCAGAAACAGCCCTTCTGAAGGTGTGAGAACAACAGTTAACAATGAAGGGTGAGAAACAAAGGGCCATTCAACAGATGCGTGTCATTTTTCCTCTTCAGTGTGGCTCCGTTTTTCTTGTTAATTATATCACCTATTCTTTCCTTATATTGATAATTACATAATTACATGAAACAGATGGGTGACAGAATGCACCCAGATGGTGAGAACGTAAACAGGCTTACAAATTGCGTATTCTTGGGCATATTAAAAAGAATTACTCAATAATACATAGATTTCTATACTCTACACATCTGTCAAGTAGAGCCTTCAAAATGGCAGTTACTTTGTCATTTTTTTTTTCTTAAATAGATACAGTGTTGGCCCCAGGAGTTCCTGGGAGGCCAACTGCCATGAAGGCAGAACAGTCAACCTTTGCCAAACACTCTGGATACCTGAGCTCACTGGCTTGCTCCCCCTTTTCGAAAGACACAGGCCCTAGCCTCATTGGATGTTCCCATCACACATAGCTCTAGCTATGCTCCCAGCAAGCTGTGCACTGCCATGAGAGAATGGGAAGGTTTCCTTTAAGAGCATATTTGAGATGTTTTCACTACACATGATGGGCCTCTTGCATGAAATTCTTCTAGAACATGACAAGATAGAAGTTAAAAGCCTCAATGCTGTGTCTGTTGCGGATGTGTGGCAGTGACCTCCGGGGTGAGGGCAGGCTCACTGGACCCCATGGCATCTGAAGGCTGGACAGGAAGCAATGGCATCAGCTGGTTCTTCCCAGCCTGCACACCACCTCTCTGCCCCATGGGGTCAGTGGCACCAGGGCTCTGCTGAAATGACCCCTATCGGAGGGGTCTTGCTGCCACCTCCCACCCACTCTGCGCTTTCTTCTCGAGGTCACCTGCTGTGCCCCCTCCCACACACAGTGCATCCTTGTCCGTCTGTCTGTTGTCTGCTCCCCCCACCTAGGACACAAGCACCAGGTGGCAGGGATTGGCCCGCCTTTCTAGCGTTGTACTCCCAGCACACAGCACTGGGCCCCCCATTGGGTCAGCATACCATACACAAGGTTTGAATGAACGGCATCAACCAAGTCTCTACCTCCTAGCTTCCTAGCCAGCAATGCAGATTAGGTCCTGAGCCCACAGTGGAAGCAGAAGAACCTGCCCAGGCAGGAGCCAGGGGTGACTGACATGTGGGCCTTCCTGTGTCACACGGGGGTAGAAGACAGCAGAGCCTCCCTTGTACTAGAAAGACAGCTCCAAACGCTGGCGTGCATAGAGTTGTGGACAAAACGCAGGATACCTGAGAAAAGTAGGGTCTGGTGGAGGAGAGAAGCAGTCTCTGGGAGGGATCACCCTACCTGGCTTCTAATGGAGCAGTCTGGCTTGTGAGAGAACCTGGTTTTGGGAGGCAGTAAGGGTGGGTCCTGGGACTCTGAAAGCAGGCTGCTTCTCCAGGGCCATGGCTGGAGGGTGCCTCAGCATTTGTGTGTGTGTGTGTGTGTGTGTGTGTGTGTGTGTGAGAGAGAGAGAGAGAGAGAGAGAGAGAGAGAGAGAGAGAATCCAGACAGTGCGAGGAGGGAGGGAATGACAGAGATGTCCCTAGACACACACAGAGAAAGGCCATAAGAAAGTACTCTGACTTCAGGTGGCCTGGAGACTCTCAGCATTTGGGATCTACAGCTGTGCCATGTCTGCTCTATTATGGGGTTAAGTCCCTAGAAGGCAGGCCAAGCTACCTCCATTCATGTTTCATCCTCTTTGTGCTCCTGGAACCCGGAGCTCAGCATGGCTGCCTTAGTGTGGCCATGGGCTCTTGGGCATCAGACAGCACTGTCCAGAGCAGACTTGGGGAGGCAGGGGTAGGGCCCAAGGGAAGTGGAGCCAGCAGCTTCCATCAGAGGAGACAGCAGAGTAAGTGCCAAGGGCACTGGGTGTGGAGTTGAGCCCAGCCACCCCATCTCTTCCAGCCTTTGGGCAGTTGCTATTCCTTTAGGGGTGAGTGGGCTGCTGCGGTGTGAATCTGCTTGTCTCTCCCCATGACACAGCAAGGTGGGGTGAGCTGTTGAAAGTCACATGGCCTGGAGAGCTGTCAGGGGCCATCCCATCGACATGGTGACCAAAGATCCAGAGTGTGTGATCAACAGGATCCACACAACAGGCTGAAATACTTGTGTATGGCACGTGATTCTGTGGGATCCGTCAGACCACCTGGGGACCTGCTCCACTGTGACTTGTGATAGATAATCCCTAGTCCCCTTGCTAGAATCAACCAGAGACTTCTGTCCCATGGAAGCATATCCCGAGGGTCATTAGTGGACGGTGGTGGGTGTGGGGGTGCTCTGGAGGGTGGAGCGTCACTGGGGTGATCACACGGTGCTGCCTGAAGCTTGTTCCCTGGAAGCACAGGTCTCTTTGGTCGAACACACAAACTACCATAAAAACCAGGAGTACCATGACAACCTTGGCGATCACGTCAATGCACTAAGTTGTATGAAAACAAAACGACAGAAGATGTGATTGCTCTTTATCACCACGGGGTTCGGCCCACTGCATGCCCCATACCTGCCTGCATTCTAGCTGAGTCATGTTTGATATCTCAAACAAACAGCAATAAAAAAAGAAAAACCCCTTTATGGCTCCCATGCTATTTCTATACCTTATTTACTCTATTCTCCCCTCCGTTTTTAAGCTACCCTTTTTGTTTCCTTCTTGCTTATGAAACTGGTTCCTATGGAAATCATGACATCAGCAATCTTGCCAGAGTTAATGGTCCCGAGGTAATGTGCAGAGTAAAGGTTTGGATACCTAAAGTGGTGCCATGTCCTAGAATGGCTTCGAGCTGCTGGTCTAACAGGGGGCGGGGCTGACACATGGGAGGAGCCAAGCTGGCTCCCTTGGCCAAGTCCACGGGGCAGCCCAGAACTGGGGGCAGGCGGGGTCAGGGGGTTGTGGGGGGAGGGTGGGTCACGCCTCCAGAGAAACAGGCCCTCGTTTCCAAGCCCATTTCATCCTCTGCCTCTGATGAACTCCAGCCAACGCCATTTTCCATCCAGATTGGTGGCTGTGTAAATAATGAGAGTGACCAAGCTCAGACTGCTGATGAAATAAAGGAAATGCATTTTAGGGAAGTTACTAAGCTGTGGAAGACTTTTAATCCACCTGAGCTCCATTTCAACAGAAAACCTCTCGAGATTTTGGGTTGTTTTTCCCGTTCTTTCCTATTTTCGAAGAAAGCACATCCTGTTTTCATTTTTTTATTATTATTACTATTTTAAACGAGAATTTATTAGCAGGATGTAACAATGTAAAGGTCTTACTGAAAAGATCTGAAAGTCACATTTACGGTACTTAATCATGTCTGTGGGTAATGATGTAGAATCTTTTCCCAGTGAATGGAGTCACGTTTTTATAATTCTCCCATGGGCGAGTGGGAGTGGGCAGCCCCAGGAGGGGTCTCGTGGGATTGCAGCCCACGTGTACGTCTTTGCTGTCACAACAGCCGAGTACTGTTTTTGTCTTAGCAGAGGTATTTCATTCCTGCCCAGTCCCTGTTGCCCCTTGATCCCTCCTGATGCTCTGGGCAGCAGCCAGGTGACACAAGGACTTGGGGCAGACACCCCTGGAGGACAAAGGGGTCAGCTCTGTGCTTTCTGTGTTTGTTTCAAGCCAGGTAACAGGGTTCCAAGATGGTCTAGGGGTCTGAAAGGCCTGGCTGTGGTATATGAAAAGGTGATGCCTCAAGTCGGAGATTTCGGGAGAACACAGGGGAACAGCAGTCTGCTTTCTGAAGACCAAACCAAGAAGGAGGGCAGCTGGAGCGAGAGAAAGAGGCCAACACACTCCAGCCTTCCCCTCCTCTCTGGTGAAGGCCATAAACGCACACAGAAGGAGTTTGGAGGACAGGAGAGAAGGGGGACTGCGGCTGCAGACTCCACTCCTATCCCCTGGCCCTGAGGATGGCAGGATGGAGGTAGCTGCAGGAGATGCAGGCCGGGAAGGGACAGGCAGGTCACGTGTTTCTCAAAGCCAACAGCAGTGGGGAAGGAGAGAAAGACAGCCTCCGTGCTCCATCCCACGCAGCACCAGACACAGCAGGCCTCAGGCTGCCAAGAGGGGACAGCTCTGTGCAACGGGCCGAGGGCTGGCCCTGGAGGCTGCGATGACGGACAGCGGGGCTAGGGGCTGAAGCTCCAGTTGTGAAACTCGGCCTGCGAGGACGCATGCTGCCTGAGGAGGCACAGCTTCCTCTCCAGCCCTTCTCTGCCCACCCCTGCTGTGCCATCCCCTGTCCGTGAGCTCCTGAGCAGGTAGCTGTCTTCCCCACCCACCTCAAAAGTAAGAGAGAAATTCCCGAGCGGACTGAGTGTGACCACTTAACAGTTAAATTGACCTGGAACTGATGGAAGTTATTTCATCTCCCTTCACATAGAATGAAAGCTCCCTTCACATAAATACTCAAGTGAGAGGAGAATAAGAAAACGGAAGACCCACCTTTTGGCACACCTGATTATTGTCTTACAACCTTTATCTTGGGGCTGGCGCTGTGGTGTAGTGGGTGAGGCCGCCACTTGCAGTGCTGGCATCCCATATGGGCGCCAGTTTGAGTCCCAGCTGCTCCACTTCCAATCCAGCTCTCTGCTGTGGCCTGGGAAAGCAGTGGAAGATAGCCCAAGTCCTTGGGCCCCTGCACCTGCATGACCCAGAGAAAGCTCCAGGCTCCTGGCTTCAGATCGACACAGCTCTAGCCATTGCAGCCATTTGCAGAGTGAACCAGCTGATGGAAGAACTCTCTCTGCCTCTCCTTCTCTCTTTGTAACTCTGACTTGCAAATAAGTAAATAAACAAATAAATAAATAAATATTTTTTAAAAATCTGTATCTTGGGACTGGCGTAGCACAGCAGGTTAAGCCGCCACTTGCAATGCCAGCATCCCATATCAGGGTGCCAATTCGAGTCCTAGCTGCTCTGCTTCTAATCCAGCTCCCTGCTAATATGCCTGGAAAAGCAGCAGATGACGGTCAAATACTTGGGCCTCTACCATCCACTTGGGAGACCAAGATGGAGTTATTGGCTCCTGGTTTTAGCCTGCTGCTGTTGCGGTCCTTTGGAGAGTGAACAAAAAAATGGAAGATCTCTCTCTCTCTCTCTCCTCCCTCTTTCTCTGATGCTCTGCCTAACACATCGGCAAGAAGAATCATCTTCTTAAAGTCAGGAATCACAAGGTTACATTTTCAAATTCTAGAACTTCATGCTTTTCGATTTAAGTGAGGAGCTGCACATTTGACCTAGAAATGCCCTTCCTAGGCACCTTTTCAAAGGAAAGCATTGCAAATGTAAGGGTGCACATGGTAACACTGCTTATAATGACAAAAAATGTAGGTAAGAACTTACAAGGCCACCGGGAAGGACCTGGTGACCAGGCCAGCGATGGTGAGTGGAGGCTCCGGGGTCAGCCTGAGCCCCGGAGCCGTGACAGGGCAGCTGCACAATCTTGGGCAAGCTCATGCCAAGTCGGACGTCCAAAGGAGCTCCTCTTACAAGATGGGCACATACTGGTTAAGTGACTCGTAAACCCCTAACTCATGATGAAGACACACAAGGGCTCGAAGAACCCATGTAAGAGAGGGTTTTCTGGAGCCTTCTTTAGGGACAAATGTTGATGTGCTCTGAGTCCCACCCCACCCCGCCCTAAGAAGAGGAGAGGTGGAAGCTGCCTTGGCTTCCACTTCAAGTCATGCACGTGGGTTTAGGGGCCCTTGAGAGCTTCGCCTGACTTCCCCACCATGAGTGGGCACAGTGCACGGGTGTGTGTGATCCCTGCCTGAGAACTCTGAGAGGCATGGTGGGCAGGCCTGAGGCTGCGGGCGAGGGGCCGCTCACACTGGCAGGAGTCTGCTGACCCTCAGAGGCACCAGCCTTCAGCACAGGTCCTTCCTGCAGGGCCATCTCAAAGGGCAAACTAGACTCACGCCTCAGAGCCGGAGGGCCGCACGGCCTGCATGGTGGGAGAGTCGCTGAGTGAGTCCCAGGGTTGGAATCACGGAATAAAATCATCCCCACAGCATGAGTCTTAGGACAGGAGTGAGCGAGACAAGACTCCTGAGCCTTCAACAACTCTGGCCCCAGTTTCACAAGGACCAGAAATATACCTAAAACCCTAAGAAAAATTGAAAAGGAAAAAAAAAGTAAGCTAGCAGCAGGGGTGTGCTGAATCCAAGACATGTGAACCATCCCCAGCTGTAGGCGTCCTACATGTAGCTTCAGCAACGGCCTTGGGATGAAAACTGCTTCCATAAGGCCGGCGCCATGGCTCAACAGGCTAATCCTCTGCCTAGCGGCACCAGCACAGCGGGTTCTAATCCCAGTCGGGGCGCCGGATTCTGTCCCGGTTGCCCCTCTTCCAGGCCAGCTCTCTGCCATGGCCCGGGAGTGCAGTGGAGGATGGCCCAAGTGCTTGGGCCCTGCACCCCATGGGAGACCAAGAGAAGCACCTGGCTCCTGGCTTTGGATCAGCGCGGTGCGCCGGCCACAGTGCACTGGCCGCGGCGGCCATTGGAGGGTGAACCAACAGTAAAGGAAGACCTTTCTCTCTGTCTCTCTCTCTCACTGTCCACTCTGCCTGTCAAAAAAAAAAAAAAAACACAAACAAACAAAACAAACAAACAAACAAACAAACAAAACAAACTGCTTCCATAAAATGAAATTGGACGTCTCATGGAAGGAAGTAAGATCGGGTGCTGTGTGATCTGGAGTGACTCACACAACTTTCTTTTTTTTTTTTTAAGTTAACTCCTTTTTTTTTTTTTAAAGATTTTATTTATTTATTTGAGAGATATAGTTACAGACAGTGAGAGGTAGAGACAGAGAGAAAGGTCTTCCATCCGATGGTTCACTCCCCAGGTGGCCGTAATGGACAGATCTGCACCGATCTGAAGCCAGGAGACAGGTGCTTCCTCCCGGTCTCCCATGTAGGTGCAGGGGCCCAAGGACTTGGGCCATCTTCTACTGCTATCCCAGGCCACAGCAGAGAGCCGGATTGGAAGAGGAGCAGCTGGGACTAGAACTGGTGCCCATATGGGATGCCGGCGCCGCAGGCAGAGGATTAACCTACTGTGTCACGGTGCCAGACACACAACTTTCAAGATCTAAAAGTTAACCCGCAAAGCCACAAGACTGGCCGCCCACTTTCCAGCTGGGTGCAGAAGACCAGGCCACAGGGAACCTGTCTACAGAGCAATGGCGGGCAGAAATCAAGTGGCTTCGTGATTACTCCAGCACGTCCTGCAGGTGCAATACTCCCGGAATCCCTCACTCCAGCCTCCCCGGCTGCACAATGGGGTACATGACACACAAACTCTCCTAGGGATGAAACAAGATAATCCACACAGCACGTGACACTGAGCCTGGCCGACAGGAGGCGCAGCCAGGCGTAACGTTAACGAGGTTACGATCAAAGACTGACCACACAGGCAGACAACCGTGGTCCCCTAAGATCACGGGGTTATCTCCCAGGGACACTGTAGCCATCACAGTTGGTGTAAGGATAGGCATTATTGTGGAAGTAAAGATAATGGGTATGGGTATTTGGCCTTACCGGTTAAGACACCGGTGGGGACGCCCACCTCCCACATGGGAGCGCCGGGGTTCGGTTCCTGGCTCAGGCTCCTGTTTCACCTTCCTGCCAGTCCAGCCCCTGGGAGGCAGCTATGATAGACTGAGTTCCTGTCACCTATGGGGGAGACCTGGATCACGCTCCTGGTTCCTGCCCTGCCCTGGCCCCGGCTGTTGCAGGCATTTGGGGAGTGAACTAACAGATGGGCGTGTGCACTCACTGGCTCCTCTCTCTCTCAATCTCTCTCTCTCTCTCTCTCTCTCTCTCTAATGTGCATTTTCGGTTTCCATGATGTTTGCACAATGGCTACGCCACCTAAGGATGCACCTCTCTAAATGTGTTCCTGTCATTACGTGACCACACTCATCAAGCCTCAGGGATGACTAGTCGCTGGAAACAGCCCAGCCCCTTCGCATACATAGTAACATGTAAGGATCCATTACATTAGCTGACAAAAAGGCATGCTTCAAGGCACAACGTACATATTTAACTGTATCCATGTGAGGCTCTCTTCCCTGGTCCCCACAAGAAATAACCCACAGGTAAAAACACCAAAATCTTAACAAAGGCAATCTATAGATAGAGTGCAGGTTCTATTGATTTTCCTCTATGATTATTTCCTAAGATTTCCAACACAAATGCACATTGCTTTGGTAATGACTTATTTATTTTTAATCAAGGGGAGAAGATGCAACTCCCCTGGTCTGTGTCTACAGCTCTAATTGTCCCCTCTGTCATTTCTATGTCCCCAGCTACTTGGAAGTACACAAAGCAAAGCCTCCTGTTGGCACTGACCTTCCTCGGCTCCCTCAAGGCGGATTCTGAGGAAGCCACTTAGCCAGTCCTGGGAGTTCAGGTCCGCTCAGGGCCCTGCTGGGCTGCAGGCTCCCCAGGCCTGAGTGGAAGGCAGCTGATGTGTCCTGAGGCACTTCTGCACCTCCCTGGCACTCATTACCCTGGCTCTGCAGGGGGCAGGACACATTTCCCACCCCCTCCTACTGGGTTGTGGCAAGAACCCAATCAGCAGCCTGGAGAGCTTCAGGATTTTTCTTTTCCTTCTGGGAGCCTGGGGAGGCTCTTTTTAAGAGGAATAATGTTGCTAAAGGTGGGAGGCAACCCACACTGAGCTGGTGGCTTCAGCAAAGGCTTAAGTCTGCCGTTTCACGCCTGTGTGTGGACTGGCATTTTCTCTGCCTGAGCTCTCTGGAAACGTCTGTGCAGGACCACAAAGGGCTGGTGAGTCAGAGAGGTGAAGCAGGCAATGGAAGAGGAGGAGAGGTTTTGTTTTAGAACAATCTCTGCTTTCAAAAGGCCCGAAAGCTTTTACAGCCGTGTAGTGTCACGGAGAGGCGGCAAGCTCTACTCCTGGAATTGTAATTACGGTCGCACGCACTGCCCACCAAACAGCCTTCGGTTGACCGGCACTTCACCATTTGTTGGTCAGAATGCTGGATCTGATCTCAGAGAATGAGAGGATATAAAACTGGGCAGCCACTTTGGAAGACAGTCTGGCAGTCCATCAAAACATCAGACAGGGTTAGCATATTCCTGCAATTCCGCTCCTAGGCATATGAGGGTTTGTGGAAAGTGTGTATTATGGAAACTTTATGCATAGATCACAAAACTTTTGCACCAAGATAAACTCATCTTCTAAATCTTTCTTAAGAGAAATCTTCCACCTGTTGGCTCACTTGCCAAATGCCCACAACAGCTGGGGCTGGCCAGCCTTGAAGTCAGAAGCCTGGAACTCAATCCAGGTCATCTCCCACCTGGGTGGCAGGACTCAAGAAGTTGAGCATCCACCTGCTTCTTCCTAGAGTGCACATCGGCAGAAGCTGGACTTAAAAGCTGAGTCAAAACTCAAATCCAGGCACGTATGGGATGCCGGTGTGTGTTCCACAAGGCATCTTAAGTACTAGGCCAAATGCTCACCCCTGAGCTTATCTTTTAACTCTGTTTTCCACAAACTTTGTGAAATACTCTCACACACACCCAAGAGAAATAAAAACATACATCGACACAAAAACATGTATGTGAATTTCCACAGCAACATTATTCATAATAGTGAAACAGTAGAACAAATGCAAATGTCCATCAACTCATAAATGGATAAAAATGCAGTATTATCCATACAACAGAACATTCAGTGATAAAGGCGGATGAAGATCAGATACAAGCTATGACTTAGATACACTTTAAAAATATGCAAAGTGAAAGAAGTTAGTCACAAAACAGCACATACTGTATGATTCCACCTGTGTGAGGTTCCAGGACAGGTAAATTTATGGAGACAGAAGGTAGATTAGTGACTGCCTAGGGCTGGGGAGAGGAACAGAGAGTAACTGCTGCTGGGCACAAGTTTGGTTTTTAGATGACAAAAAATAGTTCTAAAATTAGAGGGCTGTGATGGTTGTTAAAACTCTGTAAATTTGCTAAAAAACTGTTGAGCCATACAATTGAAATGGGTGAACTGCATGCTATATATGTTTTACATGGCAGTAAAGCTATTGAAGGGGAGGAGAGATGGTTCGACAGCATCTTTTCTAGAAAGTGAGGGTAAGGTATGAGATGGAATTGTAACAATACTGAGGTGTCAGGTTCCTTTGCTCCATTTTTCTTATCACGCTCCACAAAGCTCATTTTGCCACCCCAAATTCTAAACAACGTCCAGGGCATGCTTCTCACATCCTGTCCACCGGCTCCAGCAAAGCCTGAGCCGCTATCTGATGGGCACTTCCTTGAGCACTTTCTAAGAACACTGTGAAGAGAAGCACACAGAACTGAACCTTGAGAAATCCACAGCACATCCTCTGTGCAGGATCCTGATTTTTTTTTCTTATTTCCCAGCAGCTCTCACCATAATTTTGGAAGGTTTATAGCAAGAAGCTGATACAACACAGAATTTCCGACAGCTAAGATCAGCTGGTGTGTTCAAACACTGACCCAAGTATACCAATTTGGACCTAGATGTCTGTTCCAGCCATGGTTGGGATCAAAGCCAAGAGTAGGTGATGCAGATAAGAGAAAAACCCATACTGCACTCGAGGAAAGGAACTGTCTGTGGGTCACCTTTTGGTCAAGTAGCTGGGGCCAAGGATCTGGGAGACTCGAAGAGGTCTGCCTTCTCTGTGGCTTGGTTTTCCTGTAATGAGTCGAGACATCAGGTCTCTGGTTTCTTAGGCAAGAAAGTACGTATGTCATGGCTAAAGGTGGGCGTATGGGGAGCCAGCTGCCTGCGTTTGAAGCTCTGTCATCACTGGATCAGCCTTCCAACAAATCATCTTTGCAAACCTGTTTTGTTCAGGTACACAGGGGATGGTGGTCGCAGTATAGAGGGAACCTCGAAGAGTTTATGGAAAATGGAATTAAAAGATGTTATTTTGGTGCAAAAACTGGAATCTCTTCTGTGCATATTCTTCCAAAAGTATGTATTTCCCATGAACTTTGTGAAGACTCCTCATCGATACAAGTGCTGGTGTGAGCATTACATGGGGAAGAGTCCATGAGAAACCTTTGGCAGAGTTCCAGGCCTGTTCAAGCACAAGTCCTGGTTTCATCACTCACTAAGAGGGAGGAACTATGATAGTGAATGCTAATAAACCACTGGTTTGTAAGTCATGTTGATATATGGTGTTTGCAAACCATAGAACTTGCATTGTTTGAAGGTGGGTGGGGGGGAGAAGCCCATGAAGCATTTTATGTAAATAATTCTAAGACTCTCAGAGAAAAAGTTTCACTATAAATGGAAGAAAATGCGACTCCTATATGTAGCCTAAAAGCGTAGGAAATGGCAGAGAAGTGACTTGAAAGAGCAAACTTGACTCATGGCGGTGATTTAGAGTGGATTAATTTCATTTCAGGGAAATATCACCATGGTCACATTCATAAGATTCAGTGCACATATGGGTTTGCATCTTTAGAAACAACTACCAACGACATGCTAAAGAGCTGATTTTAAAAACACATCACACACACCCCCACGCCACAAATGCAAGCAAGGGAAGTCCAACCAGGAGCAGTGCAAGTTACCAAGTTTAAGGAAGGGGCTGGGAAACAATTAAACTGGGGAAAATCTAGCAGGTGCTGGGAGAATAATGCAATTTCCTAGGGCAGCAGATGCACAAGTGAAACAGTATCCAGTAACAGTCCGTCAGATGGTAATTATAGCTGGACCGGGGAAGAACAGCCCAGATGAAAAGGGGCAATTCAGACGGTAACTGAATGCCAGTGAGTGACATCTTCCAGAGAGATCACATACCAGGAAAGCGCGGGCCAGCATTTAACTCCGAGAGGGGGGCTACATAAACCGTCATTTTTCTTTGTGGCAGGACAAAGGGGAAATGTGGGGGAACCAAATGCACGGAATCCAAATGGAGGCCTCCAAAGAATCCATTAGCTGAGATTTAACAGAGCATCACTAATACACTGGCAGAGGGAAAATAACAACAGGCACTGGTTCCTTAGGAAAAATGAAGGGTTGGTGTGGCCCTGAAAAATATGAGCAGGAGAGAGAGAGAGAGAGAGAGAGAGAGAGAGAGAGAGAGATTGCATGGTGAGTCTTTGACAGCTATGAACCAAGATGAACTAAAATGAATGACATTGATACTGAACCAAAGGGCAAGGGCTGTTTCAGTTCAAAGCAGATTTTCTGGAGTTTAACCTAACAAATACTCAAACTCCCAACCCAGGAAGGGAAGCAGTGCCTGGTACACAAACACACCCCTTCCCCAGGAATTCTACAGAAACACGTCTCATCCCAGCATGGCCAGTTCTCTGGAGTCTGGGCTCTCACTCCCTGGGGGCTGATGCAAGCCCTCCTTCCAAGTTAACTTGTAACTAGACTGGAAGCTCTTCCCAGGGATGTGCCAGTGTCACAGCTATCTCTGAATCCTTGTAGGGGACGGGAAGGAAAGAAAACAGGCTGGCACACAGAACCACCCCGAGTGAGTGTATGACACCTTGCTCCACAACCTGTAGTCTCTGTGGCCATCCCTGATCGCAGCATCTATGTACTATGTTGAACCATGATGGCTCATGTATCAGAAACTGCCTGTGAGAGTAACTCTCAGAATGTAAATGAGCAGATCAAGGTGGCAAATTCAGGCTCAGAAAAGAATCATGCAAGCCCACTCTGTGGATTATGACCCTGGTCTCTTTTATCGATGAGTTTGCACTGGCTGCTGGGAAAGACAATGATGATGGATCCATGGGTCTAGATCTGCAACCTGGGATGAAAATCACATTTCCTAGGCCTTTTCTCGCATCCTGCCATGGGATGGGCTGCCAATGAACAGAAGCTATGGGGAAGGTGTTGTGAGGGGCCACACCTGTCACCCAAACCATGCAGGTGGCGGGGGAGGGGGAGCGGGAAGGTGCAGAGGGAGGAAGGGCACTTTCCCTGCCACGCAGGGATGAATTTCAGTCACTGCTGCCTTGTGCCAGATTCAAATTGGCAACCCACCGAGATGAAAGGCTTTCTCTCCCATTACTCATGCTGGAGTGATCTGTTCCCTCCAAGATTGGCTTCCTAGGTGAGGGCGAGGGGACGGACGCTCGCTCTAAGATGCTTTCAATAAGATAAAAGGTATGAAAGGTGGGTGCAGT
Source organism: Lepus europaeus (assembly GCF_033115175.1). Taxonomy (NCBI): domain Eukaryota; kingdom Metazoa; phylum Chordata; class Mammalia; order Lagomorpha; family Leporidae; genus Lepus; species Lepus europaeus. The sequence continues at coordinate 81,055,224 of NC_084836.1, forward strand.
GAGAGAAATGATGTGGTTGTGAAGAGGGAGCGAAAGGTCCCCTAAAAAGCCTGATGTGCTGGCGGGGGAGAGGCACTGTAAAGTCGGGGTTGGGGGGCGGGGGGCAGGAAAGGAAGTCCACAGTAACAACCGCTCAACTCTGCAACACGGCCACACTGCTAAGAATCACACATTCAGTGCCACAGACAAATCTCTCCTCCAGAAATTCCATTTGGTTCAGCCCGTCTCAGTCAACTGAGATGTCAAAAAGAGATGGGGGTTGGCGCCATGGCTCACTTGGTTAATCCTCCACCTGTGGCGCTGGCATCCCATACGGTCGCCAGGTTCTAGTCTCGGCTGCTGCTCTTCCAGTCCAGCTCTCTGCTGTGGCCCCAGAGGGCAGTGGAGGATGGCCCAAGTGCTTGGGCTCTTGTACCCACATGGGAGACCAGGGAAAAGCACCTGGCTCCTGGCTTCGGGTCGGCGCAGCACCGGCCGTAGCGGCCATTTGGGGGGTGAACCAACAGAAGGAAGACCTTTCTCTGTCTCTAGCTCTCACTGTCTATAACTCTACTTGTCAAATAAATAAATTAAAAAAAGAGAGAGAGAAAAAGAGAGACAGTAACTGAACTCCAGAACTGTCCCGTGGGGATTGGGGTCTTCACCACCTCTCTGTTGGAATTTTTTAAGATTCTAAAGTTTACATATCTTGCTTACAAAACCCAAATCCCAAGTCTTGACTGAAATCTTAGCTCACGATGGACTACAACAGGCAGCAGTGAGAGTCGCTCCTTGAAGAGCCAGAGTTCACCTGGCTCTGAATGCCCACAACAGCCTGCTGTGGCAGGGGGCGGGCATCAGCGTTACCGTCTTCCTGAACTCCAGGTTCCTGCAATAATCTTGGCGATGTCCCGAACTGCAACGGGGCTGGAGGGGTACGGGGAGCATAGGGCACTGAGGTGACTACAGAAGGTTAGTAAATGGAAGCCATGATTTCAAATCACTCCAACCTGTGCACCAAAGATGGGACTGTCTGAAACGAGACACAATGTTTTCTCTTTCTCCCAGCCCGGAGCTCCCACTCACCTCAAAGAAGCCGTACCCCGGAAATTTCCAGGGGTGGGGGTGAGGGCAGGGAGGAACTCCTGTGTGTTCAGAAAAACAGTGCTCTTGTGTGCCTCTCCCCCCTAACCCACCCCTCTTCCCACTCTGCAGGCACAGGAGCCCCCGGCCATCACTGACAGGTAAGAGCTTCTCCTGGCCCAGTCCTGTCTGTATTTGAAGGGCTCTCAGTGAAAGCACAAAGGGATGCTGATCTCAACCTTACTCTCGTGTGATACAGAAGCAGCTGGGGCATCCACGCACTTTGTCCTCCCAGCTCCTTCTCCTGGGGTCTGCCTGGCCTGGCTCTGCGGATGCCATGTTTCAATGACACCTGCTGGCAATCACTCTAACTAGCCCAATGCACTTTCTTTGCATCAAACTTAAGAGCACTGGTTCTCATTCCCAAGGAGTCCACTGGCAGGGCTCACACACTTCATCTGTAGAGCACGGCCCAGCTGCTAAGAATGTGCCTGTGACCTAGAACCAAACGCTGGGTGTCCGGGGTTTGCTTAAAAATGATATGGGAGGAGGAGAAGTGGGGGGGGGGAGGACAGAAGGTCCAAGATGGGGCCCAGAGTGGAAAATCACTGCAGTGGCGCGTGGAGTATTTGGGGGTTCAGGGGCCACTTCCACATGTGATCTGGGACAGGTGCCAACGTGCCTGCTATGGCTGGACTGCCAAGACCACAGTGAGAGAAGCATCAGCTTTCATAGCAATTAGACAAAATAATTCCATGTCTGTTAAAACTAGTAAAAGGGGGCCGGTGCTGTGGCACCGTAGGCTAATCCTGCAGCATCGGCATCCGATGTGTGTACCAGTTCTAGTCCCAGTTGCTCCACTTCTGATCCAGCTCTCTGCTATGGCCTGAGAAAGTAGTAGAAGATGGTCCAAGTGCTTGGGCCCCTGTACCCACGTGGGAGACCTGGAAGGAAATTCTGGTTTCTGGCTTCAGATTGGCCCAGCTCCAGCTGTTGTGGCCATTTGGGGAGTGAACCAGCAGATTGAAGATCTCTCTCTCTGCCTCTATCTTTCTGTAACTGTATTCTCAAATAAATCTTTAAAAAAAAAACCTAGTAACAGAATAACTGGACTTAAATTCTCTTTGGTTTTGCTTTTTAATGTCATCTTTCTGGGAATTCTTTTTTTTTTTTAAACTATCAGTCTATGATGGGTTGTACGTTTTGTTTTGTTTTAACATTTTTACTTATTTATTTGAAAAGTGGCATTAATCTTCCATCCGCTGGTTCACTCCCAATTTGGCCACACAAGGCTGAACCAGGTGAAAGCCAGGAGCAGGAGCTCCATCCAGGTCTCCCACGTGGTGGCAGGGGCCCAAGTACTTGCTGTTTTCCCAGGCACATCAGCAAGGAGCTGGACTGGAAGTGGAGCAGCTGAGACCCCAAACATCCACACATATGGGATGCCTGTGTGGCAGGAGGCAAGCGAAGACCCCCGGCCTCGGCCGACCACGAAGGGTGGCTACCACCACAGTGCGCACCTGCGTGTGTTATGGCCGACATTTTCCAGAATACAGGCTTGGCCTGGGAGTAGGGGCAAGGGCTGCCATTGGTTCTCGGTGTCTGCTCAGATGCACATGCGTAACTTACGGGAAAGCAGGCGTCGCTGCGTTTTCTGATTTCACAAACGCGGCAGCCCGCGCGGGGCCGGGCCGTCACCCAGAGTGCCTGCGCGTTTGAGCACTGCGTGCGGGAGCCGCTCCGTGGCTCGGCGTGAGCACAGCCTCAACCTTCCCTCGCCTCTCCGCCACACAGGCTGTATCTCAGCCCACCAAAGGGTCCGTTCTTTCCCAATTAAACACGACCAAGCCCTCGTGCCAGCCAGCCTGACAAACTCAGGTTTTCTCCCCCGTGAAGTTTCCGGAGACGGCTCCGTGTGCGTGTGCACGCACGCACGCACTCATGCACCCGGCTCCATCTGATATGACCTGGGGGTCACCTGCGGTGCCTGCCGAGGGCTTTGGTGGTCGTCATCAAGGAGGAACCCTGGTACCACCCCCAGGGCAGCAGACGCGGGCCCGCCCCTAGCGGTCAACCCGGCTTCCCGGCCCAGGCCCAGCCGTGCTGTACCCAGACCCAAGCGCTCAAAGCTTCGACTTCCAGGGGTGCAGTCCGCTGCGGGGGGCGGGGACAGGAGGGCGATCCCCGGCAGCTGTTCCGCACCGGGGGCTGAGTGTGTGTGTGTGTGTGCGCGCGCGGTTGTGCAGACGCCGCCGGCGGCGAGGGTGTGAGCGCCAGGTTCCCTGTGATTAAGGCGCAGCCTGGCCCGGCCAAGGCCGCGCGGCCGCCCCATCTGCCCAGCCCGCGGGAGCTTGGCGCCGCGCCTTGCCCTGCCAGCCCGCGCGGCTACCCACCGGCTCCTTGGAGACCGCCTTGGACGGGGCGTTGGTGCCAAGCTTTTCCAGCGGGTACACAATCTGTCGTCGTGGGCGCACGGGCACGAAGTAGTGGAGGGCAGATGTCAGCGAGTGGGCGTAGGGTCTCTGGAACTGAAAGACAAGCAGCCTGTGTTGTAGGGGAAGGGCACCTCGGAGAGAGGGGCTGTGCAGATGTCTGCGTGCGGCTTTGCGAACACAAAACTCCGCGCTCGGCCAAGTCCAGAGAGGCAGGAAGGGGGAAAAAAAATCAGCAGATAAACAAACATACTCTTCGAGCAGAGGAATGAATTGTAGATAATGCCTGACACTAATGAAGATAATTACGAGGGTAATTACATTACTATCTCTGTGGGAATGACAGATAAACAAGTGGTTTTGGTTTATGGGATTTTTTCAGTACAAGTATTTTCCCCAGGAGGATACTCTTCTCCACAGTGATCATGAATCAGCTTCATTTGACCCCATTAAGCTGTGTTATCTGCGTCCTGTTAACCTTTGTGTGTTTGGCACGAGCCACTCCGAGGAGACAGGCAGATAAAAATGTCATCGAGGGGCAGCTCAGCGTGCATCTGAATGTCTTCCTGGTTGTGTGAGTCGCTGCTGTAGATTTCAGCCAGGCCCGACTGAGTAGTTTAGAGCACGTGGCTGGCCCTGGAAAGTGGAGGAGGTGGGGGTAGCAGGCAGGTCCTGTGGACTCACACTATTACTATTACTAAATGATGAGTTGCACTGACGCTTCCTGAAATAGACTAGGGTAAGTCATGTTTTAGGAACAGACTTTAAATATGAATTTTATCCAGTTTTTTTTTTTTTAAACTTGGCAGAGGAGGGGCCAGCACTGTGGCGTAGCAGGTAAAGCTGCCCCCAGCAGCACCAGCATCCCATATGGGCACCAGTTCAAGTCCCGGCTGCTCTTCTTCTGATCCAGCTCTCTGCTATGACCTGGGAAAGCTGCAGAAGATGGCCCAAGTGCTTGGGCCCCTGCACCCGCTTTGGAGATCTGAGGAAGCTCCAGGCTCCTGGCCCAGACCCGGATGTTGCAGCCATTTGGGGAGTGAACCAGCAAATGGAAGATCTGTGTGTCTCTCTGTGTCTCCCTCTCTCTCTCTCACTCTGCCTTTCAAATAAAAAATCTTAAGGAACTAACTTGGCAGAGGAAGCTGAACAGGATGAGCTTCATTTCTCACACAGGGATGAAATCTTAGGGATTTGGGTGACACTGACTTAGAGCATTGTAACCGTTTTAATCCTTGAGAGGTAAGTTGAGCATCCAGAACGTCTGATGGTCCATTTACTGAATGTAGGCTGGAAAGTAAGAACATAAAACCGAATGGCAGGTGTAACTTCCTGAAGAGCAGAGCTCACGGGAGAAGATTCTGCTGGTTTAGAAAAGGCCCAGGCATCTCTAAGAGTTTTTAACAGGAGTTTCTGTAAACCCTCACCATTGAACTTCACAAACTAAGAAACAGAAGCCAGAAATTCCTAGCCAGAGTTCTGTTTTTTTTTTTTTTTAGTATGTTTATGTGTATTTATTTTCATCTACTTGAAAGGCAGAGTGATGGAGAAAGAGAGATCGATCTTCCATTTGCTGGTTCACTCTCCAAATGCCTGCAACACCCACAGCTGAGCTAGGTCAGACCCAGGAGCCAGAACTCCATCCAGCTCTCCCACGTGGGCGGCAGGGCCCAAGCACTTAAGCCATCACCTGCTGCCTCCCAGGATGCATTAGCAGGAATCTGGATTGGCAGCGGGAGTGCCAGGACTCAGACCAGCACTTGGATATGGGACGCAAGCATCCCCAGCCATGGCTTAACCTGCTGCACCACAACTTTCAGAGTTCTGTTTTAATGCCCGTGAGTTCCCTCAGAAAGTTCATGGAAAAATGCATACTATGAAAAAGCGATATTTTGTTCCAAAATAAACTTATCTTTTAATGTCATTTTTCCACAAAACCTTTTTATAAGATTTAATTAATTAATTTATTTGTAAAGCAGAATTACAGAGAGAGAGAGACCTTCCATTTGCTGGTTCACTCCCCCAAAATGGCTACAGTGGCAGGGGGTTGGGCCAGGCCAAAGCCAGGAGCCAGGAGCTTCTTCCAGGTTTCCCAAGTGGGTACAGGGCCCAAGCAGTTGTGCCATCTTTTGCTGCTTTTCTAGGCACATTAGTAGGGAGCTGGGTTGGAAGTGGAGCAGCTGGGACTTGAACTGGTACCCATAGGGATGCTGGGTGGCAGCTCAACCCACTGAGCCACAATACTGGCTCTCTGCAGACCTTTTTTAAATACACTCAAACAATTATCTGCATAAATGCCAGCCCAAAATCTCAACTTCACTGAAGTCAACTGGGGATTGACAGCCGAATTTGGAAATCCTTATCCAAAGTATTTGGAACTATTGCTTACGTTTGTTTTAAATGTATATGTGTAAATCAACTGGAAGTGCAGACTGCCAAGAAATCTGTTCCCAAATGTTTCTATAGCACTTAGAATATACAGTTGTAACATATTCCCCATTCCACACCGTTGAGGTAATTACATGAACATTCCATGAAATGCCCAAGACATTATTTTAGTTATGGACAGAAATGGACTCTCTCCAACCTAGCACATCCTGGCAACATCATGAATAAAAACTAAGCACTTAATATCGCATCCTGAAGGTCACACAGTTGGCATTTGGCCAAATACAAAGTGAAAGGAAATTGTGCAGGACCAGAATTTTCCAGCAAAACTGTTACCTTCCCATCTCATTAAGTCCTAATCTAGGGCAATTGCATTGCTATTATGCTGCATTTTAAAAAAAGATTTTTTTATTTATTTGAAAGACGGAGTTACAGAGAGAGGTGGAGACAGAGAGAGAGAGAGATCTCCCATCTGCTGGTTCACTCCCCAAATGGCCGCAACAACCAGGGCTGGGCCAGGCCAAAGTGAGGAGCCAGGAGTTTCTTCCAGTTCTTCCATGTGGTACAAGGGCCCAAGCACTTGAGCCATCTTCCATTGCTTTCCCAGGCCATAGCAGAGAGCTGGATTGGAAGTGGAGTAGCGAGGACTCAAACTGGCACCCATAAGGGATGCCAGTGCTTTAACCTGCTGTGCCACAGAGTTGGCCCCAATGCCACCTTTTTTAAAAAAAATAATTAATTAATTAATTTATTTATTTGAGAGACAAACAGATGAGAGAGAGCTCCCATCTGCTGGGTCATTCCCCATATGACCACAGAAGCTGGGGCTGGGTCAAGGTTGAAGCTGGGAGCCAGGAACTCAATTCAGGTCTCCCACTTGGGGGGCAGAAACCCAATCACTTGAGCATCACTGCCTCCCAGCATCTGCAATAGCAGGAAGCTGGAGTCAATGGCTGGTGGCTGGTACTGAACCCAGGTCCTCTACTGTGAGATGCAGGCATCTTAACTGACGTCTTTACTGTTAGGTCCAGCATCCACCTCCATACTGTGATTTGACAGGAAAAAAAAAAAAAAAACACAAGAGCAACATGTGCATCTCATTACAATTTTTTCCATGTTTTTTCTTGTTCCTTCCCTATTCCCTCCACACTTCTCCAAAAGGCTTTTGCTAAATAAGATACACTGGCAAAATTATTGTTATATATATGCACTACACACTTCAGATTGGTTAATAAAAAAATCAAATAAACAGGGGGCCAGCATTGTGATGTAGCAGATTAGGTCTAAGTCCCACTTCTGATCCAGCTCCCTGCTAATGCGCCTGAGAAAGCCATAGAAGATGGCCCAAGTGCTTGGGCCCTGCCACCCATGTGGGAGACCCAGATGAAGTTCTAGGCTCCCAGCTTCGGTCTGGCCTTGTCCCAGCCATTGCGACCATTTGGGGAGTGAGCCAACAGATGGTCAGTCTCCCTGTCTCTGTCTTTGTGTCTGTCTATCTCTCTCTCTCCGCCTTTCAAATAAATAAATCAATCCATCTTTAAAAAAATCAAATAGATAATGTCATTTTAATGTGCTCCACTCCCCTGTGGTCACTAAGAAGGAACGTGACAACACCACAGCATCTTGGCAGAGTATGAAAAGCTCTGAGATCCTGATTGGAATCTACTGGAACAGCTTCTACCTGGTCCAGCGGTTGAAGCCCATCAGCACTCCTCGAGTCTATATGGAGTCGAGGACCAGTGAGTCTCAGGGACTTAGGGGCCAACCTGCAGAATACAAACCCTTGGGGGATCCAGCCTGAATGGCTCTTGCCTGTGAACTACTCAGGGCACGGTGTGTGGGTGTATGTACGTGTGCATGAGTGTGTGAGTGTGAATACATGTGTGTACACAGGGAGTATGATTGTGTGTGTGTGTGTGTGTGATTTCTAAGCTTTGGGAGCCAGCTTTGAATAAGAGAGACAAGCAACCTTGGCCTTTCTGGTAAAACGTGTAAGCTCTGCTAGGGAGAAGTAGCACGTAAAAGGGATGTGGCAGTAAGACGCAGGGCTTGCTAGAGGTGCACGTACAGAACTATTACGTGCACACATTAGGTCCCTGTTTATCACAACAGTATTAGTTTGCATAAGTATAATACGTATTACATGGAGTAACACGTAGCTTTACTATGTAAAGGTTACAGTGGGACTACATATCTCCACTTTGATCCATCACTTTTATGGGGGTGATTATAGTGTTTATTTGGAATGCCCTGGTAGTCACACCAATTTGATAGAATACAAACAATTTATTCTGTGGATTCATTACTCAAATATAGTCTTGGCTTGAGGGAACACGTAGGGTCATTTTGGCATTGCACTATTGTAGCATAAGAAATAATTAGGGGGCCGGTGCTGTGGCGCAGTGGGTTAAAGCTCTGGCCTGAGGTACCAGCATCCCATATGGGCGCTGGTTCTAGTCCCAGCTGCTTCTCTTCTGATCCAGCTCTCTGTTGTGGCCTGAGAAAGCAGTAGAAATGGCCCAAGTCCTTGGGCCCCTGTACCCGCACGGGAGAAGCTCCTGGCTCCCGGCTTCAGATTGGCGCAGCTCCGGCTGTTGCGGCCAATTGGGGAGTGAACCAGTGATGGAAGACCTCTCTGCCTCTCCTTCTCTCTGTGTGTAACTCTGACTTTCAAATAAATAAATAAATCTTGAAAGAAAGAGAGAGAGAGAGAGAGAGAGAGAGAGAGAGAGAAATTTGATTTTCATGTCTCAGCATTTTTTGGCCTAGCTTTCAGTTTCTGTTTTGTCAATATGGAAAAAAAAAAAAAAGCCAACAAATTGTTCTACTAATCACATTGGTTGTGATTGTCTTAGCAACTCAAAGCTTCATGGACTTTAACCGTAGCATAAGAAAAGGGCGAAACTCAGTATGGCCAGGAAAAATTCAGATCCTGTTACAACCCAAGCCCACCCAGAAGGGAAGGCACAAAATGTGGCTCACAGCACCAGCAATGACACCAGGAATGCTGCCCCGCCACAGGACCGCATCACCATGCACCCTTACCTTGCCTTCCCGGCACTGTGGATAAATTGGGTAGTAGAGGCAGGACTTGTAGCCTAAACGGAGGATCTCTTTCAGAAAAAACTTGGTGTAGTGCCGGAAGATGGGGTTCAGGGCGAAGTGGTACAAGTGCCCGTGCTCCTCCCGCTGGTGGTGGCTGAAGTAGATGAAGTCCTCGATGTTGTAGTGGGACCGGATGTACTCTATATCCTGTGAAAGGTCAAGGAGAGAAGGTGCCAGGCAAGTCATGTGCGTGCCGTGATGCGTGGCTATGAAAATTGCTTTAGGCACAGTAGCAAGACGCGTATTTTTCTCTTCCTTTATTTACTGCCTTGTCTTCCTTGTTAAATTTTCTCATTAGAAATCAGGTTTCTTGAAAGTTACAGCTTTGGAACTTGTTCCTTTTACTGGCTGCTAACAATTCCAAAAGCTTTGAGCCTTTGCCACTGGCCACTCGTGGCCCCCTGACCACTGCTGGGCAGGATGAGCAGAAGCTGGTAGGCACGAGACCAAGCATGTGGGAAATTCAGGAGGTGGCCGAACAGACCCACTGGCAGTCCCTGGACTCGCTAATGTGGAAAGTGCCATCTCACAGAACACATACCTTGGGGCCGGTGCTATGGTGTAGTAGGTAAAGCAGCCGCCTCAAGTGCCGGCATCCTACATGGGCGCGGGTTTGGGTCCCGGCTGCTCCACTTCCTATCCAGCTCTCTGCTATGGCCTGGGAAAGCAGTAGAAAATGGTCCAAGTCCTTGGGCCCCTGCACGTGTGTGGGAGACCCGGAAGAAGCTCCTGGCTCCTGGCTTCGGATTGGCACAGCTCCGGCCATTGCAGCTAATTGGGGAGTGAACCAGCAGATGGAAGACCTCTTTCTCTCTGCCTCTCCTTCTCTCTCTGTGTAACTCTTTCAAATAAATAAATAAATCTTTTTTAAAAAAATAGAATGAACACACACCTTCATGGGCATGTGTGGCTGGGCTGTGAGACTGAGCCTCCTCCAGCCCTACTCTCCTGAAGTACAGCGATTCTTACTGGGTAGAAGGTAATTTAAAGGGCTGGTGAGTATTTACATGCGAAAGGAAACTTGGAGCACACTGCTCCTGCTCCCAAGGGCCCAGCACTGGTCCCATGCTTTGTCTCCCTGCACTGCACTGGGGACCAGGGGCTCATCCACTCTGATCACACACTGCCTCCCCTGTTCTGCTTCACCTGCCCGTCGTGCACACTGCTGGGGGTTGGGGACAGAGGGGCAGAACCCAAGGCAACAGTGGCTCTGATGACAGGAGACTTCAACTCCTGACAAACAGGGCCTATAAGACTCTACCTGAAAAATCACTGAAAACTAAAAAGCAAAGAGCCAACAGAGGTACTCGCTCTAAACAGCAGATGGGTCATCTAGTTTTCCTCTCATTCCAAGTTCCTTAAAATAACAATAAAAAAATCTTTTTTTTTTTTTAAATCATGGCAGCACAATGGGGGCAAGGATGTAAGTTCTACCTTACAGGAAGTTTTGCCTGGAAAAGAAACCCTACCACCCTACCATTGGGCTAATCCTTCCTACCTTGGCCACTTGGAGGTCCCTGCCTGCCTGCTGGTGCTACATTCCAACATGAAAAATGAACCCAGACAATGGACAGCACCCTCCCAACAGACAGAGCAGGTGGGGGCCCACCAGCGACAGGAGAGATGCAGTGGAGAAACACACAGCCTCCCACACTGAAAACTCGATCTTTCATCCATCACGTGGACAGACTGTAGAAAAACTGACCAATGGAGAATGGAGAAACAGACAAGTGACTGCACAGGAAACAAAGATTATTCTGGGAATAGGAGGGAATTGAGAAGAAACCATCGACATCATGTCCTCAGAGATGCCACAAAGGATCTTGCACCTAACAGTACAAATAAGGTGATACCAAAGAGGAACAATAAAAAAGTCAAAGAGGCTTGAGAGTTAAGTGTATGAATTCTGAAATTAACATTCCAACAGAAGACCTGGATGATAGAATAAACATGGCTGTAGACTGGATTAGGGACTCAGAAGGCAAAATCAAGCAAATCTTCTAAAATGATGAGTAAGAAATGCAAGAGACGTTAAGAGGCATTGGAGGACCAATTCAAGAGATCTGAGAAGACTGGAGGAAATGAAGGGGAAGAAAGAATGAAATTATAGAAGAAAGTACTTCTCAAAAGAGACAAGATTTCAGAATTTCTGGGGTGAGAAAAAAATCTAATTCTTAAGAGAGTAAATAAACACATATATTTACAAACAGTCAAGATCCCAGTTGTCACTTGATTGTATTGCACCAGTAATATTGGATACTGGAAGACAAAGAGTACAAACATTGGGGCCAGCACTGTGGCATAGTGGGTAAAGCCACTGCCTGCAGTGCCGGCACCAGTCCCGGCTGCTCCACTTCTGATCCATCTCTTTGCCATGGCCTGGGAAGCATCAGAAGATGGCCCAAGTCCTTGGGCCCTGCACCCACATGGGAGATCTGGAAGAAGCTCCTGGCTCCTGGCTTCAGAACAGCACAGCTCTGGCCATGGAGGCCATCTGGGGAGTGAACCAGAGGATGGAAGACCTCTCTCCGTCTCTCTCTCTCTACTTCTGCCTCTTTGTAACTCTGCCTTTCAAATAAATAATAAATAAAATCTTTAAAAAAGAGTACAAACATCAACATTCTGACAATAATTTGGATGAGAACTCTATACACAGCCAAGAGAAGTCACAAAACTTGCAGAGATAAATCATAAATTTCCAGGAATGTACCGAGTCACTGTGAGGAAAAAATTAAAAGTTGCTGTATATGTGTAGACCCAGAGACCTTACGGTCCACCACCCCTCTCCAGAGGAGGGAATGAAAAAGAGAAATGAATGCAAAAAACCCTAAAGAAATAAAGCCGGGGCCGGCGCTTTGGCCTGGTGAGTAAAGCCGCCACCTGCAGTGCCAGCATCCCATATGAGCACTGGTTAGAGTCCCGGCTGCTCCACTTCCGATCCAGCTCTCTGCTATGGCCAGGGAAAGTAGTACAAGATGGCCCAAGTCCTTGGGCCCCTGCACCTGCATGGGACACTGGGAAGAAGCTCCTATCTCCTGGCTTCAGATCAGCACAGCTCTGGCCATTGTGGCCAATTCGGAATTGAACCAGTGGATGGAGGACCTCTCTCTCTCTCTCTCTCTCTCTCTCTCTATCTCTATCTCTATCTCTATCTCTATCTTTATCTCTATCTTTGCATCCCCTCTGTGTAACTCTGAATTTTGAAAAAATAAATCTTTAAAAAAAGAGAAATAAAGCCGTATGACTTCATAAAGGCCAAACATGCATTTGATAAAATGCAGTACCTGTTCGTAATAATTAACAGCTTCCAGTAAGCTAGAAATAGAAATCTTCCTTAATTTGATAAAGGATATCTCCCAGAAACCCAGAGCAAATATTTATGCTAAATGCAGGAAAATATAGTCACCTCATTAAATCAGGAATACCACAAAAGGGGGCCAGTGCTGTGGCACAGCAGTTTAAGCTGCCACCTGCAACACTGGCATCCCATACTGGAGTGCTGGTTCAAGTCCCAGCTACTCAGTCTGATCCAGCTTCCTGCTAATGAGCCTGGGAAGGCAGTGGAGGATGGCCCCAGTACCCTGCCACCCATGTGGGTGACAGGGTGGAGTTTCCAGCACCTGACTTCAGCCTGGTTCAGACTTGGCTGTTGCAGCCATCTGGGGGGTGAACCCATGGATGGAAGAGCACACCTCCCTCTTTCTCTCTCCCACCTCCCTGTCTCCTTCTCCCCCTCTCTCTCTGCCTTTCAAATGTATTATAAATCTTTTAAAAAATCACAAAAGTAGCCATTATCAATGCGACTATTCAGTGTTATCCTACCCAAACAATGAAACTGGAAAAGGAATAAGAAAAGAAATAACTACTAAAAAGGCAGGCATGGCAGGTTCCCATCGTAAAAAGAGTCTGACCACCAAAACAGCAGCTCTCATCCCACATGATCTGCTGCAGTGACCTTGCCACTGCCCTTCGAGAGCGGGATTCCAGAGCGTGCCCTCGAACGACTCGGGCCACGTGATGCTTCAGCAAGACAGAATCCACTGGAAAACTCCCACAGCTAAGAAGAGACTAGAGACTGGATGCAAGATCAAAATGCAAAAGTTAGGTGTTCTCCTAAACATACCAAAAGTAACATTTAGAAGGTGAAATGAAGAATTCCATTTGCAATACCAAGAGAAAAAAATCACGAAACTTGTAGAAATAATTCATAAATGTCCAGTGTTGTCCTGGGTCAGGGTCTCAGCAGGAAAACAGAGGGTCTACTTATAAATTAGGATAACTGGAGGTGGAGTCAACAAAGGGAACAGCTACAAGAATGGGGCAGGGTGCAGGGAGATGAGTGGGGGTGGTGCAGCAGCAACTGGGAGCTATTTCCATGCTAGGTGGGTGGCCTGGCAGGAGGACTTGCTGCAGGGACTCACAAAGAGAGCGTCCCGGAGAGGAGGTCACCTTGAAAAGGTCAGGGGGTTCAATGGAGAGCTAATCAGCTCAGGTCTCCCTACCTCACCACCTTCCCCTCTTCTCAGCAGGGCTCCCCCTGGGCCAAGGGCAAAGGCACCACGATGCCGCCCATCTGCTCAGGCTCCAGGGGACAGAGGGAGGTAGAGAAGGGTGGAGAGCAGACCTATAGGGCAAAGTATTCAACAGAAAAATAATACATAAAAAAAGTCATAAAACAGTCCCAGAGAACCCAAACCAAAGGGTTGAACTCCACCACCAACACAGGAAGCCCTGTTCCCAGAAGGAAGTCTTGATATTTTGATAAGGCCAATTTCACCTAAACTGTCCTATAAAATCCATGTAGGCACAAGTAAATTCATAAATAAGTATGACAAGGTTGATCTGGGGAGAAAATAGTCAAGGAAAAAAAAGAAGTTTAGAAAAAGAAGATAAACAAGCCTTCCCTAGCAGACATCAAAGCACGCATACAAATCCATGGAACAGAATGGAGCTTAAAATAGACACAGGCACGTGGAAATTTAATAAAAGTAAAAGCAGCATTTTAAATCAGCAGGGAAAGAATGGACTGCTCAGTAATAAATGCTTTGTAATAACTGGCTGTAAATTGGGAAAAAATGTGCGTGCATGTGCGCGCGCACACACACACACAGTGGATGTGATTGAGTGCAAGCAAGAACACTGGGAAGAATAAATCCTAACTACAGCAGTAATCCTGTGCAGAGAGCAGTGGGAGAAACACACATAAACATGCAGAAATACACGTGCAGTGGACGATGACTTGAATTTCCAGAGTGAGACTGTTTTCTTGTATCCTTTGCTGTATTTTAAACTTTTGGGCTGCAAAAGAAAAATGATTTGAGAGGCTGCCCATCGGGATGCAAGCAGATGATGACCGTGTCCTTCAAAAGGAGGGGCATTCACATGAAGTAAGTCAGAATAAAACCCGAGGATGTGCACTGTGTGCTAACTGATGATGTTCAAAGGTGCCATCAGGGAAATCAGCGTCTGTCTCACCACTTACCATTTCGTTTCTGATCACGGCAATGCCAACTATTTCTTCTGCAACTTCGGCTACAAATACCTGGAGCGGAGTTCCGTCCTGAAAAGATAAACATGTATTTGGAGCCTCTTAAAAATATCACTACTGGTGCCGGTGCTGTGGCGTTGTGGGCAGAGCCGCCGCCTGCAGTGCCGGCATCTCATATGGACACCGTTTTGAGACCTGGTTGCTCCGCTTCCAATCCAGCTCTCTGCTATGGCCTGGGAAAGCAGTGGAAGATGGCCCAAGTGCTTGGGCCCCTGCACCCGTGTGGGAGACCTGGAGGAAGCTCCTGGCTCCTGGCTTTGGATTGGCTTTTGGGAAGTGAACCAGCGGATGGAAGACCTCTCTCTCTCTCTCTCTATCTCTCTCTCTGCCTCTCCTTCTCTCTCTGTGTATCTCTGACTTTCAAATAAATAAATAAATCTTTTTAAAAAATCACTCCTGGCATGTTTGTAAGCTGTTGATAGTGGCTTTTAACTGTAACTACATCATGCCAGTGACAGAGCCAACATCTACCAAGACATACTTTGGGCCAGGTGTTAAGTTCAATGCCCTCCCTGTGTTCTGGGGATTGTCATCCCCAACCCTATGAGCCAAGCAGTGCTACTGAATCTACTTCGCTTATGAGAAAACAAGGCTGCCAGCGCCGCGGCTCAATAGGCTAATGCTCCGTCTGCGGTGCCTGCACCCCGGGTTCTAGTCTCGGTCGGGGCACTGGATTCTGTCCCAGTTGCTCCTCTTCCAGTCTAGCTCTCTGCATGGCCCAGGAAGGCAGTGGAGGATGGCCCAAGTGCTTGGGCACCTGCACCGGCACGGGAGACCAGGAAGAAGCACTTGGTTCCTGACTTCGGATCAGCGCGGTGTGCCAGCCGCAGCGCACCAGCCGCAGCAGCCATTGAGGGGTGAACCAACGGAAAAGGAAGACCTTTCTCTCTCTCTCTCTCCTCTCTCTCTCTGTCCACTCTGCCTGTCAAAAAAAAAAAATAGAGAAAACAAGGCTTTGGAGGCTGAGTAACCTGCCAGGAGGTTGTGTTACTAAGGGATGTGTCTCTGTTTCAAACCCCAGACCCCTTTAATGCACTCAGAATCTGATTTCTCTAGTTCTGCATCACTGGTTCTCAAATTCTGTGACTTCAGGACCCCAGTACCCTGAGGATTCCAGTGAGCTCTGGTTTATTTGTGATATCTATTGCTATTTTCTGTATTAGAAAATTTAAAGTGAGAAAATTTTTAATTTTTGTGTAAGTTATTGATTAAAACAAGACCTTAAACTTTTTGTCATCTAAAAATAACAATACATTTCATGTTAATATAATGAGTTTTTAATTGAAAATAAACATATTTTTCCAAAGAAAAATATTTAAAAGAGAGGCATTGTTCTGTATTTTTGCAAATCTCTTTGACGTCTGGCTTAATAAAAGACAGCTGGATTCTCATATCTGCTTCTGCCATCAATCTGTTGCAATATGTTGTTTTGGTTGAAATATATTAAAAACAATTTTTCTTCATGAAGATATGTAACTGGAAATGGGAGAAGTATTTAAATAGTCTTTTTAGATAATTGCAGGTAATTGTTTTGACACATTATCAAAAATCAACAAGTGGCAGTGTTTTCGAGGCTAATTGCAGTGTGCACTCTGAAACCATGTTTGTGAGCTTTGTGTGTGCTACTACATTAAAACCCACTGGTCTATTTTGCATTCTGAATGAATTTTTTACCTATGCCTGCTTTTGCTGCACTGTGCATTATTTATCTGGAAAACAAGGATCCATCAAGCTTGAGTCTTATCACAGAGGACAAATGCTGTCAGTTGTTTCCTGCGAGTCACGAGCTCATCTCATTCATTTTTCAGAAACCGTCTGCCAACTATCTGAGTCCAAAATGACAATTTTTTTTTTAGTTTTAAGCTTTTTATTTAGTGAGAGAAATGCATAGGAGAGTGAGGGTCCTAGCTAAGAAAGAGAAATCTGAATTCATACTGAGCACCAGGAGCCAGCCACGTGGAGGAGCATGTAGACCAGAAAGCACGGGGTGGGGTGGCCCGAAGGCCATGTGCCCCGAAGGCACGCGACAACATGGCCCCGAAATGGCAAAAGAGGCAAAAGGCCAAAAAGGGCTAGGCCCACTGTGCTCCAGGCCTTTAATAATCCACTTCCAAAGGGGAGTGGCTAATTAACCTGACTGGCAGGTGGGCACACAGGTGTGGTCAGGTAGGGGCATGAGGTCACATAGGGGGCGTGGTGCAGGCATGGTCTTCTGGCTCAGAAACATGATCAATCCTACAACACCCCCGCCCCGAGACTCCATTCCATTAATCCTAAGGGATGTTGAAGGGCGTAGAGTCATCACATCTTCTATAGTTGCTTCCTGCTTATGAGGGGCGTAGCGCAGGCCCTGCCTGTCCTGGGTCTGGACGTCTCTGTCTATCTTATCTAACAAATTTGCTTTGTGAGCTGGAGCAGCAAAATGACAATATTTCACTTGCCAGTTGTTCTTTCAAGTAAAAATGAGGTCCCACACAACGGCACTGCTTTAGCACGCAAACCTCCAACAACTGAAGAAGACTTGTTTGTTTTTTTCTTACAACTCACATGCTCCGGGATGCATCAGAAGCATGTCCCACTTTGCCACACTGAAGACCAAGAAGACACGGACTCAGGGCTTGGGTTTCACAAAGTTAATAATTTTATTGTTTCATCAAGGATATTCCTCAGCGAAACTGGCTGTTCCTTTCCTTTTTTTTTCACTGATATTATAACCGAGATGGTCAAAATTGTATGCAGCTATACAAAATGTTAAAATCCTGTACACTTTGCCCAGTATCCCCTAATTGTAACATTTTGCAAAAACTATAGTGTAGTACAACTGGCACGAAACTGACACTGATGCAACCGTATGTGTCAAGGGTGTGTTTGGGGGTCGGCACTGTGGTACAGTAGGTTAATCCTCCACCTGCAGCGCCGGCATCCCATATGGCTGTCAGTTCTAGTCCTGGCTGCTCCTCTTCCAACCCAGATCTCTGCAATGGCCTGGGATAGCAGTAGAAGATGGCCCAAGTGCTTGGGCCCCTGCAACTGCATGGGAGACCCGGAAGAAGCTCCTGGCTCCTGGCTTCGGATTGACACAGCTCCAGCCAATGCAGCCATTTGGGGAGTGAACAAGGGGATGGAAGACCTCTCTCTCTTTCTGCCTCTCCCTCTCACTGTCTGTAACTCTACCTCTCAAATAAATAAATAAATAAAATCTTTTTTTTAAAAAAAAAAAAAAGGTGTGTATGTGCTGAGTTCTGCACACATTCGTGTGCACCTGTATGTGCATCCAAAGTTCTACAGGGTTTCAGCGCAGGTGGAGTCAGTGTCCCCACCCCCATCGTCATGACGTCATGATGCTGAACAGTTCTGACACCCAGAAACCTCAAGTTGCCCTTTCATAACCAAATTCACCTCCCTCCTGTGCTCTCGGCCTCTGGCAACAGATAACATTCCGTGTTTCTTTCTTTGTTTTGTTTTGTTTTTTTTTTTTTTTTAGATTTATTTATTTATTTGAAAGTCAGAGTTACAGAGAGAAGGAGAGGCAGAGAGACAGAGAGAGAGAGAGAGGTCTTCCATCCGCTGGTTCACTCCCCAGATGGCCACAACGGCCAGAGCTGCACCAATCCGAAGCCAGGAGCCAGGAGCTTCTTCCGGGTCTCCCATGCAGTTGCAGGGGCCCAAGGACTTGGGTCATCTTCCACTGCTTTCCCAGGCCATAGCAGAGAGCTGGGTCAGAAGTGGAGCAGCTGGGACTCAAACTGCACCCATATAGGATGCCGGCACTGCAAGCGGCGGCCTCACCCGCTATGCCACAGCACTTGCCCACCGTTTTTCTGAAATTTGGTTCTAAAATGTCTGTTCTTCATTTCCTAATGTCATGTGGGTAACTAATAGAGCACCTGAAAAGTAATCTATAGAAGTGAAATTGACACTTGAAGATGTGATGACTTTGAATAGCCCTGGTCTCAGCTATTGAGGAACAGAGTTTTGTTTTGTTTTTTCATACTATTTGTTGAACTCTGTACTTAGTGTAGGGTAGGGTTAATTGTATGTGTATGTGTATATTGTGGCAAAAAATTACTTACATAAAGGATCTCTGTGAGTGAGACCCCAGTGGAAAGAAGGGGTCATCAAAGAAGCAGGTACCTTTCTCTGAAGGGAGGAGCAAACTTCCACTTTGATTATGGCCCTGTCTAAATAAGGTCGGAGTTTGAGGACTCAAGAGGCTTCCATAGCCTTGGCAGCTCATGACAAGAGCCTCTGGTGATCACTGACGTCATAAATAAGAGTGTCAATTGTTAAATCAACAACAGGAGTCACTGTTCACTTGCTCCCCATGTAGGACCTCTATCCTTAATGAGTGGTACGATGGGAATTAACGGTCTGGGACCGGTGCTGTGCCGTAGCAGGTAAAGCTGTTGCCAATAGTCCCAGCACCCCACATGGGCGCTGGTTCAAGTCCCAGCCTCTCCACTTCTGATCTAGCTCTCTGCTATGGCCTGGGAAAGCAATAGAAGATGGCCTAAGTCCTTGGGCCCCTGCATCTGCATGGGAGACCCAGAAGAAGCTCCTGGCTCCTGGCTTTGGATCTGCACAGATCTAGCTGTTGTGGCCAATTGGGGAGTGAACCAGCGATGGAAGACCTCTCTCTCTCTCTCTCTCTCTCTCTCTCTCTCTCTCTCCATCTGCCTCTCTGTAATTCTGCCTTTCAAACAAATAAATAATTCTTTAAAAAATAATTAACAGTAAAACTTGTCTTCAAACAGTACTTTATATTTTGTGTGTCTGTGTGGGTGCAAACTGTTGAAATCTTTACTTGGTATAGAGTTGGTCTTCTGTATATAAGGATAATTAAAAATGAATCTTAATGAAGAAGAGGATGAGATAGGGAGTAGGAGGTGGGATGGAAGTGGGGGTGGGAGGGTGGGTATGAGGGGAAGAACTGCTATATTCTTAAAGCTGTACCTATGAAATTTATATTTATTAAATAAAAGCTTTCTAAAAAATTGTATGTATGTACAGTTAATTGAAAATAGATCTTAGTAAAAATAACAATGGAAATAGGAGAGGGAGGAGGTGGAAGAGTGGGAGTAAGGGTGGGAGTATGGGTGGGAGGGAGGGCAGAATAGGAAGAATCACTATGTTCCTAAAATTATGAGATGCATGAAGTCTATGTACCTTAAATAAATGTACCTTAAATAAAAGGTTTCTGGGGAAAAGAAAAGAATTTGGAAAAAATAAATAAATAAATAAGGTCAGCATTACGTTGAATTACTAAGAAACATTTGTTTGTGTGGTCAATTGCTTAAAATGGTTCAATAAACTAATCAATCAGGGATTTTGTCAAAAAACAGTCATATAGACAGAGCCCCATGGTGCATATAGGGATTGGCTTTTTTTTTATACTTGGCATACTTTTCTGGAGCCGCAGACACAGGTGGCTCCTCCCACTGCTGAGCAGTATTCCTTGGCACACATGTGCCATCCATTTACCTGCTGAAGGCCACCTGCGCCAATCCACGTCCCAGTCCTCATTTTTCTAGAATCAATGCCCTGGAGTGTATCTTCTAGGTTTTAGTAGATTTTTTTTTTATGAAATATCCAAAATGCTTTCCAGGCCATTTGTACCATTCTACATTCCTGCCAGCAACATGGGAATGATCCAATGTCCCCACACCCTCACTAGTATCTACCGGTGTCACTGTGTTTTGTTTTAGCCACGGAGAGAGCGAGCCTTCTGCTGACACTGGGAGTGCGTGGTGCTGAGGATGGTCACGGCCGCTAACCACGCCTTCTGCACACAGAGATGCCAGCATGGCTTTGCCACCATTGGTACAGATATCAGCACAGCGGAAACAGAGCCTCACTTCCTACTCTGATGATGAAAACGGCTTGGACCTCCCAGACCTCCCTGAAAATTCCTGTCTTGGAAGGCCTCCAGATTCCTTACACCACACTTTGAGAACCACGACTTGAGATCATCCCACTGAGACAGGCCAGGAGGGAAGCAGCAAAGAACAAAGAACCAACGAACCCAAGGTAAAACACACACTGGGCAGGGAGAGGGGGTTTGTTTTAATTTTATGCCATTATAAATATTGAATATTTGTGTGTTTGCCATTATGTTTATATGTTTGGTGTCTCCCTCCTGATGACTTAAAGGTCACTGTGTACTTACATCCCATGTGGGATCTGTCCTTAATGTGTTGTCTAATGTGCAGTGATGCTACAACTAGTACTGAAACAGCATTTTTACACTTTGTGTTTCTGCGTGGGTACAAACTGATGAGATCTTTACTAATTATATATTGAATCGATTTTCTGTATATAAAGATAATTGGAAATGAAAAAAAAACTGGTGTTAAATTGGAAATGGCATAGAAAATTAATTAATTAAAAAAATATATTATGTAGGATCTCTGTCTTTAATGTGCTGTACACTCTTATTTAATGCTATAACTAGTACTCCAACAGTATTTTTTTTCACTTTGTGTTGCTATATGGGGGCAAACTGTTGAAATTGTTACCTAATATATACTAAACTGATCTTCTGTATATAAAGAGAATTGAAAATGAATCATGATGTGATTGGAAGGGGAGAGGGAGCGGGAAAGGGGAGGGTTGTGGATGGGAGGGAAGTTTTGGGAGGGGGAAGCCATTGTAACCCATAAGCTGTACTTTGGAAATTTATATTCATTAAATAAAAGTTAAATTAAAAAAAAAGAAAAGAAAAGAAAGAAATCTGATCTCAGAAGACAAACTATGTGATTCCACTAACATAGAGTTCACAATCAGGCATAAATAGAAGTCAAGGTCGGGCCCACCTGTGGCTTAGTGGGCTAAGCCTCTGCCTGCAGTGCTGGCATCCCATATGGGCATTGGTTCTAGTCCCAGCTGCTCCACTTCCTATCCAGCTTTCCACTATGGCCTGGGAAAGCAGTGGATGATGGCCCAAGTGCTTGGGCCCCTGCACCCATGTAGGAGCCCTGGAAGAAGCTCCTGGCTCCTGGCTTCGGATTGGCTCAGCTCCGGCCATTGCAGCCATTTGGGGAGTGAACCAGGGGATGGAAGACCTTTCTTTCTGTCTCTCCCACTCTCTGTAGCTCTACCTCTCAAATAAATAAATAAAATCTTAAAAAAAAACCAAAAAAAGAGAAGTGAAGGTAGTGTTAACCTAGGAGAAGGTACCTGAATGGAAGCATGACAGGAACTTACAGGGGCACCGAGGTGGCTTTGTTTCTGGAAACAGGGGCTGGTTATATGGTGGATTCAAACTGGGAAATCTACCAAACTGTTTATTGGTCATACTTCATTACACTTTTCTTTTTCTTTTCAAAAAGATGTATTTATTTATTTGAAAGTCAGAGTTACACAGAGACAAGAAGGAGCAGCAGAGAGAGAGAGAGAGAGAGAGGTCTTCCATCCAGTGGTTCACTCCCCAATTGGCCACAATGGCCAGAACTGGGCCAATTCGAAGCCAGGAGCCAGGAGGTTCTTCCCTGTCTCCCATGTGGGTGCAGGGGCCCAAGGACTTGGGCCATCTCCTTTTTTTTTTTTTTTTTTTTTGACAGGCAGAGTTAGACAGTGAGAGAGAGAGAGACAGAGAGAAAGGTCTTCCTTCCGTTGGTTCACCCCCAAATGGCTGCTACGGCCGGCGCACTGTGCCAATCCAAAGCCAGGAGCCAAGTGCTTCTTCCTGGTCTCCCATGTGGTTGCAGGGCCCAAGGGCTTGGGCCATCCTCCGCTGCCCTCTGGGGCCACAGCAGAGAGCTGGACTGGAAGAGGAGCAACCAGGACAGAATCTGGCGCCCCAACTGGGACTAAAACCGGGATGCCGGGCCGCAGGTAGAAGATTAGCCTAGTGAGCCTCAGTGCTGGCCTGGGCCATCTTCTACTGCTTTCCCAGGCCATAGCAGAGGGCTGGATCAGAAGTGGAGAAGCCGGGACTTGAACCAGCGTCCATATGGAATGCCGGCACTGCAGGCGGCAGCTTTACTGGCTAAGCCACAGCGCTGGCTCCTACACTTTCATTTTTCAAAAAAGAAGCTATTATATCAATGGTCCCAGCTATGTGCTTCCCTAACTCTAAGCCTCCTTCCATGGCTAATTAAATTGTCTCACATGGGCCTTAAGAGGCTGTGTCAATACAAGGATCTCCCAGCCCACCCTTTGCCAGGGCACAGGCACATATTCCTGGCCTAGAAAGAGAACCCAACATTTGTCTTAAGGGATCTTTCTCAGCCCATGCATTTCCTGAGGGTGCAGCCAGCTCAACAAAACCGTTTGGCCAGATGCATCACCCAATAGGATCAAAATGGGATCATACCACCCTGTGTCTAAAACCTAGTGCTGCTGGCATGGGCACTAGACACCCTTGGAGCACTTAACCATGGTCAGATTCACCTATTCCCAGCATGAGGATCCATTTGGGGACATTTGTCTGCATCAAGTCCAATTTTCCACCCCCATGATAAGGATCAGCCACCACTGGGACCGCCATCAGACCCCAATGGTCCCACGTCATGAGGACAAGGAAGCCGGTCTGGTCACAACATGTACTTACTGGGTCTCTGCAAGCCTCATTGTATTGGTCTAAATCTTCCAATAGGCTCTTACTCAGCAGGAGGGTGCTGACAAGATTTTCAATGCCAGGAGTATCCCTGAGAGTGGCTAACCTTATGTCAATGGACCTGGGTAAGGAGATAAGCATATTTTTAATATTACCGCCAAGACAGAGAAAGAATTGTAATATATCACACTTACATAAAATAATATCCAGCAAAGTATATGAGGATTCCTCAAATAGTTCATAGAAAATGGAATCAACAGAAAAGTTTATTTTACTGTAAAAACTTTTGATATCCATATTATGATTTTTAAATGAATTTTTGAAGGTCTCATGTACATCTACTTTTTGCACAAAACTAAACTTATCTTTTAATTCCACTTCCATAAAATTTTTGAAAACCTTGTATTCATAAAACAGTGGGCTTTGATTGACTATACACTTGATCTTAGCCAAAAGGCCAAGAAGTGATTGCTTAACTATAAAAGTAATTCATTTCATTCTAGAAAACCTAGAAACACACTCAGAATTGCAAAGAATAATGTAAAGATCACTGACAATATCATTAACCATTAAAGATAACATAGCGACACTTTAAATGCATTTAATTTAAAGTGTTCACCACCATGCTTTATTCCATATTTTTTTCAGATGTAGCACTGAAGTAACCCCACCAATTTTTAAGATATGTTAAAAGGAAAGTACATTGGGTTCATGAATATGTACCTCAGGGAGCAGCCCAAGGCTGCATGGTCTGCACGCCTCACATTTCAGATTGAATTCTCTGAGGTTGCTGTCTGAAAGTGCATACTAATTTTATCTTTGACTTTGTGTTTTGAAGGGAAGCTGAGTCAGACACTGGGGCATGACTTGGGGCTTGGGGCTCAGCTCACATGTGGTCCCTTCTCACCTCTTACCGTCTCTGCATGACAGGTCCCTCCTAATGTTAACAAAGTAAAATAGCCTGTCTTACTTAACTTCGAATTATATTGAATATCAGGGCAGAAAGTTTAAAGCACGCTCCCTTATTCACAAAGAACAATTTACATGTATAGTTAACCAGACAAAAAGACGATGAATTGATATTACCTTAATAACATTTATAAGCAATTTTTAAGCGAAAGGATTTGGTTCTGATATGATACACCCAAATCTAATTTGATGGGTTAAAGATGAAAAACAAGACCACAAATGTACTAGGAAAATTACTCAGGAGAATTTAAAACATATGGCCACACAAAACCTTGTACACGAGTGTTCGTGGCAGCATTACTGATAATACCCCTAAGATGGAAACAATCTGAATTTCCGTCAGCAGATAAATGGAGGAATGTATATACATACAGCAGAATATCAACCAACCATAAAGGAGAATGAAGTATGGATACATGCTCCCATGTGGATGAAACTTAAAGACATGTTCCGCAAAGGAGGCCACATACAAAAAGGTCACGTACTATAAAGTTCCATCTGTATGAAATGTGTAGAATAGGCCAACTTACAGAAACAGACTGGTGTTTCCGGTGACTGCTGGATTGAGGAAGAGAACTGGAGTGACTGCTTAAAGGGTATGCGTATCTTCTGGGGTAGTGGAAATGTTTTGGAATCAAATAGAAGTAATGGTTGCGCAACACTTTAAGTCTACTAAAAACCACTGGATTGTACATTTGACATGAGTAAATTCAATAGTATGTGAATTACATCTCAATAAAGTTGTTTATATATATATAACTTTATATATATATTTATACATATATAAATATATGTATAAATATATATTATACATATTTTACATATAAATATATGTATAATATATAATATATATTTATACATATATAAATATATGTATATAGTTGAAAGGAAAAAGAAAAAGGAATGGCAATAATAGCCAAAAATAAGCCGACATAACCATGTAAACATCAGGTAAACTAGACCTTAAGGCAAAATCATTATGGCAGGGAAGGTCTTTGATAAAAGTGAAAATTCACTTGGAAGATACAACACTATCAAATCTGCAGGTGTCTAACAATATAGCTTCAGGATACAGAAATAAAGACAAGGTTATGAGATGAATTTGACTAATGCACCATCATACTGGTAGAATTTAATACAGCTCTCTCAGAAACGGGCATCAGACAAAAGATTTTAAAGACTGTAGAGAATTTGGATTAGCTTAATCTAAAAGGCACTGCATCCCCTAAATGAGAACAAACCTGGTTATCTAAAAGTCTTCTCAACATTATCAACCCACCTAAGTGTCTAATTGCAGTCCCATTCTTCCAGGGCTCCAGGCCCAGACTCTCAGCCTCCTCTTGGGTTACATTCAGTATGTAGCATGGTGTATTTTCACTGGATGGCATTGGTGGTGCTGGTCTGTATGTCTGCACTTGCCCTAAGAGCTATTTTTCAAAAAGATTTTTACTTGGCTCAAAGAGCAGGATGTAGGCTGTAGCCCTCACAGGAGACTTTTTTTTTTCCTGCAAGCTCTGAGGCAAGATACCTGTTGTATATACTGCAGCTTCCACATCAGGTGCCAGAAACAAACAGCCTGTTTGGCTTTAACTGGAATGAGATGATGTGGGGGTGGGGAGTGGTGGCTATGGCCAAAAAAAAATGGAAACATAAACACAGCAACAGGTATGTGTCCTACTTGTTTTTACAGAGCAACTGAGAGAAGCTTCTGCAAAAAGTGGGAGATGTACATGGTGGCATGCTTAAGTACTTACATCAAATGGAGATGGTGTTCATCATAGAACAAGTATATACATCAAAAGGAGATGGTGTTCACCATTGAACTTGTGAGCGGCTGGCTCTGTTTTTAGCCTAGTCTCATTAAACCATAAAGATCGGGAATATTCATTGAGGCTCTATAAAATGATACCAAGACCTACTGCAAAATTAAGTTTACATCTAATAAATAAGTAACCCAGAAACCAAGTTCACTTGGATGTTTACAAATCGGACTTCAGATTTGGAAGGACTCTGCACCGTTTAGACGGTGGCTAAATGGGTGGATTCAAGTACAAGCTTCCTAGGGCAGGCATTTGGCACAACTGTTTGACACTTCACTTTTCCACTCCAGGATGAATGAATGAACTGTGTCAGACACCTACAAGTTTATGTGTGTGGTATGGTCACTCTGCCTTGCAGAAAATAGGGCAAAGTTTGATACCAATGAATGAGAACAAAATGACAGGAAGAAAAAAAAAAAAAGCAACCTGAGCTGGCTGAAATCCAAAGGAGTGATCTATATAACAGGCTCACAAAGCAACCATAGTGTCCTTGTTTCACCTTAAACAAACAAACAACGCAAAAGAGCAAAACCCACAAACTAAAAAGTGA
Source organism: Lepus europaeus (assembly GCF_033115175.1). Classification (NCBI taxonomy): domain Eukaryota; kingdom Metazoa; phylum Chordata; class Mammalia; order Lagomorpha; family Leporidae; genus Lepus; species Lepus europaeus. The sequence goes on from NC_084836.1 coordinate 81,081,655, forward strand.
AGTCTGCTGGGTTCTATTCAAGGAATCTGCCTGAAAGCAGATGACCACTAGAACATTCTACATAACAACACCGGCCTGCAAGAGGTGTTAAGAGACACACATTCCACAACACGGCAGCGAGGAGTAAGTGGGCCAGTCACAGAGAAGCAAATCAAACTGACTACTCTGGGGCATTCTAATTTGCTGAGCTAAGATGACAACTGGCTGTGTGGTTTAACTCAGAAGTATTAAACGATAGAAAACAATTTATAGCACAAAGAGTATTAGTTGGATGAACAATTAGTTGGAATATACTCCCCCAAAATTAAAAACGTCAGGTTTCAGAAAAGCATGGCTTGGAAGGACGGTGAGATGGAATGAGTGGCCAGGTCACTCACATGGGAGCTTCACCAGTGAATAACACAGAGGAGGCCAGCAGGAAGCTTCAAAATGGGCACGCAGGGGAAAGGAAAAAGGATTTCCTTACCCCACATACTAGCATGGCACGAAGTCTGGCAACATCCTATAGATCACTCTTTGAAGTAAACGTGTTTAAAAAAAGAAGGCAGTTCAGCCGGCGCTGCGGCTCAATAGACTAATCCTCTACCTGCGGTGCCGGCACACCAGGTTCTAGTCCCGGTCGGGGTGCCGGATTCTGTCCCGGTTGCCCCTCTTCCAGGCCAGCTCTCTGCTGTGACCTGGGAGTGCAGTGGAAGATGGCCCAAGTCCTTGGGCCCTGCACCCCATGGGAGACCAGGAGAAGCATTTGGCTCCTGGCTTCGGATCAGCACGGTGCGCCAGCCGCAGTGGCCATTGGAGGGTGAACCAATGGCAAAGGAAGACCTTTCTCTCTGTCTCTCTCTCTCACTGTCCACTCTGCCTGTCAAAAAAAAAAAAAAAAGGCAGCACTGAATTTATCCATATTTCAAGGCTAACATAAACATCTGGAAATATTCTCATCTCGAGGACCGAGTGGTCACTGGAGCAAGCAAGGGGCGCTTGGGTGTGGGATCTGTTGACAGAAGAGGTGGCCATCACTAAACTGAATGAATTATTTGTCCCGGTGCTCACCGGCATGGCCTGAGGGTGAATGACAGACACAAATATAATTTCCCAGGGGAAGAAGAATGAAATTAGACAGGAGACCAGACATGAGGTCATGAAATTTAAAGTAACCAAACTTAAGAGCGGGGAAATAATCCATCCCAGACATCAAGAGAAGTGAAGCAAAAAATGGAAGAACATGATGTATTTTTAAATTACAGGGTACAAACAATAGGTGTTGAGGACCACGTGTGCCCACCTGGCTCCTCTTATACCTCCTTCGGGTCAGTGCTCAAGGCCACCTCTTCGGAGCACCCTGGGAAAAATGGCAACCTCCCTGTCCAGGCCGGCACTGCTTATCCCCTTGCCCTCTGCACTCTTCACAACCACCCTCCTCAGTCACATGCCATGCATGTCACCTCCTTCCTTCGTGTACCATCTTCCTACTCCAACTACAGCTCAGGTCCCAAGAGGGCAAGGATTTTGGTCAGCCTGGGTCCCTTTCCCTAGCACTTGGAGTAAGGCTGGCACACAACACACAGTCAATGTTGGGTGTTTCACTGGATGAACGAGGCAGAGCTGCAGGGGCCTCTGGGAAAGAGGAACGTTCAGCATTAACCAGTGCTCTCTCCACAGCAGTGCTGTGGGGGTGTTAGCCTGCAACCCAGCAGGTGTTTGCCAATGTGAGTGAATAGTGAGAGAGAGAGAGACAAAGAGAAAGGTCTTCCTTTTTGCCATTGGTTCACCCTCCAATGGATGCTGCGGCTGGTGCATTGCGCTGATCCGAAGCCAGGAACCAGGTGCTTCTCCTGGTCTCCCATGCGGGCAGGGCCCAAGCACTTGGGCCATCCTCCACTGCCTTCCCGGGCCACAGCAGAGAGCTGGCCTGGAAGAGGGGCAACCGGGACAGAATCCGGTGCCCATACTGGGACTAGAACCCGGTGTGCCAGCGCCGCAAGGCGGAGGATTAGCCTGTTGAGCCACGGCGCCGGCCAAAATGCAGGTCATTTTCAAATACTACTTTATACATGGATTTTTTTTTTAGCCTACATTTACTTTTTTTTTTTTAATTTGAAAGGCAGACTTACAGAGAGGCAGAAGCAGAGACAGAGAGAGAGGTCTTTCATCTGCTGGTTCACTCCCCAGATGGCCACAATGGCCATCTGAATCCAGGAGCCAGGAGCTTCTTCCAGGTCTCCCACGTGGGTGCAGTGGCCTAAGGCCTTGGACCATCTTCCACTGTTTTCCCAGGCCATAGCAGAGAGCTGGGTCAGAAGTGGAGCAGCAGGGACCAAACTGGTGCCCATATGGGATGCTAGTACTGCAGGCAGCAGCTTTACCTGCCACATCACAGCACCGGCCCCTACACATATGTTTTAAACATTTTTTGGTCATTATATTTTCTCCAAGTGAGTTAGAAACACAGGCACAGACTTTATACATAGGTGCCATGAACTATTTAATGCTTCTCTTACTATTGGACAGTTAGAGTATGTTTTAGAGATGTTTTAGAACTCACACTAATTTTTGTTTGTACTCTGATTTATTTCTTAGAGTACATTTCTAGGAGTGGCATTAAAGGTCAAAGGGTATAAACTATTTTAGTATTCTTACCAAACTGCCCTTTGAAATTTCAGGTCCATTTACATTCTGACCAACACATGGGAACTGAACATTTCTACATTTTAATTCTTGCCAATTGCCCAAAAGCAATGTCTCACTGCTGCTTTAGTTTCTTTTCCTGATTAGTGATGAAGATTTTAAAATATCTCTTGATTTTTTGTTTTTCTCCACGTGCAGTTTGGCTATGCCTTTTGCTAGGTTTTTTTTTTTTTTTTCTGTGTGGGCATTAAGTGATTTCTTAAAACTCTTGATATATTAAATATACCAATCTTTTGTCTGCCATATTTATTAAAAATATCCTTGTTACTCAGTTGCATTTTAATTAAATGAAGGTGGTTCAACAAACTTCAGATAGTAAGAAAAATCTGTTTTTTTCTTCCATGTTTTAGAAACATTTCAGGAGACTATAAAGGCCAACCTCCACTCACAATCCTCATGGAGTGCTCAGTACCTCTTCCTCAGGAGAGCTTCCTCTGACTGTGCCGAACCTTCCAATGGCACCGACTCAGAGTGCCACACACCTGTCGCTGGCTCTTCCCATCACAGCTGCAGCTTTAGATGTATGTGTGGGTTCATAAGCCTCAAAAATGCTGTTCACCATTCTGCTCCCAGGACACGGCACAGAACCCAGCACTGTGGACATAGTTTCTAAGTTTTTGTGTTGTCCATATTCGCATTTGCCTCTTTAATCACCTAGGAATCTATTTCACTGTAGAGCATTTAAAAGGTTTCTGTCTTCACAGGCCATCAAAGAAGGAGGTACCTTTCTCTGAAGGGAGGAGAGAATTTCCACTTTGATTATGGCCCTTAAATAAGGTCAGTGTTTGCGAACTGAAGAGACTTCCAAAGCCTTGGCAACTTATGACAAGAGCCTCAGGTGATTACTGATGTCATAAATAAGAGTGTCAGTTGTTAAATCAACAACAGGAGTCACTGTGCACCTGCTCCCCATGTAGGATCTCTGTCCTTAATGTGTTGTACTATGCGAATTAACGGTAAAACTAGTATTCAAACAGTACTTTATACTTTGTGTATCTATGTGGGTGCAAACTGTTGAAATCTTTACTTAGTATAGAGTTGATATTCTGCATATAAAGATAATTAAAAATGAATCTTAATGAAGAATGGTATGGGAGAGGGAGTAGGAGATGGGATGGTTTGTGGGTGGGAGGGTGGTTACGGGGGTAAGAACTGCTATAATCCAAAAGTTGTACTTTCGAAATTTATATTTATTAAATAAACGTTTTCTAAAAAAAGTTTCTGTCTTGATTTTGTGCCATCATTGATCGAGTAATCCCCCCTTTTCCTTCAATTGTGACACACACTTTGTTATAATGTATGTATACACACACCCTCACACACATTTGCGCACAAAACTCCTACTGGCTTGGGTCTCTTGTGCTGCACTGTTCTGCCTATACAATCTGTCAACAAGGAACCGTTTTAGAACATTCTGGAGCTATGCTATATCTTCACATGAGACAAGATAAGTTTCTTCTCCATCCTACTCTTTCCCTAAATGTATTAGTCAAGCTCTCTGCTACGGGAAGACAATTAGTTTAAATAAACCATTCAATTCAAATAGGAGAGAGCTCCTGTTCTGGTCCCCTTTTTGATTGCCTGGATCGCTGTTTGGCCAAAGCCGTGTCTACTTACTTGAGCAGTCCAGCCCGACTGAAGACATAGAGGTCCTGCTGGAGGGTGCAGTTGTTGAAGGGCACAATCTTCACGAAGTTCTGGATGAGGTTAAACTCGGGGGTGAGATGGGGCAGAGAAATGATGCAGAAGTTCTTGTCCTAATGTGATCCAAAAACCAGACACACACAAAAAAATTGTGTCATTGGGCGATACACCAACTCCTGCCATAATGCACTAGGGGAAACGGGAGCAGCACGCCACGCATGGATTAAGGGGAGGCTACTCAAATTAAACTTTCCTATAAGTTGGAGATAAATAACATTCAAGGAGATAAGCAGCTGCAAGGGTATGGTGAACATCTCTAACGGAAATCTGAACAGATGACCCTTACGAACTGGCACAGCTCTTTTGCAGGAGATTTTTAAACGAAGACCATTCTCACTTGCGAATTCACTTGCAGCACCAAGGAAGGGAGACAGCCCAGCATCCTGTCCAAGGCCCTGGGCTTACTCAGTCACCTTACACTAGCCACAGTCCCAACCCCGAAAAATGAGAGGGTGGCACTCCAGGACTTGGCTGGCTCTAAAACCCTGTATGTAGATGGATGTGTATGTGCGTTTTAGCATGAGAGGATCCCACTTGAGCTAACAGATCAAGGACAGATTTGACTCCAGGTCAACAGATACAGAAGGATCCACAGGTCCTGACAGGTGCTGCTCACCTGCTAGACTCATATCATCCCTCGGGGTAGCCAGTGGCCACACCGGGCCACTGAGCATCTGGACTAAGGCTCATGTGACTGAGAAACTGAATTTTAAATTTTGCTTCACTTGCATTCATTTAAATTTAAACACTGATCATTCTGTTGCTGGAGAATCTGTATGTGTTGGAACCGGTGCTATAGGTTAAACCTCTGCCAGTGCAAGCATCCCATATGGGCACGGGTTCAAGTCCTAGCTGCTCCACTTCCGATCCAGCTCCCTGCTAATGTTCCTGGGAAAGCAATGGGAGATGACCCAAGTGCTCAGGCCCCTGCACCCACGTGAGGAACCTGGAAGAAGCTCCTGGCTCCTGGCATTGGCTTGGCCCAGCCTGGTCATTGCAGCCATTTGGTGAGTGAACCAGCAGATGCAAGTCCTGCCTCTTTCTGTCTCTCCCTCTCTCTGTCTGTAACTCTCTCAAATAAATAAATAAATCCTTTAAAAAAAAAGGGGGGGGGGAACTGTATGCGTGTTTGAGCTGTGTGAATCTACTTATCCAGCTTAGGCATCAGAAAGCGACTTACTCAGCTATACATTTTATGAAATCTAAATACAGGTCAAACATTTCTGAAATTTAATATCTGTACTGAGATGAGCAGTACGTCTAAAACACACACTGGGCTGGCGCCGCGGCTCACTAGGCTAATCCTCCGCCTGCGGCGCCGGCACACTAGGTTCTAGTCCCAGTAGGGGCACCGGATTCTGTCCCGGTTGCCCCTCTTCCAGTCCAGCTCTGCTGTGGCCCGGGAGTGCAGAGGAGGATGGCCCAGGTCCTTGGGCCCTGCACCCGCATGGGAGACCAGGAGAAGCACCTGGCTCCTGGCTTTGGATCTGCGCGGTGCGCCAGCCACAGCGCGCCAGCTGCAGTGGCCATTGGAGGGTGAACCAACGGCAAAGGAAGACCTTTCTCTCTGTCTCTCTCTCTCTGTCCACTCTGCCTGTCAAATAAATAAATAAATAAATAAAACACACACTGAGTTCCAAAGACTTAGTGTATGAGAAAAACAACACAAGATCGCCTATTAATACTTTCTCATTTCGAATACACATTGAAATGATTAAGCCCAGGACACACTGAGTTGGAGGCATCATTAACATGCATTTCCTCGGTTCCGCCTTCCTGCTTGTTCCCGTGGTGGACGGAACACGCAGAATTACTGATGTGCTCCCATCTGAGGATGTGGCCGCTGCTGCTCTAGGCTGTCTGGGCTCCTCACAAGTCTTCTTGATCCTCTGCCAGGTCCCCGCAGAAGCGGCCTGCTCTTCCCAGCGTTAATTTGTCCCTTTGGGATCTCGCCTCCCTCTGAACCCTGTAAAGGCATTACTTGTGCTAATCCAAAACCCTGGGGACATCTGTGCAACCCAAAGGAGCGAATCATTGTTTGACTTTATCTTCCCTCTTTCTAGCAAAATAACATAGTTCCTTCTGGGGACCCGGAGAGTCGACTTGCTGAGACATTCAAGCTGACAACAAGGACTGGGTGCCAAGCCTCCAACCTCTGGGAGACGGAGGCGAACTATAATGAGTTGCTTCAGCTTGGATTTGAAGGATTAAGGATGAAGTAATGCAGGTATTTTGTTCCTGTCTCCCCGTGCCCCCAAATCGAGTACAATGAAAATTTTGTAAACAGGTCTTTCACCTGTGTAAAAGTCAGCACTGCTTTTTAAAATGATGAAATATATCTCCAAGGGGACTTTAAAACAGGAATGAATTAAACTTAGGTTTCTTTGAGGTATCTGAGGGAAACTGCCTTTGTGAAGCCCACATTCAGGGTAATCTATATTGCTTTACAAGCTTCAAAAAAAAAAAATGCCTTAAAGCTGGTACAAAAAGTTATGATGGAGGATTTGTTGCCTTATTGCAATATTAAAAGAGTACGTCTAAAAATGAAGAAATAAAACCTAAGATCACATGGTATTTAAACAAGATAACTAAACCGTATTTGGTTTTGCCTTGGTATAGAGAGAATCAGTGAAAATAAAGCTTGAAATGAGCCAGCTGAAGATGCACAGTTTGTTGGCTTAGCCAATAGGCCAGTCATGGAAAGGATCTATAAGAATGCATATTGTCCCTCATTGTCCTTCTTCTCCATGTTTTGCCCTTCAGTGAAAGGATAGGAGGTTGGTTGGAATCTCCATCCTTTGGCAACAATGAAACAGAAATGGAGGAAGGCACCCAACTACCCTGAAATACAGTTAGATGTTGGCTCGGCGACCTGGGTTGAGTCCCTGCTTCATGCTGGGCACTGAGTCAGGCTCAAGGAACTAGTAGGGAGAAAAAAGCCAACCTGAACATCAATCCCAAGGGCCTACTTCCCTACCCTTCAAAACAATCCGCATATGATCATTCCAGAATACTAGGAGCTGAAGTAAACTATAACGTAACACAACAACTTGATTCACTTTAGTGCAATTTCTGACACTTTCCTAAGCTACTATGAATGATTTGATTCTTGAAAAAAAAAAAAAAAACTTGTAATGTTATTGCTGAAAGAAATTACGAATTGAAAGAAAAAACAGCGAACAGAAGCATTATTCAAAACAATTGGATTTCCTGTTTTTAAGAGTCTGTGCCATACCATTTGATTTTATTCTCAGAAGCCGGGAGCAGCGCAAACCTCGGCATTCACAGCATTGTAAATGTCTGCATGATTAATATGGCATTTTACTTTTCTGTAACTTCTCTAGCCTACAAACCAATTATGTTACTCAAAATTCATGTACTTACAGGAAAAAGGCTGAAAACGAAATTCATAAAATCCAGTGACCTGCAAACAAGACAGTAAACATTGTCACTGTTCTGAAAACGAATGCAGCAGTGGTGGGTATTTTTAAACACTGACGGCTCTGTCCCCCCTGGGCAGTGATCAGCCAGCCACTAGTCAGCATTTGTATCGAGCTGAACATTAATCAGTTGCATAAGTCATAAACTTCCTATGGCAACAATACCGTATTTTTCAGAACTGAAAGCACTATCATAGCCATTAATAATCCCTGAACATTCAAAAAGCCAGAAGCCAATATGGGAGGAAGCATTTAGCCTAGAGGTTAAAACAATGGACTTCTTGATCCCGGCTTCCTATCAATGTGCATCACAGGAAGCAGCAGGTGACTGAGCAGGTGGTTGGGTCCCTGCCATTCATGTTGGAGACCTGGATTAAGTTCTTGGTTGCTGGATTCAGCCTGTCCCTGTTCCTATTTCAGGAACTTAGGGAATGAACTGGCAGGTTGGGGTGCTGTGTGTGTGTGTGTGTGTGTGGCTCTCAAATAATTAAAAAAAAAAAAGCCAATATGAAAGATCATGTGGGGACTGGCACTGTGGCGTAGCAGGTAAAGCCACTGCCTGCAGTAAGGGCATCCCATATGGACACCGGTTCGAGTCCCAGCTGCTCTACTTCCCATCCAACTCTCTGCTATGGCCTGGGAAAGCAGTAGAAGGTGGCCCAAGTCCTTGGGCCCCCGCACATGCATGGGAGACCCAGAAGAAGCTCCTGACTCCTGGCTTCGGATTTGCCCAGCTCTGGCCATTGAGGCCATTTGGAGAGTGAACCAGCAGATGGAAGACCTCTCTCTCTCTTTCTACCTCTGCCTCTCTGTAAATCTGCCTTTCAAATAAATAAATCTTTTAAAAAAGGAAGGAAGGAAGGAAGGAAGGAAGGAAGGAAGGAAGGAAGGAAGGAAAAATCATGTGGACATGATCCTTCCCTTTCTTTTTGGAAATGCTGAGGGGGAGATGTGGTTATATGGGGTATCTCCAAAATTCCAAGGAAAATGGAATTAAAAGTAAGTTTAGTTTAATGTAAAAACTTTAAAATGCATGCATTTGAGGGGGGTCTTCAAAAGCTTATGGAAAATTGCATATTATTAAAAAATGCACATGTTTCAAATTTTTTGTGATTCAAAATAAACCAACCTTTTAATTGCACTTTGCACAAACTACTTTAAGTAGCCTCATATTCTTGGTTACCCTGGTCATTTTTCTCTTTCATAGGTAATGAACTTTCTGACTAGCTGCAGATGTGTATCAACAAGCAAACTATAATGGGTCATCAAATTTCTCTTTGGAAATATAAAAACTACATTATAAGCACAATCATATCAAAATGCAAACAGGAAAGCTCATGTGAAACAACACATCTAGGAGGACTTTACAGGCTTTCTGCATGTCTACAATATAATTAGAGTATAAAGATTTCCCTTTCCAAGCTTCAAGATCTCCATAGAAACCAAAAACGTAAAGTGATAAACATAAATGTAATACATGGCTCCTGGGGAGGCTGGGAAATTGAGAATGGCTTAAATACATTTTCTAAAAAGGAAATGTCCAGAATTGTTCTTGGCTATCTGAAATACACTTCAGGGGGTGACACCAGCATCCCATATCAGAGCACTGGTTCAAGTCCCAGCTGCTCTGCTTCCAATCCAGCTCACTGCACCTGGGGAAGCAGTGGAGGATGGCCCAAGTACTTGGGCCCTTGTCACACATGTGGGAGACAAAGATGGAGGTCTGGGCTCCTGGCTTCAGCCTAGCCCTACCCTTGTCATTGTGGCCATTTGGGGATTGAAACAGCAGATGGGAGATCTCTTTCTCTCTCTGTCTCTCCTTTTCTCTGTCACTCTGCCTTTCAAATAATAAATAAAATAAACCTGGAAAAAAATCAAAGAAAAAAGTAAGAGATACTCCAGAATCTTCTGGTCTATCAAACTGGGCCAATTTTCTTTCTTCTAGATTGTTCCATGGTGAGTATGGCTAAGGAGATGTGGGATTTAGCGATCAGGGCGGCGGTCCACATGGGGACTTCCAGGGGCAGCAAGCACGGAACACAGCGTGAGTGTGCTGGGGGGCTGCAGGTGGGGTGCCTGAGAGGCCTGTTGCTGGGTGGAGCACTTACTCCACTCTCAGCTCCCACATGTGGGTGTGGCACCAGGCCAGCTTGTGGATGGCGTACAGGCAAGGCACTGAGCCCACCTCCTGTGGCACAGCCTGGTCACACTTGGGATGAGCACACAGTCCAGTCAGGCCTCGTGGCACCTTGGCTGGAAAGCTGAAGCCAGACCAGAATGTCCTCCTTGCTGATGTGATGCAGAGTTGATTGACACTGTCAGCTGTTCTGGTTGAGAATGGGACCAAGGGCAGAGAACTGGGGCAAAGAGGCAGAGAGAGAGATGTGGTCCTTGATTTGGTTTATCTAAGTCTGGATCAAGCCTTATTTAAAATCAGTCTTCCAGTGGACACATCCTTAGTTAGGGGAGACAATTTTTTTTTCAAAGCCACTCTAGGTTGGATTTTCCATTACTTGCAACCAAATGACTCCAGACAAGCAACTCAAATCCAAAGTCTCCAAGAAATGCAGCGTTGAGCACAGGAGTAACATGTGCTTACCTAAGTGATAGTTTGCAAGCTCTTCGGTTATTAGATAGGTTAGCCAGACTTGGGCAGCTTTCTTTGAGTTTTACCCAAATTTTATGAGTTAGAATCTCTAAGGAGAATTCAGCAATCTGTGTTTGTTGTTGTTGTTGTTGTTTTCCTAAAAATTCTGGGTGACTCCAGTCTCCTGCTAATGCAAACCCTGGGAGGCAGCTGCAGTGATCCCAGTAATTGGGTTCCTGCCACCCAGCTGAGACCTAGATGGTGTTCTTGGCTTCTGGTTTTGGCCCTGGCCCAGCCCCTATCATTGTAGGCATCGGAGAGTAAATCAGCAGACGGCAGCACACACATGTACTCTCTCTCACTAAATAAATAAGTTTTCAAGATAAATAAAACATAAATTCTAAAATAAAATAAATAACTAAAATAAATGTTTTCAAAATAAATAAAACATAAATTCCCCGGGATAGTTGGAGGGTGGGGCCAGGCTTACAAATGGCTGGCCCTACAAAATCAAACTGTAGGACCGCCCAATGCCGAAAGAAACTCTTACAGTAACAGACCACTCGAAGACGAGCACTTGCCTTGCTGCGTGTTTCTCATCGATACAAAACAACTGGATACAGAAGGCAGCAGGGGCGCCCCTGTAGATGGGCCGGAAGTAGCTGAGCTCCTCGTGGAGCAAGCTGGATGCCGAGCTCCTACTGACCATGTACTGGGTTTGCTCATCCATAGTGGATAATTGACTGACGTTTTCCAGGTCCTGCAACGTAAGAGAGGAAGCATCAGCGGGGATCCTACTCATTTCCTGCATCTCAGTGGGCTTAGGTTACACTGTTCCCTGGACAGCTATGACCGATTTAACTGACACAACTCGTCCCAAGCCAGGACTGGTTGTCAGGACCTGTTCTCCTTGAGATCCCAAATTTATAAAGGGATTAAAACAAGTTCTCATGCAAAGGTCTGAAAACAAATGCTTTTATTTGGCCTTTGATATGGGCTGCATATTTTCACTGTATCACTGGCTTGAGACTCGAGCGTGTAATATTATATAGATATGAGGTCCCTTCAAAAACTTCATGGAAAAACAGAATCAAAATGAGTTTATTTTGGTGAAAAAAAATTCAAAATCCATGCATTTTTTTCATAATACTCATTTTTCCATGAACTTTTGGGGCATCCCTGATATTAACTTCATAAGCAAGATGCCTCTGTCCCCCAAATTGTTTTCATTGTGATTTTTTAGATAACGACAATTTTCGAACCTGGCCCCAGGACAAGTGTGGTGGTGAGGTGGAGCCCAGGAAGGTCCAAGTGGCCATTGCCACCTGGAAAGTTAGCACAACGTCTGTCCCATCTCATGTTAGGGACATCCAAGAGGCTGTTACAAGCCAGAGGAAAAGGATCTGTCCTGAGAGTCTTCCAGAAGTCCTTCTAAGTCAAATACATGCATATCATAAAAAGTAAAAAAATATTAGCACTAAAAACTTACAGAAAAAATCAGCAGTGCCTTGTCCCTCCAAGTCCCTCTCCCCTACTGGACAGCACTCGTTTCCAGGGCATTTACCTCTGTGTTTCTGAACGGTATGCTTGGGATGTTCTTTCTTAGTCCATATATTGGATATTGATGGGGTGAACAGATTTAACCTTCTTATAGTACCTCTTCCCCACGCCCTATCCCCCAGTATAATGACATCACGATCCAAGGCTAAGTCGGTATCTACACTGCTATGAATGTGTGGGGATGGTCGCTGCTGCTCAGTGAAGAGGCACAGCAGGACTACGTTCTCAGCTGTGGACTCTGTTTTCATTCCTTTGGTTTCCTGATCCTTTTTCACATGCTGTATCTGATTTGCCCAGTGTTGGTCAAATATGATCCAAGCAATCGAGCATCTGAGAACTTCATTTCCCCCCTTTCTCCTGTAATCCATCCTGCGGCACCATCTACCCTGTTTCACAGCTCCTGTTTCTTAAGTTCCAGGTGTTTTCCTTGTCTTCTTTGTCCTCAGTCCAGGCCTGTATATGGCTGGAACACATTTCTAGCTTCCTAAAAATAGCAGTGCTCAGGAGGTGAAATCCAACAGCCGCCAGGTAAACCAGTGTACTGTGGGATGATCAGGGTGGCTGTCTCCAATGTGACTACCCAGAAGACATTTCTTGGGCCTTTTTTTTTTCTTTGAGAATTAAAGTCTCCAATCTCCTAAATGCAGAACTGTGGTAGGGAGAAAGATAGTCCCTAAAGATATGCACGTCTTAATCTTCACGATCCAGGATTCACAGGGCACGGGGACTTTGTAGACATCATCATGGTAAGGACCGTGAGATGAGGAGGGGATCCTGGACTACCCAGGTGGTCACGTGTCATCAGAAGGGTCCTACAAGGTGGAGGCGGGAGGGTCAGGGTCACAGCAACAGAAGAGTCTAAGCTGCTGGCTCTGAAGATGGAGGAATGGCCCTAGGCCAAGGAACGCAAGTGGCTTCTAGAAATTGGCAAAGGCAAGGGAACGGATTCTCCCCCCAGAGCCTCCAGGAGGAATAAGTCCCACCTACCCTTGGATCTTAGCACAGTAGGAGCCATGCTGGACTTGCGACCTACAGAACCATACAGTGATAGATTCTGGCTGTTAAGTGACACAGGTTGTTTAAGCAGCCACAAGAAACTCGTACAGAAGACCTGGCTTCTGGTGTTCATAGAAATGTGGTTAGAGGAGGGCCCGGGGTTTCCTCTATAGAAATGTAGACCCACTGACTCATCTCTTCTCTGCTCTTCTCCACTACACGAGGGCAAGCTGCACTTGAACTTGGAGCTGCCCCTGCTTGATTTCTCCAGAGTAACCAGCTGGTCGTTTCAGCTCAAGGAAGCCTGGTGGGTAAGCTAAGTGGAGTGTTCAGGGAATCCAGAGTTCAGGTCACTCCACGTCAGATGGTCACCCAGGCCTCTTGGCTTCAGCCCCATCCCCTACCCCACAAAGGGCCTGCAGAACCTCCAGGTCCTCAGCTGGGGGCGGGGAGGGGGGATTCATGCACTTCCAGCAGTCTTTCCTCTAAAAAGACCTGAGTTTCACCTTTCTCAGCTGTACTAAGCCACTGCAAACTCCTCTATCGGTTTTCTTATCTCTAAATATTTTTAGGAGCTTATCTTCCAATATCTCCTCTCTGTCCTGTAGTCCTTGGGGATCTGTGCCCTTTTCATTCTCTTACTGTCACTGCAGTGGTTTTTCCTGAAGGGACAGGAAACAAACATGGGCGGTCAATCCAGCTTGCTCATCCAGATGCCCTCTGGGGAACCAATACACAGGCTGCGAGGGAAGGGGCATCCTGGCTCTCCCTCCAAGGCCTTGCTCAGGGCCACGTAGGAATGACCACCCTCTTAGGAATGGGGGAGGACAAAACTGCTGCCCTCTATTGCATTTCCATCCTCTCATCCCCGGTGCACGTGCAGTGAGCTATTGGTCAGTGGGCACCTAGTGTGGGCAAACCCTGGGCTCAGGGGCCGAGAGTTCGTAGTTTACTTGGGCAGGAAGTTCTGCCAGGGGGGAGCGGGTAAGTGAGGCAGGAAAGGCCACTGACTCAGGGTGCTTTAATGAGTGGGTCTCCCACTGAGACCTCTGGGAGACCAAGGAGAACACATCTCACAACCGCCCCACCTCAGAGGTGGGAGAGCTGGGAAATTGATATTCCAGCTCCCTGCTGTCATGGTTGACAGCTACTCACACAGTGTGTCCTGCTGCAAGGCTGATGCTAGAGAAAGACCACAGATGTGCAGCTGCAGCTGGCAGAGGAGGGTGGTGGTCCAACAGCACATGGTAAACTGGGACACAGACCACCGCCCTGCCCCTGCAGAACCAGGCTCTTTCTATCTACACATCCTGCTCCCAGGCTCGTCTCCTCCTTGCAGTTATCCCGAGATGGGAGCAGACCCTGCTCCAAGGGTGACACCTGCCTACTGCCAGGGGTGGACACCTCCTTTGGTAGGACAGAAGGGAAGGCCACTGCTGCGCTGGATCCACTTTTGCTCTCCAGTGTGAGTCAAAAGAAGGCTGACTTCTGTGTCGATTCCTTAACTGGTCATGATCTGGAGAGGAGGCAGGGGTGAGAGTCTGTCCCTCTGCCAGAGCTCCGATGTCCGGGATCCGTGTTCAGTGAATGTCATGCTGCGTCCGTGGATATCACTAACCCAGCACCCTGTTCCTGCCTCATGGGCTGTCCAGGCTGCGCAGGCTGACATGCACAGTCTGCCACCTATTAAGCCAAGCCCCTGGAAACCTACTAAAGGTCCAGCACTCTGCTTTTAGGGGTCAATGGAAATGTCCAATCATGTCAACCTCCCATGCAGACACACCTGCACGCCTTCCCCTGCTCCTTAAGAGAAGTCTGAAACTCTGAGTGGGGTCCACAGGGCCCTCCCTGCCAGTCTCCTCCTGAATCCTCACGGTTCCAGCAAGAAACAGGTGGCACACTCCCATGGACTTTGTGGGGCTCTAGGTTAAGCTGCCAGCTGCAAGGCCTACCTCCCATATTACAGTGCCAGTCAGAGGGCCAGCTGCTCCACTTCCGACCTGGCTCCCTGCTAATGCACCTGGAAAAGGAGGGGATGATGATGGCCCAAGTACTTGGGACTCTAAAAACCACAAAGGAGAATCAGATGGAGTTCCAGGCTCTAGGCTTTGGCCTGACTCAACCCTGGCTATTGCAGCCTACTGGGAAGTGAACTAGAGGATATTTTGTCTCTGCCTCTCTCACTCTCTCTGTCATTCTGCCTATCACTCCTCATATGGCTGCAAGAGCCAGGGCTGGCCAGACCAAAGCCAGGAACCTGGTCCATCTGTCTCCTACATAGGTGGCAGGGCCCCACGTACCTGGGCCATCTTCCACTGCTTTCCCCTAGGTGCATTAGAGGATTTGAGTGGGAAGTGGAGCAGCTGGGACTAGAACTGGTGCTCATATGGTTAACCTGCTGAGCCACAGTGCTGGTCCCTTGGTATAAAAATTTTGAAATCATACATACAAAGGGTCTTCAAAGAGTTCATGAAAATGTGTATTATGAAAAAAATTGCATAAGTTTTCAAATTTCTGTAAAAAATAAATGCCCTTTAACTCCATTTCCATGAACTTTCTGAGATACCCTCATTTATGAGCATACGCTTGTGCATATGAGATGTACATATGGTCAGACAACACTCTGTCTTCTAAGGGTCTTGCCTGTCCACAATGTTTTCTTTCAGCAAAGGCAGGGAGAGGAAAATTGTACTTATTGACATTGTTGTAAGTATTTGATGTAGAAAATGTAACTGTCTAGTCCAAGTAGCGCAGGAGAACATAGAATAAGGGATTAATCATAGTGAATTAACTGGGGGAGGCTTTATTGAGAAGGTCCTAAAAGGAGGTGGGTGTGGCCTGGGAGACAGAGGCAGAGGTGTGGAGGGGGAAAGGACACAGAAAGAGTTGGGTGGAGGGGACTTCGGATCATGGGGTCCAGCTAGTGCATACACAAAGGCCCTGCCCAAACCCTACCTCCATTTCACTACTATTTCCACCATGGATTGCTGGTAGACGTTCCCCAGATGTGGCTTCTGCGACTTTTCCCTGCAAATGAGGATGGAAAGACATCAGAATTATTTTACACCCACAGTGGCTCAGAGCTCAAATTCTGGAGCAAGCTGCCAGGACCCAGACCCTGGCTCCTTTGCTCACTAGCTGTGTGGCACTGGGAAAGCTGGGTGCTTCCGGTTTCCTGATCGCTAAGAAAGGAGGTAAGAAAAGCAACTGCTTTGTGAGGTTGTTATGAGAATAGGATAAGGATGGATAGTTAGAAGGATAGAAGGCAGGCAGACAAGGCCGGCGCCGTGGCTCAACAGGCTAATCCTCCGCCTTGCAGCGCCGGCACACCAGCTTCTAGTCCTGGTCGGGGCGCTGGATTCTGTCCCGGTTGTCCCCCTTCCAGGCCAGCTCTCTGCTGTGGCCCGGGAGTGCAGTGGAGGATGGCCCAAGTGCTTGGGCCCTGCCCACATGGGAGACCAGGAGAAGCACCTGGCTCCTGCCTTGGGATCAGCGCAGTGCGCCGGCCGCAGCGCGCTGGCCGCAGCGGCCATTGGAGGGTGAACCAACGGCAAAGGAAGACCTTTCTCTCTGTGTCTCTCTCTCTCACTGTCCACTCTGCCTGTCCAAAAAAACAACAACAACAAAACAGAAGGCAGACAGACAAATGGAGCTTTGCACAGTGCAAGCACTTCCTAATTTTCTATATATTTTTCTGACTCCATTATTCTTATTTTCTGTGTAACCGAGAATGCTGCACAAGATTTTTATTAATAGCTTTACTGAGGTATAATGAATATACTCTAAGTGACCCATGTTTAACGTGTACCTTTTGAGGGGCCAGCACTCCTCCTTTTGAGGGATCCTTGTGGCATAGCAAGTAAAGCTGCCGCCTGCAGTGCCAGCATCCCATATGGGCACTGGTTCAAGTCCCATCTGCTCCACTTCCAATCCAGCTCTCTGCTATGGCCTGGGAAAGCAGTAGAAGATGGCCCAAGTCCTTGGGCCCCTGCACCCATGTGGGAGATCTGGAGAAAGCTCCTGGCTCCTGGCTTCGCATCAGCGCAGCTCCGGCCGTTGCGGCCAACTGGGGAGTGAACCAGTGGATGGAAGGCCTCTCTCTCTCTCTCTCTCTCTCTCTCTCTCTCTGCCTTTCCTCTCTCTCTGTAACTCTGACTTGCAAATCAATAAATAAATCCTTAAAAAAAAAGTCGATTGTCTTTTAAGAAGATATGGTAAGAATGAAATTCTTATATATTTGCCAATTTATTCTTCACCCTTTCATGTAGATTGAAATTCTACCTGGTGTTGTTTTCCTCCTGCCAGAAGGATTTTCTTTAACACTGCTTGTGATGTGGATCTGCTGGTGATGAATACGTCCACCCTTCATGTGTAGGCAATCTTTGTTTTACCTTTAACTTTGTGAATTAAAAACATTTACTGGGTATAAAATTCTAGGATGACAGCTCATTTTCTTCTAGCTTTTCAAAAATGTGATTGCTTCATTGTTGTTTTTTTTTTTCAGATTTATTTTATTTATTTGAAGAGTTACAGATAGAGGTAAAGAGACAGAGAGAGGTCTTCCATCCACTGGTTCACTCCCCAGATGGCCGCAATGGCCGGAGCTGTGCTGATCTGAAGCCAGGAGCCAGGAACTTCTTCTGGGTTTCCCACATGGATGCAGGGGTCCAAGGACTTGGGCCATCTTCTACTGCTATCCCAGGCCATAGCAGAGAGCTGGATTGGAAGTGGAGCAGCTGGGACTTGAACTAGCGCCATATGAGATGCTTCAGGCCAGGGCTTTAACCCGCTGCGCCACAGCACCAGCCCCTTCTTGCTTCATTGTTTCCAACAAGAAACCTGTACATCTTCATATTGCTGTGGACCCATCAGTGGTCAGAGGTTGGCAGAGATGGCAGCATGGCCAGATTCCTGGGTGCACCCTCCCTATTTAATCTATCACACTCCTGATTGCAGGCTGCCTTGGGGTGGGTTTATTAGGGCAAGACAAGTAGTACACACAGCACTGTATGGGCAGCATACTCACAGCAGAAGGTACAGGGAGGGAGCCTTGTGAGGCCGGGCAAGGACAGGGAAGGCCAGCAGCTCTCCAGGGAGCTGCGGCTGGCAGGGCAGAGAGGAAAACACAGCTGGGTTTGTGGACGCAGTGTCAGTCTCTTTGGAAAGTCTGGATTGCCCAGTGAGCCTTAAATGAACTGCTGCCGCTGCCTCAGCCTCCTGAAATCAGGGAACAGCAGGAGGATGGCAGAGAAGGGCTTGAAATCCACTTCTGGCCTGCATCCGGAGAACAGCGGAGAGCTGTGGACATGTCTGTTAGAACCACGTCAGCCTGGCCCTTGTCTCCCCCTCAGTCTCAGTACTCCTGGGGCCTTCTCTGCATGAGATGCTGGAATTTGTCAGTGATGCCCCCAAGCCGAGGGATGTTCCTGGTGTCACGGGTAGCACACAGGCCAGGCACAGGGGGACGGTCTCCCTTACCTGGATGCTCTCCTTGGGCTCTGGAGAAAAAGGTTCCTGGGGCTCCTCCACTATTTTCTGGGAATCCTGGCTGTTACTGCTGAACTCAGCATCTTTGAGAGAAAGAAGAGAATAAGGACAGAAAGATCAATGACACATGTCTGTGGGGCCACGGGAAACTGGACCGCACCACACAGCCATGAATTTACAACATACATTAAGAATCAGATTCCAGGGGGCAACCCTTGGGACTGGGAAGATGATGCTCTGGCACTGACATGGACTCCTAGGCACTCTCATCTGTATGATGAAGGCTAGGTGACCCCTGCCCCCAGGGGAGCTGCACAGAGGCAGCCACATGCCCTGTGTGCAGTGGGCCTGGGCCTGACACCCAGGGGGCTTTGTCCTCTCCACCAGTCACTGGGTGGCAGGACCACTCTGACTTCAGCCCTCTTAGAAGTTTGCAAACAACTGACGATTGGCTTCTCAGATGGCAGCTTTGAAACGATCTTTGGACCGAAGGTGGAAAACACCACTATTAGCTATGCCTGTGCTGCTCAAATGCCCGGGATTAGCTCAAGGGCTGCCTTCTCCTTGGAAAACCGTGAGCTCCGAGTCTGCCAGTGGCTGTAAGACTTGCTCTTCTGCGTTCTAAGTAGGAAGAACTGGAGTCGAGCGCCACTGTTTTAATATGTTCTGGAAAGTCAATTATTGGAGCAGTCTTCATGCCTTTAACCATCACTTAAAATCACAGTAGAAAAAAAATGTCCCGGGTTGTCTGCAAAGGCCTTCCTCAACCTCCTCCTCCTCTCTGTCTTCCTCAGTGTTCCCCTCCCCCACGCCTTCCTTTATTCAAATCACTGGGAGAGGACAGCACTGCAGGGAGGCTGTGTCCCCTGCTGCCTCCCCTGTGCCTGCTCCCCTGGGGCAGTCCCCACTACGATGCTGGCTTCTGCTCTCCAGCCTGAGCTCAGATGCAGGAGGGAGCCTGGGCCTGTGGGCGATGCTCCAGAGATACTGCCACCACCAGCGTGGGCGTGTTGCTCTGCCTCCTTGCGGCTGACAATCACATCCGTCCCTGCAGGGCCAGAGGCAGCCAAATCCGCTCTGCCTTCCTCCTCTCCCACCATGTTCCGCCAGCCCCAGCCAGGGCGACGGTCCCTGCAGACACCTTCTGGCCCCCAAGCTACTGGATCTTTCACCTGCTTCTGGAAAAGATGGATCACAGGGGGTGGCTTTATCTGCTATGCCACAATGCCGGCCCCCAAACCTTTTTTGAAAGATTTATTTATTTGAAAGGCAGAGAGAGAGAGAGAGAGAGAGAGAGAGAGAGAGAGAGAGAAAGAGAGTCAGTCTTCCATCTACCAGTTCACTACCTAAATGGGCACAATGGCTAGGACTGAGACTTCATTCTGGTCTCCCATGTGGGTGGCAGGGGCCCAAGCACTTGGGCCATCTTCTGCTGTTTTCCCAAGCATATTAGCAGGGAGCTGGACCGGAAGTGCAGCAGCCAGGACTTGAACCAGTGCGCACAGGGAATGTGGTGCCACAGATGATCTCCCTATGCCACAGTGCCAGCCCTACAAGCAAACTTGTAAAAAAGAAAAGCACTTACAACAATATCTGCTGATTTTTGTTTATTTTACAAAAAATATATGTCTTTCCTACAACTTGAAGAACTCCAAAGAGCACAACAGAAAAGAAATATAGAACTTAGGTGCATTGTGCATTTCTTTTATAATTGGGATAAAGCCGCCAACAAATAAAAGGTCTTGAAGAACACATGAGGTTTGCAATGAACTAATAATCCTGCTGACTTAATTATTTGACAGTCTAATGTTCAAACGACAGTTACCAAGCACAATGCCTTACTGTCCTGGCTGAACGTCGTGAGCTGTTGTGGGTTATTATTAAGCAGCTGCTGTGCTTGTCCCCAGAGGTGGCTGCATTTCAGAACTGGGCGAGGTGATGCTGTTACCTCTCTTCCCTGCGTCTCTGGGGTTTTGTGAGGTTTAATTAGTCAATGTTCATCATGTGCCCTGAGGTCTTCAAACGTGAGATGGTATCCCAGGGAAAAGCCCAGGTCGTGGTATTATGTAACACACAACCGAACCCACCACTGGGGCTGCCAGCTTCATTGTGATTTCACAGCTTATACCACCTGAGCAGCTTAGGAGTCGGGAGCTAGGGATTGATTTCTTCCAGTGGGAGAGAGGACACGGTTTTCTAGGGCCTCTTCTCTGAGTGAGACTGCTTCTCTGGAGTAGCTTTACCACAAACCAAATAAAGCCAGGGGCCCAGGCACCTCCGAACACAGGGCCCACCCAAGGCACAGCAAGACGCGTCGCAGTCTTCTTTCTGCATCGTTACCCTTAGACAGAGCCCTCAGCTGGTACAGACTCGAGACTCCATGAGACTCTGGATCTACTCTGACTTTATCTACTAAGATTAATACATACAGAATGCAAAATAACACATCTTGAAGATTTTAAGAACAAATAATATATAATCTCATGCTTTTTGTTATATTTACTTTAAATAGCCATCAAAAATCCCAACATATTTTTTGTATAATGAAATAAACTGATTCTAAAGGAGTAAATATGGAAGAATAATCAGTTTAGAGATTTAAGGGGTCTGGCACCGTGGCATAGCAGGTTAAGATGACACCTGCAACTCCTGTATCTCATATAGGAACCGGTTCAAGTTCCGGCTGCTCCACTTCCCGTCCAGCTCCCTGCTAATGCACCTGGGAAAGTAGCAGAGGATGACCCAAGTGGTTGGGCCCCTGAACCCACAAAGGAGATCCAGATAGAGTTGCAGGCTCCTGACTTCAGCTGGTCCACTCCTGGCTGTTGCAGCCATTTGAGGAGTGAACCAGCAGATGGAAGATTCTCTCTCTCTCTCTCTTTCTCTCTAATTCTGCCTTTCAAATAAATAAAATAAATCATTTTTTTGAATTTAACAAAGAACAACAACCAGTGGGTCAAATTTCCTATTGAATATTAAGACACAAAGTCGGCCGGGGCTGTGGCTTAACAGGCTAATCCTCTGCCTTGCGGCGCCGGCACACAAGGTTCTAGTCCCGGTCGAGGCGCCGGATTCTATCCCGGTTGCCCCTCTTCCAGGCCAACTCTCTGCTATGGCCCAGGAAGGCAGTGGAGGATGGCCCAAGTCCTTGGGCCCTGCACCCGCATGGGAGACCAGGAGAAGCGCCTGGCTCCTGGCTTCGGATCAGCACAATGCGCCAGCCACAGCGGCCATTGGAGGGTGAACCAACAGCAAAAAGGAAGACCTTTCTCTCTGTCTCTCTCTCTCACTATCCACTCTGCCTGTCAAAAAAAAAAAAAGACACAAAGTCATAACTGCTAAATATATTACTGGGGGAAGGAATAGAACAGAACGGAATCTAGAAGAGACAAACAGTTATGAAATGTTGATATATGTTAACAGTAGCACTTCAAAATTGATGGGGAAAGACTATACAATAAATAGTGTTGTCTAACTATTTGAGAAAAAAAATGAATTCCAGTCCCTAACTTCATATGAAATGCAAAAATAATTTGCATACAGATTACAGCCTAAAGTTTTTTTTTTTTAAACTTACTTCCAAATTGCTAGAAGAAAATACAGAATATTTCTGTGACCTTATGGATGAGGAAACCCTTCCTTAGAAAAATAAAAAATCAGAGGTTAGAAAAGTATTGGCACAACCACATCAAAATTTAAAACTTCTGTCAAAGTACTCCTCCAAAGATTTTAAAAATCATATACACAGACAAAATATTTGTAACACACAGAACATTGCAGGAAAAGAGAACCCAGTAGGCAGGGAAGTGAATGAACAGGAAACATTAAGTGACCAATAAGCACAGTGAAATTGTTCAACCCCAACGGTTTTCAGAGAAATCAAACCAAAACATTTCTATTCATATCTATTATATTTGCCACAGTCAAAACAACAACAACAGCACTACGTGTTGTGGAAAGAGCAGAGGCTCAGAAAGAGGGCCATGGTGTGGCCGTGTTGGTGGTTTATGTGAATGTCTCCTGGTCACTGAGAACAATTCTGGCAGAAACTCTTGCAAGGATCCAAGGAGGCACGTGCAAAAGATGTTTACTGCAGCACTGTTTGCAATAACAAAGTAGCCGAAACAAACCCAACAGCCACCCAAGGATGGATGGGACACGTTCCGCACAGCACAATGCTTCCCAGAAGGTAAAAGGAATGTCCTAGGGGCCGGCGCTGTGGTGCAGCGGGTAAAGCCGCCGCCTGCAGGGCCAGCATCCCATATGGGCGCCAATTGGAGTCCCAGCTGCTCTACTTCCAATCCAGCTCTCTGCTAATGCACCTAGGAAAGCCACAGAAAATGGCCCAAGTGCCTGGGCCCCTGCACCCATGAGAGACATGGAAGAAACTCCTGGCTTTGGGCTTCAGATCTGTGCAGCTCCAGCCGTTGGGGCCATTTGGGGAGCGAAATGGCGGATGGAAGACCTCTCTCTCTCTCTCTCTCTCTCTCTCTCTGTTTCTGCCTCTCTGAAGCTCTGCCTTTCAAATAAATAAAAAATGAATCTTTTTTTTAAAAAAAAAGGAATGTCCTAGTCCTAGGCACTTAATTAGGCATGTAATTAGGTCTCAACAAGCTGAGTGGAGGAGCACATTTCTAAGTATTGCATGCATGTGTGACATCATTTACATTATAAAGCTCTACCACCAACAAGTAGGAGGTGGATGACATTGATGAAGAAGGCAAGGAGAGGCACACCCTGAGCTGGCAGCGAATCATCCCACTGCCGCAGTGGAAGGCCAACCCCGAGATGGACCCGAGGCCTTGTTCCAGAAGGAGCAGCTCGTGCTGGCCCTGTATCCCCAGACCACCTGCTTCTACCATGCCCTGATCCACACGCCCCACAACGGCCACAGGAACTACTCGGTCCTGTTTGAAGACACCTCCTATGCGGACTGCTACTCCCCATCCCTCAACGTGGCCCAGAGGTACGTGGTGGCCTGTAAGGAGCCCAAGAAAAAGTGACGCAGCGGCAGACCCGCCCTGCACGGCCGCCCTCCCTGGAGAAGGCAGCCAAGGATTTTCTGTGACCAAATAAATCCCCTCAGCTCGCAAAAAAAAAAAAAAATAGATCTTTGTAAAATATAAGAATGGGAATAGGAGAGGGAGGAGGAAGAAGTGTGGGAGTATGGGCAGGAGGCAGGGTAGGGTGGGAAGAATCACTATGTTTCTAAATTTGAATATATGAAAGAATGAAGTTCACATTTCTTAAATAAATTAGAATTAAAAAAAAAAAAAAAAAAGCTCTACCACCAAAAGATAGAATGAGGGGGCCAGCGCCGTGGCTCACTTGGTTAACCCTCCACCTGCGGTGCCAGCATTCCATATGGGCGCTGGGTTCTAGTCCCGGTTGCTCCTCTTCCAGTCCAGCTCTCTGCTGTGGCCCGGGAAGGCAGCGGAGGATGGCCCAACTGCTTGGGCCCTGCACCCACATGGGAGATCAGGAGGAAGCACCTGGCTCCTGGCTTCAGATCGGCGCAGCGCCAGCCGTAGCAGCTATTTGGGGAGTGAACCAACAGAAGGAAGACCTTTCTCTCTCTCTCTCTCTCGCTGTCTATAACTCTGTCAAAAATAAAATTAAAAAAAAAAAAAAAAAAAAGGCGGCCGACGCCGCGGCTCACTAGGCTAATCCTCCGCCTGCAGCGCTGGCACACCAGGTTCTAGCCCCAGTCGGGGCACCAGATTCTGTCCCTGTTGTTCCTCTTCCAGGCCAGCTCTCTGCTGTGGCCCGGGAGTGCAGTGAAGGATGGCCCAAGTGCTTGGGCCCTGCACCCCAAGGGAGACCAGGAGAAGCACCTGGCTCCTGGTTTCGGATCAGCGCGGTGCGCTGGTCACATTGGAGGGTGAACCAACGGCAAAGAGGAAGACCTTTCTCTCTGTCTCTCTCTCTCACTGTCCACTCTGCCTGTCCAAAAAAAAAAAAAGGGGGGGGGGGGGGGGCTTGGTCTTGCGATCTTAAAAAAAAAAGTGTAAGAAAGAGGTCTGGAAGGATACAGCTATGGCAATGGCTATTTCTACGGAGAAAAGGGAGTAACGGGCTCGGAAGCCAATCCAAAGGAACTCAGCTTTAACGGCATTATCCTAGCTTTTTCTTTTTTTAAGATTTTATTTATTTATTTGAAAGGTAGAGTTACAGACAGTGAGAAAGAGAGACAAAGAGAAAGGTCTTCCATCTGCTGATTCACTCCCTAAATGGCAGCAACGGCCGGAGCTGGGCTGATCCAAAACCAGGAGCCAGGTGCTTCCTCCTGGTCTCCCATGCGGGTGCAAGGGCCCAAGGACTTGGGCCATCTTCTACTGCTTTCCCAGGCCATAGCAGAGAGCTGGATTGGAAGTGGAGCAGCCGGGACTCGAACCGGCGCCTCTCTCTCTCTCTCTCTCTCTGCCTCTCCTTCTCTCTCTGTTTAACTCTGACTTTCAAATAAATAAATAAATCTTAAAAAAAAAAAAAGACTGACAAATGAATTTAAGGTGTTTGGTTTTAAAAGGAGGAAAGGGGAAAGAGGAGAAATTAAGTTAAACCATTCAATTCAAAGTTCAATGGAGAACAAGTTGCAGACGTCCTATTAGGTACCCAGAATGAAATAATGAATAAGACATAGATCTGACCCTAAGAGTCTTCCAAGTGATCAGGGTGCATGAGCGGTACACACACACACACACAGATGCACACATGAATACTACACGTGTGTGCACCCACATGCACATGCATGTATCTTAGTGTGAGAGTTGTTAGAGCAAAGGCGTAAACAAAGCACACCACGTGGGCCCTTATTTGTTCCTTCATTCATTTAAAAACACGTATTTCACATGTCCCACTTGTGAGACAGTAACAACCTAGGCGCAGTGGATTGAACAAGAGAGAATAGGGCCTCTCGCAGCTGAAGCTAGCTGGTAAGTAAACAAGACAATACTAAGTTGGGACACTGGATAGAAGGCCTGACCTGGGGAGCTCCTTTCGAGGGAGTGGTCAGAGACATCCACCACTTAAGCGGAGACCCGGATGAGAGGAAGGAGCCCTGAGCTGGGAAAAGGCAACGGAAACAAAGAGCACAGACAATGCTCGCGAGGAGTTCTGTTGCAGAGTGAAGAACTCCTATTTCTCGGCACGTTTTTCTTCCTTGGCTGGCCTCCTACCCTTAGGTCTTCTTGGTAATTGTGTTGGTTTCCTGTGGCTGCTCTAAGCAATTATCACTCACTTAGTGGCTTATAACAACGGAAATTTCTTCTCTCGCAGTTCTGGAGGCCAGAAGTTGGACATCAGCGTTCCCGGGGCTGACGTCGAGGGCTCAGCAGGACCAATACCACGACACAAGCTCGAGGGGAGCACTCCTTGCCTCTTCCCGCTCCGGGAGGCGGCAGCATCCCTGGACTTGTGGCCGTGTTGTGCCAGTCTCGGCTCCCATGACCACACTACCGCCTCCCCTTCTGTGTGCACAGCCTTCCCCGTCCGTCTCTCCTTCGGAAGGGACCCTGCTACGGCATTTACGGCTCCACGGATAGGCCAGGACAATCTCTCCCCCTCAAGATCCTTCATCTAAAACTAAGGTGGCATTTATGGGTTCTGCAGATCAGGACAAGGGCACCTTTTGGGGAGTTCAGTTTTCAGTCGACCTCACTGGATACCCGCAGCTGACTAAAAGCAGGGTATCCATTCAAACGATTACCAGGAAGGTCCCGTTCAGCCTGTCCAAATCAGAAACCGTTGTCATCATGGCAGCATCTCCCCCAAATAACACATTCACTTGTGTTACCCCCACCCACCCAGTTCCTGAAGTCATCTTTGCTATTTCCCTTTTACACAACTTCCCTTAAGATATCAAGTTCCATCAACTCCAAAATATCTCCCCAGGCCAATGCCATGGTCACTGTTATGGTTCAGCCCCTCCTCATCTCCTTCCTGGACACCACAGTGGACTTGGGAAAGCCTTTCTGATGAACTGGAAGCTGTGGCCATGTAGCCCTTTCTAACACAAGTGGTCACTGTGGTGCAGCAGAGTGAGCCACTGCTTGGGAAGCCCACATCTTATATCGGAGTGCCTGGTTTACATTCCAGCTACTCTGCATGTCTGCTCCAGCGTCCTGCTATTGGGTCTTGGAGGTAGCAGGTGATGGCCCACGTGTGTGGGTTCCTGCCACGCAAATGGGAGACCCAAATGGGGTTCCCGGGTCCTGGCTTCAGCCTGGCCTAGTCCTGGTAGGTGCCAGCATTTGAGGAATGAACCAAGAGATCAAAGATCTCTCTCTCTCTCTCTCTCTCTCTCTCTCTTCACACACACACACACACCCCTCAATGTCTGTCACTCTACCCTTCAAATAAATAAGTAAATCATTTCCAAAAAGATTTCCAGTGGTGCCTCATCACACATGACAGATTGAATGGAATAAAAGCTAAGTGTCTTACTGCCCACCTGGCCTCAGTGTCCCATCCTGCTTTACCTCCTGCTGCTCTGGCAAATATTGAACTTGTTCTTTCCCCTATAAGCCAGAGTCTCCTTATTCTGCACATTTTGTTCCTTTGGCCAGCAGACTCGTCCTGATGTTTTTGAAGTTTTGACTCAAAAGATTACCTGTGTTGACTTTGATAAAATTCTGCTACGGTCCCACCAAACTTTTCCATCCTTCAAAACACGATCTTATTGTAAACTTTTGCCTCGGATGCTCAGCTTGCCATCGGATGCAGTTAGAATCAACTTGTACCACACGAGGCTCCTAAGGTCCAGTATGCAGAAGAATTCAGCATTTGCTGATTGACTGCATAAACGGCAAGAGCCTGATAATTAAGTCCACCATGCCACACAGGAAGGGAGCACAAAGGGCTTTTCGATTTTTTAATGAAACTTCCCTCACCTGTAGGTGGTGCAGACCCCAGGCCATACGCTACGCCACACAGGAGCTCCAGGTGCTGGTCACTCTCAGATAACTGCCCTGAGGTAGGCAGACATATTTTCACCTCCTCCAAGTAAACAGATGCCTTTTCCTCACTTTTGTCACAAATCAGAACATCAGTGCTAAGTTTGAGCTTGTTTCCTTAGGTCAGGAACAAGAATGGTCATGACAAAATGATCAGTACTCTGTGTGTATGTGTGTGCGTGTGTGTGCATGTGTGTGTGTGTGAGGACACGACTTTATGGATGCTGCTGATTCTTTAGCTCCCATGTATTTCAGCTGTTTGCCATGCAGCATGTTCGAAACCCAAAGTCAAGAGCTCTTGCATGTTTCCATTTTTCTCTCTTGCTTCTCTGCCATTCCCATGAGAATGTGCCCAGTGTGGCCTTCGAAAGGATGAGAGGGATGTGGAGCAGCATCACGGCTGGCTTAGAAGAGTTCATGGCCAACCAGCCTCAGGACAAGTGAGAAGAACCGACCAAGCTGAGCAGAGCCGCTGGGGACACCCACATCTCATACAAGAGTGCCTGGCTTCGGGTCCTGGCTCTAACCTCAGTCCCAGCTTCCTGCTAATGAGCACCCTCGGAGGCAGCAGGTGATGCTCAAGTACTTGGCTCCCTGCCACCCATGTGGGAGACCTGGACCTAGCTCCCAGGCTCCTGGCTCCACCTTGGTCCAGCCCAGACTATAGTAGGAATTTGGGGACTGAGCAAGCAGATGGAAGATCTCCCAATGGCTGTCTCTGTCTCTCTATGTCTCTCTTCTTTACAAGTGGAAATAAGTATATAAATAAATGTTTTTAAGCAAAACAGACAAAAAAGATCAACAGAGTTGTCTCGTTGACCCCAGATGCATGTGCAATACATGCTTTTTGTGGTTTGTCAATGCAGTTTTCTGGTTAACAGCACTACTGTGGCAATGGATCACTGATGCAGTCCCAAAATATAATAGAGAGGATCAATGAAATCCTGAAGCTGGCTCTTTGAAAATACCAATTAAGTCAACATTATCACTGGTAATAATCAGAAAGAAAAGAAGCAAATATATAGTACCAGAAATAAGACACAGAAATGTAAGAGAAAGGTAGAAAGCAAGATGGTAGATACACATACACATACACACACACACATATATAGGCACATTAAATTCCAGTACATTGTGGCACAGTGGGTTAAGCAGCAAACTGTGCCATCCCAAAAACACAGAGCCGGTTTGAGTTCGGGTGGTTCCACTTCTTATCTAGTCAGCTCCCTGGGAAGGCACCAGAAGATGGCCCAAGTACTTGAGCCCTGACACCCATGTGGGAGACTTGGATGAAGTTCCTAGCTCCTGGCTTCTGTCTGGGCCAGCCCTGGCAGTTGTGGTTATTTGGGGAGCAAATCAACAGATGTAAGATCTCTCTCTCTCTCTCTCTTTCAAACAAATAAATAATAAAATACTGCTCCTGTATTTAAGGAAAACATTCTCTTTTCTCTTAAGCTACCAATAATTTACAGAAATCTCATATATTATATTTATATATAACAGAAATGAAATATTTATCTTTTTTCCCTGCCTGATCCCTCCAGAATTCACAACTCTTATTGAGTGTGCTCATTTTCATGGAAAAATCATTTATTTACATTGATTCAATATAAATCTGTCCTTGTAGGGGCTTGCATTGTGGTATAGCAGATGAAGCCACCATCTGCAATGCTGGCATCCCATATGGGTGTCCATTCAATTTCTGGCTGCTCTACTTCTGACCCAGTTCCCTTCTAATGTGCCTGGGAAAGCAGCAGAAGATGGCCTAAGAGTTGGGGACCCTGCCACCCATGTAGGAGGCTCAGATGAAGCTTTTGGCTCCTGGCTTCAGCCTGGTCCAGCCCTGGCCAAGACAGCCATCTGAGGAATGAACCAGTGGATGGAAGATACCTCTCTCTCTCTTTCTCTTTCTTTTTCTTTTTCTCCCCCCCCCCCCATTTCCCTCCTTTCTCTCTCTCTCTCTCTCTCTCTCTCTCTTTCTCTGTAACTCTGGCTTTCAAATAAATAAATATTTAAAAATCTGTCCTTATTACAACTTCAGAGCCAATGCTTCCAGAGCCCTCTTGGAGAAGCCAGCCTGGAGCCTGTGTAGCAGGTGAGTAATGAAGGCCAAGAAATCTTAGGACAAGGGGTGGGGTGGACTCTGAGGAGAGGAATTCCCCCCAACTATAGTTCCCGCAAGTGAAATCTGTGGGCAAGTCCATAGCTTGGCTTTTTCGCTTTGAGAGGCTCTTGCAAGTCCAATTTGATACTCCTAATGAAAGTTCCAGTAAAGCAAACTTTAAAAGAACTATCTAGGGGTGGGCATTGTGGCACAACAGGTTAAGCTGCTGCTTGGTATGTCCTATCAGACTGCTTGGGCTCGAGTTTCACCTCCACTTCCAATTCAGCTTCCTGCTAAGGCACACCTTGGGAGGCAGCAGATGGTGGCTCAAGTACTTGAATTCCTGCCACTCATGTTGGAGACCTGGATGAATTCCTGACTCCCAACCCTGGCTGTTGTAGGCATTTGGGGAGTTAACCAGTGAATGGAAGAGCTCTCTTTCTCTCTCTCTCTGCCACTCTTTCAAATAAATAAAAACAAACAAACAAACAAAAAAGACCTGTATAGTATGTTATAATTTTTTATGTGTTCCTGTAAATAATCAGGTGGAATTTACTCTGATTATCTTTGCTCAGAACAAGGGTGATTACAGAAAGGAATTCTGCGCTTCAATGGAAACCCACAGGAGCTATCAGATGCTAGTCCCGTTCATTGACTTTGAGCTATTTTTAGACTTCTGTAAACTGGATCCTTGCTGTCTTACACATTCTTTTTTTTTTTTTTCTTTTGACAGGCAGAGTGGATAGTGAGAGAGAGAGACAGAGAGAAAGGTCTTCCATTTGCCGTTGGTTCACCCTCCAATGGCCGCTGCGGCCGGCGCATCGAGCTGATCCGAAGCCAGGAGCCAGGTGCTTCTCCTGGTCTCCCATGCAGGTGCAGGGCCCAAGGACTTGGGCCATCCTCCACTGCCTTCCCGGGCCATAGCAGAGAGCTGGCCTGGAAGAGGGGCAACCGGGATAGAATCCGGCACCCCGACGGGGACTAGAACCCGGTGTGCGGGCGCCGCAAGGCAGAGGATTAGCCTGTTAAGCCACGGCGCCGGCCTTACACATTCTGTCAATAATAAATGTTTCCAAAATCTCTCCCATCTTCCTAACTTGCTTCTGACTGCCCAGATCCTCACTGGGATGCTAAGCTGACTTACAGCTGTCTTTACCCCCGCGGATCTTAAGATGCCCTGTGGGCTGAAGCTGGATGACCTGACACAGGCTTCAGAGGAGTCTTCTACACCATGGATCAAGCACAGTTATGGGCACCCTTTGTGTCTGGAGCTGCCACTGTGTTAGCCACTCAGGAAGTTCACTGGGAAACTGGGATCTTCCACACTCTGCTCCAGAAAATATTCATGAGACAATAAAAAGCAAAGACAACTTAAATAGGAGAGAGGGAAAGGGAGACAGAGAGGGAGAGGGAGAGGGAGGGGGGAGAGGCAGAGGGGGGGGGAGGGGGGAGAGAAGGAAAGGGGGAGGGGGAGAGAGAAGAGAGAGGACAACCACGAAAGAAGAGAAGGAACTGCAGGTGAAGCTTCAGGCTGGGCACCTGGAGCTGGGTCTGTGCAGTTGGTGAGCATCTTAGTTCTAGAGGTAGTGAAGGAGCCTGTCTCACTGAAGACTATTTTTGTCACAAGGACAATCAGGAACCAACACCCAAAACGGACCCCAGAGCAGTGGTTACCAGGGGTTGAAGCCAGCTTGGGCACAGAAGTAACGACTCACCCAGCAACCAAGAGCATCACTGACCCAGGGAGACCTCAACAGCAGCAGCTACCCAGGCAGGGGTGCTGGGCGGGGCCAAGCTGAAATTCCAAATGGCAGTAAAACAGGATCAGCTGATTTCCAGGTGAAAATCAGCGTAGAGCCAAAACAGAGGCCGGGAATAAAGAAATTATTGCGAGTTTCTGGGGTTGAACTAGGATGAACTGGAATGATTTTTGGTTTTTACCTACAAGAGACAGTTTCATCTAGTGATCAAAGTGACACTTCATCAGTTACGGGACAGACTGTAAAGGTGTCACCCCAGAGAGGACACACTAAGAGCCCAGAGTCCCACATGCATAGCGTGAAACTCGTCACTGAAAAACGTTAGGAAAAAAAAAAAAAAACAAATTAACAGGACCAGCTGTGTGGTGCAGTCTGTGACGCTGGCATTCCATATTAGAGCACTGTTCCCCGTCCCAGCTGTTCTGCTTCTGATCCAGCTTCCTGCTAATGCACCTGGGAAAACAGCAGAGGACAGCCCAAGTGCTTGGGCCCCTGCACCCACGTGAGAGACCTGGAAGAAGCTCCTGGCTCCTGGCTTCATTATCAGTCCAGCCCTGGCCACTGCAGCCATTGGGGGAATGAACTAGCAGATACAAAATATCTGTCTCTCCTGCTCTCTTTCTCTGTAACTCTGCCTTTCAATTAATCGATAAGTAAATAAATATTTTTTAAAAAGAAAATACACACTTAAGTATTCCGAGGTAATTCGACATCATGATGGCAACATATGAGTTTGGGAATTAAAAGATAATTTTATTTTGGTTCAAAAAAAAATCTTTGAAATCAGTAGTTTCTTTGCACTACATATTTTCCATAAAATTTTGAGGACCCCTTCCTCTTCATCCTCTCAAATGGTTCAGGAAGGAAAAAGTGTGCCTGTGATACTTTTATAAAGGTAAGGTTCATTTCCACATTTCAAAAGTATGGAGCGGAAAGGAAAGCACTGCCTTGGTGCCCGTTCCCTGATGGGTCCGCTTTGTCATTTCAACGCCTGACTTCCCAGGACTCTCCATAAGGCAGGTGCCGCAGGTTGTCTCACTCACACTGCGATTCATTGTGCATTGACTGTTTCTCCCTAAGACACTATCTATTTATCTCAACTACTTCCTCTTTTTATTTTTTGTAACCTTTTTTTAAAGGGTGCTATGTAGCTGTCTGGCAGATGCTTATAAACTGAGCTATCTCCTTCGTATGGGAGATTTGGGGCTTCTTAATTTATTTAGATATTTTTTGTTTGTACACTTTTAGTA
The DNA here is from genome assembly GCF_033115175.1 of Lepus europaeus. Taxonomy (NCBI): domain Eukaryota; kingdom Metazoa; phylum Chordata; class Mammalia; order Lagomorpha; family Leporidae; genus Lepus; species Lepus europaeus. Next base: position 81,114,179 of record NC_084836.1, read on the forward strand.
TTATGGTTAAGCTTAGTGAACACTCTTAGATACATCTTTTTATATTATTAGAACAATTCCCTCAAATTTCCCATAGTTGAGATAAAAGAAAATAAACATTTAATGGGTTCTGAAAACCATGACCAAATTATATTCCAGAGGGTCTTCTCAGTCAACCTTCAGAGCTGTCATAGACTCTGAGTGCTTATTATGGTTCTTCTTCTCCAAAAATAAGTGTTTTAATTGCCACATCTATTTATATTTTAATAGGGAAAAGGGAGGAAAAAATCTTAGGCTTTAATGTATGTTTCAGCTTTAGAAAAGTTGAATATTGGGGCCGGCGCTGTGGCTCACTTGGTTAATCCTCCGCCTGCAGCACCAGCATCCCATATGGGCACCGGATTCTGTCCTGGTTGCTCCTCTTCCAGGCCAGCTCTCTGCTGTGGCCTGGGAAGGCAGTGGAGGATGGCTCAAGTGCTTGAGCCCTGCACCCACATGGGAGACCAGGAGGAAGCACCTGGCTCCTGGCTTTGGATCGACGTAGCGCCAGCAGTGGTGGCCATTTGGGGAGTGAACCAACAGAAGGAAGATCTTTCTCTCTGTCTCTGTCTCTCACTGTCTACAACTCTACCTGTCAAATTAAAAAAAGAAAAAGAAAGAAAAGAAAAGTTGAATATTTTTTCATGTTTGTGATGAATGATATTTTCTGTATAGTTATTTTTGTGATTTTTCTCATTACTCCAAAATATTTCCTGTATATTTAAATTAGCATTTAATAAAAAGATGGAGTCTGGGTGTGAGCACTGTGGTGCAGTGGGTTAAGCCGCCACTTCGGACACCTGCATCCCGTATGGGAGTGCTGGTTCGAGTCCCAGGTACTCCATTCCCAATCCAGCTCCCTGCTAATGCATCCTACATGGCAGCAGAAGGTGGCTAAAGTGCTACCCATGAGGGAGAATCTAATGGAGTTCCTGGCTCCTGGCTTGGGCCTGGCACGGTTCCAGCTGTTGCAAGCACTTTGGGGAGTGAGCCAGTGGACAGAAGATCTTGTTCTTTTTCTCACTCAGCTACTCTTTCAAGTAAATAAACCTTAAAAAAGGTGGAATCTTTTCCCATGTGGAGTTGGATGTATATACACATATATTCATACACAAATTTATACATATATGAGTGTGTCTAAAACTACTGATATTGGACTGTCCTGTTACTTAGTTTTACTTTGATGCTCTAAACGCACACACAAAATACCCCCTGTTACACATCCCCATTCTTTTCCTGAAAGTTTCCCGATCTCCTGCTTTAACAAATGGGTCTTGGGGCCAGCACTGTGGTGTAGCGAGTAAAGCTATCGCCTGCAGTGCCAGCATTCCATATGGGCACCGGCTCGAGTCCTGGCTGCTCCACTTCCGATCCAGCTCTCTGCTATGGCCTGGGAAGGCAGTGGAAGATGGCCCAAGTCCTTGGGCTCCTGCACCCATCTGGGAAGACCCGGAGGAAGCTCCTGGCTCCTGACTTCGGTTCAGTGCAGCTCTGGCCATTGTGGCCAATTGGGAATGAACCAGCGGATGGAAGACCTCTCTCTCTGCCTCTCCTTCTCTGTTTAACTCTGACTTTCAAACAAATAAATGACTCTTTCTTAAAAAATGGGTCTCACCTTATTTCTTAAGTCCCTGGTTTTCAGGACATGGCTGCGCATGTGCAGAAGGAATCAGAGCAGACAACTATATGTCAGGTCACCCAGGCACACACCACAGAAAGAAAATCTAAGCAGCGGAAACAAAGCAGCCAGAGCAACACTGGAACTTGAGCACACCAGAGCCTGGTCAGAAGCAAGAGGTCCAGAGACCATGGAAATCTAGAATAAAAAGTCCAACTCACCACGCTGGCCTGACTCCTCCGAGCCTTTGCAATCACTGTTTGCCTTGCTGGGTACCTCCACACACCAGCGTTCTCCCACCTAATCCACAAACCTCTCCCTGCTCTCCAGCCAGGGAGGCAGATTTGAGTCATATCCTCTTGGCTCCTTGCTTACCAGCAATAAACTTCAAATTGTTCACTTCTCAAAAGTGTAACTTCCCAGAATGTGACTGGGGCTGGGCAGGCAGGCACACCTTAACAGAAGTTTATGCAAATAGCTTTTTAATCCCCATATACTACTAAGTGATGCTTTTCTAGAAAAATCCAACTCCCTAGTATTGATTTTAAAAAAATACAGAAAACCTGAACCTACTAATAACTTCCGAAGGACATGGAAAAGTTGCTAATGACAGTGCACGGGTCTCTGGCTGAGCAAGCCCATCTGTCTTTGAAGATCTGAAAACACCAAAGGCCCAAGGGAAATGCAGTAGGGGTGAAGGATTTCCACCCTGAAGCAAAGTGACTGCCTCATGTTTGGCATGAAAATTAATAAATCTTTCTTTGTTTGTTGCCATGTGCCAAGACTGTGATTTTTAGTAATTGCTTCCTTAGTAATAGTCGCTTTGCTCAGATTAAATTTGGTCCATGATATTTTAAGAGTCATCAAAAATCCTTTGTAAATAGACAGAGCTCCCAGTGATCCCAGTGCAGTGGGTGCAGCCCACCGACAGCCAATTTAATCAAGGGGAAATTCAGCGTATTCACTGCAAGCAATTGATTTTCAAGAGAAAAGTCAGCGGGATCAAACAGCCAGTTGGGATGAAAATCCCTTGAATCACCCCTATCACCGTGTTTTCTAGCAAGCAACTCCTGACTCCATATAGTGTAATAGCCAAATTACTATAATTATCCTGCAACACAAGTGGCATATCAACATTATTTTAAACATGGATTTTTTTTTTGCATAATCTTTCATTATTATCATTCAGCCTCCACTTTGGAAATGGAAAACAACAACAAACTGTGATCTACCCCCAAAAGAAAGAAGGTCACCAGAGAGAACAAATAAAAGGGTTATTTACATGTGAATATGCTGAGATGTGTTTTACAGTCAAATACACTCTTGAAATTCATTAAATGCCTTCTCCCCTGCTTCATAAATACGGGCAAAAGAAACGTTGCCTACTGAGAAAATAATCCCAGTGCATAATGCTCATAACGAATATAAATAAAGCCACTTTTCTTTCAAAGACCTCCAGGCCCTATGTAAAAAACGTGCTTGTGTTTCCGCCATTGTGAAATGAATCTGACTGCTGGAGAGTGAGACCCCAAGTCATATCACTGGCTGCGCCCAGAGCCAAAGAGCAAAGAGGGAATGTGGGTCCCAGTGAACTTGCTCTTGGCAAAATAATAGGCTTGTAAGTGCTTGACATCGAGTCTTGCAGATGCTGTCTTCAAAGTCATTAGATGCGGTTTGGAGGCGGGCGCTGGAACAGGTTTTGTTAAAGAACCCAAAGGCTCACCAAGATGGCTCTGGGGCAGTGACCTCGACAGCACTGTCTGGGTTTCAGGTGTGGATCATAAGCTGCAAGTGCAAGGGCTCCACCCTGAGAACCTCTGCAGGAATCTAGACTGTCAACCTTGATGTAACCCAGGCAGCCTGCATGTAGGTCTGGCATTCTTTCCCTGGTTTATCCATATCTCTAGCTAAGCATCAGAAGTTACAGAGTTGGGGCCATTGCTGTGGTATAGCAGGCTAAGCCTCTGCCTGCGGGCCTGGCATCCCATGTGGGCACGGTTGGTGTCTCAGCTGCTCCTCTTCTGATCTAGCTCTCTGCTAAGGGCCTTGAAAAGCAGTGGAAGATGGCCCAAGTGCTTGAGCCCCTTCACCCATGTGGGAGACCTAGAAGAAGCTCTTTGCTCCTGGCTTTTGATTAGCCTAGCTACGGCCATTGCAGCCATTTGGGGAGTGAACCAGCAGATGGGAGATCGACCCATCTCCCTCCTTCTCTCTCCCCCTTTCTCTCTGTAACTCTGCCTTTCAAATAAATAAATATTTTTTAAAAGACTAAGCAAATTAGAAAGGAATCAGAAATATAAAATGCAACCCTGGGAAGAGAGGCTAAGGGACCTGGAGCTACTTGATACATAACAAATGAGATAATTTAGCCACTGTTTTGCTTTTTTTTTAGTTCTAGCTCATGAAGAGGGGACTTCCATGTGCTTCCTAGCCTAAGAGCAGACAGAAATTGAGAGAAGAAGCAAACAAAAGTTTAATGGATAGAAATTTAAGTAAGACATAAATATTTCCTAACAGCAATAGTGAGGTCTTAGAAACATATAAAAGCAACATTTGCTCTGTTTTACATGGGGGATGTTACAGAAATGGAAGAAGCTTTTACATAGAATCAGCAACACTTCTCCTGGATGGCTTGATAACTAGGGGCTCATGTTTATACTTTTGAAAGTCCCATGATTCTCTTAGAAAAAACTTATACTTCTCCCTACCAAGGAGCACATCAAGTTCTACAGAGACTGTGAGGTAGGCTGTGGGGGCCTGATGAGGATGGCTAAGGCTCGGCCGGCGCCGCGGCTCACTAGGCTAATCCTCTGCCTGCAGCGCTGGCACCCCGGGTTCTAGTCCCAGTTGGGGCACCAGATTCTGTCCCGGTTGCCCCTCTTCCAGGCCAGCTCTCTGCTGTGGCCCGGGAGTGCAGTGGAGGATGGCCCAAGTGCTTGGGCCCTGCACCCCATGGGAGACCAGGAGAAGCACCTGGCTCCTGGCTTTGGATCAGCCTGGTGCGCCGGTCACAGTGCACTGGCAGCGGCAGCCATTGGAGGGTGGACCAATGACAAAGAAAGACCTTTCTCTCTGTCTCTCTCTCTCTCTGTCAAAAAAAAAAAAAAAAAAGAGTATGGCCAAGGCTGAACCAGGCAGAGGTCTTTGGAAACAGAGTCACGTGCTGCCCAGATCACACTAGCCTATGTGCGGAACAAAAAGTTTCCTTTTGTTTTCACTTTTTAAAATTTTAACTATTGGATGTGGCAATGCCAATACAGCTGTGGAAATGCAGGCTGTGCCCTATTTTGCCTGATGCATCATCAAGAAAATTGCCAGCTCAATTCTGATTCCAAAATCTTTATAGAGGGGATGGAGCTAACAAAAGACACAGCTTGATTTGCAAATGCCATGCAGGGACAGTGGTGGGGCCAACTGGAAAAAACAAACAAACATTGTTTTGAGCCATTTTATTGTCACTGATGGAGAATATTCATTAACTTCCAGGCATAGGGGACATCTTGATGTGGTTCAGTATGTGTTCAGGGATGCTAACATTTAAGGGGTTCTTAGACCTCATTTAGTGCAGTCACAAGCAGACACAAGCAGGAAGCCCTTCGGTACACTCTGTTACTGTTTCTTTCCAAACTCTTCCAATATTCTAGAAATTCATTACTTCTTTTTTTTAATGTTTATTTATTTTCATCTCCTTGAAAGGTAGAGCAACTGTGTGTGTGTGTGTGTGTGTGTGGCAGGAGTGCAGTGAGGGGAGGGGGATGGATTTTCCATTTACTGCCCACCACAGCCAGAGATGGGCAGGGTAGAAGCCAACAACCCAAAACTGTTTCCAGGTCCCCACGCCGGAACCATCATCTGATGCCTCCCAAGATGCAGCAGAAGGAAGCACAGTGAGAAGCAGAGGCACAGAGACTCGAGCTGGCACTCCCTATGGGGCGCAGGTGTCTTAAGCAGCAGCTGTGTAACCCACTGTACCACAGCACCTGCCCTGAAAGCCACCGCTTCTAAACAGCGTATCCATTGAAGACAAAATACTAAATTCTTACTACTTTTCCCTATACTGGGACAAAAATCTATTATCCTATTGGTCCCGGTATAGTTTTTTGTTTTGTTTTATTTTTTTGTTTTTGTTTTTTGTCAGGCAGAGTTAGACAGTGAGAGAGAGAGAGAGATAGAGTTATAGACAGCGAGAGACAGAGAGAAAGGTCTTCCTTCCGTTGGTTCACCCCCCAAATGGCCGCTATGGCCAGCGCTGCACTGATCCGAAGCCAGGAGCCAGGTACTTCCTTCCGGTCTCCCATGCAGGTGCAGGGCCCAAGGACCTGGGCCATCCTTCACTGCACTCCCGGGCCACAGCAAAGAGCTGGAATGGAAGAGGAGCAATCAGGACAGAACCGGCGCCCTAAATGGGACTAGAACCCGGGGTGCTGGGGCCGCAGGCAGAGGATTAGCCAAGTAAGCCACGGCACCAGCCGGACCCGGAATAGTTCTAAGGTTTAGTACACAAAAGTAAAAGTTTATAAGTATATAATAGTTATATATATGTGCACAAAATAGGGAGCTATGAGCACACACACAAATTACTGAGGTACAATGCAAATTAAACAGGCAAGGCTAAACTCAGATTCAATGGAAACTTCTGAGAAGGGTAGAATGATGGACAGCAGGCTATCGTAAGGTTTCTAAGGGGCTAGAGAAAGGAGGACGACTGTTGCAGCTTAAAAATGTTGGGTCTTTAGGGTGGCATTGTGGTGTAGCACGTAAAGCCGCTGCCTGCAACACAAGCATCCTGTATGGGCAACAGTTAGTGTCCTCGTTGCTCCAGCTCCAATCCAGCTCCCTGCTAATGGCCTGGGGAAAGCAGCTGAGGATGGCCCAAGAACTTGGGCCCCTGCCATTCACGTGGGAGACCAGGATGAAGTTCCTGGCTCCTGGCTTCAGCCTGACGCAGGGCTAGCTGGTGGATACAAGAGCTCTATTTTTCTCCCATTTTCTCTGTATTTCTTTCAAAGAAATATATAAATCATAAAAAAAGAAAGAAAAAGATGATGTTGAGTTGACATATTCTGCTTGAAAGCATTGAGACTGGCATGAAATTCCAAGTTTTCACAGTTGGTGGGAGCAGGCTTTGAGTGAAGGTGTTGAGAACAAGGAGTTTACTTGGGTGGTGGTGACTTCAGGGAGGACGGGTAGGAGACGCAGGGAAGGGAAGGCCTTCATTATCACTCAGATTACAGCGTGGACAACTGGGACGTGGACTCTGGAAAATGGGCCAAAGCTCATGTCTAACCCCTTCTACCTAAGGGGTGAGGGAGCTGGGGTATCTACACCCTAACTCCAGTCAGCGCTGTATAAGTAAAAGTCCCCACAGCTGGTAGGGGAAGACCAGCCCAACAGGAACTCATCTGGGGTCTCGCAGAAGCACAGCCTGAGTCAAAGATTCAAGTGCAACCAATTATAAAGGAGTCAGTGGGAGGAGACCGGTAGGGGAGCAGGGATGTGAGACAGGGAGACAAAGTTTGCTCCTGGAGGGTTCGTTTCTAATCACATAGGTTATAGTTATAGTTATAGTTATAGTTATAGTTATAGTTATAGTCATAGTTATTGTTATAGTTATAGTTATAGAACTTCTATAGTTCTGGAAAAGTCCACAAATACGGAGTTGAAAAATTCCAGCAGATAGATGTTGTCCTGAGCACACATACACAAAATACAGTCTGAGGGATGTGTGCAGGTCACCAGCTACTCACAAAAGTGACGCTTATTAGGTAACTTGTTGACATGAAACAAACTGCTCGTGTGTTAAGGGTAGTTTTCAGAGAAAAGATCACCTCACCGGGCCAGTTAGCTCCCACCAAAGCACAGGGAGGGTGGCTGCCTCAGCGTTCTTGGTCAGTCATTAACAAGCTTTACAACCTGGCACAGGCCTGGGCAGGTGAAAAATAGAGAGGACTTTACCTGCCCTAGTCCTCCTGGGTCAATTTCTGAGGATACAATGAAATAATGCACATGAAAATCCCTTGATACAGGAAAAGCACCAAACTAAATGTAAGACAGAAGGCACAATCCTGGGTGCTCATTTTCACCCTGAATTTTCACTCACAGCTTAGAGAAATTATATTTCCTTTAACTCTCATCCAGAAAAAAAAAAAAAAAACACAAGAACAGGTAACAGGTACAGTGAGAATTTTCTCTGGAGCCTCTCTCTTTGCTACTAGAGTTTGGAAGATGGCAGCAAAAGGTGCGGATGATTCTTTCTTAGATACAGTGAGCTGCTGATTTGTGAATCCATCTCTGGGTTCTTTGGAAATCTACAATAGCAGTTCCCTGGCAAAAATTTTTATAAAGATTCATCTAGATTTATCTATTTATCTGTCTATCTATCCTCCATCCACTTCTATTATGTAGCAAGCTACACAGTTGTGTCCGAGGCATGGATTTACTTTCTTGATGCATTCCCGTGCCAGCCCCCATACCTTGACCTCCATCACTAGGCTCCTGGGGTAGATCCAGAACGTCGTCGGGATGTGGCATGCAGAGTCCGTGGAAAGGCCTTAAGTCAAAGCATTCATGCAACAGCAGCATGTTCACTCTTGAACACACGCTCATGAACCCAACAGCTTCACCTTCCACCTGAAACATGCAAAACACCTCATTACTCTACCAGACCCCAGATGGTTCTTGTCACGAAACTTCCAACAGCCCCTGGCACAGCTGTGCAGGCTGGTGGTTTACAAGGCACTCTGAGATGTTGGGGGGAACAAGTTCTTTTTTGAGCAGCTCCAGTGTCCAACACAATGCACGGCACATACAACATGCTCAAAATAACATCCAGGGAGTGGTCACCAACTTAGGGACACTGTCAGAGAGTTCTTGAGAGGAAACTATTGAAACGTTAGCCCTCGCCCTCCTCATCCAGACAATAACCCTGCAATCTCACCTAGAGTTCAGGACTCCTGGGCACTTTCTCCCTCTCCACCATTCACAGTTCTCAGTGAGACAGGTTATTCCAGTGCCCGTCTATTGATCCCCAATTTTGAGAAAATTTATGGTGTTTGGCTTCCGGTTTTTTCTTGAGCTCATTTATCTACTGATTGGATGGTCTGACGGGGAGGAGATGAGAGAAAAGGAGTATCTGTGGGGAAACATTCTAGTGAACTGAACTTAAGTCAGGCTGAGATGGTTCACGGGTAGGTCTGATCTGCAGGCGTACCATCCCCCAGCACCCTAACTGAAACTGGAGTCTCAGAGACAGAGAATGAATGGTCTTTAAATTTCACACAAATGACTCCTGGTGATTATCAAACGGGCTTTACACAAATTCTAGCTCACTGAATGGATGCTTAGCCCTTAATAGAAACCAACACCTACTGGATCCTATCCTTTTTTTTTTAAGGCTTATTTATTTTATTTGAAAGTCAGAGTTAGAGAGAGAGAGAATCTTCCATCTGCTGGTTCACTCCCCAGATGGCCACAATGGCCAGGGCTGGGCCAAGCTGAAGCCAGGAGCCAAGAGCTTCTTCCACATCTCCTACATGGGTGTAGGGGCTGATGTACTCGGGACATCTTCCGCTGCTTTCCTAGACACATTAGCAGGGAGCTGGAGGCCGATGTTGGAGGCAGCAGCTTTACCCACTGCACTACAACACTGGCTCCTGATCCCTCTTTTCTTGAGATAACCATTCCATTCAGAAAGACCTCAACAAGCTCAGGCATCCTTTATTCTCAAGAATGCAGCATACTTCCATAAATGCCCAGACTAAATGGCTACTGTTTTAATGTCTTAAAACAGAAGATCAGGCTAAAATAATGCTCTTTTAAATGCACAGAAAATGGGGCCAATGATAAGGCACAATGGGTTAAGCTACTGTCCTCAATGCCAGCATCCCATATGCACGCCAATTCAAGACCCAGCTGCTCCACTTCCGATCCACCTCCCTGCTAATGGGCCTGAGAAAGCAGCAGAAGGTGGCTCAAGTGCTTGGGCCCTTGCACTGATGTGGGAGATCCAGATGAAGCTACTGGCTCCCAGCTTTGGCCTGGCCTAGCCCCGGCCATCGCAGCCAACAGGGAGTAAAGCAGTGGATGGAAGACCTCTCTCTTTCTCTCTTGCTCTCTCTCTCTCTCTCTGCAATTCTGACTTTCAAATAAATAAATAAATAAATCTTTTAAAAATGCACAGAAAAATAAAATTGGGTATTGAACTATTTGTTCTGAAATAAATCTTCCAGCTAACATCCATTTGTGGGGTGGGTGTTTGGCATGGAAGTGAAGCTGCCACTTGGGATGCCGGCGTCCCATATCATAGTGCCTGAATTCAAGTTCTGGCTCCACTCCCGATTCCAGCTTCCTGTTAATGGGCATGCTGGGAGGCAGCAGGTGATGCTCAAGCAGTTGGGCCCCCGCCACACGCATGGGAGACCCGGATTGAATTCCTGGCTCTTGGCATTGGCCTGCCCCAGCCCCAGCTGTTACAGGCATATTGGGATTGAACCAGTGGACGGAAGATCTCCCTCTGTCTCTCTCTTTCTGACTCCATCTTTCAAATAGATGAGATGGTTTTTTTAAAAATTTGCTCTCAAACATGTGTTTGAAAAATAAACATTCAGTTCCCTTTATTTTCTTCCTAATACTGAAACACAAGAGGAATTTTAAAAAAGTAATTTTCCATACATACTCCGTTCCTTTCAGGTCCCCCAAAATGATACTTGCTGCTAAAGGCTGGGGTTTACACAGCTGTCTTATAAAGCCATTGACACTTTAATAAAAAGTCCAAAATAAACATTTTAATTTTTTTCCCAAATAACTAGTGATTGTTTGTCTTGTGTGTACCCGTGAACAAAGGCTGCATAGCCACAGTCATCTGGCTTCTCTGTAATTTTAGGTCCAAGACTCAGCAGACGCTGATTAACCAATCCATCTACCATATGTGCAGGGAGAGACGGCCAGCCTCACTCTCGGCAGGGAAAATTGGCATCCATCTTGGTTCACATGGAGATGTCCTTCTAATCTACAGCCGCGCTGGCGCGACGAAAACTTCGGTGGCCTGAAATACCTTTCTCTGGCTTCACGGCGAGCTGCATGTGCATGATAAGAATGTATTATTTATAAGACTGCTGTTAGGAATGAGCTATTACACTAATGGCTCATTGTGTTTGGAATCTGATTTCAAATGGCATGGATCACACGTTCTGATGAAAATGAGAAAAACATGTTTTGCCATTAGGAACAAAGATTTAACATTCTCCAGTTCTACAACCTGTTATATTCCTTTCATTCATCCAGGGCTGTAACAATTTACAACAGCTCCCAATTATAGATTGCAACAGAGCAGGGACCTATTGGGGAAGTGTCTGCTTTTTCCTTTCCTATAACCAAGTTGAGAAACACTGTTTTTAAATATGAACATTTGCAGAGGTATCCAAATGCATCTTTGTATATGGGTGTGTCTTCTAAAAAAATTCATTTAATGGATTTTTTTTTTACTGGTACAATGAAAAGGTATTGATTGCCGGCTATAATCTATCTTCCAAGTGGCACGGGTTCTTTCTGCCACAAAAGTGTCTCCAATGATCTTGCACCAGAGAACAAAACTGCAAGTTTTGTTGTCGTTCTTGTTTGTCCTGGGAGAACATGATGAAACATAAGGCTCAGATTGCTAGAAAACCTAGTGGCCTTGTGTTCACAAACATTTATTTAGACATGTGCACACGTTATCACTTAGACTTCCATCCAAAAGCCATCCGTTCTGGGCGACAAGATTGCACAATGAGGGTTTTGTCCTCATTGTGACCACTGCTGGCTTGGACCCTCTCTTCCTGGTGCCAAGCTCATGGCTGACCTGGCAGGCTCTCTCCCGCCTGCAGGTCAGTGGTGCCTACTTGGACCACTGCTGCCCACACCCTGGTTGATGCCAAGCCAGACGCTCTGCCCATCTGTCTCCAGGAGCCACCCTTGGCCTCCAACGGCCTTGCCCTGAAATCCCTGTGTGGGGTAAACACCAGATGTCAAGGTAAGCCAGGACATGGTGACGACAAGGGACCTGCAGCAGAGTGATGACTCAAAACTCCTCCGAAAGTAGATTTCTGGCCACAACAAAAACCCCTTTCACTATGCGAGGATTTCACACACAGAACAGGCATTCTTCAGGCATGGTCTGCAATTGCTATGGGAAGGTTTGGGAAGAGAAGGACTTGTACGTGGTTCTTTTATCTCTGGCCAGCGTGGTTTGTAAAAGTATGGTATCATGGTAACTGCCTAATCAGCCCAGATTTGTAGCATCTGCTGATGTCTATGGTGTAATACGTACGTCACGGCCAATTTCAAGCTACAAGATGAAGTCGCTGAGCATGGAGTTAGGAAGACAGGCACAGTGGCATGGCCACTGTGTAGATATCATCAACACAAAGAACCTCAAGATCACAGATAAGAATAATTGGAAGTGATGAATTTTGAGTATTTGACTGTTTTAATAGGATTTAGTACTCTGTAAGTTTCTACAATTTAATTTTTAATAATTGTTGTGTTTAACAAGCAGCTTGTGAAGTTCTTGAGGGTTTAGCAATTAGCTCTCAGGAGGCAAAGCAAGCTGGCTCCAGCACATCATTCCCTATAGGGCCTCCTAATGAGAAGGGTCCAGGGAGGCATGTAGAGGGGTAGGAACAGAATTGATCTTGAACTCTAAAGGCTTCACCAGACACAGCTCTGTTGAGACTGGGAATCCGCTCCCAGGCCCCAGTTCATCTGTCCTGTCTCTGCCCTGCCATCTTGGGGTTGAGGTCATAGCCTCACTCCTATGAAGCACAAAGCATCCTGCATCTGAGGAAGGAGGGAATTGGCTGGACTCCTGCTGCCTCTTTGGAAGGGTCTCTCAGGTGGGACTGTAGTCTTCAGCCTGCAGCCTCGCTCTAATGTTGGCACACACGGCTAACAGAGGACAGGAGTGGGATCCAGCTTCCTGATAATACATCTGGGAGGACAGCAGATGATGGTCCAAGTCCATGGGTTCCTGCCACCCACGTGGGAGACCAGGATGGAGTTCAGGGTTCCTGGCTTCAACCTGGCCTGGGCCCAGCTATTGCAGGCATTTGAAGAGTAAACAAGATGAAGATTCTTTCTCTCTCTCTCTCTCTTTCTCTCTCTCTGTCCCTCTCTGTGTGTGTATGTCTTACTCTGTCTTTCAAATAGATAAATAAATAAATAAAATCTTTTTTTAAAATCCTAATTGTGTCCCACTTGGAACAATTGATTTAATTGACCTAAACTGACTCTTAGCCGCAGAAGATTTTCTGATTTAATTTATCTACCATGAAAATAGCTCTTTAAAAATTATACAATTTAGTAACTTTTAGTATATCCACAAAGTTACACAACCATCACCACTAATTCCAAAACATCTCCTTCCCCCCACAAAGGAAATGCCATACCCATTGTTTGTTTTTAAGGGTTTATTATTTATTTATTTGAAAGGAAGGATTACAAAGACAGGGGGAGGAAGAAAGAAAGAGAGAGCTTCCATTTGCTGGTTCACTTCCCAAATAGCGTAACAGCCAGGGTTGGTCCAGGCTGAAGCCAGGCATCTGCAACTCCATCTGGGTCTCCCATGTGGGTGCAGAGGTGCCAGTTCTTGGGCTGTCTTCTTTGCTTTTCCCTGCATGTTAGTGGGGAGCTGGATTGGAAGTGGAGTAGCTGAGACTTGAAGCAGCACTCATATGGATTAACCCACTGCTCCACAATGCTGCTCCCCGCCATCATTAACCACTTCATAGTCCCCAGTCTACTTGCTGTCTTGATGGGCTTCCCGGTTGTGGGATTTCATATAAATGAGATCATACGACGTGTGGTCTTTCCCTTAGCACAATGTTTGCAAGGCTCAGACAGTGTGTCAGTGCTAAATTCTCCCATCTTTCCGAATAATATACCACTGTATCGATATGCCAAGTTTGACTTATCCATTAATCAACAGATGGGCAGTTAGGCTGTTTCCACATTTGGGTGGGAGTAAATCTGCTCTGAACTTTTGTGTACACGTCTCTGTGTGGACATGTGTTCTCAATTCTAGGAGTGGAGTTGCTGGGTCCAATGGCAATGCCACCTTAACTTTTGAGAGGAGAAGCTGCTTTCCTACATGGCTGCACCATTTAAATCCCACCAGCAATGCACAAGGGCCCAATTACTCCACATTCTTGCCAACACGTATCATTGCCTTTCTTTTTTAACATGATCGTCCTGCTGGAGGTAAAGAGGTATGTCACTGCAGTCTTGATTTGCATTTCCCCAAGCACATCTTCTCATGAATGTGGGTGATTTGTCTCTTTGTTGTTGTGAGCGTTCTTTGGATACTCTGGCTCCAGGTCATGTGGCATGGGGATGGTCTCAAAAACCTCCATGGCTGGGGCTGGTGCTGTGGCATAGTGGGTAAGGCTGCCACCTGCAGTGCAGGCATCCATATGGGTGCCAGTTCAAGCTCCAGCTACTCCACTTCCAATCCAGCTCTCTGCTGTGGCCTGGAACAGCAGTAGAAGATGGCCCAGGTCCTTGGGCCCCTGCAGCTGTGTGGGAGACCCAGAAGAAGCTCCTGGCTCCTGGCTTTGGATTGGCACATCTCCAGCCAATGCAGCCATTTGAGGAGTGAACCAGCGGATAGAAGACCTCTCTCTCTTCCTCTCCTTCTCTCTCTGTGTAACTCTTACTTTCAAATAAATAAATAAATAATTTTTAAAAAGACTAAGAATGCTTGAAGCATGTGATTAAAAAAAAAAAAAAAAAAAAACCTCCATGGTGATGAGAGCCCCCTGCCCATGTGGAACAAACCCTTAAACTGTTCTTATCTAAATAAGACAACTTTTGGTTCCAAGTTCTAAGAAACATAATATTCTTTACAGAGTTCTTAGGTTTCAGCAAATAAAGAGAAATGAGTCTATGAAGAATGGCAAACCTCTAAACAAGTCATCCTAGAAGCACAACTTCTTTAAAAGCACTTTTTAGGAGCCAGCGCTGTGGCATAGTAGGTAAAGCCACCACCTGCAGTGCCTACATCCCATATGGGCACCAGTTTGAGACCTGGCTGCTCCACTTCCCATCCAGCTATCTGCTAGGGTCTGGGAAAGCAGAAGATGGTTCAAGTCCTTGGACCCCTGCACCTGCATGGGTGACCTGAAGAAGCTCCTGGCTCCTGGCTTCAGATCAGCACAGCTCTGACTGTTGCAGCCATCTGGGGAGTGAACCAGCAGATGGAAGACACTTCTCTCTCTCTCTCTTTCTCTCTCTCTGCCTCTGTCTCTCTGTAACTCTGCCTTACAAATATATATATATATATATATATATATATATATTTGACAGGCAGAGCTAGACAGTGAGAGAGAGACAGAGAGAAAGGTCTTCCTTCCATTGGTTCACCCCCCAAATGGCCGCTGTGCCCATCCGAAGCCAGGAGCCAGATGCTTCCTCCTGGTCTCCCACGTGGGTGCAGGGCCCAAGCACTTGGGCCATCCTCCACTGCCTTCCCGGGCCATAGTAGAGAGCTGGCCTGGAAGAGGGGCAACCGGGATAGAATCCGGCGCCCCGACCGGGACTAGAACCCGGTGTGCCGGCGCCACAAGGCCTGTTAAGCCACAGCACTGGCCAATAAATATATTTTTTAAAAAGTATTTTTAATGTTCTTTTAAAAAAATAACTGGCACAAACTCTCTCTTTTTGAAATGAAAGTTAAATATCCATTTGAAAAAAAGTAACATAATTGTGGTCAATACTGCCTGAACCTTGGAATTCTATAAATGAATAGAATGGGCAGGCACCCAAGGGTTCTTTTATTTGCAAATGATTTTTTATGATTTATCTATTTGAAAGGAAGAGTTACAGAGATAGAGAGAAGGAGAGACAGAGAGAGACTTTTCTATTTGTTGGTTCACTCCCCAAATGGTCACAATGGCCGGGACTGGGTCAGGCTGAAGCCAGGAGCCCAGAGCTTCTTCTGGGTTTCTCTGGATAGGAAGTGGAGCAGCTGGGACTCGAACCAGCACCCATAAGCAGCGGCTTAACCCGCTATGCCACAACGCAGGCCTCCTATTTGTTAATTATGATATGCAAAAAATCAGAACAAAAAATTCTTTCAAAATAAGATTATCTTACTGTCAAAAATGATTTTCAGTCCAAGCTTATACAGGTCTCCTCGAAACCTTTAAGAAAAATGGCCTTTGCATTTCTCAGTGACGCCAGGGGGACATCTTACCCACAGGAGAGGTGCTCTTTTCCTGGCTGATCCCCGAGACTATCCACAAAAGGCTGACTATGTGAGATGCCTGCACAAGTCAGTAACTGCAAGCCATCTGGAAGGAGGCTTCATGCCTTCGGAACAGGCTTCTGCAATGGGGGGGGGGGGGGGGGAGGGTCCCTCGGCCACCAGCATCAGCGTGTCCCTGGGACTCGTGAGAAGTACCGCCTTGCAGGCTCCTTCCCAGAGCTCCTGGTCAGAAGTGCTGGGGCATTCCCAGCAGCCCACGACGTCATCCCAGGCACGCTCGCATTTCAGTTCCACTGCTTTCACATATTCGCCTTACATCCCCCATGTGCACAGAAAGGAGATGCAGTCCTGCCCCAGCCCCATCCTTTCTCATGTGGGACAGTCAGCTGCCGCCACCGACCCTCTAGTGACTGAAAGGCACCACGAGGAGCACTATTCTTCTGGCTGGCCAGTTTCTCCATAGCGTTGAGCTGAGCCTGTGGATACCGCGTCTCAACTCTGAAGAGCACCTCGAACTTCAGATGGAATGGCAGCAGGTAGGATGCCATCATGCTGCTTTTCAGGAAAGTCTGCTTTAGCAGACTCAAAACCAACACTGCAAGTCTAAAGGCATCTCAGGATGCCTAGGGTTAGACATCAGAATTAGGGTCTTACTGATGGACTCCTGCTGGGGCACACGCAGAGAAGGGGGGGGGCATCTGTTGGTAGTCACCTCCAGGAGCAGGTGCATGGTGAGAGAGGGTGATGAAAATCTTAGAGCTGCTCACAGCAGCCCCAGGGTCCCCTCTGGCTGCTCACATGAAGACTGGAGAGCCCGTCCACTCTCTAGCTCTCAATAAAATGCACATCTCCAGGTCTCAGGTTGCCAAACTGGAGGGTGTGGTTCCTGTTTTTCAGGCCCAATAAACTGGGTCTTCTGATTACTTCAAAAAAAAAAAAAAAAAAACTAGTAATTGCAATTTTAGTGTCCTAATTTTTACATTAGCCATTAGACTGATTTACAAAATCCAGTCACAGATAATCTGAAACAAATTACAAGGAGTCACTGGATAAGAGCACATTGGGAGACATTGTACAAAATAAGGACTGGCATTCTTCAAAAAATGTCATCATGGCCGGCGCCGCGGCTCAATAGGCTAATCCTCCGCCTTGCGGCGCCGGCACACCGGGTTCTAGTCCCGGTTGGGGGACCAATCCTGTCCCGGTTGCCCCTCTTCCAGGCCAGCTCTCTGCTGTGGCCCGGGAGTGCAGTGGAGGATGGCCCAAGTGCTTGGGCCCTGCACCCCATGGGAGACCAGGAGAAGCACCTGGCTCCTGCCATCGGATCAGCGCGGTGTGCCGGCCACAGTGCGCCAGCCGCAGCGGCCATTGGAGGGTGAACCAACGGCAAAAGGAAGACCTTTCTCTCTGTCTCTCTCTCTCACTGTCCACTCTGCCTGTCAAAAAATTTTAAAAAAAAATGTCATCATTATAAAAAATAAGGACAGACCGGGGAGTTGTTCCAGATTAGAAGACACTAAAGAGGGAGCGCTTAGCCTAGCGGTTAAGACACCTGCATCCCATATCAGAGTGCCAGGGTTCAATTCCTGGCTCCAACTCCTCACTCCAGCTTCCTGCCAACACAGACCCTGGGAGGCAGCAAGGATGGCTCAGTCATTGGAGTCCCTGCCTCCCACGTGCAAGACCCGAACTGAGATTCCTGTTCTGGTTCCAGGTTTGGTCCAACCCTGGTTCTTTGAGGGCATTCAGAGAGTGAACCAGGGAATAGGGGGGTGCCTCTCTCTCTCTCCCTCCCTCCCTCCCTCTTGAATAAATAATTTATAAAACATTTTAAGGAGAAAACTGAAATTTGGGGAGTGAACCAGCAGATTGAAGATCTCTTTCTCTCTCTCTCTACCTCTACTTCTCTCTGTAACTCTTTCAAATAAATAAAATAAAGTAAAAAACAGGAAGGAAACTGAAGAGATAGGACATCCAAAGGCCCACCACTAGGGGCTGGACAGAGACTCCACAGCGGCTGGGGCAGCCAAGAGGACCTCACAAAGGAAAACTTAAAGCCAGTAGCACTGGAGACGGGTGAATGCCACAGCCCCCCAGAAGCAGGCCTGGGCTTCCAGAAGCATTTGGAAAGGGATGTAGGCTCCAGGGGTGCTCAGCCAAACTCAGGGAGCAACACCCCTCCTTCTTCTGACTGAGTGTCTCCCCAGGTGGACTGGTCACCAACCTCACACACGACGGCGTGGTTTTCTTCATCCTGGGCCTCTATGAGTTCAGCCAGGAAGTACTCGCCGTACGTCTCCTGTAGAATGGTGTCATGGCGCAGGAAGATTGGCATGAGGTTGTCATGGTCTTCCACCCTGTTGAACACAAAGGCCTTGGCTCAGTGTGTGTGTTCCTGCTACGGGCCACACCCTACTCTGAACGCCCTCGGGGAATGAACTGACACTCTAGCAGGAGAGACAGACACTAAAAACACAATCCATTGAAATGATCTCAGATGTTTCAAGTGGTGATGTGTGTTTTGGATGGAGAGTGACACAGCCAAGTGGTCAGGGAAGACTTCTGTGAGGGGGAGCATGTGGCTGAGACCCGCATGAAGACAGACATGGGCTACCATGTTGAGACCTGGAGGGGCAGCATTCAGGCGGAGGGAACACGGTGGGCACCTTTGGGTGTAGAATACAGGACCACGTTTGTCATGCATCTAAGAGCATGAAGCTGGGGACAACATTTCCCACGTAGGTTCCAAGGAACACTACTCCTGTGATGGTGTCCCCAGCTCCCCCCACCCCAATAATGAATTTCAAAGCCTAAAAACAATAACTTACTGTAGGTCCCCTCCTGGAGTATCCCAGTCATACGCTGAAGACTCTGAGAAGCACTACAGTAAGGAATGTTTAGCCTTGCTTACCCATACCCTTGGTTCCGGAGGCATCTCCACACCTCCTGTGGAGAGGCAAACAACGCTGAGGGGAGTGAAGCTCTGCTCACCACCCTGGGGACCTCCACCTTGACATCTACTCCGGGGGCTGTGCAGTGACCCTGGAAAACTAGTACCCGGGGAGTGCAGGGCAAGAACCACCTTTATCACTGCATGGTGAGGCTGGCTCCTAGACTCAATCTTGCCAGCATATTTAACTTTCTTCCTCCCCTCTCCCTCCTCTTCCCCCTCCTGCTTTTTTAGTACATCTTGGGTAAATTGTTTAGTTTCACCTGTCTAGAATGTTCTCATCCTTATTTCTGGTTATTTTTTTTTCTGTTAAAATGTCTCGGATTTGCTTTACTTTGTTCCTGAGTGTCTGATCTGTGATTTCATGCTGTGATTTCACCCCACCTCCTTTATGTCATTACTCTGCCATCTTCATCATCCCACTTTATCTCCTAGTACGACCTCTTTGAGGTTAATAGGTTAACAGTAGCTCTACCGCTCTTAACTATTTTTTTTTTTTTTTGCAGTTTCAGATCATCTTACAGAGGAGCAAGAGGTGGAGGCAAGTACAGCCCTGCAGCCCCACTAGGGGGAATAGATCCCCTCCCTGCCTTCCACCCCCATTTTGCTCCCCTATGTCCACTCTGCCCTGGAGGTGGGGAGGGTGCTGTGAAACCAGGTACGGCTGGTGGAGGTGCTGCATGGCACTGGGGGGCTTGTAGGATTGCAGAGTAGGGGTTGACCTTGTCTGCTCTCTGCACCTCCTGGGCTAACAGCATCAGCATCACAATATGGAAGTCTTCGTCCAGGTCCTGCATCTGGTCCAGGCCCTCAGCCTGGATCTTGGGGCAGGCCTCGCACGTCTTGCAGGGCTTCTCAGGGTTAGGGAAGACACACTGTTTGATGACGATGTTGTGCGTGTCCATCTTGCACTTGGCCAGTTCCTGGTTCAGCAAATCCATCTCATGCAGAGACAGCAACTCTGCGATGCGCATGCAGATGAATGAGGTCTGCACAGGGGTCCCTGAACTGTTTGCTGACCAAGAGGGTAATGGGCAGCATCTCCTCCAGCTTGGAGGCCAGCTGATCACAGTTCATGTCTCCCAGGCCCTGCGCATAGCACATCCGGGAGAAGAAAGGGCTGATCTAGTTGCATGAGCCGACCCAGGCCCTGCTCTGTGATGGTGGGGAGGTTGGGTGGCCGCAACATGTGGCCCATGGGCACCACATCTAACATCACCCCCGAGAAGTTCCTGCCCTTCACCAGCCTCATGACCTTGGCATAGCACCTGGCCTCGTGGATGCGTGGGAAGGTGCTCAGGGGCCCCCACACCATCTTCGTGCCCATGCTCAGCATGCTGTCCACGAGGAACACGCTGGGCGGCTCTGCCACCCCAAGGCTGGGGTTGATCTCCATGGGGAAGAGAGGTTGTCACAGCCTTGTAGCACATTGGAGAACTTCTGGTCCAAAGCGTCTGAGCTGGGTCCATGGAGAAGATCAGAGTGCTCTTACGTCCTTGGACGGCTGGACCGCCAGGCTGCAACTGGTCTCGCCCACGGTGCCTTTGCCCCCAGCAAAGAGCCACTTAAGCCTGCGCTGCTCAATGACGCGAACCAGCATGGGTTCCACCAGCTCTGCATCAGGTGTATCCTCAAATTCCTGTGCCTCAGTCCTCCAACCCAGCCAGCCCTGCTGCCATCTTGGATTTGGCCTACCTACTGGTAACTACTCATCAACATTGAGTGCTTACTACATACAAGGACACTTTAAAAGTTCATGGAAAAATGGAATTAAAAGATAAGTTTATTTGAACTCTTTACCATTTAACCTGCCAAAGGAGTGCTGCTACAGATGGCTTTTCTCTGTAAAAAGAGTCATTCATGCTACTGCCTTTAAAAAAAAATAATTATAGGACCAGTGTTGTGGTGTAGCAGGTTAAGTTGCTGCCTGCAATACTGGCATTGCATATGGGTGCCAGTTCAAGTCCCAGCTGCTCAGCTTCCAATCCAGTTCCCGGCTAATGTGCCTGGGAAAGCAGCAGAAAATGCCCAAGAGTTTGGTCCCCTGCTACCCATGTAGGAAACCTGAATGAAGCTCCTGGTTCCTGGCTTCAGCCTGGCCCAGCCCTGACCATTGCGACCATTTGGGGAATGAACCAGCAGATAGAAGAGCTATCTCTCTCTCTCTTTTTCCCTCTTTCTCTCCCTCTTGCTTTCTGTAACTCTTTCAAATAAATAAAATATTTTTTAAAAAAAAAAAGAATTCTAGGGGAAAATAGGAAGTTTATTTTCAAGGATTTTGCCAATAATGAAAGGTTGCACCAATATTTATTAGCAGATATAATTATTTTGAGTAATGGGGAAATATTTCAGTAACCTAATACTTTTAAGTGAATCAGGGCAGCAATCACACAGGGAACGAACTCCAAAACAACTGTGGACCATGAGCTTTTATTTATATGATGGACATAAAAATAGTAGTCTATGAATATAAAATCTATATAAAAATACATAAAATCAGAAATAGAGGTGGACATTGTGGTCAGCAGGTTAAGCCACTGCTTGGGACTCCCACTTCCCGTATCAGAGTGCAGGTTTGATCCAGCTCCCTGCTGATGCATCCTGGGAGGCATTAGGTGATGGCTCAGGTGCTTGGGCCTCTGACCCATGTGAGAGACCTGGACAGAGTTCAGGCTACTGCCTATGACCTGGGCAGCCCTGGCTGTTGGTGGGCATTTGGAGAGTGAACCAGTAGATAGAAGATTCTCTCTCTTTTTCTCTCTCTCCCATCCTCTCCCTCTCTCTGTTGCTCTGCCTTTCAAGTAGATGAAAGAGATAAATAAACATTAAGATGTGATTTTTAAAACGAAAAATTAAAGTGCAGAGAAGCCCAGACCCTAGTTTTAACCATGAGCCCTTAGAGTCTATTAACAAAGTATCCATAATCATACCTCAGTACTAACTCTTCTGGGAGAAGGAAGAAGAAAACATCCAAACCTTGGAGTTCTGCAGTCTCTCCCGTAAGCCTGTTCCCAAAATGAATGAAGAGGAGCTTGTACTGCTACATGCGTTCCTTGGGGTAATTGATAATTTATGATCTTGCATCAGCCCCAGTGCTAACGATAAAGTATGACATCAGCCTCGCGGTCTCAAATGGCACATGACAGAGTCCAGCTGCGCAGAAACAAAACACCCAGCTCCAGAGAACGATCCACGCACTAAAACGTTCACCTGTGGGCATTCTGGGGCAAGGAGCCCTGCCTGTCAGAGCCGGGTGGTGGGGAGACCCGTGCCACACCGGGGCCCGGCACCACGGTGTCACGTAACTGAGCACCACACGGCATCCCAGTGGGGGAAGATTACACAGGGGTCGTAGCACATCCGCACAAAGCATGGCAGAAGTGGCACAGTTCCCTGAGTGAAGAGCCACGTTCCTTTGTCTTCCACTGAGACGTGGCCTGGAGGGGCCAATGACGCACTTGGTAGTGTCATTCACTGTAGAATATTTTGACGCTCGTGGAGGAAGCAAAAGGGTCCATCCGATAAAGACTTAGGGACTTCTCGGGCACCTGAACGCCCACCAGACTCTAAACCCATATTGAATCCAACCCTTAAGAAAACCTTAAGGACCCCGACTTGGTGAATGAGCATCTTTAAATCTGGGAGACGGCAAAGTTAAGGACAACCGGGTTGGTGGCTCTCGCTGGCTTCCAGGAAGGTCAAACTCACCCATCATCTCCAGCATGTCGTCAGTGAGCTGGGGGCTTTCCAGGAGCACGGCGATGTCCCAGACCCATAGAAGGCTTCCCGGCAGCCAGGCTGGGTGGCTGGGGGATGTACAGACTCCAAGATTGCTCCATCAGCTCGGAACCCGGACAGCCCTGCTAGTAACTGCAGTCCTCGGGAGAAGTGGCACGGCAGCTCCCCCTCCATCAGGAGTGTGTCCCCTTTCCTTGCCAGCAGAGACCCCTGTGAGTTTGCAGCTGGGAGGTTCACTTCTGAGGTTCATAAGCTTGGCCAGCAGCCGTCTTTGCACCCAGAGTTCTGGTAGTGCCTTACTTCTTGCCTGGCAGTATTTTCCACATCCGGAGAGGATCTGCATTTCATTAGCTAGACTTAGAGATGCACCTTCAGAAAAAAGTACTTCTGACATCATCTATTTCTTTAAATGTGTGTGTGTGTGTGTGTAAGAAACCAAGAAAGAAAAAAAATTCATAGAGAATCCAGTGTAGTAATGGTACTGAAAAATCCACTGTGCTCTGGTTAAGCCAACCTTTTACCATGAATATTGTCTCAACATGGGGTGGGAGAAGCTACAGTTGGCACTGATGAGAGGTTTCTTTTCATTCAGATTTGTAAAACAAAGCACCATTTTCTTTCCAAGATCTCTTGTGACCTCTAGTGGTCTCTCTCAAGAAAATAAAATCTATCATTTCTAAACTAGACAAGTATATACCACATTAGCTTGTTTTATTGGTTGTTGTTTGCTTTTTGGATTTTTTTTTAATTTTTTTTTAAATTTTTTTTGACAGGCAGAGTGGACAGTGAGAGAGAGAGACAGAGAGAAAGGTCTTCCTTTGCCGTTGGTTCACCCTCCAATGGCCGCCGCGGCTGGCGCACTGTGGCCGGCACACCGCGCTGATCCGATGGCAGGAGCCAGGTGCTTCTCCTGGTCTCCCATGGGGTGCAGGGCCCAAGCACTTGGGCCATCCTCCACTGCACTCCCGGGCCACAGCAGAGAGCTGGCCTGGAAGAAGGGCAACCGGGACAGAATCCGGCGCTCCGACAGGGACTAGAACCCGGTTTAAGATTCGTTTTATTTATTTGAAAAGCAGAATGACAGAGAGAGGTGGAAGGACAAAGAGACCTTCCATCCACTGGTTCACTCCTCAAATGGTTGCAATGACCGGATCTAGGCTGGGAGCCTGGAACTGTATCCGGTTCTCCCACTTGGGTAGCAAGGCCCGAGTACTTGGTCCATTTTCCATGGCTTTCCCAGGCACATTAGCAGGGAGCTGGGTCAGTAGCTGAGCAGCTGCCTTAAACCAGTGCTCCTGTATGGGGTACTGGCTTCACGGGAGGCAGCTTAACCCACTGAGCCATGACATCAGCACCCACTTAAGAATTTTTTTATTTTATTTTTTTTATTTTTATTTATTTATTTTTAATTTTTTTGACAGGCAGAGTGGACAGTGGACAGTGAGAGAGAGACAGAGAGGAAGGTCTTCCTTTTGCCGTTGGTTCACCCTCCAATGGCCGCCGCGGTAGGCGCGCTGGGGCCGGCGCACCGCGCTGATCCGAAGCCAGGAGCCAGGTGCTTCTCCTAGTCTCCCATGCGGGTGCAGGGCCCAAGAACCTGGGCCATCCTCCACTGCACTCCCTGGCCACAGCAGAGAGCTGGCCTGGAAGAGGGGCAACCGGGACAGGATCGGTGCCCCGACCGGGACTAGAACCCGGTGTGCCGGCGCCGCAAGGCAGAGGATTAGCCTAGTGAGCCGTGGGTTTTGCAGCCTTTCAGTTTCTAGTCCCTGGAAAAATGTCACAATTTAAAAAATTCGGGAGAGGCTCAGGCAGTTAGTCCAACAGTTAAGATGCCTGAATTCGGGCTTCAAAGTACATGCAAGGCCAGCTGGTGGCTCCCAACACCTACACTACCAGGATCTAACCCAAAATCTACCTTGCACACTACTGCTCCAGTCAGATTGTTCACCAAACTAGGTGGGCCACTTCCCAGGACTCAAGGAGATCCCTCGTGAAATTCCATAACTAGGTCAGCACTTCTTTTTGAATACTTAGGGACGTGCATCACTTAAACATCAGAATGTTCATTATATGAAATTGCTCAGAAGCCAAAGCATGTCTCTAAAAAGCATGAGACTATCAAATGCTTCATAAAAATAAATGTCTTAAGAGGTGAAAAATCGGCATTTTAAAGCCTTTAATC
Organism: Lepus europaeus; assembly: GCF_033115175.1. Lineage (NCBI taxonomy): Eukaryota > Metazoa > Chordata > Mammalia > Lagomorpha > Leporidae > Lepus > Lepus europaeus. The sequence goes on from NC_084836.1 coordinate 81,138,927, forward strand.
CTATGCATTTAAGAGCTAAACTAGTTTTTATTTTTAAGATCTTTAAAAACAGCTTCATTGGTGCATAGTAATTTCATATATTTATGGGGTGCAGTGTGATAATTCAATACACATACATCTGTAATGACCAACTCGGGGTAATCGGGATTTTCCTCTCCTTAAGCATTGATCATTTCTTTGTGCTGGGAGACCTTCAAACTCCTCTCTTCTTGTGAAGGGCTAATTTTTCTTTCATCTCATTTTCAAAAGCAAGTTTGTTTAACTTTTTATTTTATTTTATTTTATTGGTTAGCCATTGTTATCACCCAAAATACAGTACTCCATTAAGGAAAATTCTAGCTATTTGACACTGTCTGATAGCACGTAATCCTCTCCTTGGCTGAGTCTTCCTTTGGCCCCATGAGGACTTGAAAAAGACAGGCTTACCCTGCCACGCAAAAAAAAAAAAAAAAAGACCCCACCAAGAGTTTCTGAGTCTGAGAACATCTCAAATCCACCAGTGAGGGGTTCACTAAGCCAACTGTATATTTTAACACCATGTCTAGAAGAAGTTATGCTTTATTTCTGATATTAAGAAAAACACAGAAAAGTAACTTCATTAATGTGTGTGTGTGTGTGTGTGTAGAGGGGACAGATTACCGCATAATTTTCCACATGGGTAAACCAAAGAAACGAGACGGGTTGGGGGGATTGTGGCGTTCATTCATTGGTTCTGAATGTGTTGCTAGTTAAACGGCTGAAGGATAATTACAACCCCAAGCCTTGCATTGCTTTTGCTTCCTAAGAATTGCACTCTTCACCATTAATTATCAGAGCAAGTAACTATTGATGAAACAGATGTCAAGAGATAAATGCGGGGGGAAGAAGAGGAAGGAGGCAGCCCACGAGGAGGCACGTGCTCATCTGTCCTCATTTCTCCAGGGCTGTGAAGGAGGGAGACAGTCTCCTTGAGAGCGCTTTCCAGACACATGAAATTCTGCACCCCCAAGTGCTAAAACTCCAAGATGAACATCTTGGATAGAGGACTTTCTAAGCTGTGTCACCTTTCTCCATCTTCTGCTAACAAGGAAACTGTCACAATGCCACCATTTCCATAGAACTCCTACCGCACACATATATTTCTATAATTCCCCTGCATGTTTATGTCAAATTTCATGGGCTTTGCCCATTGGAAAGTCACAGTACACAGCTCTAAAGTTTTCCAAAAAAGGCAGAAGTGGGGGTGGAAAGGAAGGAGGGATGGATGGAGGGAGGAAGGGAGGGATGGAGACCAAATCAGAGCACCAATTTCCAAACGTCACCAGGAGCCAGGCATTGGGCTGAACACACCCTGAACGTCTTCTCTTGTATCCTGAGTGACAAAATGAGCATCAGAGACAGATTAACAAAAACATCACCTCACTAAAATGTGACAGAAATGGGTAATTTTTAGATGAGCTGTCATTTACCTTTCAGTATTAGGCTTACATACAAGTTTTCTATCATAAAAATCTCTTGCTCAATATTTATGTTGAAACCTTGACATTCCTCAAGAAGATGATAATTTCTAAGATCCAAATTGGGTATTCTGCCTACACATTAGGAAAATATTTTGTGGGGGCAGGCTTTGTGGTACAGCAGGTGCACTTGGGGTGCTCACATCTCACACCAGATTGCAGCTTCAGATCCAGCTTCCTGCTAATGCACCCTGGGAGGCAGCAAGTGATGGCTAAAGTGCTTGGGCCCTGCCACCCATGCAGGAGACCTGAAAGGAACTCCAGGTCCCTGGCTTCAGCCTGGCACAGCTCTGGCTGTTCCAAGTACTTGGGGAGTGAATGAGCAGATGGAAAATCTTTCTTCCCTTCTCTCTGCCTTTCAAGTAGATGAAAAATAAATAAACATATTTTTAAGAATTTATTTTTTTCTGTATTTGAAAGGCAGAATTACAGAGAAAGAGAGGGAGGGAGAGATCTTCCATCTGCTGGTTCACTCCTCAAATGACAGCACTGGCCAGGGTGGAACCAGGCTGAAGCCAGGAGCCAGGAGTTTCCTCCAGATCTCCCACCTGGGCACAGGGGCCCAAACACTTGGGCCATTTTCCACTGCTTTCCCAAATGCATTAGCAGGGAGGAGCTTGATCAGAAATAGAGCAGCTGAGCCTCGAACCCATATGGGATGCCAGAGCTGCAGGTATTTTTTTAAACCTGCTGTGCCAGGTAACACCAGCCCCAAAAATAAATATTTAAAAAAGAAAACGTGAGACCAGCATTGTGGCAAAGTGGATTAAGCTACCACATGTGATGCTGACATCCTATGTGGGAGTCCCAGTTACTCCACTTCTGATCCAGATTCCTGCTAATGCACCAGGAAGGCAGCCTAAAATGGTTACTTGGGTTCCTGCCAGCCACGTGGGAGACCAGGATGGAGTTTCTGGCTTCTGACTTCAGCCTGGCCCAGACCTACTTGTTGTGGCTGTTTGGGGAGTGAACCAGCAGATGGAAAACCTCTCTCTCTCTTTCTGCCTCTCCTCTCTCTGTGTAACTACTCTACCTTTCAAATAAATAAATAAATCTTTAAAAAAAAAAAAAAAGGAAGGAAGGAAGGGAGGGAAAATACTCTCTTACCTGTAACTAACTCATACCCCACCTTAGCTTCCCCCAAAGAACTGCCCACTATGCAGACACAGAGTTCAAGGTTTAATCAGCCCACAGGATCATTTCTGAACTGGAAGTTACTTTAAATTCAAGTATTTTACTCATTTTCAATGGAACCCATAAAGTGGCCCTCAAGTTCACACCATCTGAGATAAGATATGGTGTTTGGGCCTGCCGCCTGGAAAGCATTTTAAGAAGCAAAAGCACCCAGCACTGGGGAGGGGGGAACAGAGGACCACCTGGTGGGATAAAAACTGATGTGATCTTTTGGCTCAATAATGTGGCTGCATCTATTTTAAAATATTTATGCAGGTATCTGGATATTTCTTACCACAAAATTCTACCTCTGGGTAGCTTGAGTACTTGATGACAGATGCACAAAGCTGTTTACCACTATACTGTTTGTTATAGGAAAAGTTGAAAGGTTGAAAATGACTTAAATGTCCATAAACAAGGAATGACTCAGTGAATGACTAAAAAAAATTCTACAAGAGACACATGATGGCCAAGTCACTGTGGACCAGTCAGGCATTATAAAGAATAAAACTGATCCAGAAAGATAATGAGTTGCTTTTTTAGGTGAAAGATCAACAGAACATGTGATCATGACCATATGTATTGGGTGGGTAAATACATATATGTAAACGGAATTCAAAAAGTTCATGGAGAATGGAATTAAAAGGTCAGTGTAATTTTGGTGCAAAAACCTTGAAATGCACATATATGAGGGTACGCACGTATACTTGCATATGTCCGTGCAGTTACCTACTCACACAAAAGAAAGGATGAGCAGTTGGCTGGCGTTGCAGCTCACTAGGCTAATCCTCCACCTGCGGCATCGGCACTCCAGGTGCTAGCCCCAGTTGGGGCACTGGATTTTGTCCAGGTTGCTCCTCTTCCAGTCCAGCTCTCTGCTGTGGCCCGGGAAGGCAGGCGAGGATGGCCCAAGTGCTTGAGCCCCTGCACCCGCATGAGAGACCAGGAGGAAGCACCTGGCTCCTGACTTCGGATTGGCGCAGCACACCGGCCACAGCATGCCGGCCATGGCAGCCATTTGGGGGGTGAACCAACGGTAAAGAAAGACCTTTCTCTCTGTCTGTCTCTCTCTCACTGTCTAACTCTGCCTGTCAAAAAATAAAATAAAATAAAAAATTTTAAAAAAAGAATGAGTAGCTGTTACTTGGGATGTGAGAATATAATTCACTGGATTAAATGAATTTATCCCGCCAAAATAATTAGAAAAAAGGGAGAATAATGAGAGATTTTAAAATGAAATGAAGACAAAAGTACAGGAATTGTTAGAGTACTTAAAAGATTCTAAGCTATTAATTTGAGGAAATTTCTCATAATGTAAGAAAAAAAAAAAGCTTGTCTACTTGTGAATTCTTATAAGACAAAGTTCTTTTAAATAATGCAATTTCCAGATGGGCTGGAGGGCCTATTTGCTTTTGCTGACACTAACAAGAGAAACTTCCTGAACCAGACATCAAGATGAGAAAAGGTGCGAGGGAACTAATCAAAAAGTGTTATCTCACCTACAATATTCTTTTCCTTTAGGATGGCTTTGGCTTGCATTAGAATTTGGATTGCATTGTGATCCAGAGGGCTATAATATAATTAGCTATTAATAGAAACAAAGTAACCACAGCTGGCTTTCTAGAAAGACTTGTCCTCTCTCCCACCCTAAATTAGATAGATAATTGGTATTTAAAGGGTCTCTACTCCTTAGTGATCATTTCCAGACAAATGCTGTTGGGGCTGCAGGGTGCAGATTAAATGCTTTTCTTGGATCCAGACAATGGAATCTTGTCCCATGGTCTGTAGGACATCCAGTACCTGCAAGACAGTGGCCTCCCCCTCGCTCTGCTCTCCTTCACCACCAAGCTTCTCTAAAGAGCAGCGACTGCTCCCTGCCCTTCACTTCCTTCCCCCACAGAGATTCAGCTCACTGCTGTTTGATCTCAACTGCCTGGCTCTGACCAGACCCCAGACCACACATCTAGGGTAGGATGCCGGTTACTGAGCAGCACAGGGTGCACCTGAGATAAAACTCTTGTCCGGATCCTCTGGAAGAAGAGTTGAGAGCTGTGAGAACAAGAGGGGAAGGAGAGAAGAAAACTGGGCTGGGGGCTGGCGAGCTGGGGCAAAAGACCCCAGCCTGTCTCCTCTCAGCCAGGGTTCATCTGCATTTTCCCCGGTAGGACAGATACTCAAGATGTCTATTTTTATTAAACAAGCCTTGGTCGGCTGTTTTCCAAGGAAGGGGTTGGCCCATTTTTCCTGGTTGTTGGATTTGTTGATGCAGAGCTACTCATGGTGTTTTCTTAGTCTTTCAATGTCTGTAGGCTCTGTAGTGATACCACCTTCTTCATTCCTGACACTAAGCATTTGTCTTCTTTTCTCTTGGTCACTTTGGCTAGAAGTATCTGTTTTACCCATCTCCTCTGTCTTTCTAAAGGGGCAAATCTAATGGCTTTACCCCCCTGTTCTCTAATGAGTTTATTTCCCTGCCCCCTTTGCCACTTTCAGTCTTTGGCTTCTATAACATGATGGCACCCTCCTCCTTCTCTTCCAGTTTCCATTCTTATTAGTAGCTGCTCTTTTTTATCTTTTTTTTTCTTCTATTTGACAGGCAGAGTTAGACAGTGAGAGAGAGAGAGAGACAGAGAGAGAGACAGAGAGAAAGGTCTTCCTTCCGTTGGTTCACCCCATATAGCCGCTACGGCCGGAGCTACGCCAATCCGAAGCCAGGGGCCAGGTGCTTCCTCCTGGCCTCCCATGTGGGTGGAGGGACCCAAGGACTTCTGCCATCCTCCACTGCCTTCCCGGGCCACAGCAGAGACTGGACTGGAAGAGGAGCAACCAGGACTAGAACCCAGCGCCCATATGGGATGCCGGTGCCGCAGGCAGAGGATTAACCAAGTGAGCCACAGCGCCGGCCCCGCTCTTTTTTATCTTTCAAAATTCTCCCTGGTCCTCTGCTTTTTTACTTTAAAAATCACACACACACACACACACACACACCTTTCAAACAAAACAATCTCCTTCATTTTCATGATGTCCTGACTTAGCTACAAACTGACAGCCCACAAATGAGTATTTTCAGCCAGGCTTCTCTTCCCACTTCTATCTCCAGCTCTCTTTTGTCCCTTCGAATCTTTTGTTTCTACTTTTATCTAACAAAATCACCATTGGCCTAAAAAAACATGAAAACTCCAAGAGTCACCATTCACTCTCATCCTTCAAATTCTCCACCCGACTGGTAACCAAATCCCTCAGAAACATGTCTGTTCCTATGCACCTGTCCAGATTCCAGATTCTTTCATGAACTTGGATCCCTACGATCTGTCACCACCTGAATTCCAGGCTGTAGCATTTCTTGGGATTCTGTGATCCTCGAGATCAATCTGATATCATCATAGGATGCTACTCACAATTATAGAACTACATGCCGGGTAAACAGTAAGCTCTCATTTTTCAAAAATTTACATTCAATACTTTTCTGAAGACATTCCGCACTCATCAAATATGGCAATAGCAGATCTAAGAAGATACAATTCACTCTTCAAGACTTTCATCACACATTTTTATTTCCAAACAGTTGTCCTATTCTGCTCATAACCTTGTGAGTCAGAATTCTGGAAGGGAGCGGCCCGCTCAGCTTGCCCTGCAGCAGACGCCTACAACGGCTCGCTCCCACAGCTGGCAGACCGTGCTGCTGCCCCCTGGCCCCTGAATCGACATGTGGCGTCTCCAACACGGCGGTCTTGCGGCAGCTGATCTCCTCCAGAACAAGTGTCCTCATGAAGCAGGAGCTTCCCAGGCTTACAAGGCTCCGAGTCTCCTGTATCCCCGTTCTACTGGCCGAAGCAGCCATGTCCCACCCAAGTGGGGTATGTTATGCATACCCCACTGCATAACAAGCACAGTGGCAAGGAAAGCTTGCTAGGTGGAAGATGGTATGGTGGCCATCCTTGGAAAGCACAGTCTACCCCGCCTGTCCCTTTAACATAGCTAAACTTGGGGTGTGTCATAGACAGCGTGATGGGGAATACCTTCAACTTGGACAACTCCTCTCTGGGGTTAACAGCAATTGCATCCACTGAGTGTCAGAGAACCAGCAGGTTTCACCAAGAAAACTACATACATCCATTTTTTTCAGTTTGTTTTTAATCGAAAGTTACTTTTCTGGTGCGGGACCAAGGACTGTGCTTTCAGAAACCCCTAGTGCTAAATTCACAACTTCAGGGACACAGGAAACCAAATGAACATTATTTAGTTCTGTAAATGTAATCCACATTATGACGATTTACTATAAGATGTAACCCCTGCTATGATGAGTTACTACTGTAAGAGCTGGTAATTTAACCCCCTCGTTAAGGGGCTGGGGTTGTAGAGTTGTGGGCTAAGCCGCCACATGAGACTCCAACATCTCATATCAGAGCAATGGTTTTAGTAGTGGCTGCTCCACTTCTGATCCAGCTCTCTGCTAAGGCCTGGGAAAGCAGGAAACGATGGCCCAAGTGCTTGGGCCTCTGCACCCACATGGGAGACCCAGAAGGAGTGCCTAGCTTCTGTTTCAGTCTGGCCCAGATCTAACTGTTGTGGCCACTTAGGAAGTAAATCAGCAAATGGAAGACCCCCCCCACCCCATCTATCTATCTATCTATCTTCTAGTCTCTCTGTTATTCTGCCTTTCAAATAAATAAGTACTTTTAAAAACTCTCATTATGATGGTATTCCCAATGAGGTTTAGGTTACGGAGGCTGTATGCCAACTGTACCTTGCTTTGCGAATGTGCAGCTGAGGGTAGTGGTTGTGCCTGTGACAAATGTGCACTGCAAAGTCCTCCCTGTAGGTCAGGCATGGGACATTTCCTACTTGGTCAAAAACAGTGCTGAGAGTCGAGCCTACACCAAGAGAGAGAGAGAGAAATGTGGCCTCACTTTATCAAGACATAACCTTGTGGCTTCAGAACAAAACACAGTTCCCATTCAAAATTCAAATGGTGATGATCAAACACGCATGGGACATATTTAGGACCTGGAGACTACTCTTGTTTTCTCTTCCAAAAAAACACCATTCCGAGGACGAATTTCCTGTGCTAGCTACTGTGCATGGCAGGTGGTCAGTCGGCCTTACCTAGGCTCATGTAGTATGGCACTATGAGAAATATGAAGTGCAGTTCCGGCACTGCCTTAAACACAGTCCTGCCCAAAAAGAGAGAGAGAGAGAGAGAGAGAGAGAGAGAGAAACAGGCATTACCAGCAATGCAATCCTATTAGCTGGCACAAATGCCATCACACATACAAAAAAAATCCACACAACAAAACAAAAAACGAGGCGGACATAAACCCACATGGGCTCCTCTGCTCCCTACCTGCAGAGGCAAATGTTTTTCTCCTCTGCTTCCCGCTGGATTCCAAAGGGCCTCTAATCTGCCCGTTCCACGGAGGTGGAAATAGTAAAGGGTCCCCTGGGCAGGCGGCACACCAGATTTCTGCTAATGTTAACCTCTGACCTGGCATCTGGACAATCTGGTGTGACATTACACAGCGACTTGGATGTGGAGGCCACCACCCCCGCATGTCTGCACGGGCTGTCGGAGGTGCATTGCCGTGACTCCACAGCCCCGCTGGTCGCATTTCAGCGCACCCTGTTATTCGGGAAATTACTGCAGTCTGTCACATTTATAAACACTTCTAAAGAGAAGGTTGAGGAAAAGTATCTTTTTGAAAACATCCAAGCTTGTGATGCTTTACTCTTCCCCAACATCCCCTACTGCATTTCTTTATTTTTTTTAAAGGATTTATTCATTTATTTGAAAGTCAGAGTTACACAGAGAGAGAAGGAGAGGAAGAGAGAGAGGGGGAGGTCTTCCATCTGCTGGTTCACTCCCCAGTTGGCTACAATGGCTGGAGCTACACTGCTCCAGGAGCCAGGAGCTTCCTCTGGGTCTCCCACGTGAGTGCAAGGGCCCAAGGACTTGGAGCATCTTCTACTGCTTTCCCAGGCCATAGCAGAGAGCTGGATCGTAAGTGGAGCAGCCAGGTCTCCAACCAGCACCCATATGGGATGCTGGCTCTGCAAGCAGCAGCTTTACCTGCTACGCCACAGTGCCGGCCTCACTGCATTTCTTTAAATGACCTCACTCGGTGGATGCCTCAAATGATAGCAGTGAAAGATGTGTGCTCAACAGAGAGCAGATTCAAAGGATCAGATCAGGTTCATTCCAAAATATTACTGCTATTCAAAGTAAATGCTTTAAGATAGCCACAAGTCACAAGCAAATTAAAGGCTCCCAAAGAATTTCATGCTATTTTAAAAAAGACTTCAGGGGCCGGCGCCGTGGCTCAATAGGCTAATCCTCTGCCTTGCGGCGCCGGCACACCGGGTTCTAGTCTCGGTTGGGGTGCCGGATTCTGTCCCGGTTGCTCCTCTTCCAGTCCAGCTCTCTGCTGTGGCCCAGGAGTGCAGTGGAGGATGGCCCAAGTGCTTGGGCCCTGCACCCCATGGGAGACCAGGAGAAGCACCTGGCTCCTGCCTTTGGATCAGTGCGGTGCGCCGGCCGCAGCGTGCCTACTGTGGCGGCCATTGGAGGGTGAACCAATGGCAAAAGGAAGACCTTTCTCTCTGTCTCTCTCTCTCTCACTATCCACTCTGCCTGTCAAAAAAAAAAAAAAAAAAGACTTCAGGTGCAGGTCATTTGGCACCATGGCTAAGACACCAGTAGGGACGCCCGCACCCCATCAGACCCCCTGGGTGTGAGGCCTGGCCCTGCTTCCAATTCCAGCTTCCTGCTAAGGTGCTCCCTGGGAGGCAACAGATGAGGGCTCAAGAACTTGCATCCCTGCCACCCCTGTGGGAGACCTGGATTGAGTTCTAGGCTCCTGGCTTCCACCTGATCCAGCCCTGACTATTGTGGGCATCTGTGCAGTGAACTAGCAGATGGGAGATCTCTCCCTCTCTCTTGTATATAAAAAATAAATAAATAAATAAAAACTTTGAAGCAAATAAATATTTCAAACTATCCACATGGCTACCTTCATGTTCACTATCTGCAAGACCCTGCCCACTCACCGAATAATCTCTTTGCAACAGTCAATGGAATACTCATCCACGGCCACAAACAGGTGCATGAACAACGTATTCAGAGGCTGCAGAAGAAAACAGGACATGGGTCAAAGGCTGAAAGGTATGCAGACTAAATCAGAGCAGAGCAGCGGGGCCACCCCAGTCCCAGAGCTGCCTGGCATCTGTGGATGACATCTTTCATCTAAATGATGCAATGCCCTCACTCTTTTAAAAAAAAAAAAAAAGATTTATTTATTTATTTATTTGAAAGGCAGAGGTGGGGGGCGGGGTCTTCCATCTACCGGTTCACTCCCCAACTGGCTGCAATGGCCGGACCTGGGCCGATCCAAAGCCAGGAGCCAGGAGCTTCTTCCAGATCTCTCATACGGGTACAGGGGCCCAAGGACTTGGGCCATCTTCCACTGCTTTCCCAGGCCATAGCAGAGAGCTGGATCAGAAATGGAGCAGCCACGACTCGAACTGGTGCTCATATAGGATGCTGGAACTGTAGGTGGTGGCTTTACCTGCTATGCCACAATGTAGTCACTGCCCTCTATCCTCCCAGCTTGGAATTATTCAAAGAGACAGGGATCATAATGAGTTCAGAGCTCCTGGCCCTTCCTCCTTCCCTCTCGAGTGGGCAGTGGGGGCAGGAAAGAACTTGCAGGGGAGTGAAACAGATGACATGAACTCAGCAGTCTTGTCCTGGGGGAAGAGTGTCTATGCCGAGTGAGAGGGTCACCTTCCTCCCAGGGCTCTTAATCAGCAGCTACAGCTCTATTCAGGGGACACAGGAGAAAGACCCTCTTAGAAAGTCAAAGGATGAAAGGCAGATGTCACGTTATAAATCCTGGGTCAGAATCCGATATTACTCCTGGGATTCCTGGGAGCTGAAAACTCCAGAGCAGAAAGATTCTAACACAGTCCTTGGGCTAAATTTTGCAGGATCTCTAAGAGCTTCATCCCATGCACCTGAGGACTGTTTAAGTGGCCTACACACAGTTAACAGTTCTATACACCCACCACGGGTCTGCTCAACTTGGTACCCTTCAGTTTACGAACAAATCTTCAAATTCGGGGAGCAGTGCAAGTGCAAGCTGGTACCGTGACTCGTGAGGGCGGTGCCTGCACTCAGCAGGAATGCAACATTCCTTGTTTTCGGAGTATACTTATCCCTGTTATATGATAGTTTATAAAGAAACATTTTTAGGAAAGTAGGAAAAAGAAAAAAAGGGGGGGGAAGAGTTTATGAATGATGGTGCTAATTTATAATTTTCATAAAGGTAAACTCACGATCTTAACAAAATACAAAGTGGGTATTCCATTTCAACTCATCAATTCATGAGACAACTCGTGGACGCTCTCACAGGAGCTGGACACTTCAGGCAATTTAATGAGGGAATGCACTGATCAGACTGCTAGGCTAGGGGCGTGCATTGTGGCACAGCGGGTTAAGCCACCACCTACCATGCCAGCAGGCTCTGAGGAGGAAGCATGACTGCTTGTTTGGAGGGTAAAAGGAGGGTAGGGGCTGGCATCGTGGCACAGTGGGTGAAGCCGCTACCTGTGATGCCCGTCATCACAGGGCACCGGTTTGTGTCCTGGCTGCTCCACTTCTGATCCAGCTCCCTTTAATATGCCTGGGAAAGCAGTGGAAGATAGCCCAAGTGCTTGGGCCCCTGCACCCATGCAGGAAACCTGGATGGAGTTCCTGGCTCTTGCTTTGGTCTGGCCCAGCCTCAGTTGTTGCTGCCATTTGGGGAATAATACAATTTATGGAAGATCCTTTTCTCCCTCAATCTTTCTTGCTCTCTCCATTAACTCTGTCTTCCAATCAAAGAAATAATTTTTTTTAAAAAAAATTGCTAGGTTAGATACATTAATGTCCTATAGAACCATAAACTGTAACCTCTGAGGTTACTTCTTTCACTAGACAGGAATTATTTACCTCTCCAACGGACAAAAGCCTACAAGGTTATTTGCTATTCCTATGGAACTGTAAAACACCCCAGTCAGTAGGAAGTCAATCAGAGATATAAGCATTGGACTGATCCTGAGTTTGAGGGAACTTTCCTGGCCATGATACCTGGGGGTGCAGGGTGGCAGCAGCAGGAGGAAGTACAAAGGCAAAGGGAAGAGGCATCATCAAGCTGAGTCAAGTGCTGAGTGGCTTGCTGGGCGGTAGGTGCATGTGCGTGCGTGTGTACATGGAGGCACACGCTGGGCGTGAGTCCACCCCTGTGCTCACTTGGTATTCCCTCTTTTCCTGCCAGCAGGCAAGGGTGCTGCCCAGAGTCACAGCCCCTGGTACTCCCCAGAAACTGGGTTCATTTCCTGACCCGGCTGTGGCAGGCCACACACAGGAAAAGCTCCCACTTGGCACTAGGTACCCAGGCTGGACTCCCAGGAACCTCAAACCTAGCTCTCTTTAGCGAACAGGTGGTCGTGTGCCTATGGCTAAAAGACATTAAAGGAGCAAGAGTCCACTAGGGCTGTTTGAAAGTTATGGAGTGCCACGTAAATCTCAGGCTGCAGCCGGTGCCATGGCTCAATAGGCTAATCCTCCACCTGTGGCACCGGCTCTCCGGGTTCTAGTCCCGGTTGGGGCGCCGGATTCTGTCCCGGTTGCTCCTCTTCCTGTGCAGCTCTCTGCTGTGGCCCAGGAGTGCAGTGGAGGATGGTCCAAGTGCTTGGGCCCTGCACCCCATGGGAGACCAGGAGAAGCACCTGGCTCCTGGCTTCAGATTAGCACGGCGTGCCGGCCACTGTGCGCCGGCCGCAGCGGCCATTGGAGGGTGAACCAATGGTAAAGGAAGACCTTTCTCTCTGTCTCTCTCTCTCACTGTCCACTCTGCCTGTCAAAAAAAAAAAAAAATCTCAGGCTGCGTTGTCATTATTACAAGGGTACCCATGTGATTGGCAAGGTCCTCCCAGCCCCCCATCTTATCTAAGACCCGGATATCAGCATGCAGAAGCACAGGCTGGACACTTTCACTAAATCCTTGCTCCCAGCCTACAGTGGAAGAACATGAGCTGGGCGAGCTGGGTCATGGTACTGGCTGGCTGCTTTGGAGCCCCCTCACCCTCCCTTGTCCCCTCTGGCCCCTTGCCTTCCCACCAGCTCCTTCATGTCTAACTGCCATGCTGTCATCCACTTCCTGTGAGAGTGTAGGACTGCTCAATCAAAAAAAGAAAAAAAGAAATCTCAAAAGACGGCCTGGCAAGCACAGGCCTTCCCTCCCAAGCTGAGCCTCTCTCAAGAACACGGTGCGTGATCTCTTACTGTGCATGGGATTTCACTGTCGAGCTCCCGGAACACGGACACCCAGTCATCCTGCTTGGCCACATTCCAGTTGGGATAGTCCAGGAAGGTGGCCTGGGCCATGATCTCCTCCTTGTCGTTGTGCAGCGTAATGGCAAGGTTTGCCTTTTCTCTGTGGGGAATGATTAACATTGCACACGTGAGTAAAGGTTGCCAAAGGTAGGTGAGGACATGTCATTTTCTCCCTCCTTAGGCTACTGGGGCTCTGCAGTCACCGCGTGAGGTTTGCTAACCGTTAGAAGAGGTGTGAATGATCTTGTAGCTACCTTGAGGGTAGATCCTTCGAGACATCTGGTGCTATCAACTAAGCTTTTCTTTAAAATAACATCTTGGGAGAGACAGTTAAGCCCCTAGGTGGGACGCCTGCATCTGGTGGAGAAGCTGGGTTTGAATCCTGGCTCTGCTTCCAGTTCTAGCTTTCTGCCAATGCTCACCCAGGGAGGCAGCAGATGATGGCTCAAGCACTTGGGTCCCTTCCATCCACGTGGGAGCCCCAGATTCAATTCTGGACTCCTGGCTTTGGCCTGCCCTATCCCTGCCTAGTACAGGAGTTTAGGGAGTGAACCAGCAGACAGCAGATCACTCTCTGTCTTTCTCTGTTTCTCTGTGTCTCTTTACCTTTCAAATAAACAAAAAATAAAATAAAATTTTATCTCTTCAAACAAGTGTTATATTAAGTATCTAATAGCCTACCGTTAGAAATCAGATAGGAAAATTATTTCTCCTCTCCTACATTGGCCTAAATGTGCACAGGTAGGGTGGTGAACCGCTCCTCCTTGCCCAGGGCTGAGGAGATGCCCAGAGTATGAGACTGTGAGTGCTAAAGTGAGGGAAGTCCTGAGCAAACCACGATGAACTGGTCACTGATGTGCAGCAGCAAAGCCCAGAGTGCAGCTGCATCTCCATCGGCACGCTGACACAATCTCCCCAAACCCTGAGCCCGTGTCCCTAACTGATTCACGTGGACACTGAGATCTGAGTGCCACCGCCCCAGCTGCAGAAACTGGAACACTAGCGGGTCTTGCTTAAGCAAAGGCAACCCAGCAAGTGGAGGAGAAGTGGGCCTGCCAACTTGCTCCTGCTGGTTGTTCCGAAGGGGCGCCTGTCCTCCAGTCCCACCCAGTGCTATCCAGTCTTGTGGCATACCAAGACCATAAGAGCTATGACTTCAGAAACGGTATGCTGTTTATCACGTGCATGGCCATGTGTGTATGAATTGAAAGCCAATGTCCACGTTTCCAGAGGAACAAAATCCACTGACACCTGAACTTGCAGGAGAGGACTGAAATGTTCTTTTAAAAAACAAAGAAGGACTTCTTCCCCCTTAGCCCCTTTTTTCCTCCTTAAGGAGAGAAGACAGCATATAACTGAAGAGGGGATGGGGAGGGGGTAAGAAGAAGATAATTGGGGCCGGCGCTGCAGCTCAAAAGGCTAATCCTCCACCTGCGGCACCGGCACACCGGGTTCTAGTTCCAGTCAGGGCACCAGATTCTGTCCCAGTTGCTCCTCTTCCAGTCCAGCTCTCTGCTGTGGCCCAGGAAGGCAGTGGAGGATGGCCCAAGTGCTTGGGCCCTGCACCTGCATGGGAGACTGGGTGGAAGCACCTGGCTCCTGGCTTCGGATCGGCGCGGTGCGCCAGCTGCAGCGGACATTGAGGGGTGAACCAACGAAAACAAAAGGAAGACCTTTCTCTCTGTCTCTCTCACTGTCCACTCTGCCTTTCAAAAAAAAAAAAAAAAAACGGGGAAAGAGAGAAAGTTACATATGCTTTCTAGTTGTGCTTTTACTGCAGTAAGAACAAAGTGCCAGGGGAGACTAACATGAGAAAATAGGAATTGTAAAAAAAAGTTCATGGAAAAGGGGCAGGTGTTGTGGCATAATCCTGCAATGCTGGCATCCCATATGGGCACCAGCTGCTCCACTTCCGATCCAGCTCCCTGCTAATGCACCTGGGAAAGGAACAAAAGGTGGTCCAAGTCTTTGTGCCCCTTCACCCACGTGGGAAACCTGGATGAAGCTCCTAGTTCCTGGTTTCAGCCTAGCCCAGTTCCAGCTCTTGAGAGCATTTGGGAAGTGAACCAGCAGAAGGAAGCTCTCTCAGGGCCGGCGCTGTGGCGTAGTGGGTAAAGCCAACACCTGTGGTGCTAACATCCCATATGGGCGCCGGTTCAAGACCCGGCTGCTCCACTTCGGATCCAGCTCTCTGCTATGGCCTGGGAAAGCAGTAGAAGATGGCCCAAGTCCTTGAGCCCCTGCACCTGCATGGGAGACCCAGAAGAAGCTTCTGGCTCCTGGCTCCTGGCTCCTGGCTTTGGATCGGTGCAGCTCTAGCCACTGCGGCCAATTCAGGAGTGAACTAATGGATGGAAGGCCTCTCTCTCTTTCTCTCTCTCTGCCTCTCCTTCTCTCTGTGCAACTCTTTCAAATAAATAAATAAATCTTTTTTTTAAAAAAAAAAGAAGGAAGCTCTCTCTATCTCCTTTTCTCTCGCTGTAATTCTGCCTTTGTAGTATATCAATCTTAAAAAAATATTCATGGGAAATTCATATTTGAGGAAAAAAAAGATCATAGATTTCAGATTCTTTGCACCAAAATGAACATATTTTAATTTCATTTTTCCAGGCACTTTTTGAAGTATGCAAGCCAAAGGAAAAAAAAAATAATTAGAAAAATTCCATCCTGCTGAGATGACCAACCATGGTGATTCTGGTTTCTCTCTAGATGGATCTTTTCTTGCAGGTAGCTGTGTGCATGTTGGCTGTATTTTGCATGTGTTTGAAAATGGAACTGCACCACCCACAGCGTGTGGGGCCCATGCATTCCCACTGGAGGGCACTTATCATTGCCACTCAAGAAGTTCACCAAGCAGCCATGGCTCACACACGTTGCATTCCTGGAATTTTATTTTTGTTTCCTTTAAATTGATTTCCTTTTGGCTTAAAGAGGAGTATTTTAACAGGAATTTCACATCAGTACAATAAAGGGAAAGCCAGCCCCTCTGAGAGGGTAACTATAAACACATAGAGTATTTAAAACAAAAATGCCTTGGGCATGTTACCAACTTGTATCCCTTTGGGTACCACTAGATGTATGAGCATCTTAAGATAACACTGTGCTCAGGATGTCAGTCTCGGCACCTACAGCCACTGTCCTCTCTCATGGGAGGTCATAGGTAGTCACGTATCCCCATACCCCTTATCCACTGGGATGAACCACGGTGCACCTGGCCCACAGGCTCCATCCGAGCATTGGCTATAGAGGAAAGGAGGTGGTGGGTGGTCTCTCAGCCTTCTAGAATACAGTATCCGCTCAGTGAACCATAAGCCGAGGAACACAGCCCCTCAACTTCTCCCCATCGGATTAACTGAGGGCCCCTCCCCTCATGCCGCCTCTGACGTGTTTCCTTTCAGTTTCTGGTCTTCTGGGCTTCTCTACTGCAGGCTCCCAGGTCTATGGCCTACGGCCTCAAGCTGAGAGCCACCCCCTACCGCCACCACCACTACCTAATTCAGCAGAGAAATCATCTAGGGCACAAGGACCCATGCTCGCGGGCTATGACGACAGTAGATGTGGAAGGGAGGAAGTGGTGGGCAAGAATTGGGGACAGGGAGGCTGCTATCCCCTCAGGGGAGCAGGAGACAATGTGTTCCTGGAAGCCCAATTTCAACTTGAAATGCATTTATCCATGGGAACCTTGGGATGGTGGTTGGGTTCTACAGCACAATTAGCACAGTACCACACCGAACAGACATTATAGATTAAATAAGCCTTTGTGGGCTGGCCTGGGAAGCCAGCCAGGAAGAACTTTGTCTCAATGGGAAAATGCACCACAATTTCCAAATAGCTGACTGTAAAAAGTAACTTCTGTGGCCTTATCCTTTTGTGTACATAATTTCTACTTCTTATTACCTCCGAGCCATTATGGCCTCTTCAGGACAGATAAAAAAAAAAAAAATCCTGAGAGCAAAGAAAGGGAAAGAAGGGGAGGGAGAAAGTAGAGGCAGAAGGTGTGCTTTGAAAAACTGGATTTTAAACTGTTCTTTGTAGTCATCTAAATACAAATTTGAGCAGCATATTAATAAATTTGAGGGCACTTCCAAATGCTCATGGAAAAATGTTAATAATTGCTCTCCACAAACTTTTTGAAGCCTCTTCGTACACACAAACACTTATGTATTTCACACTAAGGATGCCAATGCTTAAAGATACTATCTAGCAACAGAAATTAGAGCTCTTTCCTTTGGAGTAACATCTCATTTATTAAATTCATTTAGGGAATTTTCCAAGGATGGCCAATACTTATTTCACTACAGTTGACGGCAATCTTGGGGGAAATCGGTATCAGACCTTTCTGCTTTGGCTCTAACTGCGTGAATGAAAGGGACTCCCGTGTTCCTTTGTCTGCATCACATCTGAAGTGGCAGTCCAGGTGTGTGCTCTTCTGTGTCTTTGCAACTTAGGTATATCTCTTCTTATTATGGCTGTTTTGGTTTGAAGACAACCTTCCCATTTGTATCTGTTAATAATTTTCTCCCAATACATTTATTGTGACTACTGATACACTTTCAGATTTTCGCTTTGCATTTCTCATTCTGTTTTTCCTTCTATACACCACTATAATCTCTGTCTAGTCTTTTAATCATGATCTTAACCATGATAACATATATTCTTAACAAAATCTTTACTCTCTTCCAGTTAACAGCCACTCCCAAAGCTTGATGGCTTACAGTAACAATGTACCACTGTCTCTGTGAGTTCAGTGAGTTCCACTGGGCAGTTTTCACCTGGGATTGCTCATGTGATGGTGGTCACGTGGTGGCTGCGGCCAGCATTGTCTGAGGATTCAACGCTCACCTACATGGGTAGCAACTGATACTGGTGTCACTGTTGGAAGACGTGCGTGTAGCCACCTAAGCAGCTTTAATTCCTGTGGCCTCAGCGTTCTGGGAGGGAGCATTGCAAGAGACTCAGTGGGAGCTGCAAAGCCATATGGGACTTGGGCTTCAAGTCAGACAGTATTGCTTCTGCTGCTTTCTGGTGGTTCCACAGGGCCAGCATGCATGGTTACACACGATTCAGCATGAGCAGGGGTTAAACAAGGGCACAAATGCCAGGATGTGTGGCTCACGGGAGGGAGAAGGTGCACCTTCCTATGCTACCTACCGCACCATCTTCTCGAACAGAACCATAAGAATACTTCCATTCTAATCAGGTTCCTCTCAGCTGATACTGTTTTTGTCTTTTTTAAAGTTCTACTGCATTATTCCTCACAGATCATTATTTTGTTTTTGTTTGTCTGAATGTGCACCCATCTCCTAGGTCCTGAAGAATGGTTCACTGAGCACACATGTCTAAGTTGACGTGACCTTCTCGCCAGTTCTGAAGACCCCTGCTGCCTCTGGCCCCGCTGCTGCAAGTGAGATGTCATCTATGAGCCTAGCCCTCGAGACTCCCGGCAGGGAATCTGTCTTGTCTTTGTGGCTGTCTTTCAGACCTTTTCAGCTCGGGCTGTCTCACTGCAATGTGCTTACTTGTGGGTTTCTCTGTGCATTTATCCTGTCTGGAACTCAGTAACTTTCCAGGATCTAAGAATTAGTGCTTCTCAACAGTTCTAGAAAATTCTCAGCCATTCTCTCTTCAAATACTGACCTTTCAACTTCCCATCATTTCCTTTCACAACTCCGATGAGCTCTAACACGTTTCATGTTTTACTGGTTTTGTCTCCCTTGGTGCTGACGTCTACGTAATTCATTGGTACGGATTCTGCAGTTCATGATTTGTCTTCAACTGTGTCTATGCTGAGACTTAATGTATCCCCTGAGATTCTAACTTCAAGTATATTTTTACCTTCAAATATTTTATATGACTTTTGCTCAAATCCGTTTATTCATTCTTGTGGTCTTTTAATTCTTGAACATCCTCTTAAACTTACCCTTTCCCTTTAGGCTTTGTAAACATAGATGTTTTACCTTTGTTTGATCAACTTAGTAAATCTTTGAGACTCTGACTCTGCTGTATAGTTCTTGTTGTTCTTGGTCCTCACTAACGGCTCCTGTCTGAGCCTGCGTTCATGATTCCTGACTGTGACCTCCTGTCCTCTGGAACTTTATCTGTGGGAGAGATTTGGAGTACGAGCTGATGTTCAACTCCTCCAGACCTAGTCTGTGTATGTATCGCTTGTGAGCATTTTCCATTAAATTCTCCCCTTGAAGATTTTGGGGACTATTCATATAATTAACATGGAGCTCAAACCAGCAGGTGCTAAGAATTCTCATATTAGACTTTATTCCCCTCAATTCCATGCTGAAGTTGAAACAATAGTTTCCTTACCTCAAAAACAAAAAAAATTTTTTTCAAATGTGTGTGAGGCAGAAAAACAGACACACAATAGACAGAGAACTCCCATCTGCTGGTTCACTCCTCAAATGCCCCAAACAGCCAAGGCCGGGCTGGAGCTGAAGCTGGGAGCTAGAACTCAATCCAGGTCTCCCACATGGGTGGCAAGAATCCAATTACTTGAGCCATCGCTGCTTCCTCTCAGGGTTTGCACTAGCACCAAGCTGCAATCAGGAACCAAACTTAGGAACTGAACCCAGGGAATCCATTACGGGATTCAGGTGTCTTAAACCACTAGGCTAAAAGTCCGATCCTTACATTGAACTTTTATGCGTTGGGTTTATATTTCATTCATCTTTACAATGAACACCCCTGTTTTATACAAAGAGATCTCATCCTGCCTTCCTTGTGGGGGAGTGGTTATCATCTGTTCAACACAGAACTTTCAAAACAGAAATAGGAGGTTTCCAGAATGTTACAAAAACCCTCAGGGAGAAAGCTGCTGTTGGTTCTTGCTGATCTTGTTAAGTCTCTGGTTTCAGTTTTGATGGTGGCTATGCCGACAGGGTCTTTACTATCTGTGTTTCTGGGTATGTGTCACCGAGGTTTTTACCGCTTCCACTGAGCGGACATTCTCAGTCCACCACAATGCCAAAAACCGCAATCGTTTCATTGGTACGCGTACTTGTAATGCATTTTATACAGGAGTACTTCAGAAAAGCTCACAGAAAATGGAATTAAATGATAAGTTTATTTTGGTACAAACAATATTTGAAATTTACACATGGCTTTTCCTAGGATGCATTTTCAGTGAACTTTCTTAAGACCCACTGTACACTTTCCCTACTGGCATCCAGTAACACACCGATTTATGTTACATTCGTCCATGTGGAAACCCAAAGCTACAAACTTCAGTGTCCCGGGCTATCCCTAGTTTAAACATTTCGATTTAACTTGATATGAACCCTTAGGTTCATATCAAAATCATATCAAAATACTAGGTCATCTAATATTTCCTGCAAAATAATGAGCAGCAAATTAAAGAATAAACTCTGGTGTTGCTAGAAGGTCTATAGGTTTAAAAAAAATAAACAGGGAGAAACAAGTCTTTTAAGAAACAAAAACCTAGGCATACTTCAAAGTTTAGAAAAACCTTTTAAAAGCAGCAGTAATGAACCAATCCAGGCTTTTCCTACTTAATGCTTGATCTCGGGCAGCCCACGGATCCTCATCTGTAAAATGGACACAGCAGGGGCTGGCGCTGTGGTGGAGCAGGTAAAGCCACCGCCTGCAGTACCTGCACCCTATATGGGCGCTGGTTCGAGTCCCGGCTGCTCCACTTCAGATCTAGCTCTCCGCTTTGGCCTGGTAAAGCAGTGGTAGATGGCCCAAATCCTTGGGCCCTGCATCTGTGTGGGAGACCCGGAAGAAGCTCCTGGCTCAGGATGGGTGCAGCTCCAGCTGCTGCGGCCACTTGGGGAGCGAACCAGTGGATGGAATACCGCTCTCTCTCTCTGCCTCTCCTTCTCTGTGTAGCTCTGACTTTCAAATAAATATATTTTAAAAAAGGACACAGCAGTGGCTACCATGGAGAAGCGTTGGAGCGATTAAGCAAGGTGATGTCGGCAAATCACAGAGCCCAACACAAATGATCTCTCCGCCAATGAGGGCGACGCTTGTGACGTGAACCCAGCGCACTTGAATTCAAAGCTCACGGGGAAGCTGTCACAGGATACAACAATCTGCCGCTCCTGGTTCTTGCTAACACCTTTCTTCACTGGACACCTGTGGAGGACGAGGGAGTGGGGTCCCCTTCCTGGGGTGTGACAAAACAGACGCCCTTGAACTGTAGGCTGCGTACTTACAGGAGATAGATGATATTAAACTTCCCAAAGAGCTTCTGGGTGAATTTCCTGATGAGGCTCTTGATACAGTGGATATCCTGCGACTCTGTTCTGCGGCAATGAACCACTTCTACCTTGCCTCTTGGAGACGTGAGGACTGACATGTTGTATCCTGTCCCCGAGAGAGAGAGAAAACAGTCCACGGTCAACCTGAGATGACAACCCAGTTCAGCTGCAGGACTCACAAAAGTACACATTAACTCAATTTCCATATGGCCACCAGGAGCCCAGCACAGGGGTCTCAGACAACACACTTTCCCCTGGGGGCAGTGGGCAACGACCTTCCCCACAAACCAGCCAACACGGTTGTCCAGAGGAGGATGAAGTGTTGCAAAAACGACCTGTCTAGAAATTTCTGCAACTGAGGCTGGAGTGTTGGCATGGTGGGTTAAGCCACAGCCTGCTGTGCCGGCATCCCATACGGGTGCTGGTTCAAGTCCCAGCTGCTCCACTTCCGATCCAGCTCTCTGCTATGGCCTGGGAAAGCACTAGAGGATGGCTCAAGTGCCTGAGCCCCTGCACCCGCATCGGAAGACCCGTTGGAAGCTCCTGGCTCCTGGCTGCGGACGGGCTCAGCTCTAGCTGTTGGGGCCATTTGGGAAGTGAACCAGAGGATGGAAGATCTCAATCTCTCTCTGCCTCTCCCTCTAACTAAATAAATCTTAAAAAAGAAAAAAAGAAAAAGAAAGAAAGAAATTTCTGCTGCAACTGTATTCTTTGCTTCCAAACATTCTGTCAACAGAAGTGGAAAATGCTGAAATAGATTATTTGCTGATGCAGTGACCTCTTAAATGTCTCAGCCACCACGGCCATGGTCAAGAGGTGCAGGGGAAAATGCTGACAGCTGCAGCCGTGTCCACGCAGACTTTCTGCTACCGTGGGCCCTGCAGGGCGGCAGTGCTGAGACAGGCTCGACGTGGTCAGGTGAATGTAGGCAGCATAGCTTCACGAGGCTCCCCGAGGGGGCCACCGCGCCCCGCAAGATGGTCCAGGAGCTCCGTGGTAAAGGAGCCCAGACTCTCCCATGTGATTTCTGAGCCCACTCTCTCCCGACACGGACAGTGGAGGGGCTGATGCTACAGAAACACAGCACATGCGGCAGACAGGAACCACCGACCACAAAATGACTTCAGTGCCTCTCTCAGTGTCTCAATGTCCATCTCGCCTTCTCTCTCCCTCCCCCAATCTCTCCCTTCGTCCCTTCCTAGGGAAAATCAATTTATCATGCACCATCCAGCAGGCTCAAAAACAGGCAAACTGGGGACCGGTGCTGTGGTGCAGTGGGTAAAGCCTCTGCCTGCGGCTGGTTCATGTTCCAGCTGTTCCTCTTCCCATCCAGCTCTCTGCTATGGCCTGAGTCCCTGGCCCCTGAACCAGTGTGGGAGACCAGGAAGAAGCTCCAGGCTCCTGGCTTCGGTTTGGCCCAGCTAGAGTCTTTGTGGTCATTTGGGGAATGAACCAGAGGATAGAAGTCTCTGACTCTCTCTCTCTCTCTCTCTCTCTCTCTCTCTCTCTCTCTCTCTCCTTCTGTAACTCTACCTCTCAAATAAATAAAATCTTTAAGACAAAAGAAAATAAACCCTAAGTATATGATAATGAAAACTACAAAACCTCAAAGACGAAGCCCTCAAGCCAACCAGGAAAAATGCAAACTGCATCTGAGAGAGAACTAGGCTGACATGTGGCTCATTAGCAACAAGAGAAGCCTGGAAAACCTTTTGAATTTTGGCTCTGTGAGCACATGTGCCCTATATAAACACTCAGTTCTACGAATGTGACACTGTAGCCAGGTAACAGCCAGGTACAATGTGAATACAAACAAACCTGACTGTATCCCAATACAAGTTTACTTATGGGCACCGAAATCAGACTGTGGTATAATTTTCCTATGTTGCGTAACAGTCTTTAACTCTGTTCAAATGTTTAACACATACAAAAATCCTTAGCTCACAGATTGTTCAAATAGGCAATGAACTGGGCCTGTGGCTCTGCAGTTTTTACGCTACTCAAATAGTGGTTTTGAAATCATTAAAAAATGAAGGTGAAATAATGACAATTTCACACAGAAACTGAAAGAGATGACCAAAGAATCCAGTGGAAATATCTAGTGAGAGGTGTATTTCAGGAAGAAAAGATTTAGGACCAGAAGGGAGTGGACTGTAAGATGAGAAGCTTGGAGGGAAAAAGTAAACACGCAGGTGTACCTGAATAAGCGTTCAGGGAAAAGGAGTAATGATAATATTAAAAAATAAAATGCTGAACCGAATTACCACACAATAAAAACATGTGATGGAAGGATGATGAGCACATTGGAACGCAGCTGGGGACACGTAAGCCACTTACTCACTTGTTGAATCACTTGTAGCTGCCAATTTCAGGCATGGCACCTAAGGGAAACACCTGTTTATTCCATGTTCTTTTCATTTTCATTTATTTTACTTGAGAGACAGAGAATGTCAGAACAGAGAGAGAGAGAGAGAGAGAGAGAGAGAGAGAGAGAGAGAGACTCAGAGAACACCTATCTGTTGCTTCACCCGCCAAGTGCCTGCAATGGCCCAGGGCTGAACCCAGGAGCTGGGAACCCAAACCAAGTCTCCCACATGGCTGGCAGGAATCCAGTGACTTGAGCCATCACCACTGCCTCCGAGCATCTGCTCAGCAGGAAGCTGGAGTCAGGAGCCGGAGGCAGGTATCGAACCCAGGTGCTCTGATACGGGATGCGGGAGTCAAATGTTAGTAACTATTTGTTAATTTTCTTAGGTGATTTATCTTTATGGTGGGAAAATAATTATCACCTCATTCCTTTTATTTAAATTTTTGAAAAGGGAGATAAGTTAAAGATATTTAATATGGATGGTACAGCGCTATGACAAATATTTTGGTACTGGTTATAATTTCGAAACGTATTTTTTTAAAAAAGATTTATTTATTTGAAAGGTAGAACTACAGAGATGCAGAGGCAGAGAGAGAGAGAGAGAGAGAGAGAGAGAGAGAGAGATTCTTCCCTGTGCTGGTTCACTCCCCAAATGGCCACAATGGCAGGGGCTGGGCCAGGCTGAAGCCAGGAGCTTCTTCTGGGTCTCCCACGTGGGTCCCAGGGGCCCAAGAGAGCTGGATCAATAGTGGACTTGAACTGGCGCCCATCTGGGATGCCGGCACTGTAGGTGGCAGTTCCACCACCATGCCACAGTGCCAGCCCCGAAATATATTTTTAAAAGCAACATAACGCATAGGCAAATGTAATATTACCACACGCACAAACACACTTTTTTCCAAAACACCAAAGGAGACTTGCAATTGGAAATTCTCTTAACTAGCATGAAATATTGGTGCATATCACTAAACAAAAGATCATCTGAGGCCTGGCGCTTTGGTGTAGCTGGTTAAGCCTCTACCTGCGGCACCAGCATCCTATATGGGCGCAGATTCAAGTCCCTGCTGCTCCACTTCCGTTCCAACTCTCTGCTATGGCCTGGAAAAGCAGTGGAAGATGGCTCATGTCCTTGGGCCCCTTCACTCACATGGGAGACCAGGAAAAAGCTCCTGGCTCCAGGGTTTGGATCAGCCCGGTCCCAGACCTTATGGCCATTTGGGGAGTGAACCAGCGATGGAATACCTCCCTCCCTCTCCTTCTCTGTAGCTCTACCTCTCAAGTCTTTAAAAAGACAATCTGACAAAGAAAGCTACATATTACGACTCCAACTGCTCGATATTCTAGAAAATGAAAAAAAAAAATCAGAAGTTTCCTGGCGTTTGGGGGGAGAAAGGGAAGAACGGGGGTGGGATCTGAGGGTGTGAGGGGCCTGGGCGATACCACGGTTGGATTCGCGCCAGCCTGCGGCCGCCTGACCCTACAGGGCGCACCATGCCAGGAGTGAGCCCCAAACTGCGAACTCGGGGGACAACCATACATCAGGGCGGGCTCGGGGGAGGCGCCGCGGGCCGGCTGGGCGAGTCGCGTTCCCTCTGCCCAACTTTGCTGTGAGCCCAGGGGTCCCTTTCCAACCTCCTCGGCACCGCTGGCCTCACTTCCCTGCCCCTGAGGAAAGGTCGAGGGCCATCACTGAGAACCTCCCAGCTGTGTTTCCCTTCCATCTTGGGGAAAACGGGCGAAGCTATGAGCCCCGCTGGGCAGCCGAGGCCCCTGGCCTGAGAATTTCAGTGACCGGGGCACACATGAAAACGTTAAACACGTTTCTTACCGCAAGGCGGGGTAGTTCACTAGTTACTCTGCTCATGTGTTTTCACTTTTTCCCTAACACCTGCCTTGGAAAAGACCCGGGATTCCAGGCCCCAGAGTTTAATTAGCGGCCGAGAACTGGAAGCTGAGGGGTACGGACTCGGAGACTACAAAGCCCAGAAAGCAACGCGGCGAAGGCTCCCCGCCCTGGGCATGCCGGGAATGGTAGTTTCCTCTCCGTTCCTGACGTCCTCGGCCCTGAAGCGTCTAGAGCGGAGGTTGGCTCCAATTCCCTATCCAGGGCGCCTCGGCTGGACACATGAACCCGTTCTCCTAGGATCACCCTAGTCCCAGAAGCTGACCTGAGGGTGAGCCTTTGACGCCCTGGATCCAGTCCCCGCGTACCCACCTAAACCCCAACTCCACGACGCTGCACTCGGCTCCCAGCTCCGAGGAGGACGCGCTGTCTGGTTACCACGGCAACGGTTCTACCGCGGCCACGGCGCATGCGTGAGGTCAAAGGTTGTCCTCGGGAGTTCCGCTTCCGCTTCCGGGAATCCGTCGGTCTGTGGGGAAGCTTTTGTGGTGTAGGCGAGCCTTGGGGAGCCGTGTCTGTCGTCGGCAAGGGGAGCTGGTCTCCCGAGGTCCGCTGCTGCAGACATGGCGGCGTCCACCGCGGCTGGGAAGCAGCGAATTCCTAAAGTGGCCAAGGTAAGCGGCAGCGCTGCTCTGTGTGCGTGCCCGCGGCGAGGGCTGCAGTAGGGCGGTCTGTGTGCGGGGCGCTGGTCGCGGCGGCCCGGGAGGGCGCGGGCACGGGGGGAGACTGACCAGCCGGAGTCCAACAGCGGCGGGGCCCGGCCTGAGTCTTCACGGGTGTCCTTTTTCCAGCCCCTTGAACTTGACCTCTTCCGTTCACGCAGCCAGTATTGCGTGTCAGGTGTTTGCCCTGAGTGCTCGTGTCGTGGACGCTGTCTGTGTGTCCCACGCCGCCTTGACTTCTGCTGCTGGGGGCCGGCGCTGTGGCGTAGAGGGTGAAGCCGCCGGCGTCCCTGGGGCCGCCGGTTCGAGTCCCGGCTGCTCCAGTTCCGATCCAGTTCCCTGCCGATGTGTCTGGGAGAGCAGTGGAGGATGGCTCAAGTGCTCGGGCCCCTGCAGCAGTGCAGGAGACCCGGAGGAAGCTGCTGGCTTCAGCCTGGCCCAGCCCCCGCCGCTGTGGACATTTGGGGAGTGAACCAGTAGATGGCAGCTCTCTATCTCTCTGCCTTTCAAATAAGTAAATATTTTTTTAAAAATGTTTCTTAAAATTAAACTCCATACATTGTTATTGAGTGCCACTAGCCCAATAGCAATAAACGAAGCCTGTTTGTAACTGAAAATTTTCTCTTAGTTGCATTAGACGGTAACAATAAACAGGTGATGTTAACTTTTTTTAAATATTTATTTGAAAGGCAGAGTTATAGAGAGGCAGAGATAGCAAGCGAGAGAGAGGGACAGGGAGAGAGAGGTCTTCCATCCGCTGGTTCACTCCCCAACTGGCTGCAATGGCCGGAGTTATGCCGATCTGAAGCCAGGAGCTTCTTCCGGGTCTCCCATGTGAGTGAAGGGGCCCAAGCACTTGGGCCATCTTCCACTGCTTTCCCAGGCCATAGCATAGAGCTGGATCGGAAAAGGAGCAGCCGGGTCTCAAACCAGTGCCCGTATGGGATGCCGACGCTGCAGGCGGCGGCTTTACCCACTATGCCACAGTAGCTGCCCCCTTAGATAAATTTTTTTAAAAATTGTTAAAAAAAGTTGTGATGCTATATGAATACATCTTAAAATCTCTGGTGAATATTTTACCTAGAAAGCCTCAAAGTTTATCATTTTACTCATTTAAAAAGGAAAAGTCACTATTGCTTTTTCCATGTTTTTTCTTGTGAGACTTTGACCTACTGACTTGTAATGGGTACTGCATGTGAAATGGAAAACATTTTCTTCTCTTCAGTGTTGAGCAATGGACACTTGTCATCCAGAGAGGGCATCTTAGAGTCTGTGTTCTGAAAAACGTGTGTTTGTTTCTTTTTTCTTTTAAAGATTTTTTTTATTTATTTGACAGGTAGAGTTATAGACAGTGAAAGAGAGAGACAGAGAGAAAGGTCTTCCTTTTTTTTTTTCCTGTTGGTTCACTCCCCAAATGGCCGCCATGGCCGGAACTATGCCGATCCAAAGCCAGGAGCCAGGTGCCTCCTCCTGGTCTCCCATGCGGCTGCAGGCGCCCAAGCACTTGGGCCATCCTCCACTGCCTTCCCGGGCCACAGCAGAGAGCTGGACTGAAAGAGGAGCAGCCAGGACTAGAACCCGGTGCCTATATGAGATGCTGGCACCGCAGGCGGAGGATTAACCCAGTGAGCCATGGAGCCAGCCCCGTGTGTGTGTTTCTTAAACCCTGTCTGGAGTGTCTACCCAAATAGAAATGTCTAAATTTTCTTTTTTCTTTTTTATAAAAAAGGTCAAAAACAAAGCTCCCGCTGAAGTACAGATAACTGCTGAACAACTCTTAAGAGAAGCGAAAGAAAGAGAACTTGAGCTGCTTCCACCTCCACCTCAGCAGAAGATCACAGATGAAGAAGAATTAAACGATTACAAACTAAGGAAAAGGAAGGTGAGTCTGTGATTTCTCTCAGTCTCTTTAGTTGTTTAGAATTAAAGGGCAGAGTTTGAAAAGTTCCTGATCGGTGAGAGTCTTTATGGTTAAGACAAGGTTAATGTTCGTAGCTCTCTGGTGAACTAACTGTGCTTTTGCTGAAGTATATAAAAATAAACTGTGAGTTGTCAACTTAAAATACAAAGCAATTAAGCCTGCCAGAGACGCAATTTCTGGTGCCGAATCAAAGATGGCGGAAAGGTCAGCAGGTAGAAGATGCTCAGGTGGGAGAGGCGTGTCTTGCGCACAGCTGGCTGCCGTACTTCTGTAGGTAAGACCTGGTACAGAGTTGTAAGGTGATGTTGGGTCTGATCTGACCTTCTCACTCTGGAATGTGAGATTATTCTAGACCTCTCATCATGTCCCATCTAGTGAGCTATAGGTGACATCAGTTATCAAGAGGACATAAAGTTACTATGCAAAAGCATTGCCTTATTGGAAGCAAATATAAAGTGTATCATGGGCAACGGGAGGAAACACCAGCGAGTGTGCCTGCAGTTCTTCTTGGCGAAAGTTTTCTGTTTGGATGTAAGAGTTTGAAAAAACACCAGTAGTTATAACCTCTGGTATCTGATTCGTCAAGGATTCCAGTATGTTATTTCTCTTTTAAAAGAGAACAAAATAATAGTGTTTTTAGTACAAGGCTTATAGTAGACAAAAGGTGATGCCATTTTCCCATTTAAATCAACCCTTTTTGCTGCCTTCCAGACTTTTGAAGATAACATAAGAAAAAACAGGACTGTAATTAGTAACTGGATAAAATACGCACAATGGGAGGAGAGTCTGAAGGAGATTCAAAGGTAAAATTGCTTAGAGTATAACACAAAGAAGTTGTAAGTTAACCGTTTAAAAAAAAAAAGTTAAATCACAAGTAAAAGAGCGTACCTCTGCACAGCGGGTGAAGCTACCTCCTGTAGCACCAGCGCCCCATATGGTGCTGGTGTGAGTCCAGCTCCCTGCTAATGCTCCTGGGAAGGCAGCTAAAGATGGCCCAAGTGCCTGGGCCACCTGCCAGCCACAGGGGAGACAAGGATGAAGCTCCCGACTTCTGGCTTTGGCCTGACCCAGCCCTGGCTTTTGTGGCCATTTTGGGAGAATCTCTTATTCTCTCTAACTCTGCCTTTCAAATAAATAAATAAATCTTTTAAAAAACAAGCAAAAAAAGAGTGTGCCTCTGGTAGTAATGTCCAACTTTCGTTTCCTGGAGCCCTGCGGTTCCTTCAAAGGGGCTTGAGGGGCACTGTGTTAGTATGGTCTGGGGTGAATGGCAGGCGGGGGTTGTGAGGTGTAGCATTCACTCTGTGGCTAATTCTATATATTGAAATTTTGAAATAAAAATGTTCCACCCAGTACCAGTGGTGAACAAGATGAAAATTGCGACCTGGCCCTTGTCCAGCCTTTCTGTACCCTCACAGCCCCTGCCTGTGCTGGGCCTAAGTACTCGCCATGCTCTGAGCGCATCATTTCTCCTTGCCACAGCACTTGCCAGTTCTGTGTGCCTGGGAGGAGCACACCTTCCCACCAGCCTTGTCTTCCTGGTAAACTCGGCTGTCCTCATGTTCTCAGTTCCGGAGTCACCTCCACTTAGCTGGCTCCGCAGACATTGTCATTTCTGTGCTTCCTCTGCAGGACCCAACTGTGACCTGCATTGTAGTCACATGTGTGTTTATCTTTCTGTAGATTTTGTAAGCTATTTGAGAACACCATCTTTTCATTTTTTATGCCCCAAACCCGACTTACAGGAAACACCCAATAAAACATCAGGGCATTGCAGGTAGCTTGACCTAACTGCCGTGCGTTGTCTGTTCTACTTCTGAGACCCTCACCTCTTGCCTCCTCAGGGCTCGCTCCATATACGAGCGTGCTTTAGATGTGGACTACCGAAATATTACACTCTGGCTAAAGTACGCAGAAATGGAAATGAAAAATCGCCAGGTCAACCATGCCCGTAATATCTGGGACCGGGCCATCACGACTCTGCCCAGAGTCAACCAGTTCTGGTAAGTCCTGATCTAGCAGAGCAGCCTCTCAGACTGGAAAATGCTGTTGTGTGTTTGTTTTACTCACACAGTTCATAGTTATTGTTTATGTTAATGTTGCAGTCTACTTTTTCTTTAAGCATCCTGTAAGAGCTTTAGTGTCCCATAGTTTATTAACTCATAATCAAAACGTTTAATAGCTAATCACATGTGATCAAAACTAAAGTGCTGATTGCAATCATTTGTGCCTAACAACGTCACATTGAACTAGGCAACTTTCAAGAAGAAAATGTTTTCCCGATAGTTCATCTTGTTCAGATTTATATTTCATTAAGAAAATGTTTGCATTAACCGTTAGGAAAGATAAAACCTTAAGTTTTTTCATTGAATAAAGGGAGAACTAGAAATTACCAAAGATGATGTTTGCACTAAGACGCTTGGAGCACAGCAGGTGTCTTGGGTCACTGTGTTGAAGGTACAAGTACACATACATGGAGGAGATGCTGGGGAACATCGCGGGTGCTCGCCAGGTGTTTGAGCGCTGGATGGAGTGGCAGCCCGAGGAGCAAGCCTGGCACTCCTACATCAACTTCGAGCTGAGGTACAAAGAGGTGGAGCGAGCCCGCACCATTTATGAACGATATATCCTTTGGATGAGCTCTGAGTGGTGCACTGCCCTGGGGGCAGCTCTTGTCATGGCCGGGATACAGAGTCGTTAATGCAAGGTTCCAGGTCCTTGGACTGGAACCAGTGCCCATATGGAATGCCGGCGCCACAGGTGGAGGATTAACCTAGTGCGCCACGGCGCCGGGCCCTAAACCCATCTTTAAAAACATAAGTCACACAGCCGGCGCCGCAGCTCACTAGGCTAATCCTCTGCCTGCGGCTCTGGCACCCCAGGTTCTAGTCCTGGTCGGGGTGCCAGATTCTGTCCCGGTTGCTCCTCTTCCAGTCCAGCTCTCTGCTGTGGCCAGGGAAGGCAGCGGAGGATGGCCCAAGTGCTTGGGCCCTGCACCCGCGTGGGAGACCAGGAGGAAGCATCTGGCTCCTGGCTTCGGATGGGCACAGCGGCCATTTGGGGGGTGAACCAATGGAAGGAAGACCTTTCTCTCTCTCTCTCACTGTCTAGCTCTGCCTGTCAAAAAAAAAAAAAGTAAAAACATAAGTCACAGACAAAATAATATAATGAATTCCTTTAACTCCTATGATGTTAAATTTGGAGGCAGCTTTAGACTTTTACTGGTGGTCACCACTAAGTTCTTCTAATAGGTAATAACAACTCCAGACAAGCAGCCTGTGTGTATTCCTAACACTTCACTTACAATTAAGGCTAGAATAAGCCCCAAGAAAAACAATGAAAATGTGTATAGAACTGGTAGTTCTTACATGATTTTAATATATTAAGATACATGAATTTAACTTACTTTAATGTAGGCAAACTATGCATTTTTTTGTCCACTTAACTGTTGTTAAAATAGCATCCCTCTCCTACACACTGATTTCTTGACCCAAATGGAAGTACTTAACCTAAGGTCAAGATGGGAGAGAGATGACTAAGATGAATGTCTTTACTAAAATACCAATAAATTTCTCAAACTTGAAAAGAAAAAAGAAACAAATGCAGATACTTCTCATTTCCCAAATTTTGTTTGAATTTGCACACTTGGGAAAATTTATTTGTAACCCCAAAGTTAATCATAGGAGCACATTTGTAGTCATTTGTGAACAGAGTGGTGAGAAGTTTGAATCACCTGGTGGGCATGCTCCCCACTGCCAGCCAGGGACCCACACTGGACTGTGTCCCCACAGCGTTAGGGCAGTGCCCAGAGGAGGAGAAGGGAGGAACCAGGCTGTTTAGTGCCAGGAGCTCTGGGTTGGGGGCGAGGGGGGGCAGGCAGCAGGACAGACTTTGGATTCCTACTCTGGTACCTGTTACTGGGGTGGCCTCAGGCCAGCCACTTAATACTTCCGAACCACATGTTCTCCTGTAAAGTGTAAGAAGATAGAATCATGCAGAATGAGTTTTTAGGATTTAAGATTATAATCTTTGTGAAGTGTACATAGGAGCATCGGTTCAGTTTGCAAAAATGAAGCATTCACAGCGGCTTTATAGAGCATGGCTGCCGCAGTGAGAATCACCTTTATTACGCAGCATTCAGGTCTCAGTTACTGCCCTCAGTTTAATATTAGGAGTTTAAGGAAAGGTTTTAGAGCGCTTGCTGTGTGCCAGGAATGATTGTACTGTACAAATGATGTCATGAATCTTCATGATGTGCCTTAGGTAGAAGGAAACTGAGGCAGGAGAGACTGAGTAGCTGACTGGTGTCCCAGGCAGTGATGGACATAGTTAAAACCCTGCAGGAGCCGGCACTGTGGCATAGCAGGTAAAGCCGCCACCTGCAGTGCCAGCATCCTATATGGGCGCCAGTTTGATTCCCAGGTGCTCCACTTCTGATCCAGCTCTCTGCTATGGCCTGGGAAAACAGTGGAAGATGGCCCAAGTCCTTGGGCCCCTGCACCCATGTGGGAGACCCGGAAGAAGCTCCTGGCTCCTGGATTCAGATCAGCACAGTTCTGGTCCTTGCAGCCAATTAGGGAGTGAACCAGTGGATTGAAGACTTACCTAACTACCTACCTCTCTCCCTCTCGCTGTCTTGCTCTCTGGTTCTCTGGCTCTCTCTCGCTGGCTCTCCTCTCTCTCTGTAACTCTGACTTCCAAATAAATAAATAAATCCTTTAAAAAAAGTTGATTGGCCTCCCCCTCCCCCTCCCCCCTCTCTCCCCCTTCCTCTCAAACCGGCGTCCTTATGGGATGCTGGCACTGCAGGTAATGGCCTTACCCACTATGCCACAGCACCAGTTCTGAGTGTTTATTAATTTACTTATTTGTTTGAGAGGCAGAGAACACAGAGAAAGGCAAAGAGAGCTCCCATCCACAGTTCACTCCCCAGATGTCTGTGATAGCTGGTGCTGGGAACTCAGTCTAGGAACCCAATTACTCGAGTCATCACTACTGCCTCCTAGAGTCTGCGTCAGCAGGAAGCTGCAGTCAGGAGCCAGACACAAGCCTTGAACCCAGGTACTCCGAAATAAGACGTGGGCATCCAGACCTGCATCCTAACACTAGACCGAACGCCAACCACTTTGTTGTTTTTTGAAGTCATGTTGCCTTGCCTGGTATTTCCTTAATTCTCTTCCACTCGTCCTCGTGCACCCTGATGTTAAGAACTGGATCAAATATGCCCGCTTTGAAGAAAAACATGCTTATTTTGCCCACGCACGGAAAGTGTACGAGAGAGCTGTTGAGTTCTTCGGAGATGAGCATATGGATGAACATCTTTACGTTGCCTTTGCCAAATTTGAAGAAAACCAGAAAGAAGTAAGTTTGCTTAACTCAGTTATATTGCAGAAAAAACTTAGAGTAAGGATTGCATCTTGTGCACTATGAGTTCATTTCTATTTTTTCTTATCAGAGAACATGTTCTCAAAATAGAAAGACAGTTGCTCACAGAAAACAGCATGCCTATGTGGCCAAGCTGCATGTGCATAAGCTGAGTGACTATAGATTGTATTACAGCTGTCTTAATTTTCTTTTGCCATTTAGCCTTTGAATCTGAGTGTCTATAAACTGAGAGTTACTCTTTTGTTGTCCTGTGATTAGGAGGTAATAAACCTGGGAGACAAAGCTGGAAGCCCTCAGAGAACAGAATTTAGAATGAAAACAGATTGCCTCATGAATAAGTCCAATCTTTTCTTCCTTAGTATATGTGGGAAATAATTCTTCCAAGTAGCTCAAGTAATACAGATTTGAAAGAGGAAAACACTTGCACGGGTCGTGCAAGGGGGTTCAGAACCTGAGGCCGGAGGGAAGCAGTGAAGGGATTTATGTGGGAGAGTGATTGGATATGATTTATACATTTTTTAAATCATTGTTTATTTTCTGGAAAGACTGGGATAGACAGTTCTCCCATCTACTGGTTCACTCCCCAAACACTCACAAAGCTGCAGCTCAGCTGGGCCAGGACAAAGCCAAGAGCTGGGAACTGAGTGCAGGTCTCCTGCATGGGTGGCGGGGACCCAAGTACTGGAGCTGTCATCTGCTGTCTCCAAGGGTGTGCACTAGCAGGAGGCTGGATGTGGGAGTGAAGCTGGTACTTGCACCTTGGCACGCTGATACAGGATATGGGTGTCCCAGGCAGCGTCTTAACTGCTAGGCCCGGAGCCTCATGACTGATTCATGATGAATAAATTTGGGGGCAGGGGATGACAAATATGTCTATAGGGGAGACCAGTAGGGAGACTTTGGGAATGGTTCCGTTAAGAGTGGAGACAGGTGGGCAGATGGGGAGAAGAGCTGTGTTGAAGAGGTAGTAACGGCCAGGTGTGTTGAAGGATTGAATGTGAGAATGTGGGAGGAGAGGAGTGAAGGAGGACCCCTGGGGTTTTAGTGTGAGCAGGTGAGACTGTGGGTGCTGTCTACTAAGATTGGGAAGTGTGGGAAGAGCCAGGTTTGATGGGTAAGTGGAGAGAACAGCAGCTCAGATTGGGGCCTGTTTAGCTGAGAGGTGCAGCAGCCATCCGACTGGCCACATCAGTGGACTACATTCAATGTGGAACTCCAAGCCAAGTCTCAGTCCCTGGACAAACAGCTTCAACAAGGAGGGAAGAAAGCCTTTATTTGTGTCTGACTTTTAGGTATTTTATTGCCACAGTTACTCTTTCCAGTTTGTAACTAGAATGAGAATATTGTGTTACAGAAGCTAATCCTGCCTGCTTTTAGTTTGAAAGGGTGCGAGTGATCTACAAGTATGCCCTGGATAGAATTTCAAAACAAGAGGCCCAAGAGCTCTTTAAGAACTACACCATCTTTGAGAAGAAGTTTGGTGACAGGCGCGGTATTGAAGACATCATTGTGAGCAAACGGAGATTCCAGTATGAGGAAGAAGTGAAGGTGAGTGCCGATGGGTGGTTAGCTGTGAGTGGCTGAGCCCTGCTGGCCAGACTGGCTACAGTGACGTGAGGAGTAGCAAGGTAGAGCCACACAGTGGCGTGAAGAGTAGCGAGGTAGGGCCACTGGTGGTTACTGTCCTGATGATACATTGGCGGCTCTTTCAGGACAGGTGCGAGTGGAAGAGGCAAGCAAATCAAGCTTGGATTTGCTCTGTGGCTCAGGTATTGGGAGCCATTTTGTTGACTGCTGACCGTGTGCCTTAGAACTTGAGCAGAAGTACTGTGGAATCTTTGAGCTCCATGTTGAAAGACGATGGAGGGGTCAGGTTGCTCTTTGGCATGTCATCCTTTGGCTTAGCTGCCTGAATGAAAGAGGTGCCGTAGACACGGTTCTCCTCTCCGTTTTACTGGGAATGGACTGCTTTGATTTCAATTCAAAGATAATAGCAACTTCCTTTTTCATTCTATACATTTAAAAATATTTTGCTTAGTCAAACTAATTAAACTATCTGAGCAAAAGATTCCAAGATTGAGGACTAAGTCTGGTGTTACATAGGGCAGTAGGTCAGCAAGATAGGTTCAAGGGAAATTACTAAAAATTGAAAAGGCAGGTCTCGGAATTGTGAGCACGAGAGAATTCCATTTTAATTTTGTTAAAAACATTTTTTAAAGATTTATTTAAGAGAGAGAGAGTTCTTCCATCTGTTGGGTCACTCCCCAAATGGCTGCAACTGCCAGAGCTGAGCTGATCCAAAGCCAGGAGCCAGGAGCTTCTTCCAAGTCTCCCAAGCAGGCACAGGGGCCCCCAAGTACTTGGGCTATCCTCCACTGCTTTCCCAGGCACATCAGCATGAAGCTGGATCAGAAGAGGAGCAGCTGGGACATAAACCGACACCCATATGGGATGCCGGTGCCGCAGGCAGAGGCTTAACCTACTACACCTCAGCATTGTCCCCAAGAAATACATTTTGAGATAGAAGTCTAATTTTTGGGGGACTGTTGACTGTAAACGAAAAACACCTTGTTATGGGACACCAGGCCAATGCCCTGTCCTCTATTCCTTTCTGTCCATACAGTCACAAGAATGATAGTTTTAAAATGAGATAGCATGGAAAATTCTAACGTGTAGAGGTGGGTTTGGTGCCTCCACATAGGCTAGCAAGTGTCCTCTTGGTTTTGTTTTTACTCATTAATCTGGTCTGTCTAGGCCAATCCGCACAATTACGACGCGTGGTTTGATTACTTGCGCTTGGTGGAGAGCGATGCAGAAGCAGACACAGTGCGGGAAGTCTATGAGCGAGCCATTGCCAACGTGCCTCCCATTCAGGAGAAGAGGCACTGGAAGCGCTACATCTACCTGTGGATCAACTACGCCCTCTATGAGGAGTTGGAGGCCAAGGTAGAAGACACATGGAATCACATGTCAGCTCTTCATGGTTACCTCACCCCGTTCTGCAGCTTGCCTGTCATGGGTGCTAGCTAACATTTACAATCCTTGAAACAGAAGTTGAGTTTTAAATTCCTAGAGGCCTCTGTCCAGCCATTGTACACCACTGGAAACTGTGATGCCCATGGCGGGCACAGGTGAAGCATTCTTTGTTGTTTTATTTTGTAAACCTCAAGGAACAAGTGATCACCTGGAACTTGAAACAGTGAAGTAGACCTTGGTTCACGTAGCTGCCCGGGTTTTCCCATAAATAGGGATCCCAGCTAGAGTGTATATTTCTGTTTTTAGTGAAAATCGTGGCATTTTTAGAAATTGATCTGTGTAAATTGATAGGTGAAGATTAATTTTTTTGTTGTTGATCTGAGACCATAAAACATCTTTGTTGTGCGATCAGGTGGAAAGCATTTCCACAGAGATGCACTTAGCATGTGCTGGGTACATGGTTTGTGGTCCTTAAACCAAGGTTAGTTCATACTCTTGGTCACAGGTGGCGTCAGGACTTGTAGCAACTTGGATAGCATTTTCAGTGATGGGGGTGCCCTTTTGTACTATGATTAATAAAATTAGTGTTAGCAACAGACTTCAATAAATTGTAAAATTTCTCATCCTGATACAGGATCCTGAGAGGACAAGACAGGTGTATCAAGCCTCTTTGGAATTAATTCCTCACAAGAAGGTATGCTTGCTCTAAAGTGTCCTGTTCCTACGAGGCCAACCTGAGAAGTAATTCAGTTGCATAATGTAAGTGAGAATGAGACAGGCTCCTTGTCTCTGACAGTCTGCATGGAGTGACAGACAAACAGCACAGGTAATGTAGAAAATCAGAGGAGACTGGGGATTTGAATAGACGAGTGGAAGGGGAAAGATACTTAACGTGCAGAGCACACGGCACGTGTGGGAGACACAGTGTCTGGATAACCGAGAGCATTCACATGGACCCGTGCCCTTCCTGTCGATGGCTGAGAAGTCACCCCTGCTCTGCTTCCCAGCACAAAAAACTGTAAAACTGTTTCCTTGGTAGAAATTCTGACCAAGTGACCTTCCAAAAGAGAGGATACTCTGCCTTCTTAAAGGCATGCCCGCAGAACAAATTCTATTCCAAGTAGAGGCTGCAAGGTTATGAAGTGCAGTAAGGCATCTAGATCCAGGGTAGATTGTTTTTAACTTGAATAAAAGATGGTCACCTTTGCTTGTAAACAAGCAAAAATCTCCCTCCTTGTGCTAAGTTTTTGGGGAAATATCATTGCCAGTGGCCTTTGGTTAATTTTAATTTAATTTGATTGAAATGAATCTCTTATTTAAAGTTGATATTTTTTGTGCTTTTGTTTTTTAGTTCACATTTGCCAAAATGTGGTTATATTACGCGCAGTTTGAAATAAGACAGAAAAATTTACCATTTGCCAGAAGAGCTTTGGTAAGTAAGGGAAGGATCAAGATGCTTCACTAAGTTATGAGAAGGAAATTTACGTCAGTGCTTACAAGTTGTGCAGTTCCTAAAACAGCAGCCAACACTGGAAATTCAAACAGTTACCAGACTAGGTCCTCCTGCAGACCAGACTTCAGTAGTCTGGTCCTGTGCAAAATTTTGGTTTTATTAAATGAGACTTCTGTTCATTAACATTTCTTAATGGGGTCAAATACTTTGTTTGAAAGCAATTGTCCTTTAGCTGTTCTCACTCTGCCAGTGGGCGCAAGGCAGGTTTCCTTTGATGGCTTGCTTGTTTCTAGGAGATCTTGGACATCTGACATCCGTATTTCCTAAGGGATCCTGAGAAACTGTGAAATCCGCAGAGCTCTGGAACGCTGCCTTTGGCTGAACAGGAATGAGTCGGCACAGGCCTTCTTGTAGCCAGAGGAATCAGAGGGGTTTCATTTGGGCCTTCTGTGATGAGCCAGTGTGATAACAGGGGACTCACAGTTGGCCCTGTTGACCTTACAGGGCTCTTCCCCAGCAGGGAGCCGCCTGTAGAACAGGTTGTGACTGTTCACAAGAGAGGCCTGCCAAGGTATCACCGTGGTCTGGTCATTCTGTTTTCCAGGGAACGTCCATAGGCAAATGTCCAAAGAACAAGTTATTCAAAGGTTACATAGAATTGGAGCTGCAGCTTCGAGAATTTGACAGATGCCGGAAGCTTTATGAAAAGTTTCTGGAATTTGGACCCGAAAATTGTACCTCATGGATTAAATTTGCAGAATTAGAGACAATCCTTGGTGATATTGAGAGAGCTCGGGCAATCTACGAATTAGCCATCAGTCAGCCACGCCTGGATATGCCAGAGGTAAGGATCTCACGTTGAACCATTCTAGATACTTCTCTAGAATTCTCTAGAATTACTTTAGATGAGCATCTAACCAAGTGTGTGTGTTAGAGTAAGATGACGACCTAACCTAGGTTCTACTCAGAATTTTTCTGTTTGTAGGATAGAAAGCATGGGAAGACTGGGGGCACAGCCCTGTAGTCAGCTACTAGAGCACAGACGACACCCTAGATGCAGTGGGATACAATGAATGGGATGGGTGATTTGCTGTCTTCTCCCTTTCTCAAACAGGGAAGACTAAAGGGGATGGGGCAGAGAAGGACAAGCCAGGAGGCAGCCCCATGTAGAGACCCAGGCAGGTGAAGTGGGGCAGCACAGCCCCATGGTCTAGTACAGAATATGTTCTAGATCGGGATCAGGCCAACAAGAGGTTCCGCTTAAATCAGGATGTTCTTCAAAGGCCTGCCTTGGATAGGAAAGCTTGAGCCACAAGGTGGCACTAAACCACAGCAAGGACTGATCTGAATGTGACGAGAGCCACAGCACTCAGCCAGCCTTGTATAAATGCTGTACTAACGTGGCCCTGTTTTTAATGGTTTAGGCCTCACTCACCGCATTAGTGCAGGGTTGTATCTATCACCAGTTCCATCTGTGGGCTCCGCTTCTCCCCAGACTGAAAACAGCTGCCAGGTGCCCAGGCCGTAGCTTTGACAAGCTACACCTAGCAGGTGGGCAGCTGTTCAGTGCTGTGTTTTCAGTTGAACTCAGATAATGAGGGATTTACAGGGAAGGCACCAGCAAGCATCCTGACCAAACTGCGCCTTTGTCTCCCTAGAAGCCCGGCTGCGTGTGGCAGGATCATGAGCGTGCCTGGGGGACGCCTGGCCAGTTTCTCAGCTCTCCTGATGAGTTGAGCATTTGAAAAACGCCCAAGGAGATTCTCAAGCTGAATCCAGGGTCTTTTTGCCTATAATGTAGAATTTTACCCAATGTTTAGCCAACTTAGAAATAAATACCAGCTCTACTTATTTTTATCTATACATGGTCTGTTAGTTGTTCAGTAAAAGTTCTGTGTTCCTGGATGTAGGCTAGATGATAATTAAGTTGTGTTTTGAGTAGAGACATAATTCTCTCCAAAAGGCAAGACTGACCTGTCATCTTTCTTAGGTGCTCTGGAAGTCTTATATTGACTTTGAAATCGAGCAGGAGGAAACCGAAAGAACACGAAATCTGTACCGACAGTTGCTTCAGCGGACACAGCACGTCAAGGTATCTCATGTTTGTAGATGATCTTTGATTTTGCTGGAGCCAGTAGTCCTAGCAAAAAGTACTATAGTTCTGTATTTTAAGTAGGGTGTTTCTTATGTTTTATTTATCTTATTTTGAAGATTTTATTTATTTATTTGAGAGGTAGAATTACAGACAGGGAGAGGGAGACAGAAAGGTCTTCCATCTGCTGGCTTGCTCCCCAAATGGCTGCAACAGCTGGAACTGGGCCAATCCGAAGCTAGGAGCTTCTTTCAGATCTCCCATGCGGATGCGGGGACCCAAGCCCAAGCGCTTGGGCCATCTTCTACTGCTTTCCCAGGACATAACAGAGAGCTGGATCGGAAGAGGAATAGCCGGGACTAGAACCGGCACCACATGGGGTGCCAGCCCGTTTCTTGTGTTTTAAACGATGTCCTTGCTTTTCAAGAGAATTCATCTCAGAAGACTTTGTAATGTTGTTTACACAGTTTATACTGCATGTGACACACTTGGATATCACAGGATTGAAAAACAAGTCACACTCTTTAGGATTTTAGGACCATGTCAGAAACCTAATTAGACATTCGATGCAGATTGCTTTAGTATTTATATTGAAGTGCGTTTTCAAATGCGACATTCTGTGGAACACTGGAGAAGAACATGTGTAGGTGTCATTAACTAGAAATTCACTTTATTAGTAGTAGTGCATCATTGTGACACGATTCATTTGGTCCCCTAATTCTTTTAAAGGTGTGGATCAGTTTTGCTCAATTTGAGTTGTCTTCAGGGAAAGAAGGAAGTTTGACTAAATGCCGACAGATTTACGAAGAGGCTAACAAAACCATGCGGAACTGTGAAGAAAAGGAAGAGAGGCTTATGC
Source organism: Lepus europaeus (assembly GCF_033115175.1). Lineage (NCBI taxonomy): Eukaryota > Metazoa > Chordata > Mammalia > Lagomorpha > Leporidae > Lepus > Lepus europaeus. Next base: position 81,179,821 of record NC_084836.1, read on the forward strand.
TGCTGGAATCTTGGCGAAACTTTGAAGATGAATTTGGAACTGTAGCAGATAAGGAGAGAGTAGACAAACTCATGCCAGAGAAGGTCAAGAAGAGAAGAAAGGTCCAGGCCGATGATGGGGTAAGAACCGAGCCCTTGGACCTGTGCATCTGCAGTGTCAAACGAGTAGACACACGTCCAGCTTTCAAGTTGGCACTTTGAGTGGCATGTGGACAGTCAGTGGGCGGGAGCAGATGGCCTAGAGTAGGAGACAGGGCAGGAGGAGGGAATGGGCCACCTTGGGGTGGGGAATGGGAGAGGGCTGAGTCTAGGAACCACTTGACGTATGTTTCCAGAGCATTAGCAGGGGTCATGTGGTGGGCAGGAGCTGATCCAGAGATGCCTCCACAGCTGTAGAAGTTTGGTGGGAACCAGTACTGCTGTTATGTGTAATGTACTCTGACCAGATTACTGGCATCTCAGTGAGGTAGGCCCAAGGGGCTCAGGCAGGAGGCAGACCTGCCAAGACGCTGCTTCTGTAAGCTGAGCCAGTGACGGCAGAAGCTGGAACTGGAGCAGGGTGTGCTGGGTGAGAGTTGGGGACATGAACTCAGTGATCAGTTGCAAGTGAAGGTGTGAAGGCAGGAAGTCAGAATCACTGCAGATTTTGTAGCTTTTGCTACTGGGTAAATATTAAGTAAAAATTTCGATCTAAAAACTTTCAGATTTTATATGTAAGTCCACAAGATAAAATTGAAGACACTGATTATTTTCATAGTTGACTGTGGAGAGCTGTGCTTAGTTTGTTTGTTTGTTTTTCTTGCAGGGGAGGTGGGGTATAATTTTCTTCCACAGGGTTTTCGATTCATGATTCATGGTAGGCTAAGAAGTTAGCAGTCCAACAGCTGCTAATCACCAGTCTTTCAGACCCAGCCCTGTTCTTTATCTAGTAGATTCTGATATTTTATAAAATGAAGATGAGCTGGATTTGAACTCTGGGTTCCCCAGTAAAAGTTCTCCACTTTAACTGGAATGCAGAGTATTTCAGCCATGGCTTTCCTTACCTGTTGTTTCCTTTCTGCAGTCCGATGCAGGCTGGGAAGAATACTACGATTACATCTTTCCAGAAGATGCTGCCAACCAGCCCAACCTCAAGCTGCTGGCCATGGCCAAGCTGTGGAAGAAACAGCAACAGGAAAAGGAGGCTGCAGAGCAAGACCCAGATAAGGACATGGATGAGAGGGACCCCTGATTTTTTCTGCATACTGATAAATGTTTTATTATTTTTATAAATTAATAGCTTGGAACTGTTGGTGACTCCCAAAGTTTTTTTATATATATTTTACCAGTACAGAATTGACTGGAATCCGACAGATACTTTTTGAATGATTTTTAAAATGCTCTTGGATTGGAAAGGTATTTTTTAATGGCTCTTTTTTCTTTATACAACTGAGTCCAAACTTTTCTGATGTTTGTCCATGTCATGCACTAGGAAATGTAATTAACCATCTATTTTAGATGGACCTGCAGACTTGTACTTTTGTGTTGGAAGTTTTTGTGCTATTTCCTGTGCCGTTTTCTTGCGCATGTCTGTGTAAGTATATTTCAGGTGTTCATCTGAGACCTATAGCTTTCCTGGCCTCTGAGTCACAGGCTTCAGGTCTCAGCACCACTAGTAATTTAACTTTTATTTTCGGTTTCCTCACTCATAAATGGGCTAATACTTTGACAGCTTATTTTGAAGGTTACCATAGAAAAGGAATATACCTGGCACATAGTAAGTGCTCAATAAAATGTTGCCAGCCACTTTTTTTGTAGAACTGAATGTACTTGGATTAACTTCTGGCTACCACTACCTTCTTACTAGTGGCCAGAGGTATAGGGCTTTTTTGAAAGCTTGGAAACTAAGTTCTCTTAGCGGGCTGTATTATCTTCTGACACATTAAACCCCCTGGGTTTGAGCAAGCATAAAAACCCTTTAAAATAACTACTTGCTAAATAATGAAACGTAAATAGCACAAGAATGATAATATATCTGGTGATATGTCGCTCACATTCTTAAGCAAAAAACATATGCTTAGGTGGACTGGAGAAATTGTTTCATTTAACCTGGACCACATTTCTCAAGCATTTTGTTCTGTTCACTGTGGCTCCAGTGCTATAGTCACTGGACAGTGTCAGCCTGAGGTATGTGTGGCTTCTGGCTCTTGCTTGCTGAGGTCTGTCTTGTCAGTAAAAAGGAAAATAGATTACAGTCTCTGTTGGCTAAGTCTGCAGAGAGAGCAGAGTATGGACGTGTAATCAGTAGCTGTTTTGTACACACAAGACAGAAACTGATGACCATGTTCGCATAATAAGCAGTGCCAGTATGAAATGCTTGGAGGAAGAAGTTACTCTTTCATGGAAGAATACTTCTCATCTACCCTAATAAGTCCTTTCAAAAGTAAAAGGTTTTTAGTAACTACTACTTCTGTATTTCTTTAGTTGCTTCTCTATTAATTTATTATTTACAGGTGAGAAAATTTTGTGTGAAAAATGCATGGTTGGCTGTTGATCAAGTTTCTTTAGGAATTGGGTTCTTTTTCCTCTTACATAGTAAGTTCTTCCCAGTTACCAAATATATAAAATGTGTAAGAAGGAAGCTTAAGTATGCTGAGCAGGGATTATTTCAAGGATGCATCGGAACCACGTTTTATAGAGTGGCATTTGGTGCAGTTCACACACTACTTAAGGGGGCCCGCACTCTCGATTCCACTTTCTGCCACTGCAGAGGCTGGGAGGCGGCAAGTGACAGTTCAGGTGGTTGCGTGCTTGCCACCCACACAGCAGACCTTGGGTTGAATGCCTGGCCCCTGACTTCAGCCTGGCACAGCCCCAAGCTCCTGCAGGCATTTAGGAGATTTTTGCATGTCCCTTTTAAGGAGTTTACCACAGTGCAGACAAAAACAACACATGCTAAATGATGACCTTTAACAAATCTGGTTAAGTTTTATAAATGGCCAACAAACATCCATAGAACCAACAATGTATTTTATTATACACCTTAGATTTATACATTTCATATATGCTTTTAAAGCTTCGATTAACAATTCAGTACAAAATAAAAAATTTATATATGCAGCAGTGGTTCTCAGGCACTGAGTTGGGGAGATTGGAGCAAGTCTTTCCCTAGCACACAGTGAACATGATGAACATGAGAGTGGAATGCTTCCTCGACCTAGCTGCCTTTCTGATTGGATCTCAGTACAGTCAACAGCTTTAGTAGGTATGATATTGCTAACTGGAAACAATGCTATTGAAAGTATAACTTGCAGTTTCTTCACACCTTTAAAACCTCAATGATTACTTTTCTCCATTAGAGCTCCAAGATCATCCGATGAATACATTGTCCATAACCGCCTGGAGCAGCTGCCTAAGAACCACTGCCCAGGGCTATTCAATGTCCTCAGGCCTCACTGGATGAGGTAATGGGATGATGGATTTCTTCTCCGTGTCCCTGGAAAGTGCTTTCCTCATATCTGTCAGGAAGCAAAGATTAATGTAAGCAGCCAGATTCCAAATTCAAAGTGTAGAGCTAAAGTTCTTAGACGGTCTTGTCTCCTATCTCCTACTTTCTGAAAGATAATTGAGACTCCCAATTGCAAGTAAATCAGATGCCAACAAACCCCCAGTATTGGGCTCAGCATAAAAATGTTCTAAACACCATGCCTGTAACACAGTAAGACAACAATCAACAGAAATTAACCACTGATCAGTTAATAAAACTGCCATTAGGTTCACAAAGGTTGGTTAGCTATTAAGATCAAATATTCTTTTAAACTTACTGAAGTAATTGAACATTTCAGTCTGCTGAATGAATGTAATGCTTCCACCATAGAAGAGAACCTACCGTAGGCGTCCTCGTCAGGCTCCCCATTGCTGGCTGAATAGTACTCTATGACAGTCCTGTAGACACTGTAGCCCAGCTGCTTATACATATTCACAGCAACTTGGTTAGATACTCTCACAAAGAGGTCAACAAAAAATCCACCCTTTCTTTAAAAAGAAAAAGAAAATGTTAGAATGAGGTGACTGCTTTTGTTACAAAAAAATCTAAATATGTGGTGTTTTTTAAAAAGATTCAAAAACAGCATTTTTTTTTTTAATGTTTCTACTACCTGGCTTAAAAAATACGATGTATTTTTAGTCACAGTAATTGATGTGTTCATCTTACAGATTTGACGTGGCATACTGTGTGAGATTATGAAGCAAATGGCTGTGGCCCTAAAGCCCTTAGGTCTCCCACTGGTCGGTCACCCAGAGTGACCACACCATTATCTCCTTACTTTTTACCTATGTTAGTTTCCCCTGTTAAATATGCATGTCTGATTACTAATGGGGCTGAATGTATTTTTGCTTAATGGCCATTTGGATTCTCCTGTATAGTTCTCACTGATATTCCAATTTTTTCCCCAGCTGTAGTTCTCTATGTATTCAGCATTGTATAGTGTTTCTGCAAATATCATTCTCAGTTTGTGAACTGTCATTATCTTTTAAAAAGCAGGTTTCCTACATGAAAAACTCTGCTCTATTATATTCAAAAGGCTTTTTAGTTTTGTTCTTTACATCTAGGTTTCTAATCTGAAATTTTGCGACCTGGGACAATGTTTTGTCCCATATGGATGGATATGGAATTGTCTCACCACCTCTACCTTTCCTTAGAGCACTGATTTGTACTGCCTCTGAGGTATGTCAAAATCCATGCATTACTGGATCTGTTTCTCAGATTCTGTCCCACTAGTCTGGACCACTGTAATACACATTCTTGCTCATTACAGTCAGATATTGAGAACAACAAATGTTCAAGAAATCTTGTCTTTTTTGTTTTGTTTTTGTCTGAGTTTCACGATCAGCCTAATTAACAAGTCCCACAAAAAATAATTAGCAAACTTGATGTAAGTAGTCAAAATTGCAAACTGACCATTTCTGTAATATCCTCTGATCCATGGAGATAACCTATCTCTCCAATTAGTTAAGCACTTAAATTTTTATAAATCTCAACAGAGGTCTTACACAGCTTATATTAGATGTTTAACTATGTGTTCTTTCTTAGTGTCACATTCTTTCTATGGCACCTCTTTCTATAAAGATTTTTATACTGCTTTTGTATTTAGTAACTTTGTAGATTCTTGGGGATTTCCTCTCTTTGTAACAACTGAGTTTCCTCCCAAACCTCAGATGCTTACATCTCTCGCTCTTCTATGCTGTCTCGGATTTGTAGCTGATTACTGAAGAGAGCGTAGCCGCGGTCATCCCCTCGTCACTGGTTTCAGAGGGAAAATACCTGACGGTACTTCAACAAGTCCATGAACAATGGATGGTTACAGATGTTGGGATGCGTGCCCATTTCCATGAACTTTCTGAATACCTGGTATTTCCTGCAGTTGTTCTGCAGACAGACACGGTCTCTGCTCACAGAACCTTTCCTAATTGACAGATTTACTCATATAAAAAGTTCAGCCGGCGCCGCGGCTCAATAGGCTAATCCTCCGCCTGCAGCGCCAGCACCCCAGGTTCTAGTCCCAATTGGGGCGCTAGATTCTGTCCCGGTTGCCCCTCTTCCAGGCCAGCTCTCTGCCATGGCCCAGGAGTGCAGTGGAGGATGGCCCAAGTGCTTGGGCCCTGCACCTGCATGGGAGACCATGAGAAGCACCTGGTTCCTGCCTTCGGATCAGCGCAGTGCGCCAGCCGCAGCGCGCCAGCCATTGGAGGGTGAACCAACGGCAAAAAGGAAGACCTTTCTCTCTCTCTCTCTCTCTCACTGTCCACTCTGCCTGTCCACAAAAAAAAAGTTCAATGCAAGGTTGTTTTCCTTATTTATATTATATGTAAGTGAAACCATTTTGCAAATGATTTTTCTGGGATATTTTCAACTAAGGAGTAAGATTTTGTTAAGGCATTTTTATGTAAAAGTGACCTCATAATTCAGTTCTTAAATGAGAAGCTGCAGCTTCCTCTGTGAAAAGACTTTTGGCTACCAATTTAAATTCTCAAGGGTGCAGCTAAGAATTGTTTTTGAGACTGAAAAGTTGTTACATAACACAGGCCTCAGACAGCCTGCAGCCTAATACAGGCAGGGGTACTTCAAGGAGTCCACAGGAAATGTAATAAAAAGGAAATTTTGGTACAAAACATTTTTGAAATCCAAGCATGCTTTTCTCATAACATATTTTGTTAACTTTTTGAAGACCCCTCATGTATCTGCTCTCTCTGGCTCAGAGAAAGTTTGTTCTGTGTTTTAGCCAATTTTTCTATTAGAAAGAAGCATGGATGCTTAACTGGTCATCTTGATGGTTTGAGTTACTAATATGCAGGGATCCCTTTTCACTCTAGAAACTGTCACCCAACTAGAATATAAATATTATAATGGAAGTATGCCAACTTTGTTTTGGTCAGAACATGCATGGTTTTTATTTCAGTGTTTCATCTTTACTGTAGATGGAAACCAATTCTTTGTCCTTAACCAGATAAGAGATTCACAGCCATCCTCTTATTACGTGCTTTTTGTTTGGCCAGTTTGTTAATTTCCTTTTTTGCCTTTGATTTTTATCATTTTCTCCTCATTTGTTTGGAAATGATATATACTACTTCTGTTTTTAATGTATATCCACTTACAAACATGTACCTATGTTTATATACATATTTTATGTATATATGTACAGCCATACCCATACAAATAAAGCTTATAACAAGGGCTTAGACCTGGGAAGGGACCTTAGTGGTTTTCTACTGAGGAAGAGACTATCCTGTAGATACATTAATTCCCAAGTGCAAGGTCACATCTGCCGTGAACCCATTTTCTAACTCCCTGTTGACAGTGCCCAAGTATGTCATTAATAGGTATAAACTATAATCTTAAAGTTTCCTCCCCTCCTTGCTGAGCGGTCTTACTGTTCCTATTCTGTTTCACAGCTGGTAGGCCTACAGCAGGGCCTCAAACCCCACCCACTTTCCTCAGACACACAATAGGAACAGGACAGAGTTGTGAGGACCACAGGAGGCTGAAGATGCAATCCCTGTGAACCGCAAAGCATGATAGTCGGTCAGCCCCAGGGAAGAATCACAATGATCCAGGTTTAAAGATCACTATGTATACTGAAGAAAACAGTATCTCACCTTTCTGAAATCTCCTCTAGTAGCTCCATAAGTTTAGCAGCCAAACCAAGGCGGCGAAATTCTGGGGCGACAGACAGAGCTGTGACGTGCCCATGCCATTCTTCCCTAGCTACTGAGCCTTCGGCTTTACCCATAACTGCCAAGACAACAAAAATGCATTCAGTAGATACACTGGTTTACATGTAAACACATAATTACTGTTGGGACAGTTCTGTTGCAAAGGAAACTAAGACAAACACTTAAGCACTATCTGAGGTCATGCAGTTAATGGTTATTAATGCCTTCGTTTACCTGCAAAGGCACTGCTATGTATCTACAGCCAGGATCAATATAAATTGAAAGAAATGATGTATTACGAACAAACTCTGAACAGAGGCCTAGAGTATGTATTTTTTCAAAGCTCTGCATCTCGTGGGTGTCTGTATACATGACAGTTACTTCACAGCTCCAACTTCTTGTAAGTAATACTAAGTCTATGAAGACGCCATAATCCCTGCATTATGTACCAAATATACCAGGTAGTAATTAAACACAAATACAGAATAAAAGCTCCAAGGCGACTGAGGCTATGTATCCGGTTCTGTCATATCTCCTACACCTACCACAATGCCTAAAACAGCCAGAAGTTCAATAAACTGAAACAATGATTATCTAATCCTGCAGTCTCAATCAAGTTGAAACCTATATGACGATCTTAACTACTTCTGAAAAAAGTATCAATGGCGTGATACTTACTATAACCCATTAATTCTCCACCAGGTGCCTCTGCAACAATGAAATACTCTGGCCAGTGGGCGAGGTACTGTAGGTAAAAAGGAATCCCATACTAGAATCCTGTTAAGGAGTGTGAAAAATAACAGGCAGGAAAAGGTTCTTCATTAGAGGAATATTTTGAGAAGAGACTCCTGTAAAGTATATTGCAGGGCCGGCGCTGTAGTGTAGTGGTTAAAGCCTCCACCTGCAGTGCCGGCATCCCATAGGTGCTGGGCCTGGTCCCAGCTGCTCCACTTCCCATCCAGCTCTCTGCTGTGGCCTGGGAAAGCAGTGGAAGATGGCCCAGGTCCTTGGGCCCCTGCACCCATGGGGGAGACCTGGAAGAAGCTTCTGGCTTTGGATCAGTGCAGCCAATTCCCCGGGGAGTGAACTAGCAGATGGAAGACCTCTCTCTCTGCCTTTCCTTCTCTAACTCTTTCAAATAGAATAAATAAATTTTTAAAAAGATGGCCAAGGTGCTTGGGACCCTGCACCATGTTGGAGACCGGAAAGAAGCTCCTGACTTTGGATCGGCCCAGCTCTGGCCCCTGTGACCATCTGGAGAGTGAACCAGCGGACAGAAGACCTCTGTAACTCTGCCTTTCAAATAAAGAAATCTTCCTTTAAAAAAAAAAAAAAAAAAGTGGGAGGGGGGGAAAAGTGAGAATATCAATGAAGTGAAATGAAAAGCTGAAAGCTGCTTCTTGAAAAAAAAAAAAGTACATTGCTTGTTACTTTATCCCCAGGTCTACATATGTATGGTTTCTGTCCAATCACTGCATGAAATATTTATGGCAGCATGGAGTTTTAACCAAATGACCTAGACCTATAACCTCACATGTAGAACAGGGACAGTATCCTGTAATGGAAAGCAGAGAACCAGAACTCCAGAGTTCTCCTACGGTCCACTTGCTGCACCAACCTCTGCACTGCACTTTCATCACCTGTGCTCACTGCCTCCTCTTAGGACTACGAATGCCATGTTCCAAACAGCCTGGGAGCACTGGGCGTCTGGCCCAGCAGTCTGGAACTGTGATTCCAATTTATAACAGTGCGTGGATTTAAATCCTGGTTCCACTCCCCATTCCAGCTTCCTGCTGATGTGCACGCTGGTTGGCAGCAGGTGCTGGTTCAACCTCCGACCCACAGGGGAGACCCAGCTTCAGTTCCTGGCTTCTGGTTCTGCCAGGCCCAGGCCCAGCCTCAGTTATTGTGGATATATGGGTAGTGAACCAGTGGATTGGAGACCCGTCTCAAACTTAAATGCTCATTCCTGCATTTCTTCCTAACGTAAGATTTCTAATGTGACTTCGTAAGAGGACGCTGTCGGTCATGTGAGTTCCTAGAAAACTCGATTAGTGCTTTTCAAAAATCTCTGAGGCAGTTGTAATGTTGAGAACTCAGACATAACCCTTAACATGGCAGGTGGTCTCCTGCCACTCAAACTCTGCCACCCGCCTCCCTCTGGCTGCAGGAGGAGCCCATCAACCGTGAGGACCTATCATCTGGTCACTTTCAAATCCGGGCTCACCTGGATTATAGGGCATTTACTGTCAAGTTAAAAAAAATGGTTTTTGAACAGAAATATCTTCAATTAGTCATAATTTTTAAAATACAAAGGAAAACTGGATTTTTTTGCTTTGCTGTTCAACTTTTGATATGTAGTCCTGTTCCCACCTACATCTCTGTTGTCAATTTTCTCTGCTACATAGCATTACTTTGCCTGCAGAGACAGTTTAAATATCTTTCTTGAGACAATGGGTATCTAGATCACTTCCAGTTGTTCAAAAACCTTAAGTCTTTCGTGAATAAAGCTTATTTCACTTTGCTTACTCTGTGTGAATGTTGCTCTGAAACTTTAATATTGTAACTCCCCTGAAATAAACAACTTCTCTAATGATGCAGCTCAGGGGTTAGCAAGCTTTTTATTGGAAGGGCCAGATGGGAAATAGCCCAGGCTTCGTGGAACATATGGTGTTTGCCGCAACTACTCAAAGCTGTGAAAGCCACAGACAACATGTAAGTTAATCAGCATGATGTGTCCCAATAAAATCCTATTTACACAAACAGGCAGCACACCAGATCTGCCAACCCTGACATCAGCTGCCTCTGCTGATTTTCAGCTTTCAGGAAAAAGACATAGTAGCGCAGTTCCAAAGTGCCTGCCAGTGACGCTGTGGCAGTTAATAACGTTCCTAGCAATTTACGAGAATGTCCTCTTGCCTCACCAATCATCAGCATGGAATTTTATCATTCTGGCTTTATTCCTATGTCTCTGGCTACTGAGACTGAACTCCAGTATGTGCACTAGCCTCCTATATGCCCTCTTCTGGGAAACTGTCAGTTACTAGGACCCTCCAATCCACCTGCCATGGCCACAGATGACAACTGGGGAATCCAACTCTGGTGCTAGTGTTCTGTTCTGAAGATTTCTCTCTTTATTTGAAAGAGTTACACACAGAGACAGAGAAAGCAAACTTCCATCCACTGGTTCACTCCCCAGATGGCTGCCAACAGCTGGGGCTGGGTCAGGATGCAGCCAGGAGCTTCTTCCAGGTCTCCCACATGGGTGCAGGGGCCCAAGCACTTGGGCCATCTTCTGCTGCTTTCTCGGGCACATTAGCAGGGAGCTGGATTAGAAGCAGAACAGCCAGGACCCAAAGTGGTGCCCACATGGGATGCCCAGCATCACAGGCGGCAGCTTTACCAACTGTGCCACAGTGCCAGCCCCAACTTTGTGGTTTAAGCCACTGAAGCTGTGAGGCTTATCTGCTATGGCAGCATAACCCACTGTGTGCATCTTTGCCCACTCTCTTACCAAGAGACTGACAAAGACAAATAATAACTGTTGCTCCAAATCCTTTATTCACACTTCAGTACTCCAGATGAGACTGGGTATGTGGGGCAGGAGACAAGCCCTGGTCCGTGAGACCCAGAAGGGCTGTGCGCTATTTCCCAACAGCATCCTTAAGAGGGAAGGCCACTCCCCCCTTCCCTCTGGTGATCCCTGGAAACGTGTGGGGGTGCTTTTGCTCCGGCAGCCATCGGGATCAGGAAGACCCAGGCCACCCTGGGGATGCCAGAGCTGCTAAAGTGCAGAGAGCCTGGCCGCTGGTGACCTCATGGACAGCTACAGCTCAGCACCTCCAGAGCTGTTGCCATCAGAGAAATGCGCCACTGCAGAAGCCCCTGTGCTCTGTTGTGGACAGGCGCGCTGATCACCAAGGGAGGCGCCGGGGCGGGGGGATCTGTACTGTTATAGATTTATAGGAGATTTTTGTATCAACAGTTTGTCAGGCAGACTGAAGACAACTTCTGCTCTCGTTTTTGTTTTAATTCCTTTCTATGTTGATTATGGTGTTTCCTCAATTACAAGCTTAATTTTTTTTTTTGGTACTCAAGGCTGGTTTTTTTCCTTTTGTTTCTCCATTTTCATTTGTTTACTTAGTAATTTTTTTTTAAAAAGGATACAGTTTCTGTAAGTGGATCCAAATTACTAAAAGAAACAAGAAAAATGTTAATAGTAAGCAGTATTTACAAAAACCAGTATAAATAAGCATGCTAAACTTCATATTATCACCAGGGGGGAAAAAGTGCTTAACCTGCAACTTTAAAACCAACTTGAGGGGTGAGGAAAACTCAACTACTGATGGCCACGATGAGCCGTCACAGCAGCTAGAGCTGCCCATACATTTCCATTTAACTGCCACGTCCTTACATGCTAATCTACAGTTAGTAAGTCTACATCCGGGTCTTCCATCCTCTAAGAGGCAACGACTTGTTAGTGGAACTGGGACTGTCCAGGCAGGTTCCTCCCACAGACAGAAGGTTCCAGGTGGTCACTGCAGCTTCCCACCCCTAGGATCCTCCCTGCCTCTCAGGCCTTCCCTGGAAGATCTTCCTTGGTCCGTGACTCCCCCTGTACAGTGGGTGCTCCTGCCTCACAGTCTCTGCTCCCCATTCCTCCATTTTCTCAGACTCTTAACACACCACCCACCCCCAAATCAACACTCTTAAAACCCATCTCCTCCACCCCCAAACGGCCCGCCCTCTGCTCGTCAGTTACTGGGCCCGCCACTGTGCCAGACGCAGAACCAGCTCTTCGGAGCTCAGCCTCGTCCCATTTCTGGTCGGATTCTTCTCTGGGACCTTCGACAATGCCAGTCCCACGCCACTTCTCTAGTCCGGCGGCTCTAACTTTTCAGTGTCAGAACGTTTTTTGTGCAAAAATTAATGAGTGTCCCCCAAAACACTGTTTATGTGAGCTCTTTTACTATTTTAAAAATTATTAATAAATCAATTATGTGTCAACATGAATAACTTCACCAAAAAAAAAATTTTTTTTAACAATTTTGGTTTTTAACAATTTGGCAAGGTCCGGAAGACAGCTGGATTCTCAAGCAGTTCGTGTGCTTGCTGCTCCTGCATCTTCAATGTCCCTTTCCTAGAAGTGTGCAAACACGACGCACACTCAGCAGCAGCGGCGTGGGGCACAGCCCCCGCCCGTCCCCCGCCACCTGAAACACTCGCGTCACTCAGCCCCCCACATCCCACCTCACCTGTGGGCCCCGCTGCGACCCTGGATGGCTGAGGGAGCCACGCTCCATCATGGACATCACCCAGCTTCCCAGTCACCTAGGTAGTCACGACCTCCCATCCCCCAATTCTCTCTCTAGTCCAGGCCTAAACTTGAGACCTCCCTGCCCAGATGCTTGGCTGACCCCTCCACCTGGGTGTCTCCTCACATGCCCACAGTCCACTGCAGCCACGCGGGTCACTGGTGCCCGTACAGCTCCCCTGCCCCCGCGTGCACGGGACTCACCCACTCCTTCCGGTCCGTCTGCACTGACGCCTTCCCTGGACACCCAGTGAGTGCAAAGCTCAATGCCCACTCCCTTCCAGCGTCCCTTCTTCCCTCTGCGGAACACTACATTCTACATGTTGTGTTACTGCCTCCCTCTAAAATGCATGTTCCATAGAGACACCAGCGTTCTGTTTTGTTCTCTGCATCTCTAGTACCGGCCCACAGCAGGCACTCAAATACTTTCCCCAAAGTTCGTGTTTGTTAAATGAACTGCAGCGTTCTCCATGCACTGCTTCACGTCTTCCTCCAACACCTGATTCCAGTGACTCTCAGAGTTTCCCACCACAATGCCCTAATCAAAGCGGCAACAGGAGCCAGCGGGGAGGAAGTGAGGGTCTCCCGCAGGCCTATGACGGAGACCTGAACAAAGCAAATGATCTCGGACGCCCCATGTAGGGCTCTGCTGTGGTTTCCTTCCATGTTACCCGTGTCACGTCACACCCTGCCACCCCTTCCCGCAGCGCCAAGCTGCAACCTGTCCGCTTGCTCCCAGGCTGCCCCTCCCAAACACAAGCTCTTTTCAGGCCACCACCTCTGGGCTGCTGCCAGGGCCAACTCCTCTGCTCTGCTCACAGTCACAGCTGCTGGTGGGCATGAGGTTAGCCCCCAAAGCCGCGGTTCTCAGCCAAGCATTTGCAGTTCCAAAATATCCCCTGTGACCAGGGACCAACTCTTTAAGAACCACCTGCCCCTTTGATCCGATGCCTTCATCACTGGGTGTGTGATTCCCATTGACTGTTCCAGCGGTAGACCAGTACTGCTGTAGCAGGAATGCTTAACAATGTTGCATACGAAAGAATACAATAAACACTTTGATTCTGAGGTGCAGCCGCTTACACCGGGCTGCTTCACTTCTGATCCAGCTCTCTGCTAGTGTACCTGGGAGATGGAAGATAGCACTCTCTGTCTCTCCCTCTAACTCTGCCTTTCAAATAAGTGAACAGATTTTTTTAAAAGGTTTTTTTTTTTTTTTTTTTTAATTTGAGAGGCAGAGTTACAGAGAGAGAGGGAGGTCTTCCATCCCCTGGTTCCCTCCCCAAATGGCCACAATGGCCGAAGCCAGGAACTTCTTCCAGGTCTCCCACGTGGGTGTAGGAGCCCAAGGACTTGAGCCATCTTCTACTGCTTTCCCAGGCCATTGCAGGGAGCTGGATCGGAAATGGAGCAGCTGGAACTCAAACCAGTGCCCATAGGGGATGCCAGCACCGCAGGATGCTTAACCTACTACGTATGCCAAGGCGCCAGCCCCCAATAAATCTTTTTAAAACCGTATTCTGACTTTGTGATTCTTTAAAAAAAAAAAAAAAAAAAAAAAACAGGGCTAACAGGATTAATTGCTGACTCCACCCACTCCCATCTCAGGGCCGGCTCACCTGCACGCCGGGGTTCACTCATTCACAGAATGGGATGACAGCACGTCTCAGGGCAGCGGGTTATCACAGGAGCACTCAGAACAGGTGCGGGGGCGGCGAGCGCGCAATGCGAGCCTCCTGGGCTGGGCTGCGGTCAGGGCTTACAGAAGAGTCTCCCCGCAGGGCCGAGTGGAAGCCCCTCGACCTTGGGGCCGAGCCGTGTCACCCTGCTCTCCCGGGCTGCTCTGTCCCAGGAACCACACCTGCATTCGCACCGACCGCGCACCTCTCCCCGCTCCGCCTGCGCCCTTCGGGACCCCGCTCGGCGCTGCTCCCGGCTACCTCGTCCCACGTCCCCTTGACCCGGGACCTGCTGCCCCGCAGGTCAGACCCGGGACGGGGGCCAGGACAGCGAAACGGGACAATAAAGTCAACTTCCCCAACTGCCCGGACAACTCCAAGATAAACAGTGCCTGCGAGTCACGGGGCCTGCCCGGTGTCCGCACCCCGCGGCGCCTGCACCCGCAAATGCCCGCACAGGACAGAAGGGGGACGAGGCCGCCGCCCGGGCACCCAGCCCGCAGGCTCCCGCGGCCCCAGAGCTGCCTCGCTCGCGACCCGGGCCCTCCCCGAGCCAGCTAGCGCCGGGCGCTCCGCAGCCGCGCCCCCCCGAGCACGCAGCGCCCCGGGGCCTCGGCCAAGACCGCAGCCCCGGGCCCGCCCGGCCTCCGACCCCGCGGCCCCCGGGGCTGCGCCCGGCCAGCAGCGGGCGGCTCAGGACGCGCCGCACTCACATGTTGTTGAAGCGGAACAGGTCGTCGCAGGTGAAAGCCCGGAGCGTGGTCATGTCGCCGTCGCCACCCCAACTCCTGCCGAAACCTGCTCGCTTCGACCCTGCGCCCGCTCCACCGGAAAGCACCCCGCGCACGGCCACGGCGGGTCAACGGTGGGGAACTGCTTCCGGGTCACGAGTCTCAGCCACACTGCGAAGACACAGCGCCCTCTGGCGGCCGACTTCGGGTATTACCGGGACGCTCCTTTAACGTCGCGGGCAGCTTAGAACCACTGTGGGTCATGGCAACACAGGTGCAGAGACTCAGACGGAAGCAGAGCCACCTGCTTGGAAAGTTCTTTTCCCTCACCCTCTCTCTAGGTAGCCAGTGAAGTGGTCTTGGCGGACAGAAAGCAAATAACTCATCCAGGTGAAACTGGCACTGCAAGACACTCAGGTCTCCAACTTCCCTGGGTCCCAAGCTGCACCACGTGGGGCCAACTTACTAACCAGAAGTGCAGCACAGACTTAGCAGGAGGATGAGAACGCGGGTGGCTGAGAAAAAGGAGCCTCCCCACCCCCAATCACAAGGACCTTCTGAGGCCCAAGCTGAGTTCTAGGTGTGGTTCCCAACCCCAGCAATGCTTGAGCATAAATCAGGTGTAGCAATAGTCCCGGAGAGCCCCAAGTTCAAGTCCACAGGTAGCACAAACGTGACCACTGCCTGCCACACGTTTGAAAAGAGAGGCTTAAAAAAAGATTTATTTATTTATTTGAAAGCCAGAGCTTCCAAGAGGCAGAGGCAGAGAAAGAGAGAGAGGGAGAGAGAGAGAGAGAGGTCTTCCATCCCCTGGTTCACTCCCCAGATGGCCACAATGGCCGGAGCTGTGCTGATCTGAAGCCAGGAGCCAGGAGCTTCCTCTGGGTCTCCCGTGTGGGTGCAAGGGCCCGAGGACTTGGGCCATCTTCTACAGCTTTCCCAGGCCATAGCAGAGAGCTGGATTGGAAGTGGAGCAGCTGGGACTCGAACCTGCGCCCATAAGGGATGCTGGCACTGCAGGCGGCAGCTTTACTGGCTACACCACAGTGCCGGCCCCAAGATTATTTATTTATTTGAGAGATAGAGCTACAGAGAGAGGGAGAGACAGACAGAGAGAGAGATCTTCTATCCACTGGTTCACTCCCTCAAAAGGCTGCAATGGCTGGGGCTGGGTGGGTTCATCTGAAGCCAGGAGCTTCTTCCAGGTCTACTATATGGGTGCAGAGGCTCAAGCACTTGGGCCATCTTCCACTGCTTTCCGAGGCACATTAGCAGGGAGCTGGATCAGAAGTGGAGCAGCCGGGACTCGAACCAGTGCCCATGTGGGATGCCGGCATCTCCAGTGGCAGATTTCCCTGATGCGCCACAGCGGCAGTCTCGCTGGTGGCTTTCTGTACAAACTGAACACGAAACTACCAGTCAAGTCCCACTCCTGGGCATTTATCCCAGAGAAGAGAAAGCTACGTTCACACGAAAACCCATACCGTCCTGGGTAAGCAGCGTCAGAGGCTTGGGCGCCGTATTTCACGCATAGGACTGTCTGGAAAAGGCAGAGTTACAGGGAGAGAGAAGAGAAGGGTGATGGCCTGGGGCTGGGCTAGGGGAGCACACGGAGACTGATGCAGGGGTGGGAAGGGAGGTAGAGGGGAGATACGTTGAGCAGGGGTGGCTTCCTGACCCCATGTGTCCCATGTCTGTCCAAGCGCCCAGACTGCAAACTACAAGGAGGGAATTTGACTGCCTGTCAGTTCTATCTGAATCAACCTGACTTTAAAACAAAAAGAATCGGTTCAGCTTTCTCCCACGCAGCCACCATCATTTCAACAAATTTATTTAAAAAATCACCAATTG
Source organism: Lepus europaeus (assembly GCF_033115175.1). Taxonomy (NCBI): domain Eukaryota; kingdom Metazoa; phylum Chordata; class Mammalia; order Lagomorpha; family Leporidae; genus Lepus; species Lepus europaeus. Next base: position 81,196,586 of record NC_084836.1, read on the forward strand.
AATGAAACCCCCTTAGGACTCCCGGGGAGTTGGGCTTCTGGAACATTCTGTGATTGATTTCCATTTCAGTGCACTCGATTTTGTTTTCAACACACAGACACGGTGGCTGTCCTGGCTGTACAACTTCCCTACATTAAAAAGATGATTCATGGAGGTTTTTATTTACCATTTCACGCAGGGTAATGCCTTTGACTGCTTAGCTGGAAAAAACCTGCAAGCTCTGATCACATTTAATCACGGAGCACTTTGCTGCTCATTGAAAGAAAACACCATGTGCTCTCTGCAGAGAGTGCTGACCCAGATTCAGAGCCGTCGTTGCAAAAACTCCACAGTTAAACCAAGCAAACAGCTTGCGGTTCATCTGCCACTACTCTGCAGTTTCTCCTGCGGGTTACGTGGAGGCACTGGGCGCACCGTCGATATACATTCTGATAAATCCCAGGCTACACGAATGAAATAAGCCAGCATGGATGCTTGTGCTTTTATTAAAAAAAAAAAACAACAATTTTTTATAAAATATTGACTAGACAGGCTAGATGCATTGGTCCTGACCATGGATATAATAAGCATCTATTTCCAATTTTGCTAACATGCTTTAAACAGGTGTAATTTTAAAACTGCACAGAGGTTTGAATTAGATAGGGCAAGCTGCACACATCTGTTCTCTACATAAAGAGAAGTTTAAAAGAACAGAAGAGGAGACAATAGCCTAAGAAATGGCCAGATTTGACTAGGATTCTCAGGTAACAGACAGAAGGCAGAAAGTTGAGTGAGGCAGACAGAAACATGAATGGGATGCAAGGCCACGGATTCCTGCTGCAGAATCCTAGGAGGCTCGGGAATTAGACACAGCAGGTGGGACTGCAGGCAGGAGTCAGGAGCCCAGAGCCTTCCTCCAGCCAGGGAGGCCAGCAGGGTGCACCACTCTGGCCGTCACTGGCCGTTCTGAAGACACTGAATAATTCACACCTTGGTCACCACCAAGCACGTTTTACTAAGTCTGTCTTGGTAGGTGTTGGGCCCACTGGTGAAGATGTCTACACTGGGACCGGTGCTGTCGTGTAGTGGGTAAAGCTGCTTCCTGCAGTGCTGGCATCCCATATGAGCGTGGTTTGAGTCCTGGCTGCTCCACTTCCGATCCAACTCTCTGCTATGGCCTGGGAAAGCAGTAGCACCCACATGGGAGACCCAGAAGAAGCTCCTGGCTCCTGGCTTCGGATGGGTGCAGCTCCGGCTGTTGCAGCCGTCTGGGGAGTGAACTAGTGGATGGAAGACCTCTCTCTCTCTCTCTGTCTCTGCCTCTCTGTAACTCTGCCTTTCAGGTAAATAAATTAATTAAAAAAAAATTAAAGTCAGCAAAGCTAGGAGATCCATGGCTAATGCAAACAAAGGAAATATTAGTTCTAGAATAGGAGAAAACATTAAAAAAAAAAAAGATGCCTACATCCCACATCAGAGTGAGCAGGCTCCATTCCCATTCAGCTGCCCACTAATACTCACCCTGGGAGGCAGTGGAGATGGCTCAGGTAGGTACCTGAGTTCCTGCCTCTCTCCTGGGAGACCAGCTTTAGAGTTCCAGACTCCCAGCTTCCAGCCTGGCCCTGTTCCAGCTGTTATGGGCTTTTTATTTATTTATTTATTTAGTTAGTTAGTTATTTGACAGGTAGAGTTATGGACAGTGAGAGAGAAAGAAAGGTCTTCCTTCCGTTGGTTCACTCCCCTAATGGCCGCTACAGCTGGTGCTGCGCTGATCCGAAGCCAGGAGTCGGGTGCTTCCTCCCGGTCTCCCTTGCGGGTGCAGGGCCCAAGCACCTGGGCCATCCTCCGCTGCCTTCCCGGGCCACAGCAGAGAGCTGGACTGGAAGAGGAGCAACTGGGACAGAACCAGCACCCCAACCGGGACTAGAACCTGGTATGCAGGCGCCGCAGGCGGAAGATTAGCCAAGTGAGCCACGGCGCCAGTCCTGTTATGGGCTTTTGGGAAGTAAACAATGGATGGGTACTCGCTCTCCCTCTCTCTCTGTCTAGCTCTCAAAAAAAAAAAAAAGTTTTTAATCTTTATTTTTCAAGATTGATGAGTAAAATGGCCCTATAATTAATATGACTCAGGAAATGGAATGACTTCACAAGGAAGTTGGCTGTCCTTTAAGAAAATTATAAAGCTCATAAACTTCTTGTGTATCGTGTGCACTGTGGCTAATTAATGACATGGATAACACACCCGTAAGATTAATCAGAATGTACATACAAGTGCACATATGTGTGTATACATGTGCAAGCAGCTGGCGTCACACACACACACATGCAGACACACGCACACGTACAAGCAGTGACCCAGGCAGCCCCTGACTCAGCAGCTGCCTGTCGTCACACAGGCAGCACAGGTAGAAGACAATCAACATGGCACCATTTGCATTCATCCACCCCTCTTCTCATTTCCAGAACCTTCTCCCCACGCCCTTCAGACCCCTTTTGCTGTCAGATCAAGACTGTGAGGGACACGCACGAGTCACAAGGTCTCCCTGACATTTGCATTTTCAGTCCTTTGCGTGTATCATAGGAGCTTCCGTACACGACCCTGTGCCTTACTGCCAGCAAGCCTTGGAGTCTTTGCTGTTCCCTCCAGGTGGTGAAGAGCAGCCCAGCCACAACGCTGGTGCCTTTGCATCAGCTGCACAAACACCAGTGCCCCGAACACGCCCCGAGCTGGTGCTGCTTGCCCAAACCACAGCTCCCATGAATCATCTGTGGATTTGCTCAAATGCAGACGCTGGCGCGACAGGCCTCAGAGGAGCTAGAGATTTCTGCAAGCCTCCAGCAGATGGGAAGCTTGGCCCACAGACTGTAGCGTCAGCAGCAAACCCTCAGCTCTGTTAAAGGAGATCTTGCAACTTGCCGAGTGCTATATTTTCATGTGCCCGACAGAATCAGGCACTTCCCCGGGTCCTAGCTGGTCACCGACAGACTTCCTTCCGATGGACTGAGATGTCTTAGCGCTTGGTCATCCTAGGGAGTCTGTTCCGCACACGATTACACATCAACAGGCTGCAGAGAAGAGGAGAGGACCTGGCATTGTGACCCAGCAGGTTAAGCTGCTGCCTGCGATGCCGGCATCCCATTGGACTTCCGGTTCGAATCCCAGCTGCTCCACTTCCCACCGGGGCTCCTGCTAATGTCACTGGGAAAGCAGCGGAAGATGGCCCACGTGTATGGGCCCCTGCACCTATGTAGGAGACCTGGATGGAGTTCCAAGCTCCTGGCTTCAGCCTGGCGCAGCCCCAGCCATTGCCACCACTTGGGGGGTGAACCAGTGGATGGAAAACCCTTGCTTCCATTTGGGATGGCTTTGTCGCAGGCAGCCCCTCTATAAACTCTTTTTTTCTTTTAAGCTGCCTACTAGAAAATTTAAAATGACCTGTGTGTCTGGCTTCATGTTTTTACTGGACAGTGTGTGCTCCTTCGCCAGCCAAATAAGGCTGAGTGTGCGCGCAGGTGGCTAGGAGTTAGTGACTGCACACAAGAGCGCCCCCTGCTGGGTGCATTTCAATCCCGAGACCTGTGCTTTGATCTGCCACAGGGCTCTCAGCCTGGCTTTCACAGAAGTGGTTTGGAGGTGTAAATGAACGTGGCTGCCTGCCTGTCACTCACAGGCTTCCTGCGCTCCTGGACAGCCCTGGCCCTGGGGGCTTTCAAGGTGCAACCCCAAGTGAGACCTGCCAATCCGGAGGGTGGCCCTTGGCGACAGGCAGGGTGGGAGGGTGAGGTTGGCTATGGGGACTGCTTCACATTGGGGTCTTTGGCTGGTAATGGAGAAACAAGGTATACAAAGGGACGTGGCAAGTCACAGCATGGATTTTGGCAAGGAGCCTCGGGCCACGTGCTGGGTGAGGGGAAACATACCTACAGTGTCATGGTGTAGGGATGGGGAGGGGAGGTTGAAGCCCCCATTGACAAACAAGACACACCTTCAATAGTATGTCTGCTGTGACCCCCAGGAACCCTCAGGCAGCTTGCTGAGGGCCAGGGCATCCCACATCTCCTCCTGGGCCACCCCTGGGCCTCAGGCTCCGACCCTGCCACCCCCACCCCATTTAGTGACAGTGACAAATCAGGCCTGCTATTGTAGTTTTTTTAAGTGTTCAAAGGTACTACTCAGATTCACATCTACAAAATAACATTCCACATTTGCTTAGAAAGACTCGAAATCAGGCCAATTTGGACAGAAGAGTTGATTGCAATCAAGACAAGAAGCTGGCATTGTGGTTTAGCGGGTTAAGCAGCTGCCTGCATCCCTTATGGGACAAGTGCTGACTGCTCTGTTTGTGTTTCAGCTTCCTGTAAGGCATCTTAGGTGGCAGCAGAGGGTGGCTCAAGTGCTGGGGTCCCTGCCAGACAGATGGGAAACCCAGACGGAGTTTCCAGCCCCTGGCTTCCGCCAGGCTCAGGCCTGGCTGTTACAGTCTTTTGGGGGAGTGAACCAGCAGATGGAAGATCTCTTTCTCTCTCTTTCTTGCTCTTTCTTCCAAGTAGTTGAAAATAAAGGAACATGGTGGGGGCGGGGGGGGGGGGGGGGGAAGAAGGGGCCCTCAGATCCCCAACTGCAATATGCAATGGAAGATTCTCTTTGGGGATTTCTGGGGACACTGATCACCCCTTTATTGAGAGTTCAGGCCCACCCAGATCTTTCCTGAATGGTTTTTAAAACATTTCCCAATTCCTGATTTCCAAGAAATGTCAGTGTTAACAGAGAGGGGAAGAGAGGAAGAAGGGGTAGAAGGAGAGGGGGAGGGGGAGAGGGAGAGGGGGAGGGTCTTCCAACCATTAGTTCACTTCCCAAATGACCACAACACCTGGAGCTGGGCCCACCCAAAGCCAGGAGCCAGGTGCCAAGTGCCATCTTGGGCCATCTTGCACTGCTATATTAGCAGGGAGCTGGAACAGAAGAGGAGCAGCCAGGACATGAACAGGCACCCATAGGGGAGGCTTGAGTCGCAGGCGGAGGCTTAGCTTACTATGTCACAGCACCAGCTCCTATTTTTTCTAAGTTTGATGTTGCAGGTGGTGGCTTAACCTGTTGTTCCACTATGCAGGCCCCTATTATTTATTTGAAATACAGAGTTAGAGAAACAGAGAAAGGGGTAGGGGGTGGGGTGGGATCTTCCATCTGCTGGTTCATTCCCCAGATGGCCACAATAGCCAAGGCTAGACCAGGCTGAAAAGCCAGGACCCTGCAAATTCATCCAGGTCTCCATGTGGGTGCAGGGGCCCAGGCACTCGGGCCATCTTTTGCTGCTTTCCCAGGCATATTAACAGGAAGCTGGATCAGATGTGGAGCAGCTGGGCCTCCAACAGGTGCCCATATGGGATGCTGGCCTCATGGCACCAGCCCCCAGGACTTCAAAAACTTCATGGAAAATGTGTATCAAGAAAAAAAATTCTGCATGGATTGCAACAATTTTTTACACCAAAATAAACTTAGATTTTTATTCCATTTCCCATGAACTTGTTGAAATATCCTCAAGTGGCTAGCACTGTGGCATAGTGGCTAAAGCTATCATGCCAGCATCCATATGGTTACCAGTTCCAATCCTGGTTGCTCTATTTCCAATCCAGCTCCCTGCAAATGTGCTGGAAAAGCAGTGGAAAATGGCCCGAGTGCTTGGGCCCCTGCACCCTCATGGGAGATCCAGATGAAACTCCTGGCTCCTAGCTTCAACCTGCCCTAGCCCTAGTCATTGTGGCCATTTGGCGAGTGAACCAGGAGATGGAAGACATCTATCTTTCTCTCTCTCCCTCTCTTTTTTCAGCAACTCTTTGAAATAAATAAAAATAAATCCTTAAAAAAAATATCTTTCACTACTGTGCTCTCCAGAATCTGTCCTGGGCCATTCCTTGCAGGCTTCTGGAGAGAAACCAGGTGATGGGTTGGAAATCAGGGTGCTCACTCAGTTCAATTTTCCTGCCATAGAGGGGTGGGAGCTAGGATGGAGGGGCAGCAGCCACACTTGTGAATGGGGCTCCTGGCCTTTAAGTCCTGGAGATCTAAAGTGTTAACTTCCACATGACATCCTGACGGGAACGGCCTCTATTTCTGTATCCGGGGTTGGGGGACAGTTGGCAATGCACACAACATCAAAAGCACAGATCCCCTTCCTCTGGCCGGCATGCGACTTTTAAGGCATATTTTTAGAGGTGGAAATGCCTTCTCGGCTCCCCCGCCCAGCCTGTGTATTTTTACTCCCCTGTGATTCTGCTGGAGTCTGTTTCCTGGCAATTTGAGAAGTGAGAAATGCCAGCGTCGGGAGAAAAACGCAGACCCTTGTCGTGTTGTAACGCTGGCAGGGAGGATTGCCCCATGGCAAGCCCAGCGCCTGTCTTGTGATGTCTCCTCCTGCTCGCACCGACTTCTCTATGCTCCGTCTCCCGGGAGTCTCGCAGGCAGCTGTCGGTCCACAGGGCTTGCAGCCCACAGCAGCCTGGTTTCTGAGCACCAGGAAGGCGTGGGATGCTCTCCATCGCCAGTGTGGGGAGGACGAGTGGGTGGGTTGAGCTGGGTGGAGCCCACGCAGCCCTCCCTCTAATCTCTGCGCATCGGCCCTGCTTCCAAGTTCGAAACCCTTCGAAATGTGTGTTTTTCTCTTCCCAAGGATCAAGCAGTTTTTAATGCCGGGCGTGGTTCCAAGGACGGGGAACAGAGCAGGCAAGACCAAGCCTGGTTGCTCTGCTGATTTTGCAACCACCCTGAACTCTCTGCAAGGACACTGCTGAGGTGGCTTAAGGACAGGGCGGGGCCGTCTTACAGGGCCCTGGCTGACTTCTGCCTTCACATTCAATGTGATCTCCCCGAGCTTTCTTAACTATGGCCCGCATCTGTGTGAGCTTTTCTGTTTACCCAACTGCAAGCCATGGGTTTCGGATTTGCACGACATGGTGTGGTGCCTGATTGTATTCCATCCAACTCAAACAACAAAAAAACCAGACAATCAGAGAATATTTCAAAAATTATTTTCACACAGGATTATCGTACAGTATTACAATGTATTATGTGCAAAATCCCATTTTTAAAAATCATTTACAAAAGGAAGTACAACACGGTACGTGCTGAGGGTTCTAGCACAAGAAAAGCCAAGGCTAACAAAAGGTGCAGGTACAACGCCAACCAAGCGGACGAGCCCGCGTCTTCATGCGGTACAAGGACGTGTCTCTGTGACTACCTGTGTTGCACTGATACAAGTCCCTTCAGGCGTGCACCTGTGAACTGGTTTGAGCAGACATCAATCTGACTTCTCTGTGCATTCCTACAGGGTGTAGTTTGGGTGCATTTTCAAACCCTTTGCCAACGGTATCTTGGTGAACTCAACAAAAGCCGTATTCTACATTACACTTGGTTTCTGCCCCCAAGTAATTTGATGCTGTCAGTTTCAATTTTCTATGGAAATGGAGGGAAGGGGGAGTGTTATCCCTGATTTTGTGTGTGTGTGTGTGTGTGTGTAGTTTTCAAAAGTTTCCAAAAGCAGATAACATGTGGAATCGGTTGTGCCAAGCGGCATTGCATATTTACATTATTGTAAGCACAGGTTGGGGGGGGGGGGGCGGGATCCTTCCTTTTTCTTTTTCTAAGTCTTTCAAAGAGCCTGAACCAGCAGACTGTACCCCTCACTCCTCTGTGAGAGTCCATAGTTCCCTCTCCACCTCCCTCGACATTCATCTCTCTCTTGATTCTCAGCATCACGTGCCTAGCAAACAAAACAGCACAACACCACGCAACACGAACAAGGTAACAGTATAGCAGATGTCCCAAGGCATGCTGTGGCCAGTGTCAGGAATACGTCGTCACTTGAAGAAATCCTACGGTGTCTCGCCACAAAGCTGCCCAGACCTCCAGTTACAGAAGAGAGACTTCTAAAATGCAATTCTCTCAAATCCAGCAAGAGATTTTTTTGTGATATTAAATGTTAAAATCACATGCATAATTATAGAATATTTTAAAGTTACAAAAATATTTTAAAAACCAATCCTGACAGTTTACCTGCAACTGCTATAAAAATTTCTATGAAATATATAAAAACACAAGGACTCTTTATAAAAAAAAAAAAAAAAAAGAAGGCAAGGATGGAGCCATCCACAGAACTGAGAAAAGTGCCTGATACACTGCATGGTGCAGTCTTGTCAAGCACCTGCTGTTGAGGTCAAGGGCAGAGCGTGGGCCTTACATTTTATTCAGCACATAGACAAACATGGAAGCCAGCCTAGAACCTGGCTGGGGTTAGGTATCAGACCATCTCGGGACACCTGTACCACTAAAGGTGATTCTCACCGTGGAAGGAGAATCCTACTGTTTCATGCCCCTCAGCCACGCTGCATGAGCAGTGTCAGCTGCGGATGGTTTAATCACTGGGCCGATGGGTCCCCGAGGAGGTGACTGCTTTTCAAGTTCAAGAACGGGGAAGCCAGAAGGCCATGCTCCCAGCACCCCCACCCCCTATGATGCACCAATGGGCTGTCTCGCGTGCCTCCTAGGAGGAGGTGAGGTCTTCCTCCCCATTGTGGAACTTCACGCCGTAAGGGTCGCTCTTGATGCGCTTGTAGACAAAGTGGAAGATGTGGGGCTGGGGCCGGCTGTGCAGCTCGGCCTTGATTTTCTGAGGGTAGGTGTCCTCTGCCAGCTGCTGCCACGTCTCATCCACAAAGAGGAACAGGCTGTACTCCTCGGGGTCCACCACCTTGAACTTCTCTGCACAGAGCTGACACACATCCTCGGTGGTGATGTACGGTCTCACGAGGAGGGTCTTGCCCGTGCAGCCACTGTTGACTTCCTGGAATGCGACCCGGAGGTAATTCTGCAGATAAGAGAGGAATGCCAGAGGCAAGGTCAGAAGAGAAATTCTGGCAGAGCAGAGAGCCATGGGGATGTGTGGCAAGAGCAAGGTCTACCTTGGGGGCTACTTCAAGACCCTGGCCTTCAGTGATATAAAGCTACAAGGCCTCCAGCTGCAAGGAGAAGGTTGATCTGATTTGGGGCACTGAAGACCACTCTGTGGATGAAACAGCCACGCTTCAGCTCACAGCCAACACAGGAGGCAGCAAGTCTGTCCAGCCCCGGGTCTCACTGTCAGCATCCCTCAGCAGGCCCACTTAAGAAAACCCTGCTCAGGGCCGGCGCTGTGCTGTAGTGGGTAAAGCTGCTGCCTGCAGTGCCGGCACCCCATATGGGTGCTGGTTCAAGACCCAGCTGCTCCACTTCTGATCTAGCTCTCTGCTATGGCCTGGGAAAGCAGTAGAAGATGGCCCAGGTCCTTGGGCCCCTGTACCCACATGGGAGACCCAGAAGAAGTTCCTGGCTCCTGGCTCCTGGCTTCAGGTCAGCACAGCTCCAGCTGTTGTGGTCTTCTGGGGAGTGAACCAGTGGATGTAAGACCTTTCTCTCTCGGCCAGCGCCGTGGCTTAACAGGCTAATCCTCCACCTTGCGGCGCCGGCACACCGGGTTCTAGTCCCGGTTGGGGCGCCGGATTCTATCCTGGTTGTCCCTCTTCCAGGCCAGCTCTCTGCTATGGCCCGGGAAGGCAGTGGAGGATGGCCCAAGTGCTTGGGCCCTGCACCCGCATGGGAGACCAGGAGAAGCACCTGGCTTCTGGCTTCGGATCAGCGAGATGCACCGGCCGCAGCGGCCATTGGAGGGTGAAGCAACGGCAAAAAGGAAGACCTTTCTCTCTGTCTCTCTCTCACTATCCACTCTGCCTATTAAAAAAAAAAAAAAAAGACCTTTCTCTCTGTCTCCCTTTCCCTCTGCCTCTTTGTAACTCTGCCTTTCAAATAAATAAATCTTAAAAACAAAAAAAGCAAGGCCGGCTCAAGAGTAAGAACCTTATCGAGGGCTGCATTTATTCCCAGCATAAAAAGTAAAACCAAAGAGCAGAAGTGTTTGAACCAAGAATCAAGATTAAGAGATTTACAATATGCAGGCCCAGGGGCTGGTGTTGTAGTGCAATGGGTTAAGTAAGCCTCCTTTGTAATGCTGACATCCCACACTGGAGCTCTGGCTTGAGTTCTGGCTGCTTTGTTTCCAATCCAGCTCCCTGCTAATGCACCTGGGAAGGCAGAAGATGGTCCAAGTGCCTGGGCCCCTGCCACCCATGTGGGAGACCCAGATAGAGTTCTTGACTTTCGGCTTTGGCCTGGCTCAAACTTGGCCATTGTGGCCATTTAGGGAGTGAACCAGTGGGGGTTGGGCTCTCTCTGTCTCTCCCTCTCTCTGTCGCTCTTTCAAATAAGTAAATAAAATCTTTTAAAAAAATGTCTACACAAGGCCGGCGCCGTGGCTCAACAGGTTAATCCTCCGCCTTGTGGCGCCGGCATACCGGGTTCTAGTCCCGGTCGGGGCACCGATCCTGTCCCGGTTGCCCCTCTTCCAGGCCAGCTCTCTGCTGTGGCCAGGGAGTGCAGTGGAGGATGGCCCAAGTGCTTGGGCCCTGCACCCCATGGGAGACCAGGAGAAGCACCTGGCTCCTGCCATCGGAACAGCGCGGTGCGCCGGCCGCAGCGCGCTACTGCGGCGGCCATTGGAGGGTGAACCAATGGCAAAAGGAAGACCTTTCTCTCTGTCTCTCTCTCACTGTCCACTCTGCCTGTCAAAAATAAAAATAAAATAAAATAAAATAAAAAAATAAAAAAAAATGTCTACACAAAAGTGCACTTCTGATACTTTGGGCAATAATCATAGACTGAACCACAAACTGTCAATATTTGGCCATTTCTGATCTCCCCAAATGGTGATTACGCATGGTTCAACCCAATACAAAGCTCCAGGCACCTCTGGACATAACAAGGAAGGAGGAGATTATGGATTCTGCCAAAGGATTCTGAAGACGAAGCCACAAAGTGCGAGGTGGGGTTGCCTAGGAGTTGCAGGAGATGTCTGAGGCTGGGCCCCTGGAATAGCACCAGGTATGCACTGTCATGAAATACGATGAACCTGCGGCCTCGCACAACACCGCACCCAGGTGAGGTGGCAAGAGTCTGAAACTCTCCTAGCTGTGGTGGATAACTTGTTCAGTTTCCATTCCCTTAAGAAGGGAGTGACTGGATAAAAATACAGAATGCATGACTGAGCTGATCTAGAAAACAAACACTTGTATACTTGTTCCAAATCTGCTGCGTTAGTAATATTTAGCTGTAAGGATCTACTTAGGAAGAAAGATTTGGGAGGGGGAGCTCACCATCCCAGACCAGGCAGCCCAAAGAGCCTGGTGCCTAGTGGGGGTGGAGGAATGTGTGGAGGACCACATGGTGAGCCAGGAGGGAGAGACATGGGGAGCTTTGCCTCTGTATTCAGTCCTCTTTTAAGAAACACCTGGCTGGTTATCTGCACCCTCATGTTTATCGCAGCTCAATTCACAATAGCTAAGACATGGACTCCACCTAAATGCCCGTCAACTGAAGACTAGATAAAGAAACTATGGAGTGGGCGCTGGATTCTGTCCCAGTTGCCCCTCTTCCAGTCCAGTACTCTGCTGGGGCCCGGGAGTGCAGTGAAGTCCTTGGGCCCTGCACCCGCATGGGAGACCAGGAGAAGCACCTGGCTCCTGGCTTCAGATCAGCACAGTGCGCCGGCCGCAGAGGCCATTGGAGGGTGAACCAACGAACAGTAAAGGAAGACCTTCCTCTCTCTCTCTCTCTCTCTCTCTCTCTCACTGTCCACTCTGCCTGTCAAAAAAAAAAAAAAAGAAACTATGGGATAGGTACTCTATGGAGTACTACACAGCAGTAAAAAGAAAAAAATGAAATCCAGTCATTTGCAACAAAATGGATGAATCTGGAAAACATCATACTTGGTGAAATAAGCCAGTCCCAAAGGGACAAATGCCATATGTTCTGCCTGATCTGTGATAACTAATAGAGCACCTAAAAGGAAACCTGTGGAAGTGAAATTGACAGTTTGAGAAGCAATGGCCTGAACAGCCCTTGTCTTGACTGTTGAGGAACAGGGTTTTTTTTTTTTTTCTTCTTCTTAATGGAGAATGGGACTGGGAATGGGAGAGGGAGGAGGAAGTGGGGTGGGAGGGTGGGTATGATGGGAAGAATCGCTATATTCCCAAAGTTATACTGATGAAATTTGTACTCATTAAATAAACGGCTTCTTTGGGAAAAAAATAAAAAAGAAATACCTGGCTCACGACCCAGTGACCACCTCTCCAAAAAGCCATAATTAGATCAAATTTCCATCCTTCATCCACTGATCGTTAAGATAAAATTGGGGGACCAGGTCCCTAATACACAGGTTTTGGGGGAACACCCAAGCTATTCTCCAACCATGATGTCTGGCAACCCTGCTCAGCAGTGGGGCGAGGGGACAATGCTCTCTGTCCAGGCTCCTATGTGGGGCTCCCATAGGATTTCCTGGGACCACAGAAGAGGAAGTTCCTGGGAAGAACAGCGTGCCCTGAACACATACATTATGTTCGTGTCTGCTCTGGTGAGGATTTTTGCTGGTCTGCTGACTGCTGGGGGAGCTAGCGGAGGGTACACAGACTGACACTCAACATCGTTTGAGTGTGTGCATGTGACAACACACACCTCCCGCTGCCCCACCCTTCCCCCCATGACACTCAGCCCAACACTGACTCTGAGAAAGACATCTACATGACCCCTATCTGACCAACAAAAGGACAGAGGTACAGGGAGGCTATTACCCAGGTTCATGCAGCCAGTAAGGGGCAGGGCCATGACCACTAACCCTGTGCCGCCTCTTCCAATGGGAGGGGAACCTGGTCTGTGACTTTGGATGCAGGGTTCCAGCCGGAGCTCTGTGTCTTGGTTTCTGCCTTTACAGCCCTGAGTGGAGTGCTGGGAATTTCCCTCTTGGGTTACGTTCTGAGGAGCTGGGTGACTTCAAGGTAAGCGAGGTTAGTGCAGAAGGCAGGGGTCTCTAGGTTGCAAGCAGCAAATGGAAAGAGGTGACAAAGAGGGGAGAAGGGGTTTCCTGTTTTCCTCTACTGTGCTCCTCAGAAGGTGTTACCCGGAACCTCATCTTGGATGGCCAAGACAGCGGGGAGGACCCCAGGGACTGCCTGTGTCCCATCACCAAGCACACGTAGGTTCTTAAAGGGCCCAGCAAGGTGTGAGAAGACAGAGCACACCTTCTTACCCTGTAGGTGTCTGTGTCTGGAAAGGGATTTCGGAGCCTACCGCAGCCTTCGAGAGGAACGTGCTGATCTTGCCTTTTGATCATGGGCTGACTTTGAACCAAATGGACCTTGTGATTACTTTCAGAGCATTCAAAAGGCAAAAGGCAAAAAAAAAAAAAAAGGCTGGGAAGGTGCCTGTGGGCACGGAGACAAATCCGTCCATCCGGTTTGTCCAGTTCCCCATTTGGAGACTCGCCACGTGGCACAGGGAAGCACAACCGGGTTTCATAGCTCGGTTTGAACCCTTCAACGTATTAAGCAAAGGCACAGGCAGACTTAGGTATGAGCTCATGCACTCTGAGCAAAGCAGGAGCTGCTGTGCTGGGGAAAGGTGTCCTAACCTGCCTCTCGGGGACGTAACTGGGACCCCCACGCTCCGGTGGCAGCTCATGGTTGTGGCAGCTCCATTCTGGGAGGGGGGCGGGGCTCACTCAGATGTCACGGCCCTGACTGCCTGGAGGTTCTGGAGCCTTCTGTTTGGGGAATGCAGGGAAGACATCACTGTGGCTCTCCCTCCTCCCACAGGGAGACCAGGCGGCTGCAGTGGCTCTGGCAGCACTGTTGTTTCCTGATGAGACACCTGGGCCCGGGGCTTCCTCCTCCTCTTCCACTTCTCATCTGCTCAAGGACCCCGCACACCCAGGCCGAGCGTTCTGGGAGAAATCCTGCCTGAAGGTGACTTTGCTGTCTTAAGAGCAGTGAAACCTGGAAACTCACACACACAGACACATGCCGTATTTATGTGTACAGACACAGAGAGAGAGAGAGAGAGAGAGAGAGAGAGAGAGAGAGAGAGAGAGATTGATGGTCCCCTATGTATTATGGCTTGAAGTACAGTTTTTGACTTTGACTTTATGGTGGTCTGAGAGTGATACCCGTTCAGTAGAAACCATGCTCCACATTCTGACCTTTGACCTTTATGCAGGGCGACTGGCGGTTTCTATGGTGATGCTAGGCAATGATGATGCCAGCGAGCACAGAGAGCGGTCAAGCCTGCTCTGCAGTGTACTGTGCTGCTGAGCTGGGCCACTCCACGAGTCAGGTGGAGTCCAGGTATTTTAGATTACAACATTTTCAATTTCCGATTCCATGTTGTAGTGCCTGGGTTCGAGTCCTGGTTCCACTCCCAATTCCAGTTTCCTGCTGGTGTTGCCTGAGGAGGCAGCAAGTGATGGATGGCCCAAGTACTTGGGTCCCTGCCATTCACATGGGAGACTCCTGGCTGCTGGCTTCAGCCTGTCCCAGCTGATGTGGGGATTTGGAGGGTAAACCAGCAGATGAGAGATCTCTGTTCCTCTCTCTCTCAAGAAAAAAAAAAAGTGTTTTGCAGATGGGACCCATGGCAAGTCAGAGCATACCTCTGCACATGAATTTAGAGGAAACAGGGAAGTGAAACCACCAGATCAGAGTGTGGTTTAAAATATCTCTTTTTTCCACCGGATGATTTGACTGAGGCCGGCATCGGGCCCCGAGCCGAGATGCACTTGGGAACAGGGGGGCAGCGGCGTGGGGCGTACCTGGAAGTCGTCCACCGATGGGATGGTCCGGTTGGTGGTTCTCCGCTTGTGCCACTGCCGCAGCGTGTCCCTGGTCTCTGAGCTGAGCAGCCGTGCTGCCTGCTCCTCTTGGAAATTCTTGATCAGAGAGAGAGCTCCGTAGGCGCTCGTCAAGTAATAGCCTCCTGGAAAAAGCAGAAGAGAGAGTTCTCCAGGTGCTCCCTGGAACCCGCCAGGGGTGATCCCAGGTGCCCACAAGGGATCAGATCCACGGATGCTCAAGACCCTTACACAGAACTGTGCAGTAATGGAGCCGGTGCTGTGGCGTAGTGGGTAAAGCTGCTGTCTGCAGAGCCAGCATCCCATATGGGTGCCGGTTCAAGTCCAGGCTGCTCCACTTTCAATCTAGCTCTCTGCTATGGCCTGGGATAGCAGTGGAAGATGGCTCAAGTCCTTGGGCCCCTGCACCTGCGTGGGAGACCTGGAAGAAGCTCCTGGTTCCTGGCTTCAGATCAGTGCAGCTCTGGCCGTTGTGGCCATCTGGGGAGTGAACTAGCAGATGGAAGACCTCTCTCTCTCTCTCTCTCTCTCTCTCTCTCTGTATAACTCTGATTTTCAAATAAAATAAATAAATCTTTAAAAAAAAAAAGAACTGTGCAGTATTTGCACACAAGCTTTGCTATACTTCAAAACCATTTCCAGATGACTTATAACGCCTCATCCAGCAATGCTGTGTGCAAACTTATACCGCAGTTGTTCAGGGACCAATGATAAGCAAAGAGAGTATGTGAGGGTTCAGTACAGATGCAATTACTGGTTTTGGAATCTTTTCTATCTTCACTGGGTTGAATCTGCAGATGCAAAAGCCATGGGTACATAGTAGGACTGTTATTTTCTCTGCTCTTTCTACAAGCTTTTCCCAGTGGGACCACAGAAGCACACACCCAAGAGCCCATCACTGACTGCTTCATCCATCCACTCACACATCCATCCCATGGAGATTGAGTGATGAGCCAGGCTGTGCCTGGGTCAGGGGAGCACCTGTGGGCCGGGCTGATGCTCCTGTTTCCACTGATGGGGTCTGCATTGCAGGAAGCAGTGGACAGAGCCTGCACACAACTGAAGGATGACTGTGAGCACAGTTTGGCAAGAAAAGCTCAGGGTATTGAGGTCCTAAAGGGAGGGAGGAGGGGGAACACGGGCAGCTGCTCCAAGGACAGACTCATCCATGGGTCTCCTTGGCAACACTTGGGCCATGGGCTTTGCTTTTTAGGAATCTACATTTTCTACATCTTCAGTAAAACTCCTGACCTTGAAACAACTACAGCATATGCAAGTGTGTTCATGAAAACATGGGTTACCCCCCGAGTAATTTCTTGTGATTCCCTTTCTTGCCCTTACTCTGGGACAAACACCACACTGGGGATGTTAGAACGTACAAGGGAAAGCAAGGATGTTCCTTGGAGGGGGAGGGTGCCTTTAGGATTGATGGTTTGTGATGGGGGGGGGGGGTGCCAGCAGACTTATGACACTGGGAGATGCGTCATGTGTTTGCTACAAAGGGGATGAAGATTGCTTCCCAAAAGCTCAAGGAAAAGGGAATTAAAAGTTCCTTTGGTGCAAAAATCTGTGAAATCCATGCAGAAGTTTTTCGTAATATGCATTTTTCCATGAACTTTTTGAAGACTTTTTTTTTTTCCTTTGACAGATAGAGTTATAGACAGTGAGAGGGACAGACAGAAAGGTCTTCCTTCCATTGGTTTACTTCCCAAATGGCCGCTACAGCCGGCACTGTGCTGATCCAAAGCTGGGAGCCAGGTGCTTCCTCCTAATTCCCATGTTGGTGCAGGGGCCCAGGCACTTGGACCATCCTCCACTGCCCTCCTGGGCCACAGCAGAGAGCTGGACTGGAAGAGGAGCAACTGGGACTAGAACCTGGAGCCCATATGGGATGCCAGCGCTGCAGGTGGAGGATTAACCAAGTGAGCCATGGCGCCAGCCCCTGAAGACTTTTTTTAAAAGATTTATTTATTTATTTGAAAGGCAAAGTTACAAAGAGGCAGAGGCAGAGAGAGAGAGAGAGAGAGAGAGAGGGAGGGAGCGGGCGGGAGGGGTCTTCCTTCTGCTGGTTCACTCTCCAGATGGCTGGCAATGGCTGGAGCTATGCCAATCTGAAGACAGGAGCCAAGAGTTTCTTCCAAGTCTCGCACAAGGTTTCAGGGACCCAAGGACTTGGGCCATCCTCCACTGCTTCCCCAGGCCATAGCAGAGAGCTGGATTGGAAGTACAGCAGCCAGGACCAAATGGGATGCTGGCACTGCAGGTAGCAGCTTTAACCACTATGCCACAGCGCTGGTCCCCAGACTTTCTGATATATACAATTGGAAGGTGTTCTTTTTTTGGTATCAAAACAAAATGAATTCCATTTTCCCATGAATTTTTTAAAGTATCCATAGGTATGTAATTAGACACCGTGGGGTAGGGGGTGGGCATGCAGGGCTAGACAGCCACTAGGGGGCACCCCAAATGCTTATTAAAAACTCCCTAATCAGACATAGCTCATTAGAAATTGATCACCAGAGGCCAGTGCTGTAGTGTAGTAGGTTAAGCCTCTGCCTGTGGTGCTGGCATCCCATATGGGCACCGGTTCATATCCCAGCTGATTCTCTTTTTTTTTTTTTTTGAAAGGCAGAGTGGATAGTGAGAGAGAGAGAGACAGAGAGAAAGGTCTTCCTTTTGCCGTTGGTTCACCCTCCAATGGCCGCTGCGGCCGGCGCATCGCGCTGATCCGAAGCCAGGAGCCAGGTGCTTCTCCTGATCTCCCATGCGAGTGCAGGGCCCAAGCACTTGGGCCATCCTCCACTGCACTCCCGGGCCATAGCAGAGAGCTGGCCTGGAAGAGGGACAACCGGGATAGAATCCGGCGCCCCAACCGGGACTAGAACCTGGTGTGCCGGCGCCGCAAGGCGGAGGATTAGCCTGTTAAGCCACGGCGCCGGCCGCTGATTCTCTTCTGATCCAGCTCTCTGCTTATGGCCTGAGAAAGCAGTGGAAGATGGCCAAAGTGCTTGGGCTCCCTGCACGTACATGGAAGATCGGGAAGAAGCCCCTGGATCCTGGCTTCCAATCAGCTCAGCTCTGGCTATTGTGGCCATCTAGAGAGTGAACCAGTGGATGAAAGACTTTTTTCTCTGTCTCAACCTCTCTCTAACTCTACCTCTCAAATAAATATTTAAAAAAAAAACTGAACATCATTCTTTGTCAAGAGCGATTCAATACCCATTTCTGCTGGGATTCACTACCCACTTGGTCTCTACTGTGGGCCCAAGCGAGATATAGGACCGGAGGTGTGTTTGTAATAAACAGAATCGTAGTCCCCGCTCTGCTGAAGGCTATACACTTAGGAAAGCAAATGGACCCTGGCAACTCATTCACATGGGAACCAGCAGGTTTTGTGCGGGAAGAGTCACTCTCCTGGCGGAAGTATGTAGCTGCTCACGTCAGACCTTCTAGAACCTTCTCTGTGGCCATTTGTAAGCCCACCATTGCTCCCTGCACTTTAGCGAACTCGCACTGGACGTGAACTTGAACATGATAGTTTTGCTGCTGTCGGGCCGCTGACATCTGTGACTGTAGCATTATCCAGCCCACAGGGGCCTCACCCATTGCTGTCCCCACGAGCCAGTGGGTAAGCTCCTTATGGCAGCCTGACCCCGAGTCCTGAGCTGTCTTTACAGAACAGTCACCCACAAACTAGCCAGTGAGCGTGCAGCTCTGTAGAACAGAATACAGGATCGCCACTCAGGATTTCAGGAGACATTACTGGGGCCTAAGGACGCAGGGAAAGGTCGTGACGGGGTGGCAGTGCTGGGCTAGGACCAGGGGTGTGATGCTCTTTGTGTGGATGTTTGGGGAGAGGGGCTGAGTTTCTTGGGACCCCACAACTCTGATCTGTTCAGGCCTCTAAAGAGAAAGCTGAACGCGTCAAACTGCCCGAACTCTGAAACACGTGGATGCAATCAGAAAACGGTTTTAAGCTTCAGGAGAGCGTGCCACGCTACCACAAAGAAAGATCCCGTGACTCTCTCTGTAATAACACCAGCTTAAGACAGCAGGAACGGCATGTGGCCGCGGCCCCTGAACCAGACAGGGCTCTGGGCAGGCTGCAGAAGGGCCTGGTCTGGGATGCGCGGCTGCTGTCCATTCTGCTCTGCAGAGTGGCTGAGGGATGTGGCGCACACCTCAGCAGGAACCATGGCCAACCGCATCAGGGCCGCCCACCTCCCAAGGACATAAGCCAAGGAGTCCCAGGCATGGGTGAGAGGCAGCAGGTTCAAGTTCAGACACAAGCCCCAGGTGGTTCCGTCCCAGGGGTCTTCAAAAACTTCATGGAAAAATGCATACGACAAAAACGCAGGGCGTGGGTTTCAAATATTTTTGCACCATTAGCCTTTTAATTCCATTTCCCCACAGACTTTTGGAAACACCCTCAAATGTCGGCTAGTGTAGCCTTGACTTTGTCTCCTGTGGGAATTGTGGTGGTATAAAGACAGCCACCTGCCCATCTGTCCAAGACAAATGAAGTTCATCACTCATCCAAGGGCTGAAGAGACCAGGGCACACATTCTGGGAGTAACTCATTACGTTCCTTCCAGGGAAAACTCTGGAGCTATGCATGCCCCCAGGGAATCCCACCGGCAGGTGCACTCTTTTTACTGGTGCCCAGATGGAAACTCACTAAAGAAACGAAACCAAAATGACCAGCAGACTCCATCTGAGCTCTTACACGGGCATAGGAAATGGAGTAACAGGGTCCACAAGGCCCAGCCTTGTTTGGTTTTCTGTTACACAGGCACACTGGGGTGGAAAGGTAAGATGCCCCCCTCCTACACTGGAGCACTTTGGGTTCGATTCCTGGCTCCGGCTCCTGACTGCAAACGCAGAAGCCGGGAGGCAGCAGTGATAACTCCATCATCGGGTTCCTGCCACCCACATGGGAGACCTGGAGAGAGCGCCTCGGACCTGACTCTGGTCTCCATGCAGCCCCAGGCCATTGTAGCCAACTGGGGAGTGAACCAGCGGATGGCCGCTTTCTGTCTGTCTATCCATCTGTCTGTCTTCCTCTCTGTCTGTCCCTCCTAAGAGTTCTACCTTTCCAGGCTGTGCACTGCAGGGCCAAACATTCTGGTACATTCCAATTATTTGCTGAGTAATGCACCTGCCCCAGGTGTTTTGTAGGTGGACACAAGAAGAGGCCTGGGGTGGGAGTGTGGGTGGGTATGCATGAAGCTTGTATTCCCTAAATAAAAGGTTACTTTGGGAAAAAAAAAGCAGCAGCAGCCTGTACTACCAGAGTAAGTTAAAAGCAAACCACCCAGATCTTAACCACACTGTGCTTCTAACAATGAACAGATACTATGAAAACAAAAGCCAGGACTTCATCCATTTCACGGATATAACAGCAGGTTATTTCCCTGGTAATGGACATATTTTGGACCAAATATGTAAAAACGTCCTCTTAGATTCAAAGAAACAGCTTCTTTTTAAAAAAGGAATTTATTCTGTTTAATGGCATTTTTTTTCCTTGCCATTCACTCATCTTGGTGAAGTATAACTATGGAAGGTCCTTTTTTTTTTCTTTGTGTTTTTTTGATTTTTCCAAATAGTCTGCAATGAACATGGATGCCTTTTGCAATTGGAAAAAAAATCAATGCATTATTTTAAATAATAATAAATTTAAGTTGCAAAGCAAAAAATGTAAAAAAAAAATATAAACTTAAACTTTAGGACCAGCTCTGTGGTGGAGTGGGTGAAGCCATCGCCTGCAATGCTGGCATCCCATATGGCCACAGGTTTGAGTCCCAGCTGCTCCAGTTCCGATCCAGCTCTCTGCTATGGCCGGGGAAAGCAGTAGAAGATGGCCCAAGTCCTTGGGTCCCTGATCCCACGTGGGAGACTTGGAAGAAGTTCCTGGCTCCTGGCTTCAGATCGGCACAGCTCTGGCCATTGCAGCCATCTGGAGAGTGAACTAATGAATGGAAAACCTCTCTCTCTCTCTCTCTCTCTGCCTTTCAAAAAATAAATCTTAAAAACAAAACTCTAAAATTTCAGATGTCAAAAAGGTGTTCATTGCTTAATGGGTGCAGGATTTTATTTTGGGATTAGGAAGATGTTTTGGAGGAAGAAAGATGGGGTGCAAATGTCTGTCCCACATACCGTTGAGGGCATTGCATTTCAACTCAAAGGGAAGCGCGCTGAGCCCCGACTTCCCCAGAGCACGGTACCTTCTCCATGCAACAGCGAGGGGTCCAGCAGCTCCATCATGTACTCGATCTCAGTGTCCAGCTCCAGCATGTCACACTGAGCGATGACGTAGGTCAGGACCGGCAAGAAGTCATCGGCGCCGTACATCCTCCCTGGGGAGAGGACGGAAGCGGGACATGGCGAATATTTTTTTTACCAAGTCTTCTTTCTTTCATCTCCTACGTGTTGCTTTTATTAGACAGCAAGGAGCCATTCAGAGGAAATATGCTATTTATAACACAGAGGTGGGTGTTTCTGGAATCCTGTGCAGCCCATCACCCTCCCAGCTGCTCCGTGAGCACCCGGCCCACACTCACAATTTCACGGCGAGAGCCGATCAACGCTGCAGAACCCGTGTGGCAGGTTATGCTTTTACATTCTGCGTACAAGTTTGCAGTAGAAGAGTGTCTCTGGAATATTTTAAATTCCAGTAAGTAATAGTATAAGAGGAAAATATTTACTTGTGCTCACTTTTGTGTCTTATTTCCCATTGCTTTCTATGCACGTGAATCATATACCTAATGACAAGACCAGATTCAAACCAGGAATAAAATGTGCTCTGATTTTAAGGTGATCACAGAGAACACTTATTTAACTGCTCCAATTTGGTATATGTTAAATATACACATTGATTAAAAGCAGTGCACATGTATGGCCAAACATCTGAGCCCTTACTTCCAGTTTTCTTTACAATGGTGGTTCTGGACCAGGGGTGATTTTACCACATCCCCTACCCTCAGGGGACATTTGGCAATGTCCCAGATGGTTTTGCTGTCACAACAGGAGCGAGGTACGCAAATGGTATCCAGGTTGCTGATGGACTTCCTACGGAAGCAGGCCAGCCCCCACAACCAGGCGCTCTCCTGGCTAACATGTCATGAGTCCGTGGGTTCAGAAACCGTGATTCAGAGGAGCATAATCCTGTGCAGATACCAGGTTGGGAATTTCTATAAATGATTCCGTGACTACGGAACAAATATCTCCTGTGTGCAGAACACACTTGCAAGTGTCAGGGGTGGCGCTCACAGCCCAAGAACCCAGACTTTAATGTCTGCGTTCAACAATCTGCAACACGCACCCACATCCCTGTCTACCTGGGCAGTGGTTAACACAACCGCGCTTAACGCACCCACATCCCTGTCTACCTGGGCAGTGGTTAACACAGCCCGCGCTTTCTCTCTGGGGCTTCCCCCATGGAGCCGCTGCACTTGCAGGAGGAGCTGGCCAGCATCCCCAGGATTACAACAAGCTCCCTGCAGACTGAGAACAATGCAGGCTCGGTGAATCACTTACTCTCCTATCTACAGGAAGCAGCAGGGGAAACCCGAGGTGAATTCCAACTCATAGTGAAAAAGTAGAAATGGGTCGGATGAAGCCTCACGATGATGGAATGCTCGGGGTGTCTGCCACTTGCTTGTCCATCACTGACCTAAACTCCCTCTGCCCACACGAAATTTCCATAGTGCGTGGGCTAGGCATGAACTTTGCAGCCAATCCCCACCCGAGGAAGGAAATGCTTATACCCACTACAGACACAGCGACTGTGGTATGGAAACTCAAAGCTCCTCCATGAATCAGCTCATTTGCAGGAAAGGATTTGTTTATTATTATTCCAGAGGCGGAGACACAGAAAGAGGGAGTTCCCACATCTTCATTGATTCACTCCTCAAATGCTCACAGTGGTAGGCTGGGGCCAAAGCCGAGTGCCAGCAAATCCCACGTGTGGCAGGAACCTGACTACTTGAGCCATCACCACTGCCTCCCAGGGTGTACACTTGCTGGAGCTGGGGGCTGGGGCTGGCACCCAAACCAAGGCACTCGCAGTGTGGGGCAGACATGTCTTAAACCAGTGCCAACCTCTGTACCAGAAACCTGTGCAATCGATGGAGGAGCTGAACTCAGACTGCACAGCCTGAATTTGCAACCCGGAACTAAATCTTTAATTAGGGGCCACTGTTGTGGCATACAGGGGTTAAGCCTCCATCCGTGATGCCGGCATCCCATATGAAAACCCTGGTTTGAGAGCCAGCTGCTCTACTTCTGATCCAGCTCCCTGCTCATATACCTAGGGAAACAGTGGAAGATGGGCCCCTGCCACCCATGTGGGAGAACAGGTGGGAGTTCCTGGCTCCTGACTTCAGCCTGGCCCAGAAAGATTGAACCAGCAGATGGAAGATTTTTTTTTTTCTTTTTCTCTCTCTGTCCCTCTGCCTTTGAAATAAACAAAAACCTTCAATGTCTATTTAAATCAGCACAGTGCAAACACTGTGTTGATTACATTTTTTTGATCTATTGATCTATTTCTGCATGTGACTCATCTGGCAGACATCGGAGGAGCGCTGGTATTTTTGGTGCCGTGAAGAGAATGAGGGGCAGACCACCTGGGGATGAGGAGGTGAGAGGTGGGAGCCTGGAGCTCCCGGCCTCACCTGAGTTGTTCTCCATGACAGTGTAAATGAGCTTGCACACCCGCAGCAGGAGCATGACCTTCTTCTCCGGGGAGTACATCTTCTGCATGGTCATGAACTTGACCTTGATTTTCTCCACGTCCACAAAGTCAGGGGTCGGAGCAAAGACACCCAGCTCCTGCGGATTCCTCTGCCGCACGAGCTGCAGGTTCTCCTTGAGCTGTTTCCAGGAGCCGTCGGCCGTGTGGAAGTCCTTGAGCATGGCTTCCACGTGTCCCTTCAGGGGCTTCAAGATGCACTTGTGCATGGCTTTCTCCAACACCACATCTGCCAAAGAAAGCACGGTTACTGCCACCACCGTCCGCAGGGAGAAGCAATGCCCACCTGTTCTCTCGTGCATTACAGGACAGCCGAGTCCTAACTTAACCTCCAGCCACCAACCCATAGCAGGATGAAGACACACACCCCAGCACTTTGGTGAAAACCCAAGAAGCGTGAATCTTCCCTACAAGTGCCTCACTTGTATCAATCAAGGCGTTCCAACATGAGGGCCTTTCAAACAGTTCCTGGAAAACGGAATTGAAAAGTTGTTTTTTTTTTTTTTTTTGCTGCAAAAATTAAAAAAAAAAAAAAAAAAACCATGGAGATTATTTCATAAAATGCAATTTCCATGAACTTTCTGAAAACCGCTTCCTTATTTTGTTTGCATTTTGCTGTGTGTACGTGTCCCCTACCTACAAGTGCAATCAAACCTTTCAGAAGACCTTCTTTGGATCTCATTTTTCCTGTGTTCATTTCCTGCAGTAAGGTAGGCACATATGTGACCTTAACCCAAAGATTTCCTACTACAGATGCTTCAAGAACCCTTAAAATATTTTCTGAGGAAACAGAATTCAACTTAATATCAAGTGTGATCTTGGATTGGATTCTAACCCCAAACATCATCTCATGGCTGTGAAGGACACCAGTGGGGCATTAGGGAGATACAAATAAAGCCTGCAGAGTAGGTCAAGGTGGCATCGGTGTTAGTCCTCCGGGTTTGATCACTACATTCTGGTTGTATGGCCGGATGGCTTTGCCTTTACAAAACACACACGGAGATACTTAGGGATAAACGCAGGTAATGTCTGAACTGACGCGCAAGTCACTCAGGAGAAAGCAGGGTGTATCTGAGTGTGCACGCATGTGCCTGCGTGTACCCCGTGCATGCATGTACGTGTCTGGGTGCGTATGGACAGAGACAGACAGGAGGAGGGGGAAGCAATGTCGCAACGTGCAGACATTCAAGGAATCTGGGCGCAGGGCAGACACTTCTTTGTATTCTTTCTGCAATTTTCCTGTTAAGTCTGAAGTAATTTCAAAATTAAAAGCGAAAAAATTTGAAGTGTTTTTCTGCTGAGAGTTAAGAAACACCTCTAGGTGTGGGAGGCACTGTTTTTCCTCCTTCTTCTTACGGCTGAGTGGCAGAAGGGCTCTTCTGGCTGATACTGAAATGGCCAGTACCATAAATCCAGAGATCCAGGCTTAAAATGATTTATATAGTAACAAGCTCTCTGCTTTTCCAATGCCAGCTTTTAAAAAATTATTTATTTTTATTTTTACTTGAAAAGCAGAGAGGCAGAAAGAGACACAGAGAGGGGCTTTCATCTATCTGCTGCTTCATTCCCCAAATGCTTGTAACAGCTGGCGCTGAGCTAGACCAAAGCCAGGAGCCCTGAGCACCATGTGAGCCTCCCACGTGGGAGGCAGGGACTCAAGTACTTGAGCCATTCTATGCTGCCTTCCAGGGTGTGCATTTCCAGGAAGCTGGATCGGAAGTGGAGGTGCTGGGATTTGAACCAGGCACTGTGGTATGGGATGCGGGCATCCCAAGAGGCAGCTTAGCTGCTATGCCACATGCCCTCTCCCAACACCAGCTTTTTAGCCTCACACGTCTGCACACTCATGCCACAGCTTCTGAAGTTCCACTGCAGCAGCTGTACCTAACAGATGACACTTTGGTGTGATTTTGTTTTGGAAGCCCAGGGGTCCGCTTATAAGCTTGGGAATAGTTGGATTACCTCTCTGCCTGGCTTTTGGAATTTCTGACACTGGATCAGATCGTGTTGAACCCAAATTATTACTTTTTTTTTTTGACAGGCAGAGTTAGACAGTGAGAGAGAGAGAGACAGAGAGGAAGGTCTTCCTTTACTGTTGGTTCACCCCCCAATGGCTGCTACGGCCGGCGCACCGCGCTGATCCGAAGGCAGGAGCCAGGTGCTTATCCTGGTCTCCCTTGTGGGTGCAGGGCCCAAGGACTTGGGCCATCCTCCACTGCACTCCTGGGCCACAGCAGAGAGCTGGACTGGAAGAGGAGCAACCGGGATAGAATCCGGTGCCCCAACAGGGACTTAGAACCTGGGGTGCCGGCACTGCAGGCAGAGGATTAGCCTAGTGAGCCATGGCGCTGGCCAACCAAATTATTACTTTTTATTAGGACATAGAGAAATCTAAGCCAGATGTACAGATTCTAAAAACAATTTTCCTCTCCCCCAAAGATGAGTGCTGATGCCATCACAGTCAGCTGACTCAGCACAAGTTCTTCTTTGTGCCTCCACCTTCATCTCCTATCCAAGAGATCTCTTAGTTTAAATATAGAGCTTTATACAACTACAGAAACCAAAGTTGAAGCCATAGAGTAAGTAAGAAAACCAGAGCCACATATTCACTCTACACCTGGCATTAAAAAAGATGACTTGGTTTGCATCGGTTGTCTTGGGTTTATAAACTTGGACAACCTCAGCCATCTTTGACTTTATACCATCATTACAATGAGCAGTCAATACTGGCAATTGATTGTGAACACTCCAATGGGCTGGGCTCTAAATGCTTTGCTTCATTCTCATCTCATCCTTGCTACAACTCCGCTATTCCTGCAAGCTACTAAGTGATACTTATTCGACAGAGGTGGAAACTTGAGGCTCAGAAACACCCAACAGCTTACTTAAGACCACACAGCAGCTTTCAATGACCATTTCTACTGCTTTTCAAGGGGAATGGCCCTTTAACTCCAAAGTTCAAGGCACCTGATAAACCAGTTTATTTCTCTCATCCAAAGATTCCAAAAGCTACATTCCTGGTTCTAAGCATTAGCTGCTTTGTAAGATGGAGGTTGTCTAGGTGGGGACGGCCATGCCAACCATCAACCAGGAGTATACACAGATGTTCAGGGCAATGGTGTTCAGTACAGCCCCACACTGCAAATGGCCCAGAGAGCAATTCCAATGGAACGGCTACATAGACCAATTCATATAATGGATACCAACATGGAATTCAGACAGTGGATCAACAGTACATTCCTGCTCCTGATGCATGCAATGGATGGACCTCAGAGTGACCAGCCCAGACTCATACAAGGGTGCTTCTTGGAACATTTCGTTTGCAAGTTGGTCAAAAGTAGGCAAAAAGAATGGAAGTCAGGAAGGCAGGTACCCAGGGGAGGGCCCTGATCACGGGAGGGCACAGAGGACAATTCCAAGGGCAATGCTGATGTCCAAGATCTGGGTCTGGTAGGGGCTACATGGTGTGTGCATATGTAGATACTTGACAGGCTGAGCTCTGAAGACTTACACACTTCAGGACATAATTTAAACCTCAGTGAACACATAAACATCAGGGGCACAGAAACAAGCTGAAGACCAAGCCTAGGGTTATTTATCTTGAACCCAGAGCAACCTTTTTTTTTTTTTTTTTTTAAAATAAGATTATTTATTTATTTAAAGTCAGGGTTACAAAGAGAGAGGGAGAGACAAATTCTCCATCCACTGGTTCACTCCCCAGATGGCCACAATAGCCAGCACTGGGCCAGGCCAAAGCCAGGGACCAGCAGCTTCCTCCAGGTCTTCCACAAGGGTGCAGGGGCCCAAGCACATGGCCATCTTCTGCTGCTTTCCACAGGCCCTTAGCAGGGTGCTGGATTGGGAGTGGAGCAGATGGGACATAAAACAGCTCCCAGATGGGATGCAGGTGTCACAGGCCATGGCTTTGGGCAACAAGCCACAAAAGCTTCCCTCTCCCCACGCAGGGCAACTTTTAACTCCAGAGTGAGCAGGAAGGAAGGAAGGAAAGGAAAGGGAAGAGGAAGAGGAAGGAAATATAATTATGTTCTTAGAATTGTATCTACGAACTACACTGGATCTCTTCTCTTTAACAACGTAGTAACATAGAGTTTAAAAAAAGGAAAAAAAGAATGCATCTGGTCACTTCTAAAAGTGCTGCACTGGTCCTGCGAGAGGATGCCAACAGCAAGCTCACTCCTGGCCAGCTGGGCCTGCTCCCTTGGTGCCAGGGAAGCGGGCTGGCCTTGGCACCGGGACCCCTCTCCTAGACATAAGCAGGGCTGTGGAAGTCTGTCGGGAGGGTTGAATCCTAGGACCAACTGCCTAAATTGGAAAAAAAATTGCTAAGGATAGATTTTTTTTTAGTACATTTTTTTAAAAAGACCATTTATTAGGGTGGACGTCATGGTTCAGCAAGATTAAGCTGCAGCTTGGAGACACCCGCATCTCACATCAGAGTGTCTGGTTCCAGGCCGAGATACTCTGTGTTTCTGCTCCAGCTGTACGTGCCTGGGAGGCAGAGGAAGATGGCCCAAGCACTTGGGTTCCTGCCACGCACATGGGAGACGTGAATGGAGTTCCTGGCTCCTGGCTTTGACCTGGCCCAGCCCCAGCTGCTGTGGGAATTAAGGGAGCGCAACAGTGATGGGAAGAGCTCTCTCTCTCTCTTGCGTTCTTTCAAAAACAAACAAACATTTAAAGAAGACCACTAATTTAAAAATAAGAAAAGTTGGTCTTTTTCAGGGTTTTATTCCTCCCCACTCCTATCAAAAGAATCTTTAATAAACATAAGGAATGGGGCAGCAAAGTCGAAAGGAAAAGATACACCTGCCAGCCGGCTGGTTCTCTCCAGCAGGAAAAGCAAGACCCTGCTCACAAAGTAAGAGGGAAACCCGACTGGAGGCACACGAGGAACAGAGTTAACTCTCAGAGTGCGGACGAGCTCAGACAAAGGAGAAACGGATGGGTCACATCTCAGCTAAATGACTGCCTTCTGTTGTTTTCTCTCTGGTTGCATTAATTCTAATGAACCAAAACCAAATCGCTCACGTTGCACGGACAATGACATTATTGGAGGCATTTAAATACACTGCCTCTTTCAGCTCCTCGGACAAACTGCAGGCACGGAAGCCCATCATTGCTGCACTGGATGGATGAGGCCCAAAGAGATTACTCTCATGCCGCTAGCATGGCGGGGAGTTGGACTCAAACCCCAGCAAGCTGTTTCCCAAGTCCCAGGAGTTACGTTAGCCGCATTCATCCCCAAGCAAGCACACAAAACAGACATCTGAGACCGTCCAAGGAAAATGAAGATGGTGGGTTGTATGTTTTTTTGAACATTCACTAATACCTTCTCTATATTTCTTTTTAAAAATATTTTTAAAAGGTTTTATTTATTTATTTGAGAGACACAGAGAGAGGTCTCCCATTCACTGGTTCCTTCCTCATTTGGCTGCAGTGGTTGGAGCTGTGCAGATCTGAAGCCAGGAGCTTTTTCTGGGTCTCCTATGCAGGTGCAGGGGTCCAAGGACTTGGGCCATCTTCCACTGCTTTCCTAGGCCATGGCAAAGAGTGGGATTGGAAGTGGAGCAGCCAGGACATGAACCTGCACTATATGGGATGCTGGCACTGCTTAGCCTAGTACACAACACAGCACCAGCCCCTCTGTATTTCTAATAACAAGGAGATACTAGACAATTGCTTGGACTACAGCATTTTCAATTTCAGGAACCAAACATGAGTTGTACTCTCTGAATGACCCCAGGTGGAGACAATTTTTTTTTTTTTAAACATTTATATGGAGCACATCAACTGGACTCAGAAACAGATCATGACAACCGTCCGGGCTCACCTAATGCAGGAACTCATAGAAGGTGTCCCACGGGTGGGCCTCTGGACAAGACGCAATTCCCTCCTGTCACTTGTGCAAGAATTAAGAATGGGAGGCAGACGCCTTCTCCCCCGGCCTGCACTCTGACCTGGAGCGAAGAGGCCATTGGTTGGCGAGTGGAGGTGGAAGCATCGCAAGACCTGAGAATGCACGGGCTCTTTTTGGTTCATGTTCTGCTTTACTCGCCGCTGGCCAGGGGAAGTGAGAGTCTGAGAGGCAGAGGCGAAGTTCGGGGTAGAAGGCGCTCCTCTTAGAAAGAGCCCTGGAGGTCGAGAGTCCCAGCAGCCAGCCTGGTGCCATCTTTCCAGGCAGCTCTGGCTAAGTCCCTTCCCCTCTCCTCGTCCATTGTGTGGGCTGCCAATGGAATCACTGTCTATGGGCTCTGCTCCACACAGAACTGTCGGCCTGAACCCAACTAGGATGGTGGTTGTTAAGACAATATGAATTAACAATCAACATTCTGGGGCTGGCGCTGTGGCATAGTGGGTAAGCTGCTACCTGCAGTGCCAGCATCCCATATGGGTGCCAGTTCAAGTCCTGGCTGCTCCACTTCTGATCCAGCTCTCTGCTATGGCCTGGGAAAGCAGAAGATGGCCCAAGTCCTTGGGCCTCTGCACCAGTGTGCAGACCCGGAAGAAGCTCCTGGCTCCTGGATTTGGATGGGTCTAGCTCCAGCAGTTGTGGCCATTTGGGGAGTGAACCAGCAGATGGAATCTTTGCATCTGTCTGTCTGTAACTGCCTCTCAAGCAAATAAATAAATCCTAAATGACAATAACAAAACAAAGACATAGGGGCTCATGTTTGATGACACCTGGAAACACGTAACCTCACACCCCATGAGTGCCGGCTGTGCACCTGACACCTGGACACATGTAATGTCATCAGTTGCCTCTGTTCCCTTTGAACAAAGTGGGGTGGGGTGGGGAGGGGGTACCTTTGAAAGGGGGCCCAGGTGTAATGACTCAGGCCACTCTCTCCTCTCAGTATGAACTGTGGTGTGATTAGGTTTGACATGGGAATGAAAAGAAGTTTGATAAATGAACGAAGAGCCCTCTGGCTTCCTGCTCATCCATCCCCCTACTCCCACCCTAGGCACTCATACTCCCCTGACTCTTTTCAGCTCCCCCATTCATAGGGACAAAGACAGAGGGTCTGAGCCTGGTCCCTGGGTTTCTCCTGCCTGGAAACTCTTAGTGCTTTGTCACGACCTCATTCAGTTCCCGCCTAACAGCCTGGAAACCTCAGATGAGCTGACCGACTTGGGCGGTCATGTATCCTTCTAAGCCGTGGGAACTGAGAGGGAGCCCTCATTCTATTTCAGAACACCCCACGCACAGTGGGCGTTGTAGTGCAGCGGTTAGAATGCCTACATCCCATATCAGAGCATCTGGTTTGAGCCCTGGTTACTCTGATCCACTTCCCTGCAAAGGCATTCTGGGAGGCAGCAGATGACAGCTCAAGAGCTTGGGTCCCTGCCACCCATGTGGGAGACTTGGATGGAGTTCTGAGCTCCTGGCTTCAGCATGGCCCAACCCTGGATGCTGCGGGCATGTGGGGAGTAAACTAGCATATGGAAGGTCTGTCTTTGTCTGTCTCTCTGTCACTCTACTTATATATAAATTATTTTTTTAAAAGATAATACAGGGGCTGGCATTGTGGCTAGTGGGTTAAGCTTCTGTCTGCAATGCCAGCATCTAATATGGGCACCTGTTCGAATCCCAGCTATTGCACTTCTGATCAAGCTCCCTGCTAAAGGCCTGGGAAGACAGTGGAAGATGGCCTAAGTAGTTGGGTCCCTGTCACCCATGTGAGAGACCCAGAGGAAGAAGCTTCTGGCTCTGTCCTGGTCCAGCCCTGGCCATTAAGGCCAGTTGGGAAGTGAACCAATGGATGGAAGATCTCTCTATCTCTCCTTCTCTCTCTCTGTAACTGTGCTTTTCAAATAAATAAAATCGATCTTAAAAAAACACAGCACACAGTAGGGGCCAAGAGAACACCCAAGCCCTTTGGTGCTTGGGATACCAAGGGTGGACTTGGTCCATCTCTGAGGGAGTTTCTGGTCTGCTGTCTGGGAAAGACCCAGGTCCCACTGCTGTGCCCGCTCTGTCCTCTCCACTTCAGGCTGCCCACAGTAATCCACACATGGGCAGCATCTGCTTTGGCTGGTGGCATGGGGGCTGGAGCTGTTTTTAAAGAGTTTCACTTTTGCCCTGTCTCGGGTCATCTTTCTAGAATGTTCTCCTCCTGAGGAAAGACTTTGTGGCTGATTCAGTCAAGGGCTCCCGTGCCTGCCTGGTGAACTGGTGAACCTATTTTGGGTGGACAGAACATAACCAATGCAATTCTGTTGCCCGTGAGTGCTTCTTGTGGTCTTCCATACATTTAAACCAATTTTTGAAAAATCACATAGGTATTCTTTTGACATGGCCACTTTTTCTCCTTTTTCTCTACCCCCGTTCTGTGTCCAGGGCCATTTCTGCCTGTCAGGTGACGGTGTTACCTGGTCCAGAACAGAAGCTGGGACCAAGGTTGGCACCAATGTTTGTCTCCAGCCACAGCTCTCAGGACGGCTTTTTATATAAAGGAAGGCAGATGACTCAGGGCTTGAGCCAAACAGAGAATTAAAAAGTTAAAAACAAACCACCCCAGATATTGAAACTTGAGTCAGACTTCAAACACTCATTCAAAAGAACGGATTTGAACCAAAGTAGTTGTGATTGTTTAACCTCTAGGAAATTACTTCAATTCCACCCCTTCCTTTTTCAAATTTTTAATTTTTAAAAAAATTTTTTTTGAAAGGCAGAGAGCCAGAGATAGTCAGAGACCTTTCGTTTCCTGGTTCACTCCCCAAATGCCTGCAAAAGCTGGGATTGGGCCGGGTTTGAAGCCAGGCGCCCAGGACTCAATCCAGGTCTCCCACGTGAGTGGGAGGGACTCAAGTCGTCATCTGTTGCCTCACAGGGTGCACAGTAGCAGGAGGCTGGAATCGAAGCCGAGCCTGAACTCAAACTCATGCTCTCCAATATGGGCTGCAGGCATCCCAAGCAGAATCTTAACCACTTCATCAAACACCTGCCATTTATGCTTGCCTACAAAGTGCTAGAACGGACAGTGACACCTGTACACGGGCAAAATGAGAGTGGTGAGAACTATTTGTTTCTTTTTCCCCTTTGGCTTTTCTCTGTGCAGCTGAAGAACCACTCTCTGAAGAGGAGAGACCAGCACCATCTCCATAAACTAGAGAGATCCATATTCATCCAGATGGTCATTTTCACCTAAGAATGCTCTAATTCTACGTGAGTTACACCAGGAAATATCTCCTCCTGCTTCCTTGATGGGTGCTCTGTAAATCTAGGCTTTCAGTGCGAATTCCTCTCTCCTTAGGAAGTTATAGGAAAAGAGGGCAGGACTAGAAGTTATAGGAAAAGAGGGCAGGACTAGATTAAAAAACAGAGAAACCCAACTGGCATTCCTGAAAAGCCCTACTGGCCTTGGTTGACACCGGATCAGAAAAAAAAAATTGATGCTTGTGATTCTGGGAAGGGCTTTCAAAGTGATTCCCTTGTATTCCTTCTAGGAAGTGAGCTCCAGTGGGAATGGATGCACAGCTGAGACGGAGGATCCAGGCTGAATGCAAGCTCCCCTAGGCACTAGCCCATCACCCCTTCATACTGAACTCTAGGCATCTTGGCCTGGGTTCCTGAATTTGCAAAGCACCAACACTATTCTAACAGACCAACGCATGAGTTAGTTCTGCGTCTCAAAGTTGTTGCCCCACTAACAGGCCTGTCCTACAAACGATGAGCCTTTCACGTAGGAAGATGTAAAACATTAGGCGAGGGGGCTAAGACCACGTTCTTGTCAGAGTCCTAACCTATTGAGCTGCACATCTTAGGGGACTGGCGTTCCGATAATCAGGGTCACCCCTCTCCTTCCCCTGGGGTCTGAGACGAGTTTCTCAGGCTGACCTCTCTCCACTCATCTTCCCTTGAATTTCCAAAGTCCAGCAGTCTTGCTGGACTTTCAACACGGAATGATGTTTTCACTGGTGAAGCCACAGGAGGAACTGCCTGCTGTAATGCAGAAGCTAAAAAGCTCAAAACCAAACAGCAAAAAAAGTGTGGCAATGCTCCTGCAGGGCCCGCTCACACCTGGGAGAGAGAGCTTTTGAAACTTGCCAGCACAGCTGCCTCAACACCAGGACCCCTTAACTGCTGATGAGAAGCCACAAATGCAGGCACTAGCAGCGGAGAGGAGGTTAGGAAAGCACGGGCTCTGGTCCCCCAGAAGTTCAAGTGCTGCACCTGCTGGTGTGGCCTTGAGACAAACTGGCTCTGTCTGGCTTGGCCATGCCTTCCTTCCTTCCCCCAGGGATGTGGATGCTTCTTTTGCAGGGTGACACCAGGAACCACTGACAGAGCTCGGGTGCGCTGCCTGTGTCACACTGGGGGCTCCACAGACATCAGCTTCCCTTCTCATCATGACCTGAGATTTTAAATTAAAAGTTGCATCCTCCTAGGGTATGGAATGTATCATTTTCAGTGTTTTTTTTTTTTTTTCTTTTTTTTTTTTTTTCCGTTGGGGGGATTGAAAATAAACCCTTAAGCTCTAAGTACCACATCCAAACTTCACTAGCCACAGGAGGAACTTGGGCCGGCACTGACGGCATCCACAGGGAAGTGAACGCCAAAGCCCTCGCTCCGGCTGGAGGCTGTTCCCTGTGGGCTGCCTTGGTGCTGCCCGCCACATAGTTCAGGCCTGACATCAGCGCCAGCCTGGCTCCCCACCGCCAGCCCCTGAAGCGGGCTTCCAGTGCAGGTTGAGAGACGGTCTCCCTGGGGTAGAGGCCATGGGGGAGTGTGTGGGGGTGCGGGGGTAGGGGTGCGGCGGGAGGAGGGGCAGCTAGTGAGGATGTCCTGCCTCCTCCCGATTTCCCAGGCCCAGCACAAGAGCGCATTCCTTTTAGCCACAGCCTCCAGCAACACCCCAGCTCTGACCACGCCCTGATCCACCAGGAAAACAAACAGGCCTTTGAGCCCTTTGTGAGAAACATCAAGAGGAAGAGAGAGAGTGCGCAAAGCCCACTCCGCTACACACATGGGTTACCGCTTTCAACACACGGCCCCCTCCCCTGCCCCGTCAGAAAGGGGACACTCGCAATTACTTTCTGAACTCCCTGGAAATGTCTGGCTGCTCTTGTGGCCGCTGCCGCCTAGTGAAATGCACTCACTGAAATTAACCTTTTAAAGTCAACCTTTTGTAACACACACACACACACACACACACACGTCAATGTGCTCACCTTAGGGGGGAAAAAAGACTGCCAAATTCCAATGAACTCACTGAAATTAACCTTTTAAAGTCAACCTTTTGTAACACACACACACACACACACACGTCAGTGTGCTCACCTTAGGGGGGAAAAAAAAAGACTGCCAAATTCCAATGTGCCTTGGCAAGCTACTTGTCAAAATAACGATGAACAATTGAGCCCTTAAATGAGATTAGGAAGTATTTCCCCTTGACTTTGGAGAACAAAACACCTTCCACGTGACCTCCAGCCTGAGTGGCTTATCTTGAAGGTGCACAGAGCAAACGTGTCTTTTCTGTGTTTTGGTGCCAGAACTCTGTGGGACACAGGCCAGCAGGGTGCCAAGCCCCCCTCCCCCGGACCCCTGCCTGTGAGGAACAAGGTGAGGGTGGGGGTTGTCCTGGGGGTCTCTGGCTGCCGGTGCTGTGCTGCTCCCTAAGCTGGAGCTTGCAGGCAGGTGTGTCCAGGGTAGAAACCTATCACGCGGTGGTGTATCTCAATAAAGAGCTCCCGTCCCAAGGAAAGCTGGGCAAAGCAGTCGCTGCCTCTCACAAGGCTGCAAAGATGCTTTTCTCCGACGCT
The DNA here is from genome assembly GCF_033115175.1 of Lepus europaeus. Taxonomy (NCBI): domain Eukaryota; kingdom Metazoa; phylum Chordata; class Mammalia; order Lagomorpha; family Leporidae; genus Lepus; species Lepus europaeus. Next base: position 81,231,860 of record NC_084836.1, read on the forward strand.
CTCTGAAAACCCTCTGCAGAAGGAGAGCACACGCACAAGCAGCGACTCAGATGCTCCAATGGCTGGGCAGCACAAACTCTGCCCCGGAGGGAATCGCTCTGCATTGCCTAACAAAATCAATCAATCAGCCCGGCAAGCTTCTTCAAGCCAGGGGTATGTGGCAGCCACCTTAAGGAGCTCCTGACTCCATCCGAACTGGGCCAGGGGGTGGAGTTTGCTATTGTTTTGAACTTCACAATAAACTTCATCCAAAATAACCAGCATAGGGTGCACTGTCTGGCAAGGTCACGGTAAAAAAAAAAAAAAAAAAAATCCATGGGCACTTACCTATTTGGTCTTCGGGGATGAGGGACTCGATGGGGGGATCCAGCTCGGAGCTCTGGGACAGATAGTTCTTGACCTGTGTCATGAACTGCCGGATGGTCTGCAGCAGGTCCGTGCTGGACACGTGGCACTCCTTGTTTTCCTGCAGGAAGCTCACATAGTCCTGTACCAGGCACCCGAAGTAGGTGCACTTGTCCCGGGACAGCTCGGCGATCCGGCGCACCATCCGCTTCTCCGGGGTCAGGAAGGAGCTGAAGACCCCACTCATCTTCCGCAGCTGGGACTTGACAAGCTTGGGCAGCACGAAGGAGCTGTTCCTCTTCTTTTTGGACTTGATCGGGGGCGCCATGGTCTCCTGGTCACTCTCCCCTTCATAGTCCTCCAGGCTGCTGTTGGTGTCCGCCTCGTAGCCGAACAGCGGCATGCTCCGGTCGAACTCCAGCGAGTCAGAGGAGGAAGTGGAAATGCTCATGTCGCTCAGCCTCTGCCTGCCTCCATGGCACGGGGGCCGTGATTCAGAGCTGGGAGGCTGGGCCCTTGTGCAATCCCCCGGGGCGTCTGCAGGCGGGGCGCCACCTGGGCTGCCAGCTGTGTGCAGCAGCTCCAGCTCGGGGCTGCCGCCGGGGCCGGGCTGCCCGCCGCTCGGGCTCTTTGCGCTACCCTCTGCTTCCAAAAAAGAAGCCTGCTTCTTTAGCCGGGGTGGAGGGATGGGAGTTGGTTTCGTTCCAGGCGGAGCTACGTTCCCATGTTTGTTATGGTTGACTGTTTCTGGCATGCTCGGCTGGGTTGCAGTCCTGGACAGGCGAGGGCTTGTGTGGACACTATTAATAGTGGGTGGCGGGGGCCTGGGCGGGGGGGACCGAGACCGCTCCGTGCCATTGGCGTTGGGAGTCCTTGTGCTCGGCCGCTTCAGGCCTCCGCTGAGGTCCTGGCTGTGCACTTTCAAGAACAGGGGATTAATAAAACACAAGGCTCCGTTGGTCTGGCTGCACTCCAGCTCCGAAGGCGTCCTGGTTTTTATAGAATGTACTCCATTTATAAGGCAGAGCTGACGCGGGCAGCCACCGTCGGAAGAGGCAGGCCTATGGGGAGGTGGAGGGTTTGGGGGTTTGTTGTCAGCTGGAGAGCTCCAGAAATCTGAAAGTCATTATCAGTGAACACAGAATGTAAATACAGTACACTCGAGCTGTTCCGTCACAAATTACAAAGCACACACACAGAGGGGAGGCACAGGCGCGTGGGGCGGGCTGGTTTTTTTTTTTCTTTTTTTTTTTTCCCCTCCTCCTCCTTTTTGCTTTGACTGCCTCCTCTTCCTGGAAAGGGCAGCGAGGCTGCCAGGCCCAGCTGTGGGCTCACCTTCAGAGCCCTTGAGAAGTGGTTTGCCCCCAGGGGACAGCCGGCTCCTCCCAGCTTGGCCTTGGCGCAGGTATGTGGGAAGGAAAAGTGGAACTGGAACTGTTCACGGGATAAGCTGGGCTGGGGCCACGGGGTGGGGGTGGGGGTGGGAGGATGGGGTGGGGGTGCGGGCTCCTTTGGCCTTGCTTTACAGCGAGTCAGCTCTCCCCACGATGGGACAGTACCCTTTCCACACCCGCTTCTTCTGGGGTGGCAGCTGCCAGCCGAGGATTCCAGCCTCTGCAAGTTCCCCTTTAATGGGCAGGGCCAGCAGCTGGGCCTGGGGAGGGGGTGTGTTACACAATCTGCCTGGGGTTCTACACATTCAGCATTAAAACTCCAAAAGGCGGGAAACTCTACGTAGGGGTCCCATCAGCAAATTAAAAAAAAAAAAAAAAAAAAAAGATGGCAAATGTCAATGTCAAGGGCAGGTTCAGCCCTTTATCTTCGGGTTTGCTGCTCCATCCTCCCCAAATTCTCCAGCCTTGCTGTGGTGTAGTGGGCTAAGTCTCCATCTGCGATGCTGGCATTCCATATGGACACCGGTTCTAGTCCCAGCTGCTCCTCTTCTGATCCAGCTCTCTGCTATGGCCTGGGAAAGCAGCGGGAGATGGCCCAAGTACTTGGGCCCCTGTTACCCACATGGGAGACCCAGAAGAAGCTCCTGGCTCCTGGCTTTGGATGGGCGCAGCTCTGGCCATTATGGCCATAGTGGAATGAACCAGCAGACAGAAGGCCTTTCTCTCTGTTTCTCCCTCTCTGTAACTCTACCTCTCAAATAAATAAAATCTTTAAAAAAGAAAGATTAAAAACAATCCTCCAGCCTCCTTTCTAGGTTCTTTGGAGCGCTGTGGACTGGCTTATCACAGTCACACTGCCTGTGTGTCTCCCCTTACAGGTGGGCTTTGGTCTTCCACGTAAATTGAGGGAAGGTAGCAAGGTGGTAAGTGTGTGTGTTATTTCCATGTGGAATACATAATATTGTCTCTCTGTCACTCTGCCTTTCAAGTAAATAAAGGAATCTTTCAAAGAAAAAAATCGCAAACTTTGGGTACAGTGAGCTGTTGTGAACCCATCTGAAGACTGAGGCCCTCAAATCTGAAGGGAATTTCCCCTTTCACCTGGGAAGAAAAGGTTTTGTGAATGTGAAACCGCCATGGATATCCCCGGTCCACTGGGATGGTTCAGCTGAGGGGGTTCAACATCTGGGTCCATTGTTAACCGCTGTTCAGCGGAACCCAGGGGGTTCAGGGATTGGCAGCCGAGGGGGCAGGAAGGCAGCAGGGGTGATCAGCTACCAGGCAAGGATCCACAAGGGATGTGGTCAGAAGGGCGGGGCGGAGATTGGACAATGAGGGAGGAAGTGAGGCAGAGGTCACTCCAGCTACCTGTGTGCCTCTCAACAGTAAGAGTCGTGCCCGGGAGATGGCCTTGAGTCTCCAGTTCTTGTCCCAGATGCTTCTGTGATATTAGGACTTTGACACTTCTGCTAACCCAAGCTCATGGACGAGAGCAACCAGAGGGGTGTGGGGGCCACCCAGGCACCCAGCCCGGCCTCTTGCAGACTCGGAAGATGTGAGCTTGGAAAAGAAGACCCCCAGGAAGTGTGGTTCAAGGACCTCCTGGACCTGCACACTGGTTCTTGCCATGGAGATGGCGGGGGTGGGGGGGCAGTATTTTTGACCCAGGAGTGTTTGACATAGCAATGCAGCCTCAGCTAACCCAGCTGCTCCATGAAGTCACTTGCATACAGACCCAGGGCACCCACTTACTCAGTCCCAGCTGGGCTAGCTCTTCAAGTTGAGCCTCAGTCTTGGCCGTGGCAATGGCATAAGGCAACTTCAAGGTGAACGGCAGGACGTCCCTGATGTTCCAGAAAAGGAGAGAACGTTGTCACGGACATGGTCTGGTTTCCGTCTCTGGCATTCACCCCAGGGACGTCTTAGCTTGCACTGCTTCCAACGTCCTGAATAAATGCCGCATTGTACCTAGCTGTAACTTCTCTGTTGATGGGACGCCACACTTCCTGTTCTCGTCTGTAGCGTCATGGTGTCAGTGTCTCCAGCGAGAAGGAAAGCTGTGCACTGAGCAGCAGAGCTGCTGACTACGGTGGAAGACCGATCATGCACATAAAAAAAATAAAAATAACCACCATGTTCGTACGACTCTGTGAGATGCCCATCTCAGAGTCCGGGCCTCAGCGCTCCGGGCAGCAATGCGTAACCCTAACTGGAGCTCTGTAAACTCTCAGGATGGCTTTCCAAGCAGCACCTGCTTGCTTTCACTGGCGACATCTTCCAGTTAGAGCCCCTATTGTCCTTTGTGTGCTGGAGAGAAAACCTGCCCCTGTGTTTTACAAAGGTGGAGCTGCTCCCGTGAAGCACCCTCCTCGCACAGGGTGGGAGGTGGTCTTGTTATATAGCATTTCTGCTCCAGGAGGTCTCGGTGGGTCTGGATGCTGCATTTCTGCCACCTGATGGCCCCCAGGGCCACACTTTGAATTGCAAAGCCAGACTAAGGCACCACCTGTCAACAACCCTACCAGGCAAACAATATGGCGTCCTGTGCAGCCCCAGGCACTGGAGGGACAACAGGCCTAACCAGGAGTTGGGCTGACTCCAGGATCCTGCCACAGCTAGGCTACAGAGTCACCCTTTGTTTTCTCTGAAAGGACAAAAGCAGGTGTGATACACATTTGCTCATTTTCTTAAACACTGGGTTAGTCCCAAGCCGCACGCCTGGGTGAATTCGCCAGCAGGCTAAGCACAACACCTTGCCTGATACAGGGAGAAAGAGGTTTTTGAATAAATCAATGAGCGAATAGTCCCTAACCTTGGCGACTTACCCAAATGAGAGTTAATTTTTTTTCCCCATGGAGGTATTGGTCTTACAAAGACCAAATGATTGTTTTTATTCATTCATTCAACAAATATTTATGATTATCTATGGTGTGCCAGATGTTGTTCTAAAGGCTGGCAAAAGGGGCCAACGCTGTGGCATAGTGGGTAAGGACTCCACCTGCAACACAGGCATCCCATATGAGCACAGGTTCAAGTCCTAGCTGCTCCACTTCTGGTCCAGTTCCTTGTTAATGCACCTGGGGAAGCAGTGGAAGATGGCCCAAGTGCTTGGGCCCCTGTTACCCACAGGATGGGCCCAGCTCTGGCCTTTGTGGCCATTTGGGCCATCTCTAACTGACTTTCAAATAAATGAATATTTTTTTAAAGGCTGGCAACAGACAAAAGTTTTCACCTGCACAGTCGCAAACACACAACTTATAAGGTAGGGGGCGCATGCTATGGATAAAAATAAAGCACAAAGGGAAAATAAAGAGGATTCTAGTGTGAGAGCTGCCTGGACAAGGTTTTGTGAACAGGTAAGCATTTAATTGAAAACCTAAAAGTGAGCAAAGGGAATCAGGAATAAGTACCTTCCAGGCAGTGAGAGCAGCAGGTGCAAAGACCCTGGGGTGACAGAGGGTCTAATACGCATGAGAGACAGTGAGAAGGCTGCTGTGGCTGGGGTTAGTGAGAGACAACACTTGGAGCTCCTGCCTGGATTCTGTCATCCTAAGATGTCCTGAGAATTCCCACAGAAGAGGATAACTACACCAAATGACCTGCTGTTTACAGTAAGAGGAGGCGACATCTCTCAATGACCAGATTACATCTGGATGACTGAGGAATTTTGGAACCCCGGGGAGCTGCTGACAATGAATAACAAAGTAGTAAAGTCAAGGAAAAGAACAAACAGGATGATGTGGTACCAGATAGTGCAAAGCCAGTTCCACCAAGCTGCTCATGTGGTATAGTCAGGAGACTGTTGTCTTCAAGGTGCCAAGCCCACAACATCACCTCCTGCATCCGTGAGACCCTTCGGCCCTACATGTTAGCAGCACCTGCCTCTGCCTGTCCACCAGTATCGCCTTGAGAGGAAGCAGGTGGAGCTACAGGGGAGGTCAGTGTTTCTAACACCCTGGCAGGTGCAGGGGCCCTGATAATAATCAAAAAGGAAGACTAACGGGAACCCAAACTTTTGTAACACCTAAGTATTCTGCAAGTATATGTTTGCATGGTTGGCTCAACTTAGTTGAAATCTACATTCTTCAGGCAGTTCGTTGGTGGGGAAGGGAAGTCACATACAACAAAACCAGCCTCTGTTGAAGTTTCAGCCTTGCTCAATGCCGTACCTGCAGCTTCAGCATCACCTGACCAGTGCGAGTTTTTCTTAATGACATATGACAGGAAGCTACACCTGTCATTTGTTAATGGATGGTTCAAGGCTTTCATTTACCAGAAAATTAAGTGTTGTGAGTGCTATCTCCCTGTGCCAGCCAGGGTGCATTGCAACATCTATATATACACACACACACACACACTCACAGAGGGACAGTTTTGTCTTTCTTATGCCCTGCTAAAGCACAGGGCTCCAGTTCCAAAGGTTTCACCCCCTTGCAGAGAGAAATGTTTCACCTGACAGTTTCAATGCACATACAGCCTGGATTTACTTTTCAAAATCATGTCCCATACGTTGCATTTCTGGAAGGGAGGAGACTAGCACTGAATAATTATTACTGCACTGCCCCATGCACACAACCCCAGGGGTTGGGGGAGCTGTGGTGTTCCCTGCTGTGTGGATCAGGCACAGATGGCCACACAGATAGGCAGGTCCCCGGCACAGCCTCCCGGAGCTCGGGGAGGTGAGGTGGGGGTTGGGACCCAGGTGTGTGGGAGCTCAGGGTCTGTGCAGCTGCATTGTACAGTGGGAAACCCACGCACAGGCTCTGGTATCACAGCCGGCCCTGGGCCAAATCTCGTATCTGCTACTGATGGATTGAGTACATGTGGGCCAGTTCCTCCCTCTATCCCAGCCTCAGTGCCTTCCTGGTCCTGGTTTACAGGGTTGCCATGATGATGAGCAACCGCTGTGTGCAGGGAGGTAGAAGACCCTACCACCGCTGTCTTCCTCTATGTCCTCCGCACTCACGGTGCGGTCCGAGGACCAGCAGCCTCAGCCTGCCTACTGGGAGCTTGCTGCAAATGCGGAGTCTCGGGGTGCTAGGTCCCCAGAATGGAATTCTGTATTAAACAAGATCCCAAGGGGTCCTGGCAGTTCTCTTTCTCTCTCTCCCTCTCCTACGCTGATGACCCCAAGCCGACACACAGCTGCCAGGCGTTGGTGGTCAAGGTTCACAGTCGTGACTGTACTTTTCAACCAGCCTTCCTACTGCGGCAAATTCTGTGCTTGCTGAACCAAGAATCCCCTAGTTGAGTGCACCCTGGACACTTGCCATGTGATCACCCAGTCCCTTCCTTGGTTTCCATAGGCTGAGGTACTGAAAGATTTCACAAATATCGGGGTGCGACTGCGTCAACTACAGAGCCCCAAGAACACAGGTGAGCAGCATTCATTGAGAAACATCAGGTGCCTTTACCTGCTGAAAAAAGCAAAGTGGGCAAAGCCATCTCTGGCCTCCCTCACTGCAAAATGGCAATGCGGGGATTTCTAAGGGCTTGTACGTTGGCATCGTGCTTCGCCTCACCCTCTGACAGCCCTGGGTGGAAGATTTCCACACTTTTATAAACACAGAGATGGCTAGCTGTCTTATGCTGCTTCCAAATATTGTTCTGTGGGGGTGCCGGATCTGACCCAACCACAGCACAACGACCAATGAGCAAACATCAGCCGACCTCACCTCCGGCTGACATGTTAGCATGGAACATACCCCTGTGACCCGGTTAGCTGCACACAAGATCAGGTGTGGCTCCCTTGAGCATACGGGCCAGAGGACGCCGGCGGCTGGAGGCTGTAGTCTGGACCACTCAGGTCTCTTGGGGTACCTGGAGGGACCCCGCCCAAGCCACACATGCAGGTGGCACCCCCTTGGGAAGTCCTCCCCAGTGCACGGGCCCCATTCCAGCGGAGCTAAAGCTCTCCTTTGCTTCCTGCTGGTGGGCAGTGCTGGACAGCCTGGAGGCAGCCTGGTGTGTGTGCTGCACAGCCTGGAGGCAGCCTGAAGCCCTCCCAAAGGCCAGGTGATCTATGCTCTCTCTGGGCCCTGGCCAACAGGTGTGGTGAACATCTAACCAAGCCTTGGAGAAGTAAGCTAATCCTAATTAGAATACAATTTGGCAAGTCTGAGTTATAAGCATCAGCCCAAGCGTGAGCCAGGCTGCGAGAAGCGATTCATGTGGTCTCACGTTTCCCTGTGTCAGCAGCCACAATGGTGACCAGATTTTTAAAAAGGAGGCCCGATTGAGCTTTGTCTGCCCCAAACCGCTGCAGAGAAGGCCCCTCATTTCTTAATCCCGGAGAGCACACTCGACTGGGAAAACCGCTACGGCCAGGAGGAAAAGAAAAACAACAGCAAAGGAGAGAAGCCTTCTACATCTCCCTCCCTCCCTCCCTCCTGACACTGGCTAACCTGACCTGGGGCTTGGCTAGGAAAGGGACAGGAGTAACCCAGCCTGCCGGTCCTGTTCGTCTTCAGTGCCGGATCTCTGCGTTCCACGTTTGAAGGATGAGTTCCATTTGGTGGAGAGTTTTCAGAAACACTGTTAGGGACTTTTAAAGGTTCATGGCTTGTATCATCCATCCCGGGGGTGTGTGTGTGTGTGTTTCCTAGCTCAGGGTACTCTTGCTCTCATCCTGGTCATGAGAATTTACATCTGGAGGAGTCACGGGGAACCTGTGATTTAAATGGCTGCCCCTTCCACTGACCTCCCAGGGTGGGGCAGCTGCCCAGATCCCTCCTCCCCGCTTTCAGGAAGCAACCTCAGGCTGAAGACCTCGCACCCGCCACGCCGGTCCCCACGATCCCTGCGATCCCGGAGATGAAGAGGCCTTACCTGCTGATGCAGTAGAAGGCAATGAGCCGGAATAAATCTGCAAAACTGATTCCTGAGCCTTCCAGGGAAAAGGCTGGAAAAGAGAGATTTTGGAAACCAGCTGAGTGCCCGGAGTGCGACTTGGGAAAGGAAGTGTCCTCTGCCGCTTATCAGAACCAGCTGTGAGGAGGAGGAGGAGGAGGAAGAGGAGGAGGAAGAGGAGGGGGAGGGGGAGGGGATGCATGACAGCCAGGAGCCAGCGGTAAACAGTCCCAGGGCCCGGGAGCTCACCCCTGACTCACACGCGGCACATGCTCCAGCACTTGGTAAACACACCAGCACAGACTCCTCTTGCACAACTATTTGTTTACTATGTATGCATTTATTTTATTTTATTTTTTTAAGTTCAGAGCCCAAAATTGGGGCAGGGGCAACGGGCCAGTCTGGCTGGAGTGATGAGCACATGACAGGGCCTGGGCAAGAACCGTGGCTGGCCACTAGCCTTGACCTTGACCTCAGATGCTCTTAGGACATGAGTCTCCTGGGTCACACACTTTTTTTTAATGAGCCCCTTCCCCATGCCCTGCTCTGGTAAAGGCACAGAAAGCCCCCATAAACCAGCTTCTGGTTCAGTTCCCATCAGAAAGACTCTAAACCCATTCACATGGAGTATCCCCTCCTCCCTCCCGAGGCCGACCCCATGCACAAGTTTCCTAACAGAGCAGGTGCACCTGGCAAGATGGCCTCCATTCCATGTGCCTTCCAAACGGTGAAGCAGTCAGGGCTGACTTCAAATAGTCACCTGTTTGCCACCACCCCTGTGTCACCTTGGCCAAAATGCCACTCAGTCATTCCTCCAAAACCAATGCATTTTCTTCCCTTCTCAAATAATCCATACCCTTATTTATTTTGCCTGTTCTGCATTATTTTGCTTATTTAGTATTTCCATGGTACCCAAATCCTTGTCTCTATACATATGGCAAACTTCAAAAGGTTCATGGGCAATGGAATGAAAAGCATGAGTTGAGGCGGTCACTGTGGTGTACTGGGTTAAGCCACTGCTTGCCCAGCATCCTGTATTAGAGCCCCTAGTTCTAGTCCCCACTGCGCTGCTTCTGATTCAGCTTCCTGCTGACGTGCCTGGGAGAGCAGAGGATGATGGCTCAAGCACTTGGGCCCCTGACACACCCATGGGAGACCTGGATGGAGTTCCAGGCTCCCAGCTTCAGTCTCATCCTGCCCCACTGTTACAGCCATTTGGGAAGTGAACCAGAAGATGGAAGACACCTCTCTTTCTCTCTCTCTATCTTTCTTACTCTGCCTTTCAAATAAATAAAATGTTTGAAAAACTGCATGTTTAGGTAGGTATTTGGCACAGCAGCTAAGTCACTGCTTAGGGTGTCTACACTCCATATCTGAGAGTCTGGTTCCAGTCCTGTCTGCTCTGCTTCTGATCCAGCTTCCTGTTCACGAGCCTCCTAGGAGGCAGCAGCGGACGGCTCAAGTGCCTGGGCTCCTGACACCCACGTGGGAGACCTGGCTGGCGTTCAGGACTTCTGGCTTCAGCCTGGCCCAGCCCTGGGTGTTGCAGGCTTTTGGGGAGTGAACCAGTGGATGAAAGATCTCTCTCTATTGATTTCTCTGTCTCTCTGCCTTTCAAATAAAGTGAAGATAAATCAATAATTTTTTTTTTAAATGTGAGCTTATTCTTGTGCCAAAAATGTTTTGGAGCAAAAGTTGTGTGTTTTTTTTTTTTTTTTAATCACAGTACATGGAAAATGCACACTATGAAAAAAGTGTACATGAAACATGAATTTCAAAATATCTTGATACCAAAATGAACTCATAACTTTAATTCCCTTTTCTCAGGAACTTTTATTTTTAAAAGATTTATTTATTTATTTGAAAGGCAGAGGCAGAGGCAGAAGCAGAGAGGTCTTCCATCCACTTCCATCCACTGGTTCACTCCCCAAATGGCCACAATGGCCACAGCTGAGCCAACTCAAAGCCAGGAGCCAGGAGCTTCTTCCAGGTCTCCCACATGGGTGCAGGGACCTAAGGATTTGGGCCATCTTCTACTGCTTTCCCAGGCCATTAGCAGGAGCTAGATTGGAAATGGAGCAGCTGGGACTCGAGCCAGTGCCCATATGATATTCTGGCATTGCAGGCAGCAGCTTTACTCACTACACCACAGCGCTGGCTGCTTCCAAGGAACTTATAAAGTTACCCCATGCATGTGCAAATACACAGGAATGATACCCACTCACATGCACTACAACATTGTGTTAGATGGGAGGGAGCTGACTTGGGGTAGGCTAACTTCTCTAAGCCTCAGTTTTCTCATCTATAAATTGGACTACAATAGCCCTTTCTCTGTCTTCCACAAGAGTAGCAGTGGGATTTGAAATTTTTAAAAATGAAACCATCTGGGGCCTGCGCTGTGACACAGTGGGTTAAAGGCCTGGCCTGTGACATCAGCATCCCATATGGGCGCTGGTTCAAGTCCCAGCTGCTCCACTTCTGACTCAGCTCCCTGCTCGTGCACTTAGGAAAACAGCAGAAGATGTCCCAAGCCCTTGGGCCCCTGCACCCTTGTGGGAGACCCAGAAGAAGCTCCAGGCTCCTGGCTTTGGATTGGCTCAGCTGCGGGCATTGCAGCCATTTGTGGAGTGAACAAGTGGATGGAAGATTCTCTCTTTCTCTGTTTCTACCTCTCTCTGTGACTCTTTCAAATAAATTTTTAAAAAACTCTTTAAAAAATGAAATCATTAAAAGGAAAATACTGTACACAAATAGGAGGTAGTATTTATTATCAAACCACACTGTTTGGAAGTTACGAAAAAACACCTGCTTTTATAGCAAGCCCTTCTTCTACCCTAATGGGTGGGTGGGAAGGGGCCCTCACAGGCTTGAGGTGACTCATTAAGAGCTTTGCTGCAATCAGCTTGTCCCACCATGGAAAGCCACCTGGAGGGGCTTAGGGACGTGATGGAGGTCTTGACATCATAGTGTCCCTCCTGCAACAGGGACCTCAATGAGCAGCCAGGAAGCTTTCACAAACACTGGCTGTGAAAAGGAGGCGGCTTCCAGGCCAACTCATGGCCATCAACTAGGGTCTTAGATGGGATTTAAAAGCCAGTTAAGCAGGGGGTAGGGAACACCTAGTCTGCAGGCCACAGAAGGCCTGCAAGAATCCTCCGGTCTGGTCCTGCCAAGGCCACGGCAGGTGGGACTTGAAATTCAGCAAATCTTTAGCAGGCTGATGTGTAAGTGGATCATTTTGATGGCCTGTGAATGATGTCTTAAATATCCCAGGGGCCATCGACAGGGGGTGGTATTGCGATTCGCTGGGTTCAGCTGTCGCTTGGGGCGCACACATCCTGCATCAGAGTGCCAGTGCGAGTCCCAGCTCTTCTGCTTCCGATCCAGCTTCCTGCTAATGTACCCTGGGAGGCAGCAGCTTGGCGGCTCACAAACTTGGGTTCCTGCTACCCACAAAGGAGACCCAGATGCAGTTCCAGGCTCCTGACTTGGGCCTGGCCCAACCCTGGCTGGTGTGGGCATTTGAGGAGTGAATCAATGGATGGAGGGTCTCCCTTTCTCTCTGTCACTCTGCCTTTCAAGTCAGAAAATAAATAAATAAATAAATATATATAGTATATATTTTAAAAAGTTACCTATCTTTTCCTGACTATTAGACTTTCAAAGGACAACTGAGAATCACTTCATTAACTCATTTAATCTAAATTCCTTTTCATTAGAACGGTGGGTCTGAAACGCAGAGCTGGTTACCTCCGCATGTGTTTGCTTTTTTTTAATTAAATATTTATTTATTTATTTATTTGAAAGTCAGAATTACACAGAGAGAGAAGGAGAAGCAGAGAGAGAGAGAGGTCTTCCATCCGCTGGTTCACTCCCCAATTGGCTGCAACAGCTGGAGCTGCGCCGATCCAAAGCCAGGAGCCAAGAGCTTCTTCTGCATCCCCCAGGTGGGTTCAGGGGCCCAAGGACTTGGGCCATCTGCCACTGCTTTCCCAGGCCACAGCAGAGAGCTGGATTGGAAGTGGCGTAGCCGGGACTCAAACCAGCGCTCATATGGGATGCCAACACTGCAGGCGGCAGCTTTACCCACTAGGCCACAGCGCAGGTCCCCGTGCATGTATTTCCATGACCTGCCAGGTCCTATTTCTTGGGGCCCTTCCAGTAGGAAATGTCTTCCCAGTGTGACCCTGCGGATTTGCACTTGAACCTGAGGCCAATCACACAGAGGCCGGCAGGCTCGACTTCTGCCAGGAATGTATCCCACACCCTCAGCTAAAGGTCATGTGGCTCAGGGCCGAGGATAATCTCACCTCTGCCTATCCACTGACCTTTAGTGCCCTTCAAGCACCTGTGGTTTTTTTCACCTTGCAGGAACTGTGATGTGGGGAGGAGGGAATCCTGGCTCAGCTCTGCTTCACAACCCTCCTTCTCAGTCTTGGCCTCTGGGATCTGAACGGACGCCTCCTGGGCAGGCAGAGCCATCTCCCGCCCCGTTCTCAGGGGCTGGCAGCACATCAGAACTGGCTGTCCCCTTTTCCATTGAAAATGGGGCTGGGCTGGAGCTGTGGCATACTGAGCTAAGCCTCCACTGCAGCGCTCGCATCCTTACGGGTGCTGGTTTGAGCCTCGGCTGCCCCTCTTCTAATCCAGCTCTCTGCTAATGGCCTGGGAAAGCAGCAGAAGATGGCCCAAGTCCTTGAGCCCCTGCACCTGCATGGGAAGCTCCTGGCTTCAGCCTGACACAGCTCTGGCCATTGCAGCCATTTGGGGAGTGAACCAGTGATGCGAAGATCTCTCTCTCTCTCTGTAACTGTGCCTTTCAAATAAATCAATCCATCTTGAATAAAAGCAAATGGGACCTCCTGACACTCACATCTCCAATGAGCAATGAACCCACAGCAGCAGACAAGGGACAGCAAGAAGAAAATTCACGCCCAGCTCTCCCTTCAAGCTTCAGCAGTTATTTTTCCAAAGGGCCGCGCCCAGCCTCTGATGAGCTGTGTTTCACGGCAGACGGCACAGTGACTGCCTGGCAGGAGCACGCCTGCTCAGGGTGATTCACGCCCGACGATGTGCAGGCACACGCTTCAGCATTAGATCCTCGACAAGGTTCTGTGGCTGCTGCCTTCCCTGAAACCCAGGACCTAGATCCACACCCCACTGAGCCCTGCAGGGGACCACCAGGGCCCTGCATCTGCCATGCAGCAAGCTACACGTTTTATACACAAGCTGTTTGATGGACCTGTACCAACTCAGAGGTTACCACCACCCCATCATACAGATGAGAAAACTGAGGCTGCTCAGGTAGGAACCCATGCCATGGCTTAGACCTCTGCCTGTGAGTCTCAAAGCCTGGGTTTCTTTCACTTCCATTCCATCAGGAGACCTGAGCTCCTCCCATCCATCAACCTGGGCCTAACCAGGCAATGCCCACTTACTGTACGTGCTTTCCTTTATGGCGAACTCCTTGAAGGGAGCTCCGAATTCGCAGGGCAGGCGGAGGGAAAGGACTTTCTTCTGCATCTTGGTGGATTTGCGGACCAGGAAGATCTAGTGGAGGGAAGAGAACGTCAAGCTTAGGAAACATCTGGAAGGCTGGAATCTGAGTAGGCCATTTCCCTCCCACCTGGTGCCCAAGAATAAAACTCATGTTGCATGGCTCAATCAGGATTCTACTGCCAGAGAAAGGAGATGCTAGGCAAGCGTCCCAGGCACCTTTGTTTGTTAGCTGGCTTCAGAAGCATGCTACTTTCCCTTTGCTAGAAGCTTCTCCAGGGGGCTGAGAACCGCCCATGGCCTGCATGGGCATGGTCAGCCTGCTGACTGTCTCACTGCTGGAATTCCACACATTCTAGCCTGTGTCTCACATGGGCATCCTGGATGGTGAGAAGTGAATTCTAGACACAGGTGCTACGGCATGACCCACAGGTGGGGAAGGTGGAGGTCACTGATGCGGCTCTTAGGTTTATTTAAAACAGGAATTTGAATTTGCTGCCAATAGTACACAGGCAGAAGCGGTTTCGTTTTTTTGTTTGTTTGTTTGTTTGTTTCATAGTAAGACATGAATTTCTTTCTATCATTTGTATCAACATGGTTCCCTCTGGAGGACATCATGCTGAGTGAAGTAAGCTGGACATGAAAACAACAATACTGCAAGTTCTCTCTCAGATGTGGGAGCTAAAACTAAAAAAGAAAAAACAATTAAAAAAAAGAAAGAAATGACTTCATATATCAGTTTTGCTGCAAATATAGTGTTTTGTCAAATTTTGCTGAAAATCTTTGTCAAGCAAATTGTTAAGAATGATATACTGGGGGCAGGTGAGGGGGATGGTGCTGTGGCACAGGTTAGGCATCTGCCTGCAGTGCTGGCATTCCATATGGGCGCCGGTTCGAGTCCTGGCTACTCCACTTCTGATCCAGCTCTCCACTATGGCCTGGGAAAGCAGTAGAAGATGGACCAAGTCCTTGGGCCCCTGTACCCATGTGGGAGACCTGGAAGAAGCTCCTGGTTTCAGAACAGTCCAGCTCCAGCCATTGTGGCCATTTGGTGAGTGAACCAATGGATGGAAGACCTCTCCCTCTGTCTCTCTCTGTAACTCTACCTCTCAAATAAATAAAAATGAATCTTAAAAAAATTTTTTTAAGGGGCTCAAAGACTTGGGCAATTTTTTACTGCTTTCCCAGGCCATGGCAGAGCACTGGATGTGAAGTGGAGCAGCCGGGACTTGAACCAGTGCCCATATGGGATGCCGGCACTGCAGGTGGCAGCTTTTACCTGCTACGCCATAGTGCAGGCCCCTATAAAGCAAATTAAAAATGTTATCTTGGGGTCAGCATTGTGGCATAGCAGGTAAAGCCACTGCTAGTGACACCATCATCTCATATGGGTGCTGGTTTGAGTCCTGGCTTCACCACTTCCAACCAGCTCCCTTGCTAATGCACTTGGGAAAGCAATGGAAGATGACCCAAGGCCTTGGGCCCTGCACCTCTGTGGGAGACTGGGAAGAAGCTTCTGGCTCCTGGCTTTGGTCTGGCCCAGCCCCGGCCCAGCCAGCCACTGGGGAGTGAACCAGCTGATGGAGGACCTCTTTCTCTGTCTCTCTCTGTAACTCTGCCTCTCAAATAAATACATCTTAAAAATTTTTTTCTTAAAAAACGTAAACATTCAATGGAAACAAAAACTCCATGGATTTCCAGGTTTTCTGGGGGCGATGAGATGATACAGCAACAGCAGACACCATGGCAACCATCCCCTGGAGCTCACAAATGGCTGTTCCACTTGGCAGGTGCATAGGTGTCCTCCGAGGCACACCTCCGTCAGCCCCAAGGCTATCTGCGCACTCCCGATCTGCTTTCTATCCAACAGTCCCCTCCAGATCCTGATCTTGTCTTCAGGCAGGTGCCTCAAACCAGCCCCCTGCCAGTGCCAGTGCTGCTCGCAGGACTCTGCTCTGCCTCCATCCCAGCAGACGTGAGTCTGCCAGCCACGCACTACTGTGCAGGCTGTGCACTGCCCAACGGCAGGAGGCAGCGCCGATCTAGTCGACAGAGTGAGTGGCACTCCTGGTGTCTCCAGTGTGGGGGAACAGACTGAGCCCTGGCTCTCTTGTGTGGCATGTGCTCCTTCTCCAAGGTTCCTATCCTGTCCTGTTGCTTTATCGACTTCTCTTTCCTCTACATTTGTAAGCCTTTCTTTCCCCTCCCCTGCCTTTCTAGAGCTTTCCATTTTTCTACCCAGTCTTTGCTTCTTCCCTCATGTCTAGTGAACAGCTCCTAAAATAGGAAGTGTGGGGCTGGTGTAGGAATTGCGTGTCTGGTGAAGAATGAGATAGGTGGACCTTTGAGCTCTCTTTTCTACCAGAACCCAGGGACTTGAGCCAATAGCAACTTTTTCTGGGGGGTGGGGCTGGGGGTCGATGTCTCTGGGACACCCTAAAACTGCACCAGATGTTTCCTACATAGGATCCCCATGAGCAGGAGGCCACAGCACTGCTGAGAGGCAGCCTGTGGTCAGAGCAGGGGCAGAACGGTTCCCCTGTGCAGTGGGGATCTCCCGGTGCCTTGGAGGATGCAACTCTGGGCCTCACTTCCTCAGGGACCGCAGCCTTACACCAGGGGTCGGCCAAGTCTGGCCTGCACACCAAATCCACTCTGCTCAAGAGTCCAGTCCCATGGAAACACAGCCACGTTCATGCATCTGTACATACTCCATGGCTGCTTTCTGAGTGGGTGTGACAGAGACCATATGACCTGCCGGGCCTAAAACACTGACACGCAGGCTCTGTTCAGAAACACGTGTGGACCCCTGTCCTAGGCTGTCCAAAGGCCCTCTTCACTAGGGCCAAAGGGCCAGGCTTCCCAGTCCTCTTTCTTCACCCCTTTCACCCGCTTTTCCTTCTGGTCATCATCACACTTCTCTTGGTCCATGGCGTTCCCTGTCCTTGCCCTGTGCCTCAGCCTGGCTGACCTCGCCAGGTGGACTCTGTCCAAGGATCAGGTAGGTTGATGGAGTGAACGCAAGGTAGGTTTCAGTAGGAAGGGACATGGTCCTAGCCCAGGACAGGGAGCCACGCAGGGAGGGGAACTGTTGCCTAGCAACATGGCAACTTCCTTCTGCAGAATTTCTGGCAGAAATGCAAGAGCAAACAACTCCACTGGCACAGATGGGGCCACACAGAAGGGGGCTCCTGATCCTACAGACCAGCAACTCTAGCAACGATCCTGCGTGCTGGCTCAGAAATTCTCTGCAGCAGTGATCCAACACGGCGCCCATCATCCTGACCACTGAACAACAGAGTTCTTTCTTAGTCCCGCCTGTCTCTGGTTTTGAGAGACTAAGAAATAAAGAAAGATTCACTTGTAAGTAAAAAAGTGAAAACAGCCAGGCTGTGGCTGATAGGAAACTCAAAAATTCAGTTTTACTTCCAACTGTTATGACACTACTCAACTAGCTACTGATAGAGTTTCCTCTTTGTCTTCCCATTTATTTCTCAGTTTCTATATCTGTTGTTTTAACTCTTATTTTACCTGGGGTTTGTTGTATTTTTCATTTGTTTGGAAGCAGACATTGTATACAAGTGCTGTCAATAGCATGTTCTGTAACAATGGAAATGTTGCCGGCGCGTGGCTCAATAGGCTAATCCTCTGCCTTGTGGTGCTGGCACACCGGGTTCTAGTCCCGGTCGGGGCACCAGATTCTGTCCTGGTTGCCCCTCTTCCAGCCAGCTCTCTGCTGTGGCCAGGGAGTGCAGTGGAGGATGCCCCAAGTGCTTGGGCCCTGTACCCCCATGGGAGACCAGGAGAAGCACCTGGCTCCAGGCTTCGGATCAGCGTGGTGCGCTGGCCACAGTGTGCCGGCCGCGGCAGCCATTGGAGGGTGAACCAACAGCAAAGGAAGACCTTTCTCTCTGTCTCTCTCTCTCACTGTCCACTCTGCCTGTCAAAAAATAAAAAAATAAAATAAAAATAAAAATAAAAAAACAATGGAAATGTTCCACTTTCTGAGTGATCCAATATAGTGGCTAATGAGCACAAAAAATGAGAGTCGTGCAATTGAGGAACTGAATGTCTCATTGACTTCAATGGACATAAATTTAAATAGCCACATGTTGCATGAGGCTACCGTATTGGACATACCTAAAATAGTACCATATAGGCTATGCCAATCACTGAATGATTTTTTTTAAGGAGCTTCTGTAAGAAGCATTGATGTGACAGTGGTCTTGGACAGACATAGGTGAAGAGAACCAACTCAGACTGTTAACGTGTGGAAAGTCACTGAGGAAGGTCAAGCAAAAAAGATGACAGCAGCAGCCAAGATACGTCATGGGCACAGAACTTTTGAAGGTTGGGTCTTGTGTTGGATGAGTGGGTTCTGGAACATTCCAGGCCCGGAATGAAAAGAGAGCAAGGAGGCAATCGAGGACCCCCAAATCAGGCCAGGCCCAGGGCCCCCAGCCAGGGGTCCTCCCTATGACCCAGATGACCCCGGCTCCCTGCCTCCCAGGATAAGAGAGTAGATGAAGACAGAAAGTTTCTGGGAGCCGCCTCTGTATGTTTCCTGCATTGCAATCCAGATCCACATGAGGAGCCATGCTCCCTACAAGCTAGGAAAAAACTTTCTGGAACTAACACCAAGTGTTTCTCTCCCAGGCAGCAGCAGTAGCTCTGCCTGCCTCACTCCGTCTCCCGAGGTTCTGAGTCTTACCCCCGGAGGCTGGGACTGCAGGACGCCTGCCGCCTCCTCCTCACTCAGACTCAGCTGCAACCAGATGGGGTGGGTGTGGAGAAGCCGGTCGAGGATGCTGAGCCTGTTGGAGAGGCTGTCATAGCCAGAGTCCCGGGGACAGGTCTTCATGGCCTTTTCCTCGGGGTAGCCATCATCCTTGTGTCTTACCATGCTAGGAGAAAGAATGACAGGGGTCAAATGCGGTCCTTCCCTAAACAGGACAGCACCCCTAACAAGCTCATGGGCCATCAGGGGTGGGGAATGTCCGGCCTGCACAAAAATCACTTGGCCTTGGCCTGCCGAGGCAACCTCAGCAGGGACTAGAAATTCAGTAAATCAGGGGCCAGCATTGTGGTGCAGTGGGTTAAGCGGCTCCCCGTGACACCATCTGCCCATTGACTGCCTGTTCAAGTTCCAGCTGCTCCACTTCTGATCCAGCTATCCTGCTAATGTGCCTGGAAAAGCAGCGGAAGATAACCTGAGAGCTGGGGCTCCTGTCATCCAATGTGGGAGACCTGGCTGGAGTTCCAGGCTCCTGGCTTTGGCTGGGCTCAGCACCAGCTGTTGCAGACATTTGGGGAATGAACCAGTAGCTGGAAGATTTGTCTGTCTCTGTTTCTATCTCTCCTTTTCTCTAGGTTACTCTGTCTTTCAAATAATCAAATAAACTTTTAGAAAAACAAAGCAAAAAAAAAAAAAAAAACCCCTCAGAAATGCAATCAATGTACAGAAGGCTAATTTTCAAGTTGATAATTTTGCATGACCCATGAAAGATACAAATATCCCAGTGGCCCTTGGTAGACAAAAGGTTCCCCATCCCTGGGAGGCCTACACAGATAGGCGCCCTCTAGTGATCACTGCCTGAGCTATTTTCCCCTCTGGACTGCAGACACGTTGGAGGCAGACATGTTGATTTCGTTTTGTATCCCAAATATTAAAGAGAGTAATTTATATTCCACAGACTAGACCTCCTATTTCTCACATTATTTTCAAAAGAGCCTAAGCATCCTAAATTCGGTTTGTCTTCTGGGATAAAGAGTTTGATTTTAAGGACAGAACTCAAAACGCTGAGTTCCATAAATGGCAGCTAAGACGTCCTCACGCTCAACAGCGTCTACCGCCAAGGGTATGATATACTCATGCACGCACGTTCATTTTCTAGCAAATGATTGGGTTTTATCTCTTTTCACAAATCTATGCATTTCTATTAACTAGTAGTATTTATAATATAACCTTACAGTGGAATGGGACTGCACTACTCATAATTTCATATCAACATAAGAGCCGGGGCTCGCGCTATGGTACAGTGGGTAATGCCGCTGACTGCAGTGCCACTATCCCATATGGCACCAGTTCGAGACCTGCCTCTCCACTTCTGATCCAACTCTCTGCTATGGCTTGGGAAAGCAGTGGAAGATGGCCCAAGTGCTTGGGCCCCTGCACCTAAGTGGGAGACTTGGAAGAAGCTCCTGGCTTCAGATTGAGACAGCTCTGACCATTGTGGCCAACTAGGGAGTGGACCAGCAGATAGAAGACCCCTCTCTCTCTCTCTGCCTCTCCTTCTCTCTCTATGTAACTCTGACTTTCAGATAAATAAATAAATCTTTTAAAAAACAACAACAAAACAAAGAAGAGTCAACAAGTATAAATCACCCAAAACCTCTATCAAGCGACAAGTAGATAAACAAGATGTGGTGCATGTACACAGTGGACTACTATGTAGCCATCAAAGGGATGAAGGCCTGATTCATGCCACAACCCGATCTACCTTGGAAACATTATGCTGAGTGAGAGAAGGTAGACAGACACAAAGGCCACCTATGAAGTCCATGGAAAATGGAATTAAAAGATCATTTTGGTGCAAAAAAATTTCAAAATCTAGGCATAATTTCATGTGAAAGGTATGATCCATGAACTTTTTGAAAATCTCTTACATTGTACGATTACACATACATGAAATGTGTAGCAGAGCTGAATGCCTAGAGACAGAAGGCTAAGAGAATGGGGCAATGGGAATGTTCCGGTATTAGACAACAGTGATCACTGGACAGGTCTATGAATAACTAAAAACCCCTGGACGGACCATACACTTCCAAGGGGGCAAATTTTAAGGGATGTGAATTATATCTTAACAAATCATAATGATCGCTTTGGTGCCCAGGAGAGATCAATTAGCATGTGATGTGTTTAATCCCCATCATAGAAGTGAGAAGACAGAGGCCCAAGAAGTTATCCAACTATCTAGAGTTACAAATAGCTGGGAGATGGCCGAACTAGAACTTGAAAAGAAGTCTGGTGTTCATCCCCGTTTGTGGGCAGCAGATCAGGAACTCAGGACCCCATCCAGGTGGTGTCTACTATGCCCCGGACCCTTTACAACATCCTCTCACTTACCCCTCACCACAGCCTGAACTGTGGGGACCCACCTAGGTACGATGGTCCCTGTTTTATTATTATTTCAAAGAACTTGGATTTTCAGAACAGTTGAGTGTCTTGCTCCAGGCCTTGGCCAACTTCAATCCATGAATGTTTGGCTCTGGGGTCCCTCTCCCTGTCCCACGCTCAGAACTGACCAGGCTCCATCTGCACGGCCCTGGAGCAGCCATCAGGAACACTAGAGTTCACTTTCATGTCCCAGGGGTGAATTCAGTGTGGGATGCACATGACCGTCAAACATCAAAGCCCAAAGAAACCCAAGCATGTGGCCCAGCTAAAGCCTTCCACACTGAGCAGGATGGATGATGAAACCGAAGATCCACTGAGAACAGTTAGAGTAAAACAAGACGCGATACTTCTTTGTGGATAGATGAGACTGCCGACAGAAGAAGCCGTCACACATCCATCATTTCGGGGGGTCTTACTGCGCAGACCCAACCACCACACCCACAATGACAGCACAGGCGCTGGCCAAGAGGCTCCATGCTAACCAACCCCACACCCATGCTTCCGATCATTTATTTTTCAAGACTTATCTTTTATTTCCCGTCAAACATGTGCAAGTTTCCCTTTACCTCTGTTACATATTTCCAGGTAGGAGAATAATTTGCACCCCCAAGGGGTAGCCTCTCCTGTAAATAGCATTTCCGGTATCTCTGTATTCCCCAGGAGAGAATATCTGTGGCTAAAAGGACAAACTCTTCAAAAGAAACCTGCTGTTAACCTTCCTTTTCCATAAGGTAGAAGAGCCAACCACGACGGGAGACTCTCAACCCTGGCTGCCCTTAAGAAATCACCCAGCGAACTTGAAAACCTTTCAATGGCTGGAGTGCACTCCAGATCAAATAAATGAGACACTTTGGGTGGGACAGAGGCGTCAGAATTGTTTAAGTCCTCCATTGACAACCAGTGCTTCGGAGAGCCCGAGTGAGAGTCCCCTGGGGCTCTGAAGCCATGGATTCCTGGTTTCAGCCCCAAAGGTCCCCATTCTGTAGGTGTGGGGTGGGCCACAGATGGTCAATCTCTGGGTGACACAGACGCTGCCTGTCCAGGCCACAGGTGGAGGAGCACCTGCTGAAAACCTAGACACAAGACACACACACTAACTCTCAGCCAATTCTGCACTTTGTCTTGTCTCTATAGAAATCTAAGGAGCAGGGTAGACAACACACCAGGGAAAGAAACCGTGGAGCTGCCTCAGGTTGGCCGTAGTTCACCGAGATCAAGTTCATGGGTCTCCAACACAACCATTGCAATGCTCATGTGTGCACAGAGAATAAATAAATGGATGCTTTCTTCTTCCTTAGAAGGGTGCACCCGGTGACTCAGCTGTTTCTAGAAGCGAAAAACCCTTTGTTGTGACAAGTGACCTCACCCTAAAACGCGAGGGCCCAGCAGGATGGGTAGGATTCACGGAACCTTGTAAAGGTGCAAGTCTGGATGAGACCTTGTCTTGGCAGATGACTAAGCCAGAGAACGCCTTGATTCAGCCCCAGTGTGAGGTTCACAGCGTGTTATTCCAGGGGCTTTCATCAGGGACAGCCGCAGGGGAGGACCAAGGACTCTGAATGTGCAGTGCATGCTTTGGGGGCCCCACCCAGAGCCTCTTTATCAGACCAGGCACCCAGGCCCTGGGCTGCCATGAGTGGCAGCCACCCACGTTCCCCCTGGACCTGCCAGGGGATGCTACACCCACCGCCTGGAGCAGACTCTGGAGTAACGACACACTGACGCGATGGCTCTAGGGGATGTCCGTGCTCCTGAGCTCAGGCAGAGCCACCACTCGGCCTTGCCTTCTCTCTGTCCCCTGCTCACAGGCTGACCCTCAGAGCCTCCTTCTAGAAACCCCTGGCCCCCCCAAGTCCCTGTGTCAGGCTCTACCTTGCAGGCAACTCTACCGAAGACAGAACCTGATGAGATGAAGGGAGAGCAGTGATTTCTAACATAGATGTCTGCATGCAAATAAGAGGCGGCAAAGAATGAGCAGCAGTAGTTGTAAAAGGGGCCAAGTGCCCTGAAATAATCTGGGAGATGTGGATAATGGCTTGGTGACCGGGAGATGGCCCAGAGCCAGCCTCGGGGCTGAAAGCTTGGGTTCCTTCTCCTAGCTTCTTGAGCCTTGTCTTTCTGATCTGAAAATGGTAAATAATAATACCATCCCCCACTCCTCCACCTCTCCACCCCCACCCCCATCCCCCACCCTGCCAATCCAGGCCGTCATTAATAAAAGCAGGAAACCCAAGAGCGGATGCTAAAACCAGAAAGTGAAAGACTATCAGGAAACAGGATATTCCGTCTTAAAATACGACTCCACAGATCACTTAGTGACTTGTAAAAACAAAAAAGGGGGCCTTTCAAATAAACAAATACATGAATTAAAAAAGAAGGAACCTCGACAATGGAGAAACTCGGCAGCTACCTTATAAAGTATCTGCGTGATCTACGTTAGCCACTGATGAGACACCCTGACATCATGTGTCTCCACTAGGAAGCTCTGAGAGGGGTGCGTTGTCACCCAGGGAATCTCTCCTGCCCCCAAATGTTTATTTAATCTGAATCCACCCAGTGGGAAGCAATCAGACAAATCCAAACTCAGACCCTGGCTTGAACTCTTCAAAAATGCCAATGTCATGAAAATGTGAAAAAAATCAACAGCTGGAGGAGAATTCCAAAGAAAAATAAAGCAAATGATAACTGCATTGAGTCCATAGCCTTCATCTCATATGGCTCAGGATAAAGAAAACAAAAGGGACAAGGGATATTTGTAAAAAGGTGTATATTAGATAATGTTGAATTAATGTTGAATTTCTGAAAGTGATGCTTATTATGCTTATGTAGGAAAATGTTCTTATTCCTAGGCGATGGATACTGAAAATTTTAGAGGGGCAGGTGGTCGGCCAGCTCCGGGCTCGGACTCCAGCTTCCGGCTAATGCAGACCCTGGGAGGCAGCAGTGACGGCTCAGGTCTCTGAGTTCCTGCCACTCACGTGTGAGGCTTGAACTGGGTTCCCGGTTCCCAGCTTCAGCCCTCCCGCCATTGGTGGGGGGCGCAATTGGAGAGTGAACCAGGAGCCGGGAACTCCCACCCCTGTCACTCTAATTAATAAAGAAAAAGAATTTAGGGGCGAAGTGTGAAAATGTCTGAAAGTGCCTCTTGATCACCCCCATCCCAACACAGACAAAATATAGCACAGTAAAGCAAATGCAGCAACATCTCCACATGTGATGAACTTAGGTGAACAGCCTAATTCTTGCAACTTTTCTATAGAGATTGAAACTTCTCAAAATAAGTGGTTATAGAAAAAAAATACTGCTATCTACCATCACCCTGGGTCTTCATGAGTTAGTACTCATCATTTAAACACTATTAATTATAATGCCCACATGGCCAGCTGTCATGGGAAATGAATCTCAGATACGGATTGAGTGAAAGACACAGGAGAACATGGAACAAACACAGAATGCCCCATAAATGTCAGACCTCTAGGGGCAGAGGACAAACGCTGGGGAACTCCCCGTCTCTGCAGCCAAACCCTGCGCCCTGGCCCCGAAGCAGGTGCTGGAGAAGCCGCTTATTCTGGGGCGCAGGGTCTCCAGCACAGCCAGTCTCTGATGGCACCCCACTCACAGCACACTGGAGAGGGATGGCTCCCTTCATTTCCAGGCCCAGGTGTGAGACAGTGGCTGTGGTACACCCGCTCTAAGCAGGGCAACCAGGCTGGCACCAGGTGACCTCCTATCAGGCTCACTTCAGAGCTTTCAAATGATGCCCTTTCTTGTCCTAATGCAGGATTCCAGAAGACAGCACTCATCCAGCACAGGTCATGACAACCAGGAGATTGACACAAGTGTTCATGTGTCTGTCAATCACAAGCCATGTGACTTATGATGCTGGCATTCCACAGGGAAGTGACAGTTCGAGTCCCAGCTGTTTTATTATTTATTTGAAAGGCAGAGCTACACACAGAGAGGTCTCTTCTTGGCAGGTTCATTCCCCAAGAGGCTACAATGGACAGAGCTGGGTCACTCTGAAGCCAGGAGCCAGGAGCTTCTTCCAGGTCTCCTTCATGGGTGGCAGGGCCCAAGGACTTGGGCCATCTTCTAACCCAGTAGGAGACCCAGATAGAGTTCCAGGTTTCTGGCTTCAGCATGGCCCAGCCCTGGCCATTGCAGCCATGGAGTCAGCAAATGGAAGATTGTTCCGTGTGTGTCTGCCTTTCAAATAAATCTTAAAAAAAAAGCTCCCTCACACTCTCCGATCCATCACTCCCTCTAGCAAGGTCTGTCTCAAAGAACACATCAGAAGTGTACACTTTGACTTCTCCATGGAAGTCAGAGACAACCAGTTGAGTGCGTGCACACACACACACACACACTCTTGGCATGAGGCTGTTTCTGTGGGAGAGAAAAATACAAGTTGAGTGTCAATGATCTGAAATGCTTTGGATCTTAAGTGTTTCAGATTTGTCTCTCTTTTTTTTTTTTTGGTATTGTTTGTACATACACAATGAGATATCATTGGGATTGGACCCAAGCCTCACAGACACTTCATACACATATTTTTCAGTACACCTGCAACATGCTGGCACTCTAGAAGTTTAAGATTTTGGATTTGGGAGTTTTGGGTTGGGTATGAGCACCTGAACTGGCACATTATAGTTAGCTGCTTCCTAGAGATAAGAATCCTAGTTTGGTGGCAGGTGCTAGGCTACAGAAGGTTATGTTACTTGGGATTCCTGCATCCCACGTTGGAGTGCTGGCTGTAGTCTTAGCTGCTTTGCTTCACCATTCAGGGCCCTGCTAATGTGACTGGGAAGCAGTGGGTGATAGGTAAAGCACTTGAATTCCCAACGGCATTTGGACAGAGTTCCTGGCTCCTGGCTTCAGCCTATCCAAGCCCAACCCTGCTGTCACAGTATTTGGGGAGTGAACCAGGGGATGGAAGATCTCTTTCTCTCTCTCTGCCCCTCTGCCTTTTAAATAAATAAATCTTTTAAAAGAATCCTAGTTTGGCTGGTGAGTAGCAAAAATAAAGTTCAATAGGCCTAGATACAAGGCAAAATGCCAAACTCTTGCTGTCAACCAAGGTTGGTGCGTGCCCCATGGGCTAATGAGTCTCAGCAGGTGTGTGGTGCTGTGGATGGCTCTGCCCTCAGAGGTAACACACGAGAACAGAACAAACACAGACAAGTGCAGTCCTGAGCTACAGAACGGCGTTTGGGGCAGCAAGGTACTGCACATACGACAGAGGGCCTCTAAGACTGCACGGCCTAGTGCCGTAGTAGTTTGAGTCTGTGATGTTCGTCCAACCATGAAATCAACCAGAGCATATGCCTGTCGTTCAGTGATGCGTGACTACGTACACACAGGCAGATCGACAAGTCAGATGCAAAGCCCTCCAAATCTTCCTGTACGTAAAAACCGCAAGTTCATCAAGATAAGCAATTACGTTGTTGTTTTTTTCCCCTCAATGGGTGGTTTATACCGTGTATGATAACGGGTCTATGTTTGAAGAGCAAAAGTTGTTTTGATTAAATATTTAAAACGTACTACATTTCTCCTTTCCACAACAGACTGTTGGGTCATAGTTCAGCTGAAAAGCAGATGGACTGAGTTAATTGACAACTTCTGGAACCGTCTCATAGAGTGAGTGGCATGCTCTCTGTGGAGACAGAGAGGGTGGCTGGTGATGCAAAGTCAAGTGATGCGTTCCTAATTCCAGCTCCATGGGTCTCTGACTCCTTTCTATGGGTTTTTACGCTTGAATGCACATGCCTCGGTGCAAGCATCCTCACACCTGCCTTGGTATTGGGCACATCTGACAGGTACCTTTACAGACAAAGTCGCTTCTGTTACACAATGGAGCCATCCGGAGATACTGGGAGGACTGAGTCAGCAGGGTAAGCCGGGGAAAGGATGATCACAACCCCAGGCACCACGCTATCCAGCAACACCTGCTCGCCCTGCCTGCTCTTCCCAGGCCCATCCAGGGGTAGGTGTGGGGCGGAGGAATCCGTACAGGCAGCCTTAGACCTGGGATTGGAAGGAACAAGGAGAAGCCTTGAGCCCCTTCTCACCTTTGGGAATCGCCAGGATTCCCAACAAGGCCCTCTGTGAAAACTCAGCCCTATTAAAGACTGCTTGGCTTTTCCTGAAGGTTTCCAGTGAACCCCACAGGCTTTTAAGAAGACAAAGTCTCTCCTTGCGCATGTGGGTTGTTCCTAGTAAGCAGTGGTAGATGGGGCTGACTGTTGTCGACAGGATGCCGACCTTGTCAGTACGACAACCAAAGCAGAGCCGAGGTCTCACTCTGCCTTTGCCTGTGACTCAGGCATGATGCCTGTTTTCCCAATCAGCTGCACCTGCTGTTCTGCTACTAAGTAGCAAATACAAAACTAAACTCTACTGGTGGGACAGGGTAGATTAATTTTGGTATTTCACAACATCCAAATGGTTTGTTAAAATAGACAATATTGGGGCTGGCATGGTGGGACTGGCAGGTTAAGCCACCGCTGGTGATGCCAGCATCCCATATTGAGTGCCGGTTCAAGTCCTGGTTTCTCCACCTCTGATCCAGCTCCCTGCTAATGCACCTGGGAAAGCAGTAGAAGATGGCCCAAGTGCTTGCACCCCTGAATCCACATGGGAGACTGAGATGATGCTCCCGGCTCCTGCTTTCGGCCTGGCCCAGCCCCAGCCATCGTGGCCATTTGAAAGGTGAAGCAGGGGATGGAGATCTCTCTTTCTCCTACTCTCTCTGGAATTCGGCCTTTCAAATAAATAAATAAATAAATAAATAAATAAATAAATAAATCTTTAAAAAAAAAGAGACAATAGTCTGCAAATAGTGTGTGTGTGTGTGTGTATTAAGGTGATATACACAGGCAATTCTTCTTTTAATGTCCAATAATTATTTCCATAGTGTTAATAAGTAAAAACTACAGCCAGGCACTGTCTTGGACTAAGCTCCTGCACTAGGCCTCGACGGACCAGGCTAAAAGTCAAAGTTCCAGGTCCCCAGGCTGAAACGAAGTTGTTTATTTGACCTCCCAGTTGCAGCCAAATCTGCCAGCGGGCTGGTTTCACTTGGCATCAGAACGCAGGGCTCTGAACCTTACACAAAGGAGGCAACCTGGTGTTAGCCAGTCACTTCTCTATTGTTCTGTCTCCCTGCCTCAGGCTTACAAGGAAGGCAACTTTGAAATGACCTAACTGCCTCCCTGCCACACCCCTGCCCCCTCCCCCCCCCCAACTTTGTTCAGTCCTTCTCTGTCTGCAAAGCCAACCTCCTCTGCTCGGCTCACCGGCACACCCGTTCTGTGTTCTGGAACGAAGGGCTGCCCGATTCTAGAACCAGAAACAAAGCTAAGTAAGATCTTGACACTGGCTTCGTTGCAACTTTGCTCTTTGATTATCATCACATGCGGTTGGTGCATTTCCCACTTATGGTGAACACAGTCCATTTGCTTTTTAAACAAATGTCAGAATGAGTCAATCCGAAGAATGCTATTTGGTAAACAAATCATAAAGATGGCACATGAATGAGAGAAAAATTTTGGCACAATAGACTCCTCAAATTTGGGCTAAAATAATTTGGATTGGAATATGAGAAATTTTTTCTTCTGAGTTAACGTTCACAATGTTTCTTGAATTCAAGGGGAAAGAACGTCTGGCAAAAGCATCTCTCTGGCATGGCTCAGCCCCATCCTTGCAGTGTTCAGGTGTCTCTTAACTGATCATTGTCACACCTGGCTCCTACTTCTCAGAACTGAACCCAAATCCTAGTCACCTCCCTTTTCTCTTGTAGCTGCCCGCAACTGTGCCCAGTGAATTCCCTTACCTGCTCTCTATACACCTCTGAAGCACTTACCCCACTTGACTCTCTCTGCCTCATATTTATTTCTCCTTAGTCTGACCTCATGCCTGGGCCAGAGTCAGGCCTAGCCCAGGTCAGGCACTAACAAAATAACTTCTTTAGTGGAACAGCAGGTAAGACACTATTTGGGATGCCCACATCCCGTATCAGAATGTCTGGGTTTGAGTTCTCTCTGGCCACTTGCTAATGTGAACCATGGGAGGCAGCAGGTGCTGGGTCCCTGACAGCCCTGTAAGAGACCTGGATGGAGTTCTAGGCTTCAGGCTTTGGCTTGGCCCCAACCTGGCTGTTGCAGGCATTTGGCGAGTGAACCAGCAGACAAAAAAAAAAAAAAAAAAAAAAAAAAAAAAACCAATGTTTGTCTAGGTGTTTCTGTCACTCTTTTTTTTTTTTTTTTTTAAGATTTTATTTATTTGAAAGTGAGAGTTACACACAGAGAAGGAGAGTCAGAGAAAGAGAGGCCTTCTATCTGCTGGTTCACTCCCTAGCTGGCTGTAATGGCTGGAGCTGAGTTGATCCAAAGCCAGGAGCCAGGAGCTTCTTCCAGGTCTCCCATGCAGGTGCAGGGGCCCAAGGACTTGGGCCATCTTCTGCTGCTTTCCCAGGCCATAGCAGAGAGTTGGATTGGAAGTGAAGCAGCTAGAATTCAAACCAGCGCCCATATGGGATGCGGGTACTGCAGGTGGCAGCTTTACCTGCTATGCCACAGCGCCCGCCCCCAATCTGCCTTTCAAGTGAAAAATAAAGTACCTGCTTCAGGCATGACCAAGGGGGCTGAGCAGGGGGGTCTGCAGACAGTAAGGTGCGCTCCTCCGGGGTGGAGAGGAGAAGGCCCGAGGGCAGAGACAGGTCATCATGGGTGAGGGGTTTCTCCCTTAGCTTTGTTCTGTGGCCCCATGGACAGTCTCTGATCCAGCCTTCGCTCAGCCAGATCCTAACAAACACACTCAGGCTCCTCAGAGTTCCAGTCTTGGGGGACAAAGAGTTCTTGTCTGTGTGTTTATCAGGAAATGGGTGGCAAAAACCACCACAGCTACCCAGGGCCCCTGGCTTTGGGCCATCTCAGGGCCTGGGGCAAAAATAGGAAGCGGCTCTAACTTTTTGAAATAACACATCCAGTGTTTGAGCCGCTTTCTTCTCATCGCTCATAAGTTTCGCTCAAAGATATCCTCTCTCTGGCCTCAGGTCAACCAGCAACGGGCGGGCTTTCGGTAGCTCGGGTGCAAAAGCCAATGATGAGTGTTAGCCTAGCGATGTAACCCTAGGCCTATAAGGCAGCACATTGGTGATCAAGTATAGATAGAATGCCTACCTCCAGGGACCAGTGCTGCGGCGTAGTAGGTTAAGCCTCGGCCTGCGGTGCTGGCAATCCCATACGGGCACCAGTTCGAGTCCCAGCTGCTCCACTTCTGATCCAGCTCCCTGCTAATTCACCTGGGAAAGCAGCGGAGGATGGCCCAACTGCTTGGGCCCCTGTACTCATGTGGGAGACTCGGAAGAAGTTCCTGGCTCCTGGCTTTGGATCGGCCCAGCTCTGGCCATTGTAGCCATTTGGGGAGCGAACCGGTGAATGGAGGACTTACCTAATCCCCACCTTCTCTGTAACTCTGCCTCTCAAATAATTAAATCTTAAAAAAAAAAAAAAAAAAAGAACATCTTTCTCCAACACTGGGAATCAGATTTAGGATTCCAACAAGAGCAGCCTGCTGAGCACAGGAGAGAGAGAGCAGATGTTCTTAAGGGGAAAGACAGGTACACCGGCGAGGTCTGGGGAGAGTCTCCCTGGCAACCCTGGGCACAGAGTGGCAGGGTTTTAGCATCCACTCATCAATGAGTTCTCATGGACCTGAAATCAAGGCCACATATCTCCTGCACACATCTCCTGTGCACTCATCCATATGCGGATGATTTTTTTGTAATGAATGTCAGAATTTCAACAGAATCAGCCCTGATTCTGCCTTGTCTCACTCTCACAACCCGCAGGGATCTGGCGGAAGGAGGGTTTGCAGGGACTCGAATCACAACCCCAGTGCAGCATCTTCAGAGCTGTGAGGCTTTGGCTATTGGCAAATGTCCTTTAGACTCAGTTTCCCTGTATCTGAAAACATTCTTTTTAAAAAGATTTATTTATTGTGGCCGGCACCGTGGCTTAACAGGCTAATCCTTCACCTTGCGGCGCCGGCACACCGGGTTCTAGTCCCGGTTGGGGCGCCGGATTCTATCCCGGTTGCCCCTCTTCCAGGCCAGCTCTCTGCTATGGCCCGGGAAGGCAGTGGAGGATGGCCCAAGTGCTCGGGCCCTGCACCCGCATGGGAGACCGGGAGAAGGGAGAAGCACCTGGCTCCTGGCTTCGGATCGGCACGATGCGCTGGCTGCAGCGGCCATTGGAGGGTGAACCAACGGCAAAAAGGAAGACCTTTCTCTCTGTCTCTCTCTCTCACTATCCACTCTGCCTGTCAAAAAAAAAAAAAAAAAAGATTTATTTATTTGAAAGGCAGAGAGAGAAAGAGATCTTCAATATGCTGGTTCACTCTCCAAATGGCCGCAACAGCCAGGGCTGGGCCAGACCAACGCCAGGAGCCAGGAGCTTCTTCCAGCTCTCCCACATGGGTGTAGGAGCCCAAAGACTTGGGCGATTTTCCACTGCTTTCCTAGGTGCATTAGCAGGGAGTTGGACTAGAAGAGCAGCCAGGGACTCGAACTGGTGCTCATATGGGATGCTGGCACTGCAGGCGGAGGCTTAACCTGGCCCCTAAAAACAGATTTTTGTTTAAAAAAAAAAAAAACAAAGGCATCTGTTACCAAAACAAACACCACGTGTGACTCAAAGAGCCTGGAATGTGTCTGGAATTGTGAGCAGGGATTCCATTCCAGGATGCCTCTTCCATTGTCCCTGATTTCTGGAGAGTCACAGAGCAGAAAGCAAGGCAACATGTTTCCATTCGCCGGCTGACAGAGGATTCTGTAAACAAAATTCTGTAGCTCGCTCTGCCAGAGCTTAATGTGACTCTGGGGAAGGAAATTCCAGAAACTTCTCGAGGGATGGCTCCCAGCACGTCCTTGGAGCTCGCACATTCTCTGTTTACCATTAGGGCCTGGTCCCAACCTCACACCAGTGCAGGCCAGCTCGGCTGTCATAGAGAAACGAAAGGAGAAAAGAAGCCACTTCCGATGATATTTTTGTGTTGAAATTTCCATGTGTCTCTTGCCTCTCCTGGGGCCTGTCTCCCCTATTCTGCACATTGCAGAGCCTTCAGCTGCACCCCAGACTTGTGCAGCCTTTTCTCATGAGCTTCTCTCAAGTGACCTGCAGGCCAGAAAGGCACAGTTGGGGACGAGGCCCTGCCACAGGACCCAGGCTGCTCAGTGCAGGGTGATCTTAAGGGTTTAGGACAGGGAGTGGGCCTGGAAGTTACGACACTTAGGGCCCTCGTCAGAGTACCTGGGTTCAATTCTGGGTCCGAGCTTCCTTCAGATCATGGGGAGCAGCAGGAGATGGTTCAAGTATTTGGGTTCCTCCCACCCAGGCGGGAAGACCTGGATTCCCACCTCCTGGCTCCACTATGGGCATTTGGGAGAGAACCACAGGATGGAATCAATCAATCAATCAATCTCTCTCTCTCTCTCTCTCTCTCTCTCTCTCCGAGTCTCCAATAAATAAATAATTAAAACTGCAAGGAATTAAGTACCAGGAGGTGGTTGGAGTCGTGTGTCTACTATTGTTTTGCTCCTGGGGCAGTAGATCTTGATCAAGAATCAAATGGCGGGGCCGGTGCTGTTACAGCAGGTTAAAGCCACCTCCTGTAGTGCCAGCACCTCATATGGGCACTGGTTCGAGTCCCGGCTGCTCTACTTCCAATCCAGCTCTCTGCTAATGAGCCCAGGAAAGCAGCAGAAGATGGCCCAAGTCCTTGGGCCCCTGCACCTGCATGGGAGACCTGGAAGAAGCTCCTGGCTCCTGGCTTTGGATCAACTCAGCTCCAGCCATTACAGCCAGCTAGGGAGTGAATCAGCAGATGGAAGACACCTCTCTCTCTCTCCCTCTTCCTCTCTCCCTCTCTCCCTCTCTCTGTAACTCTGTCTTTTAAATAAATAAGATAAATCTTTTTTAAAAAATCAAATGGAAAGCAAATACATCTCAAAGCCCAAACCATGGCCAAGAGGCAATGGTAGACAATGAATCAAGGGCTTGACCAGGCTAGGGAAAGAGAGGTGGTAGGTCTGACATCGCTGGTTTCCAGGAAGATGGCAGTAGAAAAGACACAACACAGCCTGGACTCTGGACATCCATCTGATGAAAATCTCTAGCACACAAAGACCAATTCCAATTTGTGTGAAGCATATCCACACACAAGAAAAAATTTCGAGGAAACATGTGCTTTCAAAAATGCTAAATCATTGAAATCCACTGATTTCTTCACAGCTGCAGACAGGAGGTATTTCTCTGGGATTCGGAAGGTGAATGACACCCCTCCTTGGCTAGTAATAACGTCTGCAGAAGAAGGGAGGCCCAGTTCCTTCTGGATACCGCAGCACCCTGGCTAACGCTCTCAGTTTATGTAGAGAGCGCCAGGTGAGCTAAGCAAACCTTTTATCCATGACCCAAAAGGGGGAACGTGACGGACAGAGGCTTGGGGAAAGGGATATCCTTATAAGAATCACCACGTGTTTAGCCAGTTTGCAAGGGATAGCTGAGGCCATCCATTTTAACTCATTATTTGAGGTTAAAATGCTAGAAATTGGGGGCCAGGACTGTAGTGCAGTGAGTTAAGCCACTGCTTGCATGATGGTGACATCCCATATAGGAGTTCTCAGCGGGACAGGGCTGCTCTGCTTCTGATCCAGAATTCCTGCTCGTATGCCTGGGAAAAGGTAGCAGAAGTTGGCCTACGTGCTGGGGCCCCTGCCACCCATGTTGGAGATCCGGATGGAGTAAATCAGCGCACAGAAGTTCCTTCCTTCCTTCCTTCCTTCCTTCCTCCCTTCCTTCCTTCCTTCCTTCCCTTTGTCTCTGTCTGTCTCTGTCTCTCTGTCTCTCTCTAACCTTGTCTTTCAAATAAATAAAACAGATCTTAAAAAAAAAAAAAAAATGCTAGAGGGGCCGGCGCTGTGGCACAGCAGGTTAAGCCTCTGCCTGTGGCGCTGACATCCTATATGGATGCTGGTTCAAGTCCTGGCTGCTCCTCTTCTCATCCAACTCCCTGCTATAGCCTGGGAAAGCAGTAGAAGATGGCCCAAGTCCCTGAGCCCCTGAACCCATGTGGGAGACCTGGAAGAAGCTCCTGGCTCAGCCTGGCCCAGCCCGGGCCATGGCAGCCATTTAGAAAGTGAACCAGCGGAGGGAAGACCTTTCTCGCTGTCTCTCCCTACTCTGTCTGTAACTCTGCCTCTCAAATAAATAAATAAATAAATCTTTAAAGAAATTGAAAAAAAAAATGCTAGAAACTGGTAGAACTGGGTCTCAATCCAGGTAGGGCTTAGGCAGTTTCCCTGCAGCCTACAAGGAGGTATTTTAATTCCTTGAAGTCTTTGTTTTCTGTCCTCTTCAATCCTAAAAGGATAAAGAATCACTAATATTACAATTTATTCCTGCGTGGTTGGTAAGAGCTGTGGCTTTTTAATGGAGGCAACCTCGTGTGCCTCAAAAGGTTTCTGAAAGCCACTGCAGGAGGATTTTTGAGAGCAACTTTTAGGGCCTGGGTGATTTTTGAGTTCCATGTCCTGGGGACCAGCAGGAGAGGATACAGAATGAGAAACACACGCTCCCCCCGTGGGGAGGCACCGCCATTCTCGCAAGAGAGGGAAGACTGGCGGGTTTTGCTGGAGCTTCCTCTCCTCTCGCTGCTCTCCTGCTAGTGATGAAAAGGCCAGATATGGAGTCCAATGGCCGAGGCATTCATTTGTTCCTGAACAAATAAGAAGCAGAAACAAAGAACCTGTTGTCCCGGTTGCCCTTGGAGCCGAAAACAGGCAGAAGAAGGAGCCAGGCGGGCTCCAGTCCGGGTCTCGCTGTCTCAAGCCCGGACAAGAGGCACGCACGCTGCTTCCCGGAAAGCGAGCAGTCCGTGGAGCTCCAGTTTTTTCTAACTACTTAAATGCTTCTGGCTATTCTGGGGCTATTTCCTAGCTTGACAAACTCACACCTGAATTCTAACTAAGCAGTTATCTTGTAGCAGAACCAACGCCCAGAATAGCACAAGGGAAGACCTGCCTGCCAAGGGTGAAGCAGATCTAACTGCTAGTATGCCACTGTTAAAATGACGTGGCCAGCGTTTCCCGTGGACAGAGATGCCAGCCACTAAGTGAGAAGGTATGACTCCTCAACAAAAATGGAACCATTTCCAGGGCATTGTGCTTTCTGGATGACTGGTCCATGGACAATCATGAATCATCTGTGATTGAAATGGGCAAGGGGCTGGTGCTGTGGTGCAGCAGGTTAACGCCCTGGCCTGAAGCGCCGGCATCCCATATGGATGCTGGTTCGAGACCCAGCTGCTCCACTTCCAATTCAGCTCTCTGCTATGGCCTGGGAAAGCAGTAGAAGATGGCTCAAGTCCTTGGGCCCCTGCACCGACTTCAGAGATCCAGAAGAAGCTCCTGGCTCCTGGCTTCAGATCGGCACAGCTCCAGCCATTGTGGCCATCTGAGGAGTGAACTAGTGGATGAAAGACCTCTCTCTCTCTCTCTCCCCCTCTCCCTCTCTCCCTCTGTCTGCCTCTATGTAACTCTGCCTTTCAAATAAATAAATAAATAAAATAAAAACAACTGCCCAATCTCAAAGTGTCCATTTTAATCCTATGCATTACATTTGGGCATTCTATTAGTTACCCCAGATCAGGGAAAACATAATATTTAATCTTTTTTTTTTAAAGGTATATTTATTTGAAAGTCAGAGTTACACAGAGAGAGAGGTGAGGCAGAGAGAGAGAGAGAGAGAGGGAGGGAGGGAGGGAGGGAGAGAGGGAAAGGTCTTCCATCCAATGGTTCACTCCCCAATTGGCCGCAACAGCCAGAGCTGTGCTGATCCGAAGCCAGGAGCCAGGAGCTTCTTCTAGGTCTCCCATGTGGGTGCAGCGGCACAAGGACTTAGGCCATCTTCTACTGCTTTCCCAGGCCATAGCAGAGAGCTGCATCGGAAGTGGAGCAGCTGGGTCTCGAACTGGCGCCCATATGGGATGCCTGAACTGCAGGCCAGGGCGTTAACCCACTGTGCCACAGCGCTGGCCCCCAGTAGTTAATCTTATGAGTATAAAGCCAACTGACAGCAGATCACTGTAAAAATTAAGAGAGGGAGTAACAAGAGAGGAAGGAGGAGGAAGCATAGGAAGTGGGTGGGAGGGAGGGTAAGGTGGGAAGCAGCACTACATTCTTAAATCTGTATATATGAACTATATGAAACTTGTTTACCTTAAATTAAAAAAAGCACAAGGAAACACATCAAAACATAAAAAAAATAGGCAGTAATGTAAAGTAACACACAAACACCACCAGGATAGATGTGCACCAAAGCAAAGAAGTATAATCCCCAGTCCAGCCAAAAAAAACAGTAAGATACTGCTCTACCTCAAGCGCTTCATGGTGATTTTACTTTTATTTTCTACATGATGCCTTTTCCACAGTGTATACCTTTGACTCGTGGTAATCCAATAAAAGAGAAATGTTAAGTGTTCTTTTTAAAAAATTTCAAGTAAGACAGATATTATCCAATCAAGAAAGACAAAACCATTCTTTTGTGTTTTTTTTTTTTTTACCCAGAAGTCATTATTACACCTGCTTAGCCCATTCCATATTAAGGCTGATGTTGAGTCTCACCTTTTCTGAAACCTCCTCTGACCTGGAGTCACCTACACATCGCCGCTCCGGAGTCCCCAGGACATCTGGTACCCTCCTCCCTTTCTCGGGCACGTATAACACATCCTCATTCCATGCCATGCTATTCACGTGTTTATAGAGTTCTTTCCTTTCTTAGGTTGTGGGTGCTTTCAGGCTCCATTGTCTAGGCATTTTCACAAATATCTCCCCTCCTTAAGTTGAATGTAATGAATTGTTGCCATATTCATAGCACTAAGAACAGAGTTGATGGGGCTGGCACCATGGCGTAGCAGGTAAAACCGCCTGTGGCACCAGCATCCCATATGGGCACCAGTGCGATTCCCAGCTACTCCACTTCTGATCCAGCTCCCTGTTAATGTCCTGGGAAATCAGTGGAAAATGGCCCAAGTCTTTGGGCTCCTGCACCCACATGGGAGACCTTGAAGAAGCTCTTGGCTCCTGGTTTCCAATTGGCCCAGCTCCAGCCATTGTGGCCATTTGGGCAGTGAAATGGGGAGATCTCTCTCTCTCTGTCTCTGTCTCTCTCTGTATCTCTGTAACTCTGCCTTTCGAATAAGTAAAGAAAAAAAAAAGAAAAAGAACGGAGTTGGTCAATCCTCATAGAATTCCTTGAAACCATATTCCCAGCACTGCTGGTGAAATAAAGACACACCTTGGAAGCTGAGGGTGGAATTTGACCAAACTAATCCTAGCAGGGTATCCTCAATGGGCATGATGGGAAAATCTACCACAAGGCTGCTACGGCTATGCAACCTGCTCTGGGAGGGTGCTTGAAAAAGTTTGTGGAAAAATAGAATTAAAAGGTCGGTTTATTTCAGGGTAGAAAGAAGTCTGAAATCCATATGCAGATGTTTCATCACATGCATCTATTATGAACGTTGTGAAGTGTCCTCACATTTATGAATGAAGCTACGCCTCCCAGAGTACCCCATTCATCCAACCTCCACCAACGGAAACTGGCTGTGTCCATAGCATCGCTTGCGTGTGGCTGACAGATGGGCTTTCAACATTTCCAGAAGCCAATCTCAACCCAAGCCCAGGACCTTCTCTATGCAACATTCCCATGAGATCTTTGGGGAAGATTGTGAACACGCAGGCAACGTCCACCATCCAAGAACTTACAGAAATGTGCATCAACAATTGTTAGAAACAGTGGGGAAAAGGGAAGCACACATTTTATGAACACAAAATGCTTGTTTCAAGGAGGCTAAAATATTGCAAACATGCCCGATATTCTAGGAGCCAGTGTTGTGGTATAGGAGGTTAAGCCTCCGCTGGCGCACCAGCATCCGATGTGGGTGTTGGTTTGAGTCCCAGCTGCTCCACTTGCAGTTCAGCTCTCTGCTAACACACTTGGGAAAATGGTAGAAGATGGCCCAAGTGCTTGGGCCCTTGCACCCGCATGCGAGACCTGGAGGAAGCTCCTGGCTCCTGGCTTTGGATCAGCCCAGCTCTGGCCATTGAAGCCAATTGGGAAGTGAACCAAAGGATGGAAGAGATCTCTCCGTCTCTCCCTTTCTCTGCCCCTAACTCTGACTCTCAACTAAATAAATAAATTCTTACAAAAAAAAAAAAAAAGGCATATCCAGGATTCTGTATCAATGGGTCATGGAAGTCTCCCATGTTCTGTGGAACCAGACTGGAACTCATAGTAAAAGGGGAACTCTAACATTCCTTACAGGTGTAACTGGTTCGAGAAAAGGTGTGCTCACAGGTGCCAGGAGACCTTAGCATGGACCCCAAGCCCAATGCAAATGGACTGGTTTCAGATATGGTGAGGGGGAAACTGTTTTGTTTGCTACACTGCACCAACACAGATGTCGTACAAGAAGTCAAATGCACAGTCATTTTTCATCCAGTGCCTTGACCCTGCTTCCAAATGACCTCGTGAATATACCCTCCCAAATCTTCCAACGAGCAAGAGGGGCTACAGATCTACGAAGCACTGTCATGTTACACCTACCGCTTGAAGAAGACAGGACAGAAAGGGGGTAAATGAAGTGACATGAAATTCTGCATTTGGAGTCACTGAAGTTGAAACACGAAGGAAGGTAAAAGACTCTTAAGAAGTGGGGAGGAGGGCCGCGGCTCACTAGGCTAATCCTCTGCCTGCGGCGCTGGCACACCGGGTTCTAGTCCCAGTTGGGGCGCTGGATTCTGTCCCAGTTGCTCCTCTTCCAGTCCAGCTCTCTGCTGTGACCCGGGAGTGCAGTGGAGGATGGCCCAGGTCCTTTGGCCCTGCACCGGCATGGGAGACCAGGAGGAAGCACCTGGCTCCTGGCTTCAGATGGGCGCAACGTGCCGGCCTAGCGGCCACTTGGAGAATAAACCAATGAAAAAAGGAAGACCTTTCTCACTGTCTCTCTCTCTAACTCTGCCTGTCAAAAAAAAAAAAAAAAAAAAAAAAGAAGCGGGAGGAGCTGGTGTTGTGGCCCAGCGGGTTAAGCCGCCACCTGTGACACCAGCATCCTATTCTAGAGTGCTGGTTGGAATCCCAGCTACTCCACTTCTGATCCAGCTTCTTGCTAATGTGCCTCGGAAGGTAGCAGAAGACGGTTTAACTACTTGGGCCCCTGCCACCCACATGGGAGACCAGGATGGAGTTCCTGGCTCCTGGCTTCAGCCTGGGCCAGCCCCGGCTTTTGTGGCTATTTGGAAAATGAATTAGGAGATGGAGGATCTCTTTCTCTGTGTCACTCTGCCTCTCAAATAAATGAATCTTGGGACTGGTGCTGTGGCATAGAGGGTAAAGCCACTGCCTGCCATGCTGGCATCCCATATCGGTGATGGTTCGGATCCTGGTTGCTCCGCTTCCAATCCAGCTCTCTGCTCTGGCCTGGGAAAACAGCAGAAGATGGCC
The DNA here is from genome assembly GCF_033115175.1 of Lepus europaeus. Lineage (NCBI taxonomy): Eukaryota > Metazoa > Chordata > Mammalia > Lagomorpha > Leporidae > Lepus > Lepus europaeus. The sequence continues at coordinate 81,271,681 of NC_084836.1, forward strand.
CAATTCCTTGGGCCCCTGCACCCATGTGGGAGACCTGGAGGAAGCTCCTGGATCCTGGTTTTGGATAGGCCCAGCTCCAGCTGTTGCGGATATTTGGGGAGTGAACCAGTGGATGGAAGACCTCTCTCTGCCTCTCCTTCTTTCTCTGTGTAACTCTTTCAAATAAATAATCTTTTTTTTTTTTTTTTAAAAGCAGGGAACATTCTTGTGCCAGTTTTTTTTTCCCTACTGTACGTTTATTAGAGTTAAAATTCTGAAGTAGAAATAAGATAAATCTGTATTTATATTTTTCTCATAATTTCTGGATTTTTTTTTCCATTCCCTCTTTGCAAATGACTTCATAGTTTCTATAAATATCATCCAATGCAAACTGATGTCATCACTTTGGAACATCGTTGCTATTAATCTACAAACGTTAAGAATGGATAAGCAGGGGCTGGTGCTGTGGCATAGCAGGTAAAGCCTTTAGTGCCGGCATCCCATATGGGTGCTGGTTTGAGTCCCAGCTGCTCCACTTCTGATCCAGCTCTCTGATATGGCCTGGACAAGCAGTGGAAGATGGCCCAAGTCCTGCATAGGAGACCCAGAAAAAGCTCCTGGCTCCTGGCTTCAGATCGGCCCAGCTCCGGCCATTGTGGCCATCTGGAGAATGAACCAGCAGATGGAAGACTTCTCTCGCTCTCTTTTTCTGCCTCCACCTCTCTGTACCTCTGCCTTTCAAATAAATAAATAAATCTTTTTTTTTTAAAAAGAATGGATAACCACCCCACAAACTCAACAATTCCTCCTGATGAAGTGTTACACATGTTCACCAAAAGACCTGAACAAAAACATTCATAGCAATGGATCCAAAATGGCATCAACTGGAACCAACTCAATTATCCATCGATGGCAGAATGCATCAAGTTGTGGTGTACTTACACGATGGTATACTATGCAAAAGAGAGAGTAACAGAGATGAAAATGCACACGGTAGGATTCCAGTGATATAAACCTCAAAAAGCACATGTAACCCAGGGCAGCCGACGTCAGGACGGCGAAGGGCACCCTGGGGATGTCAGGATCACTATTTCTCCCTCTGAGGCTGATGGTGTGGTCTGTTTACTTTGTGAACATCCATCTAGCTGCACACTAATGTGTGCACTTTTGCTCCGTTACATTTGCATTAGCAGAAAGCTTTTCAAAAACCAGTGCTAGGACCAATGCTACAGCAATGCCTATGGCTCCAGCATCCCATATGGGCACCGGTTTGAGTCTGGGCTGCTGCACATCTGATTCAGTTCCTGCTAATACTCCTGGGAAAGCAGTGCAAGATGCCTCAAGTGCTTGGGCCCCTGCACCCATATGGGAGACTCAGATGAAATTCCTGGCTCCTAGCTTTAGCCTGGCACAGCCCCAGCCATTGAGGACATTTGGGGAGTGAAGCAGCAGATGGAAGATCTCTTCTCTCCTCTCTCGCTCTGTCTCCCTTGCCCTTCTATTTCTGCCTTAAAAAGAAAAATAGCAGTGCTAAATGAGAGTGGATTTAGTTCAGAGGCCACGAAGCAGCTGACCTGGCCACAACTGTCCCACTAGCACCTTACCCAATTGGAACTGGGCACATTTCCCCCAGGCTGTAGCCATCGTTCTTCTCTTCTAATCTTGGGTTCAAATCTCCAGTCGAGGGACGGCATGGAGGGTACACAAGGAAACAGCAGTCTGGCTTCCTGCGGCTTTGATGTCAGTGCTGCTGGGAAGCTGAGCGCTGCCCAGAAGAGGCCAGTGGTGGCGGCCAACTGCTACACTCTCCCAGGACTGGCCAAGGGACGTCTGCATTCCAGGTGTGTGACTCTGGGGCGAGGGCAGGGGAGTGGAGTTGTTCAGAGCACCTGGGCTGGAAGCCACATGAGTGGCGGTGGCACCAGACAGCCGGAGGAGTCGACGGAGGCAGCAATGGCCTTCAATGACCTGGCCCGGCCAGCACCCTCAGAGGCTGCACACCCTAGCCTGAGCCCAGGAAATATTTCATGAGGTTGTGTTGGCCCATCTCCTCTGCCTGAAGACAAAGGAAGCTTTGTGACGAGAGCAGATGAGACCTTTGTGACGAGACCTTCTAGATCCTATGGGATCCGACTCCCCCTGTGCCCCCTGCCACACCTACCGTCTCTTCTCTTGCCCTCTCTCCCTCCATCATGAGACCCCAGCCTCATTGACTTCCTGGCCAAGTGGCCCCTGCCTCCCAGCCTCTTTCCCTGCTGTTCCCTCTGTGCGGCACACCCTTTCCCCGGGAAGCACCCACTCTCGAACCCTCCTTTCTTCCTGCCACCCTCCCTGACCTTACCTCTTCATTGGATGTGGCCAGGCAGGTCACACACTCATCTGCTTAACTGTGCACTTTCTGACTCCCACCATAGAAGGTCAGCTGTGTGGGAGCCGGGTGAGGGTGAAGATGAGGAGGATGATAAAGCAGCAGCAGCAGCGGCCCACCTCAGACCCAAACAGAGACCCCCTACCTCCCAATGAACATGGGGGTAGGAGCTGAAAGGCCCCTGAGCTCCCGCTCTCTCCAGACTTTGGAGGGAGAGGACGGGAAGAGAGAGGGACCAAGAAACGCGACTCAGAGCCTGCAGATCATCAGAAACGAGGGCCCTTGCAGCCCGTCCCTGGTTTATGAGCTTCTTTTTGGCAAAACTCTAGCAGAAGGCACGGAAATAGACTCAGTCTGCTGTTGCTCTATTTGCAGAGAATCAATCCAGTCCATAACTCAGAAGTGATGGGGAAAGCAAAGCTGGAGGCTGCAGGGAAGGGATCCTGGCTGCCCTGCTTTGCTGGGGAGGAAGGCAAAGTCTACCGCACGCTTTCAACTCGTTACTCGTGCGCTGGGCTGAACGCCGCACCCCGGTGACTGCTTGTTTTGGCAGGAGGCAGCTGACGTGCCACACCTTCGTTCACCCCTAGGAAACACTGATGGAGGGTATGCTCCAAGCCCATGCTCCCCTGGGCACTGGAGTCAGCAGAGAAGGACAGACCAAACCCTGGTTCCCACGCAGCTGACCTTCTATGGTGGGAGTCAGAAAGTGCACAGTTAAGCAGATGAGTGTGTGACCTGCCTGCCCACATCCAATGAAGAGGTAAGGTCAGGTGGTGTGGCAGGAAGAAAGGAGGGTTCGAGAGTGGGTGCTTCCTGGGGGAAGGGTGTGCCGCACAGCGGGAACAGCAGGGAAAGAGGCTGGGAGGCAGGGGCCACTTGGCCGGGAAGTCAGTGAGGCTGGGGTCTCATGATGGAGGGAGAGAGGGCAAGAGAAGAGATGGCAGGCATAGCAGGGGCACAGGGGGAGTCGGATCCCATAGGATCTGGAAGGTCATGCTGACAATTTTTAGTTGTAGACGGGAAACCACAGAAGTTGGGTTTCGATTATCTGCGAGGGTTACGCTGTGCCACTTAGGTCACAGCCTCAGGATGGTGGAAGAGTGAAAGCAGAGGCACTGGGCAGGGGCTACGGCAATGCTGCCAGTGAGAAGGAATCCCGCGCTGCACCAGTTTTAAAGGCAGAGCTGCCATGATTGGGAGGTGGATGAGAGGGAACTTAGGAGGGACAAAGAGACGGCAGGGATGACTCAACAGCCCCAGCAGCCAGAGGCGGGCTTAGTGGGATGGGGGAAGCCCTGGAGAGGAGCAGGTTGGTGAAGGGGACCCCAAAGGTACTCATTCCTTTAACCTTGATATTTATAAATATGGGAGATCTAGGGTCAGGCTGCATGGGCAGCTGGGTACAAATTTCTGGACTTGAAAAGAGAGCATCAACCAAGGCATATGAATCAGGAATCTTCAACACAAAGCAGGTATCCAAGCCACAGACTGATGGAGTTACCTGGGAAATTACTCTAGAGACCTCCACAGCGCATACTGCATTTGCCATGTGTCAGGTGCCATGCTAATCCACGCCTTCCCTATATAGCTACTAATGTTCTATACATCCTATACAGCTATACAGCCCATACGTCCTATACAGCTATTAACATCATAAACGTCCTATACAGCTACTAACATCCTATGTTTCCTATACAGCTACTAGCTCACCCATCCTTCTTGACAACCCCTTGAGGTAGCTCTGTTATTATCCTGCATGTTATTGCTTTGGGCACTGAGGCACAGAGGTTTTTAGGCATCTTGGACCAGGCTAGCAGGAGGGAGAAGAGCACCAATGTGACAAGAAGAGGCTCAAGGCTGGAGCTCGGGTCCTCTAGGCTGAGGAGGCCAGGAACAGGAGGAGGAACAAGCCAAGAGAGAAGCAGTAGCAGCAGCAGGTGACAGGGACCTGGGGAGATCAGGGGGTGGGGGTGGAGAGTGGGCTCAGAAGGCAGGCCAAGGGGCCAGCGTTTTGACACCGTAGGTTACACCACCATTTCAGGCACCAGCATCCCATATTACAGCACTGCCTTGAGCCTTGGATGCTCTACTTCTCATCCAGCTCCCTGATAATGTGCCTGGGAATGTGGTGGAGGATGGCCCAATGGTTTGGACCCCTGCCACCCAGGTGCGAGACCAGGATGGAGCTCCTGGCTCCAGCCTGGCCCAGACCTGGCTGTTGCAGTCATCTGGGGAATGAACCAGAGGATGGAAGATCTCTCTTTCTCTTTCTCTCTCTCTGCCTTTCTTTTTTTTTTTTTTTTTTCAAATAAGTAAATAAATCTTAAAAAAAAAAAAAAAAAGGAAGTGGAGCAACCAGGACCTGAACTGTCATTCATGTGGGATGCTGGTGCTGCAGGTGATGGTTATGCCACAACACTGGCTTGGGACCCAAGTTCTTTTTTTTTTTTTTTATTAAACTTTTATTTAATGAATATAAATTTCCAAAGTATAGCTTATGGGTTACAATGGCTTCCCCCCTCCCATAACTTCCCTCCCGCCCGCAACCCTCCCCTTTCCCGCTCCCTTTCCCCTTCCATTCATGTAAAGATTCATTTTCAATTCTCTTTGTATACAGAAGATCAGTTTAGTATATATTAGGTAAAGATTTCAACATTTTGCCCATATAGCAACATAAAGTGAAAAAACTACCATTGGATTACTAATTATAGCATTAAATAGCAATGTACAGCACATTAAAGACAGAGATCCTACATAATTTTTTTTTTCAAATTAATTAATTTTCTATGCCATTTCCATTTTAACACCAGGTTGTTTTTTTTTTTTTCATTTCCAATTCTCTTTATATACAGAAGATCACTTCAGTATATAATTAGTAAAGACCTCATCAGTTTGTGCCCTCACAGAAACGCAAAGTATAAAAATACTGTTTCAGTACTAGTTATAGCATCACTTGGCTTTAGACGACACATTAGGGACAGATCCCACATGGGGTGTAAGTACACAGTGACTCCTGTTGCTGATTTAACAATTTGACACTCCTGTTCATGGCGTCAGTCTCTCTCTCTGCCTTTCAAATGAATATTTGAGAGAAAGAGCGAGCGAGAGAGAAGGCAAGCCAAGCAGGTATTCCAAGAAAGGAGGGTGGTGGGCCCGCATCAGATGGTGGCCTCGGGGGAGAGAACGGACCACTGGCTGGAACAAAGTGTCATCTGTAGTGGCACTAGTCTCATTTTGAAATGAATTTCCTTCCGCATGGAAGACAACAGTTGTCTCAGTACCCGTGGCTTTGTCACCCACAGAAAGGAACGTTTCATTGTGGTCGCATCACGGAGCTCATCGCTCAGGCCCTTCTCTGCTTCCAGTGACAGCAGTGCCCCCAAACCCTGTGCCACACCTCGCCACGTGTTCAGGAAGCAGCACCCTGCCCCCAAACCACTCCTTGACACCTTTCTGACCATGGTATTGCCATATCCTTGCTTTCCTAGACCATCCTCCGTATTTTACTTTATGCACTTAAGATGTGATTCTGAGCAGCACTCCCCAGCACAAGGAAAAGCTGAAGACCACCAGCTCCACAAAGGAGCCATCAATTACATGCCCGCCCAGGTAGGAAGCTAGCGATTCCGAACCTGCGGGGACCAACACGGCACTTGACCGCGTGTTCAACCAACCAGGCGGCCACAGACATGTCACAGCAGCTCTGGCTGGGGGAGGTGTGGCCCTGGCTCGCTCACTCTCGTGGAGGAAGGGAGCAGACCCTGATGCATTCCTGCAGCTGTCAGTCATGCTGCGGGGAGCTGTCAGCTTCTTCTTTTCTACAGGAGTCTCGTGACAGCAGCTCTGCCACGCACAGGCTCTGCTTCTCTTTCCGGTCCGCTCTCCTCTGCTGGGCGGACTCGCCACTTGTCCTGCAGCCACAGCTATGCTTTGCCTTGGTTTTTGGAAGCGGCGCAAAGCCCTCTTTACCCTACCCATCTGCTGGCTGGTCCTCCTGACTTCTCCATTGGGCAAAACAGAGAAATCAAGAGCAAAGGGACTGCTTCCAAAGACTTCGGGAGAGATTCTGCAGGAAGCCAAAGCCTCATTCCCCCAGCCTTTCCTCCACAGCACACAGCAGCAGAGTGGCAGCCACAAAAGAACTTTCTCCCTAGGGGAGCTAGGGAGCGTCCACCTGTCAGTACATCAATGAGAACAGGACCAGGTGTGGGGTAAAGAAAAGTCATCTGGCCCTTTGTCTTTGTTTCCCATTTGAGTAGTAATCACTTTTAAAGGCTAAGTAAAATGCCTCTGGAAATTCATAACTGTTAACTAACAAAGCATTCAAAAATAAGTAAATGTTAATATGAAAAAAGGGGCCTGTATTGTGGCACAGTGGGTAAAGCCACCGCCTGCGGCACTGTCATCCCATGTGGGCGCCGGTTCAAGTGCTAGCTACTCCACTTCCAATCCAGCTCCCTGCTAATACACCTCGGAAGCAGGAGAGAATGGTCCAAGGGCTTGGGCCCCTGCACCCACATGGGAGACCCGGAAGAAACTCCTGGCTATGTCGTGGCCCAGCCCTGGCTGCTGCGGTCATTTGGGGGAAGGGAGTGAACCAGTGGATGGAAGATCTCTCTCTCTCTAAATCTGTCTTTCAAATAAATAAATCATTTCTTTTAAAAAAGAAAATAAAAAAGTTACTGTGGCATGCTTATATTCATATTTCAAGTTTTTCAGAAAAGGATGAAAAGGGACATTAAGGATGCAATGGTCACCCAGCTCTCCCACCTTGAAGATCTGCTGAGGCCAGAGAAAGATTGCACCTGACTGGTTCCTGCACTCCTGTGGCTACCAGGGTGGGGGTGAAGGCGTCCTTTCCCCTCTGAGCCTGGGGTTCCTCCAGCATGGTGTTTCCTGGAGCTGGGAGAAACCAGCACTCCTAAAGCTCTCTTCTTCACACCACTGTCATCAGCCTGGACTCTCAGTTTAATTTTAGCTCCACCCTGTAAAGGGTGCAGAGAAATCCCCCGACTGAAGTTCCAAAAGCAAGGCAGCAACTCTCTTAAGGAAAACCAGGGTGCATGTGCGCATTGTGCTAAGAGAAAGCCTTCCCACGGATATCAAGAGACAATCACAAAGTGCTTGGGCCCGTCAAGGAGTGGGGAGCCATCTGGTCTACCACTCTTCAGACTACAGAGAAGGAAGCGGATGGCACACAGAGATTCCACGGCTAAAGGTAGATGTAGCTCTTCCGGAAACACAGATGTCAAAGCACCACCCCCCGGCTGGGCAAGCGCTTCCCTGTCACCCTGCTCTCTCCTGCTCAGTGCAAGGCAGCAGGGAACAGGTTGTCGGGCTGGTTTGAAACTTGCCCGGGCAGCCAGAGCCATCTGGCTCACCTACCAGGTCAGCGACTCGTAAGCAAGACCCACTCCATGAAATCTCAGCCTCACACCTCCTCCAGGCAGCCTCAGTATCACTGGGGAAACCACGGACGCTGATACCGAATCTGCCTCCAGGTCAGCAAGGCTCCCCCATCGTGCAGTCTGTTGCCAGCAAAGGGTCACAGCACTGAAGAGCTGAGAGAGGTCTCTGCTTCGCAGCCCCACCCTGACCCCCACATCCTCCTGGTGCAGTCAAGACCAGCAGCCCCCTGCTACCCAGTCAGCGAGCACACAGCCCTGCCCACGGGGCTCACGCCTCACGCCTCCTCTTTCTTTATCTGCAGCCACAACCAGTTTCCAGCAGGCTGGCTGGCTGGCTCCCGTGGTTGCCCGGGTTATTTTCTGACCTGAGAATGCAAAAGGAATCCATCCTGTCTGGTTGTCTCCTCCTTTTGGAGGCTGGCCGGCTACACGGAGAATCCTGCTGCACCCTTGTTTCCGTCATGGTGAGGAGGTGGATATGGCACAGGCAATTTTAGATTTCCGGGTGCTGGTGCCAGGAGGAACTGAGAGGGGGTAAAGTTCAAGTGCCTTCAAAGAGATTAAAATAAACAAGCAGACCAGAGGCTCCTAGGCCACGCCCACCGCCTACGGAGAATCTCATCTGGAGTGGACGGCACACACTCACTGTTCCCGAACTCCCCCCCCGGGAAGGGACTGAGACCCGGGCCCTGGTCCCCAGTGGGCTCTTGCCAAGCCCCTGTCTCGCACCCGGCACCTCGGCGTGGCTTTGGTCACCTGTGGGCCTCCGCAGGTTCCAGGCCATCTCCCAGGCTGACATCGGTCTGCACCATCTCCTGTTTCAGTTCTCCGATCTCCGAGGCGATTGTGTCAATAAGCTATTCAAAGACAAAAATAGTATGACGTCAGGAAGTGGGAGGCGTGGTGTGATTTTTTTTTTTTTTTTAAATCTTGGCCCTGTGACTTTCCTCTACCATAGGAAAAACTCCAGGGGGAGGGGCCAGCGTCTCCTTAGAAAGAGGAAAGACATGGGTTTCGATATTGCATTAAGGTGACGAATGTGACACCCAAACGGGGTCTCCCCAGGATTGCAGAAAGGAATATATAACTTCCAGAAAATCCAGGGCCCCACCCCCACCCCATTTTGCCAAAGGAAATATTCGGAGCAATTTCCCGGGATTGAAAGTCCTACAGTCATGGTGTTGGTTGTGGAAATGAGCTAAGTGACCCATGCATCATGAACAACCAGAGAAAGGTGCTGGTGGGCTCCAGAGAGAAAAGTCGAGGAAATGACCAGATGTGATCTGTTTACATGGCGTACGTGTGTTGAGATAGTACACGATACCCCATAGATATGCGTGAGGATTACATGTTAGCAAAAATATGTTAAGGGGCCAGAGTTGTGGTGCAGCAGGCTAAGCTGCTGCCTGTGATGCCAGCATCCCATATAATAAGTGCTGGTTCGAGTCCTGGCTGCTCCACTTCCCATCCAGTTCCCTGCTAATGCGCCTGGGAAAGCAGTGGAGGATGACCCAAGTGCTTGGGCCCCCTGCACCCATGTGGGAGACCCAAAAGAAGCTCCTGGCTCCTGGCTTCAGCCTGGCACAGCCCTGGCTGTTGTGGCCATCTGGGGAGTGAACCAGATGGAAATGCAAGATCAATCTCTCTCTCTCTCTGTCTCTCAATCTCTCTCTCTCTGTGTGTCTCTTCCTCTAACTCTTTCAAATCAATCAATAAATCTTTTTTTTTTTGAAAATAAAATACATATTAAACATTTCTGCACTTTATCATATGGCCAGTACCTATAGATCCAACCCACACCAACATCAGTTCTTCTGCATTCTCAGTAAGTTTTGAGAGAGTCCAAGGGTCCTGAGGTACTGAAGACAAGCTAGGCCTTGTGCCAGGTGGGTTGTATCCCATCCAGACGCTGAGAGAGAAAATCAGATGGTGCTCATGGGTGCTGTACCGTGTTGACTGTATCTATTGCAGGCAACCACTGAAGAGCAGGCACTGCAAGTGGAGAGGAAGGCTGACTTAGGAGCTCATCTCCTGGGCAGATGGACCATGGCGCTGAGCCCTTACAAAATCCAGAGTGAAAACAGATTCAGGGGAGGGGTGGTAGGGGCCACTCCAGCCAGGATGGGTTGGCCTAGACAGCTTTGGAGCGAGTGACATGGCCCTGGATGAGAAGGAAGCCACACAAAGATTAAAGAGAGAGTCTTCCATACAAAGACCCTGGAGTCTGGCAGGTGTATGGAGATAGAAGCAGGCTGGGACCAGACCTTGTCCACCCATCTGGAGACCACAGTATTCATGAATTTGAGTTTTTTATAAGTAGAACTATTGCAGGGCTATAAGTAGGAGATTGACATTTTATTTCTATTTTATGATCTAAAAAGCTCTCTGTGGCTTCAAGCAAATGATGCTTGTAAGGGGAGGGGAGAAAGAGGCCAGTACGGTGGTCCAGGCAGGAGGCGGCAGCGGGTTGGCCCATCGTGGGAAAACGCAGGAGCACTTTGGCACAGAAATGGACATGACTTGCTGGGTTGAGTATGGGGGTGGTGGGAAGGGAAGAATCAGTGGATCCCTGGGTTTTCAGCTGGAGCAGTGGGTAAAAGGCAGTGTCATGACTGAAGGCAGAGGGGTCAGGCTGCCTTTTAACTCAGTTGCTTACTGGCCATCAGACAAAGCTGTGAAGTAGCTTCTGACCTGCAGGATGGAGATGTTGTACATTTGGAAGGCCCAGGTGCAGGGGGTTGGTAGTCCCAAGCTCCCCGACAGCGAGGCAGTACCAGAGAGGCAGCATGGATAGAGAATGCTGTGCACTCCTGAAGTCTAGAGACCACGGGAGGAGAAGCCAGCCAGGCCCTCATGTGTGTCACAGGTTCCCTCTGTGTGGGAGACTGGGGTGAGGGCTGTCGATGGAGCTTCCAGAAGCAGTAGGGCCTTGGAGAGAAAACTCTCAGGAGAACACTGCACACATCCCAGAGGCAAACACAGATTTAGAAGTCTGATAACGCCAAAAGGAAAACAGAATACCATACCCGTCTCCCATGCTGCTGGAGCCGGGCTGAAGACACAAACCTAGATATGCACGCAGGAGAAGCTCTCGCACATGCATGCAAGAGATCTTTGCCAGAACGTTTCTGCACCACTCTTTGGAAGAGCACCACATGGTAAGCACCTAAATGCCCATTAGCAGGACAAGGGGTAGATATAGTGAGGCCCAGAATACTACACAGCAGTTACAACGAATGAACCAGAGCTAACTATCAGAGCTCAAAAGCATATTTTAAAAAGCAAGTAAAGGGGGCAGACATTGTGACATAGCAGGTAAGACTGTGACCTGCTATGCCAGCATCCCACATGGGCACTGGTTCGAGTCTCAGATGCTCCACTTCCAATCCCTCTCCCTGTTAATGCACCTGGGAAAGCAACAGAAGATGGTCCAAGTCCCTGGGCCCCTGCACCCATCCAGGAGACTCAGATGAAGTTCCTAGCTCCCGGCTCCTGGCTTTAGCCTGGCCCAGCTCTGGCTTTTGTAGCCTTCCAGGGAGCAGGTGGAAGAGGAAAAAGAAAAGACGGATGTGTATGAAAACAGGACAAAGAAGGCAGGAGCAAGGTAGGGGGTCTGGGTGCCTCTGCCTAAGCCCCTCACTCTGGGGCAGGAATCCCTTCTACACTGGACCACGACCAAGGTCCCATGGGACATTCATACACCCACCAGGAAGCAGCTAGCCCTGACAACAGAGGTCCAACCACAGCTCCAGACAGACCTCAGAGAGAGGACTCCCACCCCAGCAGGAAAACTAGCCACTGGGCACATCCACCCCTCTGCCCGTCAGCTACCTTCATGGCCACCATATTGGTGTAAATGTTAACAGTCCCTGGTGAGCATCCCCGGAAGGGGCCCCCAACCCCTTCCAGCTGAGCTGCTCCACCCACACTTCTACCTGCACCTCTGGATCTCCACCTCCCACTCTCGTGTCCTTGCCTGTACTTAGCCAAGCACGAGAATCCGTGGTATGTGGCTATCACTCAGTAGCTCTTATCTGGATTGCGGAAGGTAGGTATGGGGACTCCCAAGGCGTGGCGGTGGACACGCATAGAGCAGCAGCCCTGGCCTGGATCACCAAGGAGTCCCTCCCTGCTGGGTGAGAGTATTTTTCTCAGCCCCATCCCTCCCCTCCATCCAGCCCGAAATGACCCATCTGACCACATGGAGCAATGTTCTGCACAAGGAACCCAAGCTCAGAGCTGCACAGCGTGGTTTGCCTCCCAGAACCCCGTCACCAACACAAAACACCTCCTGCCCTGAGGTCAAGCTCAAGCCCCACCGATCAGATTCTGGGTATTTCCCACATTGTTCCAGATAAATCTACATTTGTTGATTTGTTGGCTTTTAATTCCTGTGGACTCTCAATCTCCTTCCTTATACTGTGTTCTTCCTTCTTTGAACACCACCAGAGATGACCTTTTTTTATTAGATTCTTCTTAAAAAATTATTTATTTGAGGGGCTGGTGCTGTGGTGTAGTGGGTAAAGCTGCCGCCTGCAGTGAGCCTGCAGTGCCAGCATCCCTATGGGTGCTGGTTTGAGTCCCAGCTGCTCCACTTCCTATCCAGCTCTCTGCTATAGCCTGGGAGAGCAGTAGAAGATGGCCCAAGTCCTTGGGCACCTGCACATGCATAGGAGACCCGGAAGAAGCTCCTGGTTCCTGGCTTCAGATTGGCACAGCTCTGGCCATTGTGGCCAACTGGGGAGTGGATGGAAGACCTCTCTGCCTCTCTGCAACACTGCCTCTCAAATAAATAAATAAATCTTTTGAAAAATTATTTATTGGAGAGGCAGAGAGACCCAGAGAGACAGATGTAGTTCTCTCATCTACCTGTTCACTCCCCAAATGCCTGCGATAGCTGGGGCTGTGCCAGGTTGAAGCCAGGAGCGATGAACTCCATCTGGAACCCAACCACTTGATCCATCCCCAACTGTCTCCCAGGGTGTGCATTAGCAGGAAGCTGGGAATGGGAGCAGAGCCTGAGCCTGATCCCAAGATGCAGACATCTTAACCTCGGGGCTAAACCCCCAGGGGCCCGGTTTTAGTATTAACTTCTCCTGGGAAAGGCAATGATGATTTCAGGGTAACTGCTTTATCGAAGTTGGTCCCACAAACAGATTTCTCCAAATATAGCCCAAGACCCCAACACATCCCTGTACCTGTCCAGATCCCTAAAAGGAGGGGCAGGGGCTGCCCAAGCATGGGCAGTGCTGACCTGTGCAGGGGAGGGGTCTTCAACATGTTCAAGGGACCTGGGATTAAGAGCTAAGTTCATCTTGGTGCAAAAGCTGGTTTTGAAGCCCAGGCACGCGTTGTGTCTTCACGAAATGCATTTTTCTGTGCACTTCTTGGAAACCGTCCCTACGCTGAGAAGGCATGTTCTGAACTCCTTCCCCGGGCAGTGCTGCTGTCCACAGCCCTGTGTTGGTGCCCCCGGGGAAGGGTGCTGACACCTGGGCAGGTGGCAACAGAGCTGTGTGTCTTGTCACTCGGTGCATGCCGGGGCGTGAAGCTGATGAGACAGAGGTCCTCGCACCAAAAGCCCAACAGGGCTGTGTCATTCCCAGAAGACGCACACAGGGACAACAGACACAAACCAAGAGCAGAGCAGACTTCAGCTGCCAAGGCCAGGTCTTCCTTGGCTGTGACCCTACCACCATGGGAATACACAGGAAGCCTCCTCTTATCTTTGAAGGTGGACAGCTGCTGGCACAGCTGGTGACTTCAGGGGAAGAAGGAGGGGTTCAGGAGTGCTCAGGAAGGGAGGAAGCTAGGCCAGGGGTGCGCCTCTGGGGTCTTTCCCTCACTCTACTCTGCAATCCAAGGCCCCTGGTCTCCTGTGCCCACTGAGGCTCCTGAAGTCCCCCACCCCCACCCCAGCTGTTGGCCCTGGGTGTGTCTGCAGGCCAGTCGGCCCCCAAGGCCAGGTGGGAGTGTGATTCAGGAAGGCCCAGGTTCTTTGCTAATCCTCCAAGGTCACACCCAGGGTTGGGTCTGGGCAAGACCCAGCCTGCCCTGCTCCGGTCTGGCACAGGAATCAACACTCATTTGTACCATTTTGTAATCACTCTGGGAAATTTCTCCGGAGGCGGGGACCTCCACCAAGGGGCCGCCGTTCAAGCAGCACCGTTTCAAAGTAGCCTGTCTTGCAGCTCCTTACTTGGCAGCATGCAGGAGTGGGGTGCACACTGGCTGTGGGCACGGAGAGACCTGCCTTCAGGTCCTGCCCTGGCACCCCCTGTTGGCTGGGTCACCTTGAGCAGCCTGGGGGAACCCTTCCAGCTCTTCTCATCCTTAACCCCCACCAAGCCAAGGCTGATGGCATCAGGCTCAGGGGTTGCTGGAGAATTAAAAAGGATGACGCGATTAAAGCAACAGACAGACAACTAAGTGCCTTCTGATTCTCTTCCTTCTTAAAGTATGTCTTTTTATAAATGGCAGTCGGTATTAATCAGAGGGCTAATGCTACAGGATGCTTGAAACAGCCTGGCAAGAGGCCACTTAATCACCATCAGCAGGGGACACCCAGGAATACAAAGGACCAGTCTCCCTCTCCTGTCTGCCCAGAGGGGTCTAACCTGGACACCACCCCCCCCACCCCCCCTCCCCCGCTAACCACCTTTTTTTTTCTCCTACTAAGCAGGAAAGCCACTGCCTGCCACCCCTGCATGCATTGGAGGCTGGAAGAGGGGAGGACCCCAAATCTTGTTTTCTCTCTTTTTTTAGGGTTAGATAAAAGGAGAAGAATTCTCTCGAAGGTCAAGTAAAAATAAAACAAGAAAGAGCTCATGGAGCGAATCCTGATAGAGCGCTCTTCAGATTCCAAGTCTCGCTCAGGAATGTTATCAGAGGTTTGCAAAGGGAAGTGTTGCTGATACGAGGAAGACTTGAAACCCAGGGTGTGGGAAAGGTCGAGTGCTCGGCTCCCATCGGCGGGATTCCTATTCCCCAAGTGCACTACTACCTTGACCTTGGGGGTGTGGTGGGCTTTTGCCAGCCCAGAATCTGCTCCCTGGGATCAGGTTTACCTCCAGGACCTATGAAGAAGGCAGCCCAAACAGTGCCCTCTGTGTCTGCTGCGCAGGGGCCTGGGGCAGCCTTGTGGTCTGGCAGGTACTACTCTTTCTCAAGTAGTCTAGAAAACATTGGGTTTCTCCCAGGAACGATCACCATGGAAACAAAAAAAAACCACGGAGGTTTCTCTCCTTGGCTCGCCTGTGGGGAGTGATGCTGGAACTCACAGAAGAACCTTGCCTTAAAACACGCAAACCACTTTATATGCCTCATTGCTCAGGGATGTTACAAGGGGGCAGGCGTTTAGTGCAGGGCTGAAGACTCAGGTCACCTGCATCCCAAATCAGAGTGCCCGGGTTCGAATCCTGGCTCCATTCTCCATTCCAGTTTCCTGCTCATGCACACCCTAGGAGGCAGCAGGTGATGGCCCAAGAACTTGGGTGCCTGTCACTCATCACAAGACCTGGAGTGAGTTTCCTGCTTTGGCTTGGCCCAGCCCTGGCTGTGGCAGGCATGTAGGGTATGAACCAGCGAATGGAATATATCTATCTGTCTGTCTCTCTGCATTTCAAATAAATATACATAAATCAAGTTTTTAAAACTCATAGAAGATGTTTATTTTGGTGCAAACATTTTTGAAATCTTTTCGAGATCTTCATAAAGTTCATGAAAGTATGTATAGTAAAAATTATGCATGGATTTAGAAATTATTTTTGCACCAAAGTAAACTGATTTTTTTCATTTTGAAAGCAGGTAGATGACCCAGGCACAGAGAAAGAGAGCTTCTGTCCCCTGGTTCATTCCCCACATACTCACAATGGCTGAGACTGGGACAAAGCTGGGAACCAGTAATTCAATCCACGTCTCCCACGTGCATGGCAGGAACCCAATTACTTGAGCCACCCCTGCTGCCTCCTAGCAGGTGTTTTATCAGGAAGTTGGAGCAGAGACTGGAGCTGGCACTTGAACCCTGGGACTCTGAAATAGCATGTGGGCGTCCTGAGCAGCATCTTAACTGCTGCACCCAGTGCCTGCCCCTGTACCATAGCCAAGTCTCTCTTCATTCTATACGCCATGAACTTTCTGAAGCTCCCACCTGTTCTTCAAACTTAATTATGATTGCAAACATTATATATAAATACACTCCCATTGATACAAATAAACCACTGTAGTTAAAAGTAATCTCCCAGGGCTGGTGCTGTGGCACAGTGGGTTAAAGCCCTGGTGTGTGGTGCTGGCATCCCATGTGGGCACTGGTTCAGTTCCCGGCTGCTCCACTTCTGATCCAGCTCTCTGCTATGGCCTGGGATAGAAATAGAAGATGGCCCAAGTCCTTGGGCTCCTGCACCTGCATGGGAGACCTAGAAGAAGCTCCTGGCTCCTGACTTCGGATTGGCACAGCTCCAGCCATTGCAGCCATCTGGGAAGTGAACCAGCGGATGGAATACCTTACTCTCTCTCTCTCTGCCTCTGCCTCTCCATAACTCTGACTTTCAGATAAATAAAGAAATCTTAAAATAAAATAAAAGTAATCTCCCTTGATCATTACCCATGTCTCTTTAACCTACTCAGAGGCACCTTCATTGTCAGTTTTGTACCATTCGTCAGCGGTACCATTCTATGCTTTTCCCACCCAATGGGATCATATTGATGTATTGCCCTAGAGCCTCCTAATTTCACTCGGCAAAATATTACGACATTTATCCGTGCTGATACATGAAGTTCATTGAAGTGGGAATGGTTTTCCCACTGTAGGGATCTATCACAATCCACATAGTCCCTTCATTGAAAAGTTCAGGAAACACGGCTGGGCCAGGCAGAAGCTAGGAGCCAAGAACTCGATATGGATGCTAAGGACACAAGTGCTTGGGCCATCAACTGCTGCCTGCCAGGGTGTGCATAACAGGAAGCTGGAATCAGGAGCAAAGTGGGGACTTGAACCCAAGGTATGCTGATACGGGATGGGGGTCTTCCAAGTGGTGCCTTAATAGCTTAGCCAAACACCAACTCCCACTCTATTTTGCTAGACACTTAGCAGTGGTGCAAGGAGCACCCTTGGGTGTTCATAGGGTGAAACCCCGGAGAAGATGCCAGGGTCTCCACATCCAACAGCTTAGGAAATTGTGCCACTTTTGTCTCCAGGCAGCCATGCATCTGTGGCCTTTGACAATGTTCATGCCATCTGCCAGTGTTGCATATGACCACGTTTTAGAACTTTGGCCAGCGGCGCTGTGGCGTAGCAGGTAAAACCGCCTCCTGCAGTGCCGCCATCCTATATGGGCGCTGGTTCGAGTCCCGGCTAGTCCACTTCCAATCCAGCTCTATGCAGGGGCCTGGGAAAGCAGAAGATGGCCCAAGTCCTTGGGCTCCTGCACCCACATGGGAGATCCAGAGGAGGCTCCTGGTTCCTGGCTCCTGGCTTCGGATCAGCACAGCTCCAGCCATTGTGGCCAACTGGGGAGTAAACCATCAGATGGAAGACCTCTCTCTCCCTCTTCCCCCTCCCCTGGCCTCTCCTTCTCTCTGTGTGTAACTCTGACTTTCAAGTAAATAAATAAATCATAAAAGAAAAAGAAAAGAAATAGAGTGTTTTATACAAACAAACTTTGGCCAGTCCACTGAGTGTAAGAGATTTTTGTTTCCGTCATTTATTTGTATTTTTCCTTCCAGGGAATCAGTGGTGCATTTATCTGTTACCCATTTTGGGGTTTCTTAAGTTATCTAAGTTGTGGATATGAGTCCATTGTCTCTCATACTGTTTTTCTACCTTTTAACAATAGAATAGGAGCCCTATGCTCTCATACTGTTTTTCTGACTTTAAACAATGTCTTTAAGCTTTTAATAATGCTAGGATCAAGTGTATCAACAGGATTCTCGCTCACTGCTCCTTATCTTGAAGTTTTGAGCTTCCTCTATCTTCTGCTAGGATGCATGCATAGTTTTGCCTATTTGCTAGGATGAATTCACTTGTAGGCCCTTCACTCACCCAGAATTTAACTTTCTGTGTGGTGTGAGGTCAGGACTAGGAGGTAAGCAACAACTACCACATGGCCAGAGCTACGTTCTCCAAGCCCAGAAGTCCTGAACCCTACAACAGCTGCACCTGCCCTGAAGCATCTCCTGCCGGGGCCATCTGCTTAGGATTTGCCCCAAGGCTGGGGGTGGCCCTGCTGGGTGGCACTTTGCTCTTTATTCCCATTCCCGCAGAGAGCAAAGGAGCTCAACAGAATTTCTGCAATGGGGCCTCTTACCCTCTGATTCACAGCAGCGCCTTAAATACAACCGGAACCCTCCATGTACCCAAAAAAAAAAAAAAAAAAAAAAAAAAAAGCAACATTCGGCTATCTTCTTATTCCTTTTTCTGCTTCAGAGTTAACAACGGGGCTCCAATAACAGAGGTAGGCAGGAAAAAAGTCAGAAGCCACCCACCCCACCCCATCAGCTCGGACAGCCACAGGCGCATCTTGGTGGTAAATGCGCTGAGGGCCCTTCCCGCTCCCAACGCTGTCCTCGCTTGCTGACTTCCCTGTTCGTCGGCCTTCCAGATCAGGGTAAACAAGGACACACAGGAAGTGGAGCTCTGATCGGCCCATTATAACCTCAGCTGCACGGGACGCAGAAGCAGCTGAAGCTGCGGCCGTCCACCAAAAAGACACTGTTCCAGGGTTTCCAGTTCTCACCCCAAAACACGAACGTGCTTATACTCCCAGGAAGCAGCGGCTCTCTGGTTCTGAGTGCTCACTGAGAAGGAGCCCTGTGCTGCACACACAGTCCTACCAGTAACGGAAGCAGAGACTGCACACACCCACCTGTTAAAGGGCTCTCAGCCGCCATCACCTCACCAGACAGGGTGGAGGCTGTGAAGGGCTGGGACCACCCCCGTGCTTGAGAAGGCGCCGCCGTCACCCCCAGAGACCTAGCCCAGAGTCGATCTTTTTTCCTTTTCCAATTGCATTTGAGGGGCTGGCGCTGTGGTGTGGTACCTTAGGCCTCTGTCTATAGCACTGGTATTCCCATGGGTACCAGTTCAAGTTCCGGCAGCTCCACTTCAGATCCAGCTCCCTGGTAATGTGGAGGATGACCTAAGTGCTTGGGCCCCTGCACCCATGCGGGAGACCCGGAAGAAGCTCCTGGCTCCTGGCTCTGGATCACCCACCTCTAGCTGTTGCAGTCATTTTGAAGAGTGAACCAATGGATGGAAGACCTTTCTTTCTCTCCCTGTGCCTCTACCTCTCTGGAACTCTGATTTTCAAGTAAACAAATAAATCTTTAAAAAATAAATAACATTAACAACAACAAAATAATAAAATTATCCCTGAAGTTTGGGGCTGTTTATTCTAAGAGATTTGCCAAAAATGAGACCTGGGCCAGGGATGGGCAGTTGCTTAGCCTTTTCAGACTTCAGTCTCCTTGAGCATTAAATACATCGGTGGGGTTCTAATGCCTCAGACTCGATGCCTCCCAGCTGTCCTGCGCTGCCTTTCTGGAATGCAGAGGCGTGAATCTGTAGCTACATTCACTTCCCTTTTGCCACTTTCCTATTGCCCAGCTGTCTCCATTGTGCAGAATTCTGCAAGCACGGGAGGCAAGGGAATGACTCACCCTTTCTGGAAGGCAATCTAGAGGTATAGACAACATTTCAAGTACGAAACTATGAATAGCACGCAAACTATTGGAGTCAACACTTCTCATTCTGGGAATCGACTTGAAGGACTCATCAGATAGATGTAAAAGAATGTTTGTTCTTGGCAGCACAGATAAAAGCCAATCCTGAAAAAAGGACCAAGTGGCTGGCAACTGTGTACTGGGCACACATAAAGTGTGGCAGGGCAATGCACTGGAGGACGACACGGTTACTGACAGGGTGACTGGTGTCTGTCTGTCGAGATGCACACTGTTTAGCGGAATACTGTATGTCAGTAGACCGATGATATGTTATTAAGTGGAAAAAAGACAACACTGTTCTGAGGTCTTCCTTGGGTCATATTCGTACATGAGGATACACTTACATGTTGATTCGTGTATTATAGTAGAATTACAGACAGAAATAGTAGTCGTGTGGCTGCATCCACCTCAAAATACTCCCAGGGCTCTTTAGCAGGTAGAGCAATGAGAGGGGACAGTTTCTTTCACTACACTTTTATTTCACTGCAACAAGTGCACAGTTTTTTTTTTTTTCATAGAGAAATAGCTATTTTCATTTTGGGGAAAATATAGAGGGAAGAATAATTCAATGGGTGGAGTTAACACAAAGCCTGGGGTTAGCAGGGCTCAGCAAGTTAACAACCGGGGTTTTATTTTTTTATTTTTTTTTTATTTTTATTTTTTTGCTTTGGAAGGGCTAGCAATGGATTGTTCAGTCTTGATCACACAAGGCTGTAGGATGTTCTGTCAATCACCATGGCTCAGCTGGTGAATTCTGGCACTCACTGGCCCCTAACGCCACAAAGACAAGGTCTTCTCACTCATTCTGCTCATCTGTCTACCCCCCACCCAATTGTAGGCAAACCTGCTAGATGATACACAAGTTGGCTTCAACATGGAATCAAAGTCACTCTCTTTCTCTTTTTTTTTTTCCTTAAGATTTCTTTATTTGAAAGGTAGAGCTACACACACACACACACACACAGAAAAAGACAGAGACAGAGACAGAGACAGAGAGACAGAGAGGTCTTCCATCTGCTGGTTCACTCCCCAGATGGCCACAATGGCCAGAGCTATGCCAGGCAAAAGCCAGGAGCCAGGAGCCTCTTGCATGTCTCCCACGTGGGTGCAGCAGCCTCAGGACTTGGGCCATCCTCTACTGTTTTCGCAGGTTAATAGCAGAGATCTGGATTAGAAGTGGAGCAGCTGGGACTTGAACCAGTGCCCATATGGGAATGATGGCACCGTAGGCTGCAGCTTAACCTGCTGTGCCACAGCGCCGGCCCCTTCAGAGTCACTCTGTTCCATAATATCAGTCATGTGTCAGGTAGTTTTCATTGTTTTCTTTTTTGCTTTATTTGAGAAGCAGAGAGAGAGAGAGAGAGAGAGAGAAACAGACAGACAGACACAGGGACAGAGCTCCCATCTGTTGTTTCACTCTCCAAAAGCCTACAATAGCCTTGACTGGGCCAGGTCAAAACTGGGAGCTGGGAGCTCAATGCAGTCATCCCGATCTGGGGGGCTGGAACCCCATCACCTGAGCCACCGCCACTGCCTCCTAGGGTCTGCGTTAGCATGAAGCAGGAGACAGAGCTAGGATTTGAACCCAGGTAATCCGAGGTGGGGTTAGGGGCATCTTAGCCACTAGGCCAAATGCATGCTCCTTTACTATTTTTCTAATTTTTAAAAAACTGCCCAAGCGCTGAGCTGTAATTTCCCTCGTGCCGCACTGCTCTGATGCAATGCTGCAGACACCTGTGACTTTGAAAGGCACAGAGAGAGCTGAGGTCTGCGTGCGAGTTCAGCTACCCCCCAAACGTCTTTCAGTCAACACTAGCATGCAGGGAGCAAACGGGCCTGGTGTCCATTAAAAAGTTACTGCTCTCATAACAGCACAAACAGCCAGTGACTCCAGGTTAAGCATCTGATTGAGCAAGGTCACCATGGACTCCTGGGACCCTGGTGGCTGCTGGTGAGCAGTGTGGGCCTCCAGGGAGGGACCTGAATGTGCAATGCAGGAGTCCTAAGACCTAAGGGACCGTCTGTCAATTCTCATTTCTGGGGAGCAGTGTTCTCAGGGATGCCTTAAGATATGCTAACGGAAAGTGATGGCCCTGTTATTTAGAATTTCAATTTTCATTTAAAACACACACACACACATACACATACACACACACACAGAAATGAATGCAGGAAAAGCCCAGAGGGAAAGGGGAAGGAAACAGCATGACTCTAACTTGCAACATAGAAAGGAAAATCCTGCAACAGAACCCTCTGAGATTTCTGCGTGAGTTCTGAGCACACGTGTTGGGCTTAAGGGAAGAATGCAGAGGGGTTATGAAAAGGGAATCTGGATTGTAAGCAAATGTGAGGCTTGGTCGCTTTCAGTCTCAGTGAGTACACGGGGCTGAATCACTGAGAGCTCAAAGCTCTGTTGTTCCTATTTGGCACAGAAACCTGCGGCCCCCACGGCTGGGTGCTGCAGCCATGCCACACACACACAACACCTGCTGTGAGCACCCTGCCACAACCCTCAGATGGCCCTGTGCCTACGGGCTGGGGGCAGCTTTTCTACTACAGGCACCTGCAAGTCTCCAGTCCAGCACGGAGACTGGCTGGGAGACAGCACAGGACAGGCCGGGGAAATGCTGGCCAGTGCACTCCCCTGATCAGCCGGGCAGGAGAGGGACTTGGTGTGTAACTGCCCCAGCCTCCTTGCCTTCAGGTGAGGCCACTCGCAGGCTCCCACGTGGTCTCCAGTGGGATTGAGCCTTGTATCAACCACCCTCCCTTGCAGTCTCACCTTCTTACTCCCCTAACTGGGCTTCATCAGATCACTGCCCATGTACACTGTGGCCACCCCTTGTGTCCATGTGTGTGGGTTCCAGGACCCCATCCCCCCGTGGACCCTGAGCCCTTATATAAAATGGAGTAGTGCTGTGTAGGCCACACACACACACACACACACACACACACACCCCTACTCTAAGTCATGTCTAGAGAACTCATCACACCTCATACAATGGAAACGCTATGGACAAACTCAGAGCTGGCATTCTGTCTTGTTAAGGGAGCAATGACAAGAAAAAAGTCTGGACGTGTTTGCTTGGGGTGCCATTCTTTTTCCCTGGGTATTTTCAATCCGTGGCAACTGGATCCATAGCTGTGGGACGTGTGGATAAGGAGAGCTGAGTGTGGGCCACACTCATCGTGGGGTGGTTCCCTTTCTTGGCTATCGTGAGTGGTGCTGCAATGCATGTGAGACTGCAAGTATCTCTTTGACGGATTTCATTTCTTCTGGATGTATGGGGTAGGGAAAGATCTTTACATGGAAAACTATAACATATTGGTGAGAGAACTGAAGACAACACAAATAAATAGAAATACATTCCATGCTCGTGGATTGGAAGAATACTGCTAAAATGTCCACATTATACAAAGTGAATTACAGAGTCAATGCAATATTTATCAAAATATTAATGGTATTTTGCATAGAAATAGAAAGAAATCCTAAAGTTCATATGGAACAAAATAATCCAAATAGCAAAGCAATCTTGAGTGGAAAGAACAAAGCTGGAGGTATCACACTACCTAACCTCAGTATATACTGCAAAGCTATAGTAGCCAAAACATTGTGATACTGGCATAAAAACAGACACAAAGACCAACAGAGATCCTAGCAACAAATCCACACACTTATAGCCAACTGATTTTCAGTCTCTTCAATGAATGGTACTGGGAAAACTAGATATCCACAGCAGAAGTATAAGGCTAGAATCCCCAGTCTCCCTCTTTTTACCATATTCAAAAATAGAGACTTAATGGCGGGGGCTGGTGCTGTGGTGTAGTGGGTAAAGCCACCACCTTTAGTGCTGGCATCCCATATGGGCACCAATTCAAGTCCCAACTGCTCCACTTCCGAGCCAGCTCTCTGCTGTGGCCTGGAAAGCAGTGGAAGATGGCCCAAGTTCTTGGGTCCCTGCACCCAAGTGGGAGACATGGCAGAGGCTCCTGGCTCCTGGCTTCAGATCATCTCAGCTCTGGCTGTTGCAACCATTTGGGGAATGAACCAGGGGATGGAAGACTCTCTCTTTTCTCTCTCTGTCTCTCTGTGTCTCTGATTTTCTTTCTCTGTAACTCTGACTTTCAAGTAAATAAATAAATCTAAATCTTTTTTTAAAAAAAGACTTAACTGGAAAACTCCAAACTATGGAACTAATAGAAGAAACACTGGCCTGGGCAAAATGTTTTTGGATAAGATCCCGACATCACAGGCCATAAAAGCAAAAGTAGATCAATGAGCTATCAAACTAAGACGCTTCTGCACAGCAAAGGGAACAGTCAATACAGTGAAGAGACAACCTATCCTACAGGATGGGAGAAAATATTTGCAAATCATTCATCTGGCAAGGGGATAACAACCAGAATGCATAAGTAATTCAGACAACTCAACAGCAAAAAAAAAATGACCTGATTTTATAATTGACAGAATACTTGGGTAAATATTCCTCAAAGGAAGATATACAAATGGCTACCAAGTATATGAAAAAAATGCTCAACTAATCATCAAGGAACTCCAAATCCAAATCAGAATAAGATATCACCTTACCCCAGTTAGAATGGCTATTCTTAAAAAGATCAACAACTACAGCAAAAACAAATACTGATAAGGATGTGGAGAAATGGAAACTTTTTTTTAAAAAAAAATGTTTATTTTCCCAGGCCCATTTGCAGGGAGCTGGATCAGAAGTGGAGCAGCCAGGACTTGAACTGGTGCCCCTAAGGGATGCTGGTGCTGCAGGCCACCAGCCCGAGAAAGGGAAACTCTTACACACTGATGATGAGAATGTAAATTAGTAAAGCAATTAAGGATTCAATATGGAAGGTACTCAAAAAAACAGCCCTTTGGACCCTTGGGTGCATGGTACTGTTCCAAAAGCTATTTGCCTCTCCCAGACAGGAAATAGTGGTGGCTGATTCTTAAGACAAGAACTCAAATTGAACGTCAGTCCTATCAGGGACCCACCACGACAATCATGGACGTGACCTTGTGGGTGCATGGGCCTCCTTACTCAGAGAATGTAAACACTGCTGTCCAGGGCAAGATAACTAAATAATGTTTTGTTTTTTAAGCATTATTTATTTGAAAGTCAGAGTTACACAGAGAGGAGAGGCAGAGATAGAGAGAGGTCTTCCATCCACTGGTTCGTTCCCCAAATGGCCACAACGGCTGGAGTTGTGCCGATCTGAAGCCAGGAGCCAGGAGCTTCTTCTGGGTCTCTGAAGTGGGTGCAGGGGCCCAAGGACTTGGCCATCCTCCACTGCTTTCCCAGGCCACAGCAGAGAGCTGGATTGGAAGTGGAGCAGCTGGGTCTCGAACCAGCACCCATATGGAATGCGGGCGCTTCAGGCCAGGGCGTTAACCTGCTGCACCACAGCACCGGCCCCCTAAATAATGTTCTTTACAAACAGAATACACTCTCCACCCCAGGTGTACTGAATAGCAGTGTCATTCATAGAAGTCAAATGAAGGAAGCGACCCAAGTGTCCAATGATGTATAGGTGGACAAACAAAGCGAGACACTTCCATACAATGAAACATTATTCAAACCTTGGGGCAGGCCTGTGGTGTGGTGGGTAAAGCCACGGCCTGGGATGCCAGCATCCCATACGAGCAAAGGTCCACTTCCGATCCAGCTCCCTGCTGATGTGCCTGGTAAAGGCAATGGAAGATGGCCCAAGTGCTTGGGCCCTTGACCCATGTGGGAGATCCAGAAGAAGCTCCTGGCACCTGGCTTTAGATCAGCGCAGCTCCAGGTGTTGAGGCCAATTTGGGGAGTGAACCAGCAGATGGAAGCCCCCCCACCCCACCCCCGCCTCTCTGCCTCTCCTTCTCTCTCTGTGTAACTCTTTCAAATAAGTAAATAATTTTTAAAAAGTATATATATTATTCAGCCTTGAAGTAGAAATCTTGATGCATGCTCCAACATGGATGAGAAATGAATTAGACACAAAACAACAAATACTGTTTGAGTCTGCTTTAGGAGACGCGGAAAGAGGTCAAATTCAAGGAAATAGAAACTTGAAGGGTGAGGTCAGGGGCTAGAGGGCGGGCTGCGGGGAATTACTGCTTCAAGAGCATGGTTTTGGTTTCATAAGGTTAAATGAATTCTGCAGAAAGGTGGTGGGGGCAGCTTTGCACAGCAGTAAGAAAGTCCTCGATGCCACAGAACTGAAGGCTTAAAAATGGTTAAAACACGGAGGCTGGCTCCGTGGAGTAGCGGGTAAAGCCGCCACCTGCAGTGCCAGCATCTTATGTAGGTGCCGGTTCGAGTCCTGGCTGCTCTACTTCTGATCCAGTGATCTGCTATGGCCTGGGAAAGCAGTACAAGATGGCCCAAGTCCTGGCTCCTAGTTTCAGATCAGCCCAGCTCTGTCCGTTGTGGCCATTTGGGGAGTGAACCAGTGGATGGAAGACCTCCCTCTCCCTCTCTCTCTCTCTCTCTCTCTGCCTCTGCCTTTCTGTAACTCTGCCTTTCAAATAAATAAATAAATCTTTTTAAAAAAATGGTTAAAACAGTGCACTTCAATTAACCAGCAATAGACTATATAGAGTCTGAAAACAGGGTGCAAGAGACTTTTGTTGGCTTATTTATATTTTCACAGCTGTAAACTGTAGAGAATTAATGTTAAGGAAACAATCTGTAACAATCCAACTCTAAGAAGGTGTTGGGTACAGTGGTTAAGCCACCATTTAGGACATCAGTATCTGTGATAGGAGAACCTGGTGGCTTTTATCTTGTTTTTTAAGATTTGTTTATTTATTTGAAAGGCAGAGCTATTGAGAGAGAGAGAGAGAGAGAGAGAGAGAGAGAGAGGCCTTCCTCCACTGGTTCACTCTCCAAATGGCCTCAATGGCCTTGGGCTGGTCTAGAACTGCATCTGGGTTTCCTTTGTGGGTGTGCACGGGCCCAGGCACTTGGGCCGTCTTCCACTGCTTTCTCAGGTGCATTAGGGAGCGGTATTGGAAACAGAGCAGCTGGAACTCAAACCTGCAAGGGATGCCAGTGTTACAGGCAGTGGCTTAACCTGCTGTGCCACAACACTGTCCCCGGGGAGCCTGGTTTGAGTCCTGATCCATTTCCTCCTAATGAGCACCCTGGGAGGCAACCGGTGATGGCTCAAATACTTGGGTCTCTGCCACCCATGGGGGAGACTGGATTGAGTTCTGGGCTCTGATATGGCAGATGACAGAGATCTCTCTGCCTGTCTCAATCATTCTCTCTGCCTTTCAAATAAAATGAAAATAAAAGAAAAATTTTAAATAAATTAAGTTTATATTAAAAAAAAATAACCCAGCTCCAGTTTCTAAACTACATTATCTAAGAAGGCGGCAGTTGTTGGGAGGATAGTTCAGAGGAAGCCTGATTGTGAAGCAGGGTAAACCATCCCCACCCAGCACAGTCACTGATCCCACGTACTTGGGCTGAGCATCAGCCCAGAGGGGCTCACACAGACAGCGCCTCTTGACGCAGGCCCCTTGGCCGTGGCTTTCCCACACTGGGTGTCTTCCAGCACTCAGCCTGCAGAAGCAGGGCCTGTGTCCACACAATAAGGTGGGGGAAGCCATCCCAGCAGAAGATACTAGAGTCTCTTTCCTGTGGACAGGTTCTCTGCAATCCAGCCACCCGGCTAGGATGCCCCAGGAGGGGCAGCAGGGGCCTGGAGCTGGAGGAGCCGGGCTGAACCCCACACTTCTTTCTTTCCTCTGTGGCTCTGAGCAAAGCCCCAAGAGCTCCCGCTGTGCTCTGGACACAAGCATGCTGCTTCCAATGAGACATTTCTCTGTGGCCAGACAATTTTTGTCTGGGTCAGGTTGACACATACTTGAGGAAGATTCCTGGAGTGAAGGCTGAGCTTGGGAGCCTGCATTTAATGGTCAGCAGAATTCAATCAGCCAAACACACGGAGTGAGGGGCGGACATTTGGTGCAGTGGTTAAGACACTGCCGGGGACACCTGCACCCACATCAGAGTGCCTGGGTTCGAGTCCTGGCTCCATGCTAATGTGCACCCCTGGAAGCAGCAGGTGATGGCCCCAGTAGTTGGGTTCCTGCCACCCATGTGGGAGATCCACATTGCCTTCCTGGACTCTGCCTTTGGCCTGACCCAGCTCTGGCTGTTGCAGGCATTAGCGAGTGATGTAGATGGGAGATCTCTGTCTACTTTTCAAAGAAGTACAAATTTTAAAAAAGAAATAAACAGGGTCAGTACTGTGGTGCAGTGGGTTAAAGCCCCAGCCTGTAGCACTGGCATCCCATATGGGTGCCAGTTAGAGTCGCAGCCGCTCCACTTCTGATCCAGATCCCTGCTAATGCAACTGGGGAAACAGCGAAAGATGGCCCAAGTCCTGGAGCCCCTGCACCCATGTGGGAGACCTGGAAGAAGCTCCTGGCTCCTGGCTTCAAATCGGCCCAGCTCTGGCCATTGAGGCCATTTGGGGAGTGAACCAGCAGATGCAAGACATTTCTCTCCCTCTCTCTCTCTCTCTCTCTCTCTCTCTCTCTCTCTCTCTCTCTCTCCCTCCCTCTCCCTCCCCTTCTCCCTCTCTCTGTAAGTCATTCAAATAAACAGATATTTAAAAAAGAAAGAAAGAAAAGAAATAAACACTGATTTTAAAAGAAACAAGGCAGATACTCTGAAATAGGTACAGAGGGCCACGGGAGCCCACTGGCTGAGGAAGAAAAGTTGAATGAGAAGGAAGCCCTTTGAGTCCTTGATCCAAGGCCATGGTCATCCCATGTCACGTGGCCTCCAAGGTCGTGGCTGGTTGCTCATCGCTATGCTGGGCTCTCTCATGAGGATCGCTTACTCTGATAGCCAGGAGGTTAATCTCCTGACATCACACACAAGCACCACTTGAAGCCAGAACTAGGGGGCAGCCGTATGGCCCAGCAGCTAAGATGCTTGCATCTCACATCAGATTGCTGGGTTCTGTACTTGCCTCTGCCTTCTGACCCCAGGTTCCTGCTAATGTAGACACCGGTAGGCAGCAAGGAGGGCTCAGGTAACTGAGTTCCTGCCACATGGCAGACCTCAATTGAGTTCCCAGCATCTGGCTTCAGCTTGGCCCAGATCCAGCTGTAGCTGGCATTTGGAGAGTGAGCCCATGGACGCAAGCTCTATCCACTTCTGTGGATATCCACTTCTTTTTTAAATTGGAAAAATGATATATGGGTTTCAACATTTTTTTTTGTATCAAAATAAACTTTTCTTTGAAAACCATTTTCCATGAGATTTTTAAAGTACCGCCGTGGCTCAATAGGCTAATCCTCCGCCTAGCGGCGCCGGCACACTAGGTTCTAGTCCCGGTCGGGGCACCGGATTCTGTCCTGGTTGCCCCTCTTCCAGGCCAGCTCTCTGCTGTGGCCAGGGAGTGCAGTGGAGGATGGCCCAAGTGCTTGGGCCCTGCACCCCATGGGAGACCAGGATAAGCACCTGGCTCCTGCCATCGGATCAGCGCGGTGCGCTGGCCACAGAGTGCCGGCCGCGGCGGCCATTGGAGGGTGAACCAATGGCAGAAGGAAGACCTTTCTCTCTGTCTCTCTCTCTCTCTCTCACTGTCCACTCTGCATGTGAAAAATAAAAAAAAGAATAAAAAAAAAAAAGAGTACCTTCGTGGGACCAGTGCTGCGATGCAGTAGGTTAAAGCTCCAGCCTGCAGCACCCGCATGCCATATAGGTGCCAGTTTAAGACCCCACTGCTCCACTTCCGATCCAGCTCTCTGCTATGGCCTGAGAAAGCAGTGGATGATGGCCCAAGTCCTTGGGTCCCTGCACCCACGTGGGAGACCTGAAGAAGCTCCTGGCTTCGAATTGGCACAGCTCTAGCTGTTGCAGCTAAATAGGGAGTGAACCAGCAGATGGAAAACTCCCACCCTCCCCTCTCCTTCTCTCTCTGCTTAACTCTTTCAAATAAATAAATAAATAAATAAATAAATAAATAAATAAATCTAAAAAAGAAAACTGCTAAAAAAAGTAGTACAGCTAGATTTACATAAAAATACAAATGAGAGCACTTGAAAAAGTTAGTGGAGGGTGGAATTAAAAGATATGTTTATTAAACTGATAAGAACAGATACTACACTTGATCTTAGCCAAAAGGCCGAGAAGCGATCATTTATTGTGTGCAAAAGCTTTTTGAAATCCATGTCTTTTTTTTCATAACATGCATTTCCATGAATTTTTGAATGCCCCTAATATGCATGAATTTCATTTTTTGCACCAAAATAAACCTTTCAATTCTACTTTTCACGAACTTTGTGATGTCCTCTCTCAGTATACACATATATAAAAAAAGGTTTCTTGCACTAGCCTTGCAACTCTGTGAATATGAGCTTGTATCAACACCCACTACCTCCTCTCCCCAGCCTGCCCTAGAAACCTCCACACACAATGCCCACAAGAACAAAACCCACTTCCCTAATTTCTCCTAGCAAGCGCCAAAGCCCACTTGGCACATTCTTACTGTTGGGGACTCTCTCCTTTGGAAAGTTCTGTCAGTTCTGTTCCTTGTCCTCAAAATCTGCGACAATGGACTCTTGGAACACCTGCCACGAGGAAGTGCGGCTGGCAGCTGGGAGCCACAGCCCTTCCTGTACAGACTGCTGGCTTCCGAGGCATGGCTGTGCCACGACCCCTGGGCACACCGACCACACCCAGCACAGCCCTTCACTAGGGCTCTGACTTCTGTCTCCAAGGAAGTGCACACCCAGGGAACAACAGCTGAGCTTCCCTCTGAGCCCTGGAACTTGCACAGCTTCAGTTTCAACTCAGCTCTGGCTCCCACAACCCACAGGATCTGCACAATGAATGTCATTCAGCCTCAGTTTCCCCATCTGTACTAAGGGTGATGAGAACTTGGCGGGGAAGTAAAAGGGACCAAGCCTGAGGATGGTGCCCAGGACACTGAGGGCATGAGAATGAATTCAAACCAAGCAAAGTCAGCCCTGCCGGTGGTGGGTGGGGCTGGAAGGTACATATCAGGCATGGACACACAGGGGTGCAGACACACACAGAAACACTGAACTCGCTCAGCACCTGGCTCGCCGAGGTTGCAGGGAGGAGCAATTTTGGTTTCAGCCAACAGTACACTGCTGCGCCGTTTAGAAAAGCATCCACGCGATTTTCAGCTGCATATTAAGTGGTGGCAGGTGAACATTCTTCCATGTTTAGGCCACGCTGAAGGCCTTGAGCCTGGTCTTGGGGTACAGGGGAAGGAACGTGTGCGGGTGAGTGATGCTGGATCCAAGGAGTGGGGGGTGGGGGAATCATAAAACCAGGCTGCTCCCATGACAGGTGCATCTGTTTCTAAAAACTGGAGAACAGGCCTGGTGTGGTTCTTCCATCACCCTAAGTCCAGCTCCATCCTAACAGCAGAGAGCCAACAAATGACTGCGGATCTCCCTGAACAGAAGGGAAGGCGGCCCACGGCTGTCTGCTGCCTGCAAGCCCTGTCTGCCCCTCCAGGAAGATTCTGCAAAGCTTTGACCTAGAAGCCTTCGTCAATGAGTGATGATGTCTTTGGGTGACCTGAATTTTCCCAACCTTCATGAATCTGTGTGCTGGGAAGGAGACATTCCTTCCACAGGATTCTTCTGACTTAACCAAGGATTATTTTTCCTCTCTGTCTTTGATGTCCACACTCCTGTGCACAGGGGCCAGCATTTGGGGCACAGGGAGTTGGTTAAGATGCTACTTGCAATCCCCCATCAGTGTGTGTGTGCTGATGGCTCCACTTCCGATCCAACTCCCAACTGATGCACCTGGGAAAGTGGAACATGGCTCAAGTGCTTGGGCCCCTGCACCCACATGGGATACTCCAGATGTGGGTGGAAAGCTCTCTCTTGCCTCTCCTTCTGTGTCACTCTGCCTTTCAAATAAATAGATAAATCGTTTTAAAAAATGTTCCTATGCACAGAACAGAACACACTGCTTTCTGGATGAGTTTCACCAGGCTACGACACCACAGCACTGCTACAGACTGTAGGGGGTGGGGATGACTCTAGGCTGGGGGCATCTCAGGAAGTGACTGTCACAGGCATTGGGAAGGTCAAGAACACAAAAGACGACTGCAAAATGGAATTTAGAAATAAGGTCACTTTTGTGCAAAAATTTTCAAAGCCCTGCATGTGAAGGGGTCTTCAAAAAGTTCACAAAAGGGGCTGGTGCTATGGCACAGTGGATTAAGCAGCTCATTGTAGTGCCAGCACCTCATTTGGATGCGGGATCAAGTCCCAGCTGCTCCACTTCTAATCTAGCTCCCTGCTAATGCACCTAGGAAAGCAGTGGCGGAAGATGGCCCAAGTGCTTGGGCCCCTGAAACCACATGAGAGACCCAGATGAAGCTCCTGGCTTTGGCCTGGCATAGTCTGGCTGTTTCAGCTATTGGGGGAGGGAACCAGCAGATGGAAGATCTCACTCTTTTGTCTCTCCTCTAATTCGCCTTTCAAATAAATAATTTTTAAAAAATATTTATTTGAAAGGTAGAGTTACAGAGGCAGAGAGAGAGAGAGAGAGAGAGAGAGAGAGAGAGATTGATTTTCCATCTGCTGGTTCACTCCCCAAATGGCCTCAATGGCTGGAGCTGTGCCAATCCAGAGCCTGGAGCCAGGAGCTTCTTCAGGTTTCCCACGTGGGTGCAGGGGCCCAAGGACTTGGGCCATCTTCCACTGCTTTCCCAGGCCACGGCAGAGAGTTACATCGGAAGTGGAGCAGCCAGGACTCAAACCGGCACTCACATGGGATGCCAGCCCTGCAGGTGGCGGTTTTACCTGCTATGCCACAGCGCCAACCCCGATAAATCTGCCTTTTAAAAAGTGCATGAAAATGCATATCATGAAAAACTATGCCTGATTCAAAACTTTTTTTTTTTTTGCACCAAAATGAACTTGTCTGTTGATTCCATTTCCCATGAGCTTTCTGAAGTGTGCTTGTGCTGTTGACCAGACCCAGCCAACAGCAGCCGCCCTTAGAGGGGCTTTCTCTGCAGCAGGCACCCCCCAGCTCCCATCTCATTTATCCTCACGCATCTCAGGACCCCAGGACAGAGGACAGAGGCTTTCACTTCCTCCCACACTACAGAGGAGGAAACTGAAGCCCCAGGGGTCCGCCCACCATCACACAGCCCGATGGGCATTAGGACGGGCAGTTGGGTTTTCAGCCTCTCAGCTCCACCGCCTTCCCACCAGCGCTCCCCAGGGGCAGCACCTGTATCTCAGGTGCACTGAGGAATTATTGAGTCTGTCGCATGGGAAGAGGTCCCTGAGTGGGGCCCTGCAAAGGCCCTGTGGCAGCCACCAGGACAAACTCCCCAGCTGCATTTCAGACTCTGAAACCGGCCCACCCTCTTCCGCCGGGAGTGCAGCTTCCTGCATTTCTGTGGCCTCTGGTTCCTCGCTTCCTTCCCTCCGGTGATTAAGACGGGGGCAAGGAGGGTCCCGGGGGGCACTGGAGGCCAAGCTGGGAGCCAGGGCTAACAGCTGCTGTGGCAATCTCCCCAGGTGACGGCCTGGCTGCCTGATTTACAATCTCCTTACAGACCCACCCTTCCTGGGGAATGGACAGCCCCTCCAGGGTGTCTGTCACTTATCAGAGCCTGGTTATACTGCAGTGGCCCGTAGAACACATTCAGCCGTGTTCTGTGTGCTTTGCCTCATTTGGACTTTTGCTACATTTTTTAAGGTAAGAACAGTTGCAATATTCAAGTAGAATGGTATTTCTGGAGATGCACACAGATATCCAGATTTCTAGCTTGTTGCAAATTATAACACTGGACCACCTCTGTGATGCTGTCCTTTTTAGATGGGACAGGTACCCCTCAGTTTGCCACAGTCCCTATTCTGCCTTATTGCCCGTCAAGCCTGAGGCCAAACATCCTGACTTGGGGAAAGTGTCATTTATCAACCGTGGCTTGTGCTGTCTTGACTTATTATGCCAGCATCTGAGGTTGGGCCCTTGAAGATATTGTTTCTAGGGATTTCTGACAACTTCTATATATACAGCAGGGAGTGTGCAAGCCAGGAGAGGAGGGGACCCGTGCTCAGAGGCCAGGCTCTGAACCCCAGCTCTGTCACCGAACACTGGGGGTGCCTCAGCAGGCTGATGTCCCCGTCAGGTGCTTGTTCTTCTGTGAAATGCAGGTTCTGCTCCCAGCACCCGAGACTGAGTGACTGGTGACAAACGCCAAGTATTTTCCACGTCAGCGTTTGGCAAGCTTGTCTGTGGAGGGCAGACAGGAAATCTTGGAGGTCAGGCAGACAGCACAGTCTCTGCAGCCACCTAGCTGGGGCTTGCGGTATAGACGGAGCGGCAGCCAGTCCCTGAGTGGACGGCTGAGCCTGTGCTCCTGGGATGCCTGGCAAAGACGCAGACCGGCTGGGTCTGGCTTGTGGGTTATAATCTGCTGGTTCTGTCCTCAGGAACTGCCCCGTTCCCTCTCCTGTGCCTCTCACATCCCCTCCATATACTTTAGATAATAGAGAGGAGGTGAGAGAGGGAGTTAGCGAGAGAGATCTTCTGTCTGCTGCTTCACTCCCCCTACGGCCAGGGAACTGGGAACACTGTTCACCGCCTCTCTTTCTCCTCCTTAGGTCAGCTTAACCGCCACCTCCTCAGTCTTCCCCAGCAGCCACAGAGGAAGCCCTGGTGTCACCTGCTTCTGCCCCCACCACACCCGGGGCCCAGGACTGGCCCTGCCACACTAAGCGCAGACTGGACACAGGTGAACAAGTGAGTCTTGGCTGTAGAAGACGCACACGGCTGTACAATCGACCCCTTTGTGACCCAGGCAGGTGACCATTCCAGGATACCCAGGAGATGCTGGAACCCCAGACAGTACCAAACCCTCTCGAGACCTCGGGCGCTGAGGCTGGAAAAAGCTCCCGTGATACAGTTTATGTGAGATACAATTTAACTCAGAGATGAACCCAGCATCCATTCTTAAGCCCACCCACATGGGAGAGAAAGGGGGAGAAGAGGGGTGTTCCCAGGCAAGGGAGCAGCAGGTGGAAAGGCCCAGAGCCACGTCTGTAGTTCTGGGAGAGCAACAGGTCAAGTGCAGAGGGAGGTGGGGGAGGGGGCGAGGAGGGGGCTGGAGTGACGCAGGCTGGGGGGTAGGTACACAGGGGCCACTTGTTCCACCTGGGGGTGTGTGGAGAGTGAATCCCTGGTGCAACTGGAATAATAGCACCAATAAAGAATCATAAAGTAGAATAATGACAACAGTGTAATTGTTATCTGTAATAAACGTTAACTGAATGGGTCTCCCCTCCCTCCCTCTCTCCTTCTCCCTCCCTCTCTCCTTCTCCTTCTCCTTCCCTCTCTCCCTCTCCCCCCCCCCACAGTATTATTTTCAGACCATTGCTGATTTCAGGTAATTGAGAGCCCAGAATGTGAAACCGTGGCTTCAATGGGAGGCTGGATTCCACACTCTCATTCATGCAATGTGTTTACTGAACACCTGCTCTGCCAAGCCAGGCTCCTGCGTAGGCTCAGGTGACACAAACTCAGGAAGACGTGACGTCCACCCTCGTGGGGCTCACAGGACAGTGGGGGGGGTGCTCAACACACAACCACTCTTCTCCTGTTCCCACTCCTTTGACTTCTGGGAGGTCTGACACAGAGACACGGGCAGAGATCCCCGCCCCGCTCCAGGAAGGGCCATCTCCTGATTGACAGTGCAAACCGCCACTTGGGAGACTGGGGCGGGATAATCGTTGGCAGCGGCCATCCCATGGACAGCAGGGCATGGCCACACACTTAGCCTCTGCCCGCCGGATGTGAGGAGCACCCCCCCCCCCCCCCGCAACGCGGTGGCAAGCAAAACCATTTCCAGAGAACCAGGGAGACGGACTGAACCCACTGCTGTGGGGCACGGAACCCCAAGTGATCTCCAGCTCTGAGAGGGAAACGAGCAGCAGGAGGAGAAAGATGGGAAACACCCTCGGCATCACGCAGAACGTCAACCCCAGGTATTCATGGGCGAGGCAGAAACCAGGCCACTCGCGCCACCAAAGTGACCACGCCTCCCCTCTTCTGACTTCCAGGAGTACTGGCCACTTCCTCACCAAGGTCGCCTCTGATTCCTGTGGCTTCTCCCACCTTCTGGATAAAGATCCCTGAGCCGCCGCACTAGATCTGAAATTCACATGCAGCTGCCACGCGGTGTGTTCCATTTGCTAACTCAGCTAGCACAAGCCCACATCCTGTAAGGAGCCCCTGGGTCCCCTCTGAGACATCCCCGCGGGGTTCTGGGATGTGTTGTTTGTGGCTGCAGCCAGCTAGGAAGCCCAGTGTTGAGGACGGATGGCTTCCTGGTGGGTCTTGGGGAAGAATGCTCTCTGCTTTCTGCCTCTTGGGGAGGCAGCCACCTGCAAGGGACAGCTGTGGGTGGTCAGAGTGTGAAAGCAAACTGAAGCTCAATTCACGAGTGTCCAACCCCGAAGGGACACGGGAAGCGGTGGGTGGATGGTATGTCCAGTGTCTCTTTTCTGAGCTGCCCGGGTGCACACACAGCATTTCTAAACCCCCAAAAAGCATCACACGAGTGCTGGCTCCCATGCCCCCCGGGATCTCTTCCAAGTTTAAGTACAGTCATCATGAAGCCACTGCACAATTCACAAACCCTGGGGCTCTGAGCCAAGTTATTTAACCTCTCCATGCCTCAGTTTCTTCAGCTGTAAAATGGGGATAATAACAGTGGGGAGAGTCATTAAGTTCATGGTTGTAAGGGGCTTCGAACAATACCTGAAATGGTGTCTGCAAGAGTAAAGATCGATTTTCAAAAGCAGTTGAAGGAGGATGGTGGTTGGGGTGGTTAAGTGGAGGTGCACCAAAACAGGAGACTTCCCCCTCCACACCAGGGGCTTAGCAGAGAGGTGGGGATGGAAGAGCCGGCGGGCCTGACTCTTCAGCTTGTGAATGTGTGAGTCCCTGAGGATGAAGGGCAAGGTCAAGTGCTCAAGGTTGGAAGGGCTGCCGGTGCTTCTTGCACATTACAGGGTCTGGGGCGAGCTGAGCCACCGCAAGGATCAGCCCC
The DNA here is from genome assembly GCF_033115175.1 of Lepus europaeus. Taxonomy (NCBI): domain Eukaryota; kingdom Metazoa; phylum Chordata; class Mammalia; order Lagomorpha; family Leporidae; genus Lepus; species Lepus europaeus. Next base: position 81,308,233 of record NC_084836.1, read on the forward strand.
GTGTGTCTTGTGTGCAAATCAAATGGAGGCGAGCAGACAGGAACAACACAGAAGTCCCAGCTCACCAGGCGGTGGGGAGCACCAGGGCTTATGCAGAACCACTGGCTGACGGAAAGCAGCCAAGTACCATGAGCCTGTCGATGGCCACGCCCAGCCCCAAAGGTGCTCTCTCTCCACCTTCCAAAGCGGGCCATGAAGCCACATCTAGAATGGGGAGTCCTCTCTGCTATTTGATCCCGTTCACTCATGCAAACATAGGGTCTAGTGCACGCTTCTCAAACATGAGTGTCAGACTCCCCTAAGGGTGCTAGACCCTGTCCCCAAAGTTCTGGTTCTCCCAGATCTGGGCTGGAACCCAAGAAGTATGTTTCTAGCAAGTCCCCACATGATGCTGATGCCGGCTGCAGTCAGACACGGCAGAAGGGGAGCTACCAGTCACAAATGCCCACCTTACTAGCAACCTCTGGGGGATGTCCTTGCTGCCGACCTGGGGACCATTTTGCAAGCATCTGGGACCTCCTGATGTGCCTGCAAGTGCAGAGAGGTAGGCGTCTCACCTGGAAGGGGCATCCTAAGGTAACTCAGTGCCTCCCAAACCCCACCAGGGCAGGAATCACTGGGATGCTTGTTAAAACTAGGGTTTTAGTTTTAGTGCTTGTTAAGGGTGGTATTGTTGAGTTCTTATAACAGAAGGTCCATTTATACCCAGTTTCCAGCTGGGAAAATGGAGGCCCCCAAGAGTTGAAATAACTCGCTGCAAGCCACACAGGTAGTAGGTAATGGAATTGGGGTACGCCCAGGGTGCCTCACTCCAGAGCTTCGCATGGTTCTTAACCTTACCTGTTCTACCTGTGTATTGAGGGAAGATGTGGCTCAAACAAAGGTCCCTGGGAGCCCCACAACCTCCAGGTTTAGGGCAATGGTGTTTGGAGAGCATCAGGGTTTGTACCTACCTGAATCTCTACCTATTACTTCCTAACACTCTCTCCTCATTGCTCCTCTTTCCCTCACAGGTTACAGGTGCCTCACCTGCACACCTGACCTGTACAGGTGAGTAGTGTTCTTACTATTCACCTGTGCCCACCCTCCGATGGGGCCCTGGGCCTTGGCTTCCCGCTCAGCAATCCCAATTCACTTTTATGCATTCTTTCTTTCTCAATATAGAAACTCAAAGTTCCTTCTTTGGATGATCTCAGCCACATAATTCATAACGCTCTAGTTTATACTGAGTTGTGAATGACTAATAGTGCGGTTGGACGGTGCCAGAGCTGCCCCTTCCCCAGAAGCGTGTGTTGGAAACTTCACCTCCAGTGCAACAGCGCTGGGAGGCGGGGCCTAACGGGAGATGCTTAGGTCCTGGGGCCCCTCTTGTTAGCTTCTGCACCCTCTCTTTGCCCTTCCTCTTTGGGATGACAGAGCAGGGAGGCCTTCATCAGATGCCAGCCTATTGAGAAATAAAAGTCTGAATTGGTTGTAAATGACCAAGTACCTAAGATATCCTCCAGGGATTCCCTGGAGGAGCCATACTCCCCCTACTGGGCATGCGTGGAGGAAATGAAACCAGCATGTTGGAGACTGACTTCTACATCCATTGCATGATAAAGATACGGAAGCAACCCCAGTGTCTCTCACTGGGTGAGTGGAAAAAGAAAGATGCAGTATAGACACACGATGGAATACTATTCAGCCCTAAAAGAGCAGGAACCTCTGCTGTGGGTGACAACGTGGATGGGCCCGGAGCACGTTATGTTAAGTGAAATAAGCCAGGCACAGAAACGCAAGTGCTGTGTGATCTCACCTACAAGTAGGATCTCAAAAAGCTGAACTCTTAGAGTTGTGGCCACCAGCGGCTAGGGGAAGCCGGAGGATTGGTTAAAGGATGTAGAATTTCAGTTAAACAGGAGGAATGCTTCAAGAGTTCTATTGCACAGTTCAGAGACCACACTGAATAACAATGTACTGCATTTTTGCAGATTGCGAGAGAGATTTTAAGTGTTCTTACTACAGAATGATTCTTGTGAGAGGTGACGTGTGTGTTCATTAGCTCAGTGTGGCCAATTTATGCCGTGTACATATTGAAAAACAAACGTATATCACAGATGTGTACAATTTGCATTTGTCAATTAAAAATAGATAAATGTTAAAATAATAATAATAAGGGGCCGGCGCCGTGGCTTACTTGGTTAATCCTCCGCCTGCGGTATTGGCATCCCATAGGGCGCCAGTTCAAGACCCAGCTGCTCCACTTCCAATCATCTCTCTGCCAAGGCCTGTGAAAGCAGTAGAAGATGGCCCAAGTGCTTGAGCCCCTGTACCCATGTGGGAGACCAAGAAGAAGCTCCTGGTTCCTGGCTTCGGATCAGCATAGCTCCGGCCATTGTGGCCATTTGGGGAGTGAACCAACGGAAGGAAGACCTTTCTCTCTGTCTCTCTCTCTCACTGTCTAACTCTACCTGTCAAATAAAAAAATAATAATAAGCGAGTACCATGAATAACTCTAACAAAAACAAACCGACATGCAGTTGAGGAGGGAGAGCTCCAGGAAGTCATGGTCTCCTCCATTTCTGCAAGTCAGAGGGAGGAGGCAGAAGACGCCGTATCTCACTCCAGTTCCTCCCGCCACAGCTTTCCATTTGGGACCGGGGGCTCCAGGTACTCAACAGCTAAAGGAGACAACTGAAGGCAGGAAGAGGGGCCTGCATGGCCTCAGGCAGGCCGGGCCCTGCACGCTCTGGGGGCCTTGGCTTGTCCAGGGCATTGTCGTGGGGCCGAGATGCTCGCTACTGTCTGCCCAGCCTCAGGTGATGCGGTCTCCCCCGAGCCACTGCAGCTCCTGGGCACCGACGCTGCCTCTTCCACTCTCTGTTTAGTGCTGAACACGAGGCCCCCAAGAGAAATAGATGCTGAGGCTTTGGCCTCCGTCAGGAGCCTGTTGGGAGGCAGGAGGGTAGGAAGTCTCGGGCTTGCTTCAGAAAGTGCACAGGAAATGCAGGTTATGAGAAAATGGTGTCAAAACTGTTGGCACCAAAACAAACAAACTTATCTTTTAATCCCATTTTCCAGAACTTTCTGAAGGTCCCTTGTATTCACTGGGAGGCTGGACTTAGCACCCAGTGACCCCTCTCCCAAGTCATTATCTAATTGGAAGTTCATGCTGACCGCTTGCAGGCCAGGGTTGGGCCCTGGAAGCACTGTCTTTGGTCCTCAGTTGCTTTGTAAGTTTTAAATATTTATTTATTAAAAGCAGACAGACGGAGACAGAGACAAAGAGAGATCTCCCATCAACTGGTTCACTCCCTAAATGTCCTCAACAGCCAGGGCTGGACCAGGCTGGAGCCAGGAGCCAGAAACTCAATCCGGGTCTCCCATGTGGGTGGCAGACACTCAGAGATGTGAGCTGTCAGGGTGACAGGAGCAGGAAGCCAGGATGGAGAGTGGAGCCAGGACTCGGCATAGGGGAAGCAGGTGTCCCACGTAGCAGCAGCTTAATCAATGCACCAAACACCTGGCCCTGTCCCCTCCCCCAGAGTGCTTTTTTTTTTTTTTTTTAAAGATTTTTTTATTTATTTGACAGGTAGAGCTACAGACTGTGAGAGGGAGAGACGAGAGAAAGGTCTTCCTTTTCCGTTGGTTCACCCCCAAATGACCGCTACGGCCAGAGCTATGCCGATCCAAAGCCAGGAGCCAGGTGCTTCCTCCTGGTCACCCATGTGGGTGCAGGGGTCCAAGCACTTGGGCCATCCTCCACTGCCCTCCCAGGCCACAGCAGAGAGCTGGACTAGAAGAGGAGCAACTGGGACTAGAACCTGGAGCCCATATGGGATTCCGGCGCCGCAGGCATAGGATTAGCCAAGTGAGCCATGGCGCTGGCCCCCAGAGTGCTTTTAAAGCCAGGATTCTTTGGCATAAAAATCTGGATTTCTGGTCTCTTTTTGAAAATATTGGGAGAATGTCCCATTTAATCTTGTGTGACAGCAACTACATGGGAATGGAGTACATGTTCCCCTCCCAAAAGGGGCTTCGCCTTCCAGTTTGTTGCGATGCCACTGATTCCACCTGCCCAATACCAGGCCCACTTGCTCTGGCCACTCATTTTATTCCCGTCTGGCCCCATGGTTTTCTGAGTTTGTGATGAGGCTGCTTTTTTGAGTTTTGCTCTCTAAGGCTTTCTTCAGGGAACCCCTATCCTGGTTTTCACACCTTTGAGTAATCTCTCCTGGACTAGGGTGAACTTAACAAGTAGACTAGCACAGATTAGCTGGCTTCCCGCTCCCTCTTTTTCTCTTAAATGTTGATTGATGGATTTGAAAGGTAGAATGACAGAGAGGGAGAGACAAAAAGATCTACCATATGCTGGTTCATTCCCCAAGTGGCTGTGACAGCCAGGGCTGGGCCAGGTGGAATCCAGGAACCAGGAACATTTTCCTGGCCTCCCCACGTGCGTGCAGGGGCCCAAGCACTTGAGCCATCTTTCTGCTGTTTCCTAGGCACATTAGCAGGAAGATGGATTGGAAGAGGAACAGCTGGGGCTTGAACCCACAAACCCAATATGGGAAGCTGGCCTTGCAAGCAGTGACTTAACCCGCCATGCCACAACACTGGCCCCATTTCCATCTGTCTTGCTCTCTCTAGCTGCTATGTCTGGAGGCAGCCCCATGGGGAGAACCTCGTGGCCAAAGCACCGCCAAGTACATCTGTAAGTGGATTCCCTCCTTTGTGAAGCCTTCAGATGAGACCATAACTCAACCTGGATCTGGCAGAGACCTTGAGCTTCAGGCACTTGGCTAAACTACACCCAGCTTTCCAACACACAGAGATTATGAGGCCCGAGCATTTGCTGTTGGACATCGTTGAGGTCTGGGGCAGTAAGGGCTGTGGCACAAGGTTACACAGCATCAGGTAACACCGCATCAGGTTGTCTTGCGGAAGAGGGTTTCTGATGACCTTCCTGGTGCTCTGGGGAAATTCACCTCCATCCCGTTCACCAGACTGGTGGACAGACCCACAGGCAACAGCCACATGCACGAGGATTCAGGACACAACGGCGAGGCTTTCACAACAAGAAACAGGGCCCTGAACTCCTCTAACAGTATTCCAATCAGCTTGCAACTGGCCTTCCTGGGGCTCTGTGTATACAATCTCACTGAAGGCATTTGTTCTTTCAAGGCAGAAATCCCAGGCTGAGGAAATCGGGGACAAGGGAAGGTGTTGTAGAAGAAGAACCATTATTAACTAATTAATCAATAATTTCTTATAACTGAGTATTGATTATAATCACTTGAGTATCAAGAAATACTATTTAGGGGCTGGCACTGTGGCATTGTGGGTGAAGCCACTGCCTGCAGTGCCAGCATCCTATATGGGTGCTGGTTCAAGTCCTGGCTGCTCTACTTCCGATCCAGCTCCCTGCTTATGGCCTGGGAAAGCAGAAGGTGGCCCAAGTGCTTGGGCCCCTGCACCCATGTGGGAGACCCAGAAGAAGCTCCTGGCTCCTGGCTTCAGATTGGCATAGCTCCAGCAGTTGTGGCCATTTGGGGAGTGAACCAGTGGATGGAAGATCTCTCTCTCTCTCTCTCTCTCTCTCTCTCTGCCTCTCTATGACTCTGCCTTTCAAATAAATAAGTAAATAAATCTTTTTTTTTTAAAAAAAAGAAACTTTAAAAAAAAAAACTTGGAAATAAGGCAAAAGGTGGGACACGTCTTTTCCGATAAGCGTTTCTGACGTCTCAAATTGCCTTCTGCTGCTGTGAGTGTATGCCAGTGATGCTGACAGGGGACATTTTGATGACCATTACTTTGAGATATTCTTTAATTCCACTTTGTAATCTGCTTCCACCCCAGTTGCTTAATAGAAGGCTTTAAAATTGCCAAGCGGAACGACCTTTTCATTTTTTGAGTCTATCCTTCTATGGCCCTGCTAGGGTCCTGTCTGACAAGTTCATTGTCAAGGGGAAAGCAGCTATATTTGACTTTGCTTTGTGCTGTGAATCCACGACACAGACACCACAAGCCTGCCTGTGAGCCTGCAGATTTCTCTTCAGAAGAAAGAGGGAAACCCCAAGGTTACAGTTCCACTGTGTTGGAGGATGTTAACGAGCTGCCACTGTTAACACAGAAAGCCCCAGCCTGCTACAAGCATGGGATCTCTCAAAGCAGTCTCCGAGCCAGCTTCACTGATGGCTGTTCCATGTTGGGTTGTAGGGAGTCACATTTTAACTTTTTGAAAATCAAGCGCGGACACAAAAGTCCTTCAAGCTACATCTTCCTCCAGATTTTGAAACCCAGTACCACAAGGAAGGCTGGAGAAACACGTGGTGGAGGGGACCCTGGGGAGCCTGCTTCACTTCTTATCTTTCAAGCACACAAGTAGTTTTAAAAAGAAAGTGAGCTTGCACCGAGACCCATTGTCGTGGTGCAGCGGGTTAAGCCGCCTCCTCAACACTGGCATCCATCTCCCTGCTAATGCTCCTGGGAAAGCAGCAGAAGATGGCCCAAGTGCTTGGGTCCCTGCCGTGCAGGTGGGAGACCCGGATGGAGTTCCAGATTCCTGGCTTCAGCCTGGCCTAGTCCTAGTGGTTGTGGCCATTTGGGGAGTGAACCAGTAGATGGAAGATTCTCTCTCTCTCTCTCTCTCTTGTTCTGCCTTTCAAAATAAGTAAATAAATAAATCTTTAAAAAAAATAAAACAAAAACCACACATGGGTACTGATGTCAGGGTAATAGCACACTGCATACTGTAATACTACATTACATTCTGTACCATGTTACAATGGACAGGTTTTCTCTATGGTGACCACTGCTCACATCACTAATCATCCTGTTATTGCCCCTGCAAGGTGCTTACATCTGCAGAGTGGAAGGCTTGTGACTGAGCCTCCCTGCACGCTGGGCAGGTGACATCCGGGCACCCGGGCCAACAATCACCTCGGTGGCTTTTTAAGTATCCCCAGACCCTGGTGAAGATCTGCTCAATGCCACTGCCGTTGATGAACATGGGGTTTGGGTTCTGCCCACTGTGTGGCGTGGCCCCCGCCCTGTCATCCCTGTCCACTGTTACACAGCAGAAAATTATTTTCCTTGGCTGTGCAAGCAGAGAATTGAATTTCCACACACAGGCAAGTTCAGTGCTGGTTCAAACGCTAGGAATCACTGGGCCCTAGAATGTGTAGCTGGGCCAGTTCCGGGTGACTGGAAATCTGCTTGCCAGATGGAATTTTTGCAAACAGAGTGCTTTTTCACACACTGAGGAGAGACCAATGGTTAAGGGAGCTCCGTGGATCCTCACTCCTGGTTTGTTTACTTGGTGAGGCCAGATTTTAACAATTTGATCTCCTGGGAACTTGTTGCCCTCTTCTTTACAGTCCGCAGGCCGCCTCTGTGACGTCTCTGCAGTAGAGTATATGGGCAGGCATCTGGCCAGCTTAGGAGCAACTGGGGTCACCACCCAGCTCCGGACTCCAGCTTCCTGCTTATGCACACCCTGGGGGGCAGTGGTGATGGCTCAATAATTGAGTCCCTGCCACCCATGTGGGAGACCTGAATAGAGTTCCTGGTTTCTGGTTTCAACCCCCTGGCCACTGCAGGCATTTAGGGAGTGACTCAGGGGATCAGAGCACACACACACATACATACACACACACACAGTCTCAGTCTCTCTCTCTCTCTCTCTCTCTCTCTCCCTCCCTCCCTCTCCCTCTTCTTCTCCCTCTCCCTCTCCCTCTCTCTCTCTCGGCCTCTCAGAATAAATAATTTTAAAAAAGATTGTGTCTTCTGAAAAAGAAATACAATCAAGGATTTATGTTTCTGAAGGACAAACATGAGGCACCTTGTTATGAAAACCAGGTGAGATACCAAAGACAGCATCTCCAACTGAGCCTGTGCGGCTGAGCTGGTCCCTGGCATGTCCCCACGTTCAGCCACTTAGAAAGAGGGAAGTCTACAGACTCCTTGAGGCCAGCAAGGGCAGACATGTCCAGGAAGCTCCAGGGCGTTCCTGTAAGAAACTGGAATTGTCCAGTGGGCAATTCACAAGGGACTCTCCTTGGGGTCAGGGCCATAGTAACAAGAGGGCAGAACAAACCCCTCACAGTGGAGTTCAAGTTATGAGTTGAAATTTACATCCTGGCCACTCCCTGGGGCCACAGCTATGCCTCCACACATCCACTACTACCATGGTTTTTTCCTTCAGAGCAAAGTAAAGGTAGACACCAGGTAACCTCCACTGGGGATCAAGTGGGTCTTACCCGTGCTGGCAGGACAGTGGGAGGCTGAGGGGCAGAAGGGACGAGACGGAGAAGAGGCAGTGCAAACAAAGCCTGGAGACCAGGCACTGGCAGAGATGGTCCCAGTGCAGAGCCAGGACGCTGATGGGGAGGATGGTGGAGGGAGGGTTGGAGAAAGGAGGAAAGTTCCAGAATGCCAAGGTAAAGATTGCAGATATGGCTCTGTGCCCAGCAAGGAGCCAGGGTCTTTAAGCAGGTGATGTGAATCAATGGAATGGTTTGGGAGCAAACAAGCAAATCAACATATTTGGTGTGGGTATGGGTGTGGGTGGGGTAGAAGCATTGTCCATGCCCACAAAGGAATGGATGAGACTCTATGAGGAGGCGGAGACAGCAGAGGGAAGAGGGGCATGGATTTTGGATGCTTGGGGAGGATTTGCTAGCACTTGGTGACTGGGTGGGTTGGGGTGTGAATGGGAGTGGCTTGGGGTAGTGGCATGATTCAGGAGTAGGAATAGGACGGATCAGAATGATACTGCGCATCGGACTACCCAGAGCCTCTCCAGCTCAGATGAATTTTTTTTTTTTTGTACAATCTCATTCAATACACCCTTTGGGGGTTGGGGGAGTGGGGTGCTGGCATTGTGGCATAGTGGGTTAAACCCAGTATCCCACATGAGCACTGGTTCAAGTCCCAGCTGCTGCATTTCCAATCCAGCTCCCTGCTCAAGTGCCTGGGAAGGCAGGGGAAGATGACCCAAGTACCTGGGCACCTGCCACCAAGGTGGGAGGCCCGGACAGAGTTCCAGGCTCCTGACTTAGGCCTGGCCCAGGCCTAGCTGTTGTGGCCATTTGGGAGTGAACCAGCATATGGAAGATCTCTCTCTCTCTCTCTCTCTCTCTCTCTGTAACTCTGCCTTTCAACAAAAGTAAAATAAACCTTTAAAAAAAATTACACCCTTCAAATCTCATAGCAGCAGGTGTCTTTTACTTGGATGCTCCCTGCTTCACCCGCTTTGTCTGGGACATCATCCTCACCGTGTGTCCCCCAGTGATTGTGCAGAACAGGAAGGGATTCCTTCATACAGGTGACTGAGGGACATGAAATGGTGCCGTGAACGACAGTGGCAAATGTGTGTGCAGCCCAGGATTTATGTGGTCAGCGCTTCCAGGATGTGATGACCATGAACGCTGACCATAGGGCGTCAGACAATCTGTGCTCTCTCCCCGTGTGCCTCATATGCCCTCCAGCCCTTCTGAGTCATTCCCCTGAGCCAGGACAGACGGGAAACCACAAATCGAGGCTGCTCCCGGCAGGTGGCAACTCTGGTTTGAGACAGAGGTCCGACAACCATCTCGCAACATCTGTACTTGACACAAAAGTCACACACACACTAATGACCACGGCGGGATAATGAGCTCGTGCAATTCAGCTGTGAGCCAGAAAAGGCTCCTCCCCGAGTTCCAGGGCCTCACTGATGCTTCTGAGAAATGCACCTGCAGCGGCTTAAGCACCAGTCACTCTGAGATTTAGCTCCGCCCCCCACCTTCCTCACAAGGAGTCAGCCACACCTCTTAACTCAAAGATCCCTTTCTTGGCAAAGATTCCTCTGGGACCTCAAAGAAACTGACTTCCTGAGCCCTTTCTACTTCGCGCACAAAGCATTGTCTTCTTTTTCTGATTCATAGTTAGATGGACAGGGGTGTGATCCTTTGATTAATATCTTTCTTTGCTACCAGACTGACAGCTCCGTGAGGTCAGGAATGGCTTCTGGTTTTTCTCTCCTTGGCCTAAGGACAGAGCGAGGCTGACCCCCAAGTGCAGAACAGGTGCGGGTGGACAAACACGAGGAGTTACAGAGGGCTGATGGAACCCAGGCTGTGCGGAGGGAAAGATGTCTCAGCAACTGAACTTCCCTCCAGCTTGTTAAAAAATGAACTTCAAGGGTCTGTACTACATGTCCCAGAGGGCGGCTTACTACTACCACCTTGCAAATAACTCACTTGCCCAACTCTGGAGACTAATTATAGAGCAGGCCCAGCAAAGGATAACAATGTTTATAAAGAAGAAGAAAGAAAAGAAGTCCAAAGTAACAAGATCCTTCACCTAGGACACCTAGCTTAAATAAATGAAACCATTTCAGCACAGCAAAGAAGAAAAACATTACAGACAATAACCAGTTAAGCAGCGCAGGCCTCTTTGCCAATGACTGCCTCAGGGGTATCTGACTCAGGAGAGATCAAGAGGTTAGCACTTGCTCCAGCGAGTTCTGGCAGGCTTCTCACCTTTAGCCTGAGCGATTCTTTCATTTCAACAGAGCTAAGACACGCAACTCAACTATTTTACCTGCTGTTCCGCTGAAAATGAAAATAAAACATTATTTTCCCAGGACTGCAGGAAAAGTTGGCTATAATGGAGCTCGCCATAGGTCATAAGAGAGAATTTTGGCTACATTCATTTTTCTTCCCCCTGACTTTAAAATTTAACTACTATGCAAGATACAACTCCAGTGTGTTTCCAGGGGCATCGTGAGGTGGTGACTATGGACTCACTAATATTTAGGCGGGCCTGGGATTATTCCTTTAATCAGGGAGCAATAAATACCTCCAGCACAGACACTCCAGAGACCTGGAGGTTGAAGCCTCGGATGGGGGTGGGGCACTAGCCCCCAGCGCTCCCCTGCTCTCCTCTGCCTCGGTGGGTAGAGGCTCTATGGGTTTGATGAACACTGAGCAAAACAATTGAGAATTGAGACAGCTTCTGTCCACACAGCTTAACTATTGGGACTGAGAATCCAGACCACCTGTGGCAACAGAACTTAATTCTTTTCTCCCAGGATCTTCCTGCTCAGGAAACTTAGGTTGTAAACTGATAAATAACTTCACTGCTGGCGGCAGGAAATTCCTACAAACAGCTTCTTCTGACCAATAGTTTGCTCACCTGGGAAAACAAACAATGATTCACTCCCTCGGACTCACTTCAAAAAACACTCGGGCTTGCTGTGTCCACTAATCCTGAGCTACTTTGTCACAAACTTAGCTGAGACCTAACCATTTCCGCACCTTGAAAAATTCAGCTTTCGTGACTACACCGCCAAGTTCTAGAAATGTCCTACGACATTCCCACTAGCAACAATCCGCAGGCTCAATTAGCTTTGCTTCATCAACAGGTTCTTTTGATGGATTTTTGGGTAGCACCAACAGTTGATATAATAAACTGGTTGTGATCTCTTGGCAACAGGAAACATGTAATAAAATGAGAGTTAATACATACTTACAGCCCACAAGGGCTGGGGTAATCATTAAATATAGTTGCTTTTCCTTAGTAATAAGGTTTTCTGTGTGTCCCTCCTCTAGGAACAAACTGGTGTTGGAACACTTGGCGATGATAGATTTGTAATGTGCATTTTGCTTTTAGTTTTCTAATTTTTTTTAAGTGACTGTATTTTCCAAATGTTCTGGAATGAGTGTAGGTTAATCTGAGGTCAATTTGAGGAAACAAAGCAGGAAGACACAATAGGGGAGGAGGGATTTCAAGCGTAAATTAGAAATGACGATGGAATCTCACTCTGTCTATAGTATAGTATATCTCTATGCTATAAATATATACTATATGTAATAGATAGCATATATACTATAGAATATATATGTATAGTATATACATATATACTAGAAAGTGTATGTACTTTATAGACACAGATATGTAGATGTCCATTTAAAATCTCATCTTCTTAGGCCAGCAAGGTGACTTAATCCCATCACCTTGAATATGAGGACAGAAAGGCTGCACGGCTTCCACCACACCGCCTTGTTTCTTCCTGGTCTAACTCTAGGGAGACATTGGGGGGTGTTTGATAAAAGACACCAGCAGCAAATAACATAAAGTCAGCCTGCAGGGAGGCCAGGGATGTGGTCTTTACTTTCGTGAGCCCTGAAGTGACTCATAAATCATGCAAAGGGTGGAACACTCTGGCCCACAGCACCCACGTCCCGCACAGCCAAGTCCAATTTCCACCATAAAACCATCCAAGAGTAAAAGGGCCAGCGGGACACTGTGCGGCTAAACACACACACCCCTGCCACCACGGAGTGCCTGACCGTGGCATCTCCCTGTGCCCAAGTCCTGGGCTGCACTGAAGCGCCAACACACAAAACCCAGACCTGCTGTAAGATATGGCCATGAGCAGAGGCAGGGCTCAGGCAGGCTGAGCAGCAGCTGGCTCAGAGGAGTGGGGGGGGAGAGGGAGAGAGCAGGCACAGCTTCTCTCTGCAGCTCCCCAGGCAGCTAGGGAAAGGGAGCAAGCCTAACATTCCAGATCCCCTTCGGGGCCCTCATTTACCTTAAAGAAACTTCCTCGCTTGTCCAGACCGCGGGCGCCCATGGTTGGAGCTGACATCTCCCCCAGCGAGGCTCCGCTGCACGCCGGGGACCCCTGAAGGCAGAGACATTTTTTAATGGTTGGTCCAGCCTGTAGGAAATTCCTTTCTAAGCCACAGAACACTCACAACAACAGTCCTGCCAAGATCTTTTTTCCGTCAACAACACAGTGCCACTGACTTCCCACCAAAGCCCTTCCACCTCCCAGCAGCCCGATTTCCTGCATGGCCAGCACAGTTCCTAGGCTGTGTGCCTCACCTCACAGCCCCACCCCCCACCTCTGCGGCTGACGTACAAGGTCCTTAGGGCTGCAGGAAGCATAATGATTGCTTTGTGTGTTTGCTTGACCTCGGCTGAAGTCCGAAGGGGACCAGTATTAGGTGTCCCCATACTCTGCTCTCAAAGCTTGTAGCTTGAATGTGGCCGATCAGAGAAGCACAGAGGAAGAACGAGGGTCTGTCCGTCCCAGGAAATCCTGCTGGAAGGGGGTGAAGTCATTCCTGGCCCTGCTAGCTCTTTCCCCAAGGCAAGGTCAACAGAAGGTCAGTGGCAAGAAATCCCTCTATTCTCTCCTTAGAAATCAGGAGGACCGGGATGCGACTCTGTGTTGCCGGTGACAGAGATCGGAGTGTGTAAGGGGGCGGTGTGTAAACAGCTCCATGACCATGCATGGGAGGGTCACCCGTGTGCACTCCGGAAGCTAGAGGAAAATGTCAAGGTGAGATAACACCATGATCCTGAATCAAAACCGTGGTTACTGGAGCTTGGAAATTTCCCCTGCATGAGCATCAAAACCCAGTAATACTTCCCTCTGGGCCACAAAACTTTCAACATTCATGCCTAAGTTAAATAAACTCACACCCAGATCAGCATGCATAACATAGAAACCACCCTCTCCTCCATCATCAACTCTTGCCATAACACACACGGGATGAAGCTCATCCCTGCCATGACGTGCAAACATCTCTCGGACGACTAAGGAATATGAAAAGTGGCTGCAGGGGTGCGGCAGGGAGATCCAGATGCCTAGCCAGCCGCGGAGCCAGCCAGCAGCACAAAAGGGACATTGAGGGCAGCGTTAGGGAAGTTACAGCAAGTGGGGAAGCATACACCCGTGGCAGAGCAGTATGCATGTGTGAGTGAGCCTTGTGCACAGAGAGGCAGGCTATGGCCCCAGTGGTCACGTTTCCCCCTGCATTCATGGTGAGCTGTGAAGATCCATGCGTGGAAGCCCACCTAGGAAAACTATGACAGCGCGCACACACACACGCCTTCTTCTTCTCTTTGAGGCATTGCTCCACAGCTGGGTCAGGTTCAGGGGTGCCTTCCCCGTGTTTGTCTCCATTTGCAATTCCACTGGGACCAAGGCCAAGGTTTGAATATCCTCCAGAGGAGGTCCAGGGCATTCCTGCTGACCCGGGAGGTTCAGGCTCTCCAGCTCAGCATCTGCAGGGGAGCCCAAACTCCAGGGTCTTTGAAGTTCACCTCCCATTAGCAAAGTCTGCAGGTTGGAGCAGCTCCAGAGAGAAAACACAGCGCTGAGCTCAGGACTAACAGCAGAACAGGAGCGGTGGGGAGTGAACGATTAACTGTTTACGGCCAGAAGCCCAGAAAGATTTAAATAGCACGCAGGGCTTGAAACCTTGCCTAAGGTCTGTAATTCTCGGCAGGGGATTCGATGCAGCCTGGCGGTTCAGGAACTGCTAACTCAGAGCCAAGACTTCATTCCTCATCCAGACCTAAGTTTCTTTGTTCTGCTCAGCAGTTTTTTCCATTTACAAACCCTCTCTGATGAGCCTGGACAAGCAGGGAATTTTGCCTACAGCGGTGGAGCAGAGTGGATTCCAGAAGCTTCCCGGTGCAGTCAGCTGCCTTGGGAACTGCACACACGCACTTGAACCTCAAGGGGTCTCTCAAGTTGCCGTCCAGTTTGGATTCCGCGAGGGGCAGACGGGTCCATCCATCGCTCTTCTTCAGCAAACACAGGTGCCACCCCACCTTTTTCCAAAGGCTACTCCAGGATGGAGATGAACTCAGGTGACAGGACACACAGCAGGTGCACGCCACGGAGGGGAATGCTGGGGGCCGCCCCGCAATCCAACCAGACAGCCCATGCATCGACTGTTTTTGCTTTTAAATAAACTCCTTAAAAGCCCCCAAAGAAGTTTTGATTTAAGATCTTTGCCATTGCAGCAACTGTTTTCTTTGCAAATCGTAACCTCTTACCCCTTGGCTCAACACACACAGCAACCGCCTCTAATTTAAAACAATCTCTTCTCCTTTCCACTCGCAGTTCCCCATCCCTCACCCGGAGTTTTTGTTCCCAGACCACCCGAGAAACAGCTGGACTAAGAAAGAAGAAGGTACCGTGGTCAGAGAGCTGGTAAAATTCCTCCAGATTCACGCCCGTGGAAGGCTGCTCTTTTCCTGGTTAGGGAAAGCGGGTTCTTGAAACAGCAAGCAGAGCGCATCCAGCGGGTCTTCCCAGATGCTCGGGAAGAGCGAAAGCAACAAAACCCCAAGAGCAAAAAATGTAGCCCTAGTGGGACAAAGGACACTGCGAACGTTTCGGAGCTGCCAGGCCCTTTCAATAACACCACTGAAAGAATGTAAACCGAGCTGAAGTCAGGGCTGGAGGAGGGCGCAGGCAGGAAGTGAAGATCCTTCACTCACCCAGCAAATCACAGGCTCTGTCGCTTGGGCGGAGAAGTAGCTGTGGTGCTCCAGGTGGCCCTGAGAGCCAAGAGTGACTGCAGAGGCTAAGGGAGATCTGACCTTAAAAGCAGAAAGGGCCCTGGAGGCTTCTGGCCGGGCTCCAGACCAAGCTGGCTGCCGGCTGAGACGCCAGCGCCAGGCCACCACCTGCCCAGCCCTTTCTACTGGGAGCACTGAGAATCGGAGCCAAAGCCACCTCCACCTGGGTGGCAGCTGCCCACCGGGATGCAAACCAAGTCCTCAACTTCCAGCTCATTGATGAACGGAGCTGGGCTGAGTTAAGCATTCTCTCAGCTTTTGTATTACCTGGCCACTGGCCAGACTGGGCAAGAAAGAGGCTCTAAAACCCATTAGAAACTCATCTTTCCAGGCCACTCCCCTCCCTGCCTCTTAATTAATTTAATCAAACTGTTGCCTTCCTATTTGAGGACTGGGTGCAGTTTATTATTTTTTAAAAATCTTTTTAATTAACAAGTAAAATTGTATATATGTATGGTGCATATCAGAATGTTTTAAAATACGTGCACATCAGGGGATGGCTAAAATCAAGCTAATGACACAGCCATCAGCTCCCATATTTCTCATTCATTTGCGGTGAGCACACTGAAAACCTCTCAGCGATTTTCAAATACTTCCAAGAGTCCATGGAAAATGATACTAAAAAATCTCATTTTGGTGAAAAATGTTTTGGAATCCAAGCATCGTGTCCGCATAAGGTCCATTTGCCATCTCCCCATACCCTGTTTTTTCACTATAGTCACCATGTTGTACAACTGACCTCCTGAAATACTGGGTCCTTTGACCAACTTCACCCCAATCCTCTGTCCCCTCCCTCTTTCCTATACTTCAGCTCCCCCCCGCAACCCCACAGAAGCACCTGTGCACCTGCAGTGACATCCACCACTCACAGCTGAGCTTTTTTGAGTCCCGTGTTCTCAGCTCCAGGCTGCTGAGAGCATTGGTCCTGATTCCTTCCTTCTTTTCTTTCTAGTAGTTGAAGGAAGTGAGGCGAGATGGACTTCAGTCTTAGTAAACACAACCTTGTTATTATAATTACTTTACAGCCAAACTGACTGAAGTGGGACCGCGTGACTCACCCCAGGGGGGCCTGCCAGGTCAAGTCCAAATCTGAGAAATGCGCTTCACCTCTTCGCCTGGTGCTTTAAACGGCTCCCACACCCGGCAGGTCTTTTTTCTGAGAGCCACAGAAGCAAGTGAGGGCGGCTCTATGTCTGGAAGCTCTCTAAATATTTCCATAATTATCTTTGTATCGTCATGGATTCGACAAGTTGGACACAAAAAATATTATTCCAGGCTCTGGCTTGACAATTCCAGTTATGCAAACTTAAAAAAAAAGGTTTAAAATTTATCCTTGTCCAGCACTGGTTCTCCTTCACTCAATAGTCACATTTAGTTTTATAAAAACTGTTTAAGAGCACAGAAACTTTCCATTGAAAAGAGAATTAGCTAATTTATGAGAAAGTATGAAATTGGAAGCAAAGAGCTATATGCCTGGCCCCTTTTCCCAACAACTGTGTTATTCAATATAATTTTTTTAAGGATTTATTTTACTTATTTGAAAGGCAGAGTTACAGAGAGAGAGAGAGAGAGAGAGAGCACTTTCATCCACTGGTTCACTCTCCAAATGGCTGCAATGGCCAAGGCTGGACCAAGCCGAAGCCAGGAGCCGGCAACCTCTTCTGATCTTCCACGTGGGTGTAGTGGCCCAGACACTTGGACCACCTTCTGCTGCTTTCTCAGGCCATAAGCAGGGAGCTTGATTGGAAGTAGAGCAGCCAGGGATTGAAGTTAGGGTGCTGGCTTGCAGGTGGCACGGTGTAACCTGTTATGCCACAATGTTGTCCCCATAAATAAGATTTAAAATGTTGTCCAGTGCCTTGGTTTTCCTAAGAATAGCTGAGGAAACAGCTGGGATTTTTTTCATATTATATTATTATTATTATCAAATAATCATTTCTGCCACTTATAGGATTAGCCTGTAATGGGGTTCATTTGACTCAGAGTCCATCTCTTCTGTCTTTGGATAGATGGATCACAGACTCCCAGCAACTCTCACCTTATCCAGGCTGCAGAAGCTATGTCAGTGCCTAAGTAGCCACGGCAGACAACAGGTGGGCAGCTGGCTAGAAAGCGCCTGTTTTCTGGGATAGGACTTTACCTCTCTCATCTCCCACCCAATGCCCTCACTTCCCCTTTGGACCCTTCAAGAACTGGCCTCCTGCATATTCCTCCCCCACATCCTTGGGGGGCATCCCTTATTCATCTCTACTAACAGCCTCTCCTGCCCCCCTAGAATGAGTAGGAAGAGGGAGGGAGTGGTGGCTACTCCCAAGGTCATTGCAAGTAGGTGTATCTTCAAACAACACTGCGATGATGTCACACAGACATGGGGAAACATCATAAACCACACGGGCTCTTAACCCGAAGAACCTGCACATGGACAGCCCACATATCCTAGATGTCGCTAGGGTCTGCTTGTCTACCTGCTGGAACCTGGGGTCAGCGCTTTCCCAAAGCTCTCTGTCCATGGTGATGGAAAGTCCACGGACACATTACTCTTTGTTACTCTTTTTTCTTTTTTTTTTCCAATAGGCAGAGAGACAGAGACAGAGCTCTTCCATCCACTGCTTCACTCCCTAAATGCCTGCAAACAACCAGAGCTAAGCCAAGCCAAAGCTGGGAGCTGAGTATTCCATCCAGGATTGCCAGCAGATGGCACTTAGGATCGGCATTAGCAGGAAGCTAGAGTCAGAAGCCACAGCTGACTATCAAACCCAGGAACTCCGATGTGGGACACAGATGTCTTCAAATCTAGGCCAGGGACAGGATTTTGGCACAGGAGTTAAGCCCTCCCTTGGGACTCTTACACCCCACATTGGAGTGTCTGGTTGGACTCCCAGCTCTGCCTCTGGCTCCAGCTTCCTGCCAACATGCACCCTGGGAGGCAGAGGCATTGGCTCAAGTACTGGGGTCTCCACCAACCGTGTGGGAGATACAGACCGAGTTCTAGGCTCCTGGCCTCAGCCTGGCCCAGTCCTGGCTTTTGTGATCATTTGAAGAATGAACCAACAGACGGAAGATTTCTCTCTGTCTCTGTCTCCCTGTCTTTCTGCCTTCAAATAAACTTTTCTTAAAGATTTATTTATTTGAAAGACAGAATTACAGAGAGAGAGAGAGAGAGAGAGAGAGAGAGATCGATCTTTCATCTGCTGGTTCACTCCCCAAATGGCTGCAATGGCCAGAGCTGGGCCAGTCTGAAGCCAGGAGCCAGGAGCTTCTTCTAGCTCTCTCACATGGGTGCAGGGGCCCATGCACTTGAGCTGCCTTCTGTTGTTTTCCTAGGCACATTAGCAGGGAGCTGGATCAGAAGTGGAGCAGCTGAGACTCGAACCAGGTACCCATTTGGGATGCCAGTGTCGCAGGCAGTGGCTTTACCCACTATGCCACAATGCTGGCCCCCAAATAAATTAAAAAAAAAAAAAAAAAAGGAAATGTAGGCCATGGAGAGGGTATTGTAGTACAGCAGGTTAAGCCACCTCTTGGGATACCTGCAATCCCATACTGGAGTGCTTGGTTGGAGTTTCGGTTACTCTGCACTTCCAATTCAGCTTCCTACTCACTTGGACCATGGGAGGCAGAGATGATGGGTTAAGCGCCATGTGGGTGACCTGGATGGAGCTCCAGGCTGCTGGCTTCAGCCTGGCCCAGCCCTCGCTGTTGCAGGTATTTGCTAAGTGAACCAGTGTACTGAAGGCTTTCTCTCTCTCTCTCTCTCTGCCTTTCAAAAGAAATGAAATAAGCACACGTTATAAATAAATACCTACATAAATAAATCTGGGCTGCATGCCTGCACCCAGATGTTTCCTTTTAGTTGAGGCTGAAACCTGGCAGCTCTGGGGTTGCGTCCACTCTGCAGACCCATACATTACATAATGCGTTTAAAATTTTTTTGGAATTAACTGTTTCCAGAGACAAAGATTCACATCCAAGTTCATTAGAGGTGACTCCAGGTAACTCCGGCAGGGAAGCGGGGATGTGAAACAGGTTAGAGCAACCCAGACAAGGTGCACTGTCAAGCATTCATCACCATAACTGTACTTCACCCATTTTGGAGCTAGGGCAGAGGACACCTCAGGTAGCTGGTGCACCTGTCCATCAACTGCCCCATCACTGGCTGAGTAATGCCCGTAGGGGACCCTCACCCATACACCTCTGGGTGGGTAGAAAGTGTTCTGGGGGCCCAAAGACAGCCCTCATGCTCAGTTGGGCGTTTGGAGACCAGACCAGCATGCACAGAAGTGCTAAGTACCCAAGGGAAGGACTCAACGGCCCCTCCTGACACAACCAGCAATGCTAGACCATCACTGTGTTGAGCGTGCAGTGTGGAAGTCAAGCTTCTGAGGTCGCACTGAGCTGCCACCCTGGCATGGCCACCACTGGATTCTGAGTAGTCTGTTCATTGATGGGCAATAAGCTCCTCCCCAGGGCCGACAGACACGCCTCTCTCACTCCTGCACCCGAGTGATTCACCCACATCACTGTCACATACCTGTGCTGGCTCTACAGGGTGTGTTGTGTGATTCTGCCCACCACATGCCCTCTGCTGATTGGACAGGGGCTAGGCATCTGACCCCGACTAGTCCCGAGCTGTTCTCAGACGAAACAGACTCTTCTGCTCAAGAATTCAAGTCGGGAGTCACAGAGGAGGTGCTTTTGCTTGAAAGGCTGGGTTCAGAGCCCCCTGGTGGCTCAGTGTGTGGGGAGTGGGGATCCTGAGTGAACAGACAGGCGAGACCATTGGACCACAGCGGGTAGAGACAGAATGAGCAGCTGAGAGCTGAGCAGTTTGGGGGATTGATGTTCCTTCGCAACAAATGTGCTTTGGCTTCAGAAGGATGGAGGAGAACACGAGTTCTTAGAAGCAGGTGGAGGCCAGCGCCGTGGCTCAATAGGCTGATCCTCCGCCTTGCGGCGCTGGCACACCAGGTTCTAGTCCCGGTTGGGGCGCCAGATTCTGTCCCGGCTGCCCCTCTTCCGGGCCAGCTCTCTGCTGTGGCCCGGGAGTGCAGTGGAGGATGGCCCAAGTGCTTGGGCCCTGCACCCCATGGGAGACCAGGAGAAGCACCTGGCTCCTGCCATTGGATCAGCGCGGTGTGCTGGCCGCGGCGGCCATTGGAGGGTGAACCAACGGCAAAGGAAGACCTTTCTCTCTGTTTCTCTCTCTCACTGTCCACTCTGCCTGTCAAAAAAAAAAAAAAAGAAGCAGGTGGAACATTAAGATGCTTATCACTGTCTTATCAGATGTTTATTTCAAAGATCTTGGAAGAAATGAAGGCACCTGCTGATAAAGAAGCAGCCCATCAAACCCAAACAGACTTGGCAGGAGTCCCCTTCGGAGAATTCCTTAGATGAACACGGGAGTCAGAGAACTTTAGATCAGAGAACTTTGAAAGGAGGCTGTCAAATTCTGGGGGTGAGGAGACAGGTGGACACCATGTTTCTGTCTCTTCTTTCTCCACTGCCAGGTGAGTGGAGGCTGTGCGCTTTCTCTTTCTCTCTCTTTCTCTTTCTCTCTCTCACTCTCTTTCTCTCATCCAACTTGAATAAAATGTAATTGATTCAGCTTTCTGATCATGGGACAGAGTTGTGGATTGTTGTCCAAAGGTTTCTTTGTGACCTTAAGGAAGTTTTAACTTCATGTTTAATAAACACAAATATTTCCATTGGAAAGATACCAATATCAATAATTTTCATGGAGGGAATATTTCTTGGAATCAACTCCATTCAGCCATCCTAATGCTTTGGTCAGTTTTCTCAAACTGTGCAAACTGTTTAAATCTCTTTCAGTTCTATTTTAGTGTGCCTTTCTCCTTTCCTAATATAAGAACTTAAAATTATTGAAGATTCTAGTTTCATTCTAAAAACTTCATTGTTTGAAGTTTTATGGGTGGGTCTATGATCCATTGCAAATTAATTTTTGTGCATGGCATGAGAGAAAAGATCAGAGTTTTTATTTTTCCACATGGGATATCCATCTAAATTTAATTTTATGGAAAACAGTTCTGAGGGATGAATTCCATTCCTTATAAACTGCCTATCAGAGATGTGATTGATCAAACAGATTTTCGTCTCTGGGAAATTTTACGGCTTGAGGTTTCTGTTATGTGTCCACAAAATTCCAATTTTGAATTTTGTAAGATCAATGGCTGCTTCTGTCAGTTTTCACTCAGTAACCAAGGTGACTGCAGAATTTTTCCTCAGGTTTTCTTCTGCCAGTGCAATTCTTCTCAGACGAAGGTATGTTTTTTTTTTTTTTTCCCTCCTTCTAAATTTACAAACAAGATGTGATTCCTCAGGCAGGATCTGGCTATGTCACAAAGTCTGTTGGATACAGCTTCACCTATTTCTAAGTGGTTTCAATATTGGACATTTTGTAATACTTAGATACTTAGTAAGAAAAGACACTGAAGGTTGGCGCCACGGCTCACTAGACTAATCCTCCACCTGCGGTGCCGGCACACCGGGTTCTAGTCCCGGTCGGGGCACCGGATTCTGTCCCGGTTGCCCCTCTTCCAGTCCAACTCTCTGCTGGGGCCTGGGAGTACAGTGGAGGATGGCCCAAGTGCTTGGGCCCTGCACCCGCATGGGAGACCAGGAGAAACACCTGGCTCCTGCCTTCGGATCAGCGTGGTGTGCCGGCGGCAGCGGCCATTGGAGGGTGAACCAACGGAAAAGGAAGACCTTTCTCTCTGTCTCTCTCTCTCTCATTGTCCACTCTACCTGTCAAAAAAAAAAAGACACTGAGGGGCCAGTGATGTGGCACAGCAGATTGACGCCCTGGCCTGAGGCGCTGGCATCCCATGTGGGTGCTGATTCTAGTCCCGGCTACCCCTCTTCCGATCCGGCTCTCTGCCGTGGCCTGGGAGGACAGTGGAGGATGGCCCAGGTCCTTGGGCCCCTGCACCCATGTGGGAGACCCGGAGGAGACTCATGGCTCCTGGCTTCAGATTGGCTCAGCTCCGGCTGTTGTGGCCATCTGGGGAGTGAACCAGTGGATGGAAGATCTCTCACTGTGTCTCTGCCTTTCTCTGTAACTATGTCTTTGAAATAAACAAAATAAATCTTTAAAAAAAAAAAAAAAAGAAAAGGCACTGAGAATATTCTAGTGCCCAGCAAGGGACTGCTACAATTCTAAACTCTTTATTTTTAAAGTGTTTCTGTTTTGTTTACTAACAGTCTATGTTCTCCACGGAGTGAAGAGGAAAGATCATGCACAAAGTCCAAATAGGGACATGGAAAGGCCTTGGGCCACTCAGGGTCATGATACCTACTTCTCTGTAGAGGGTAGGGGAGGGCATCACCCCTGATAATGAACTTGTCCCTAGCACCCGTCCCAGCTGCAACCTCACTTCCTTCTTTGCCCTGTATTGTTTTCCTGTATAAGTTGGCGTCTTCCCAATCCTTCCACTTCACCTGCCATCAGTGATGTGCTGGAGAAAGCTTAACAACTGACCTTCAGAGAGGCAAAACCCCCAAGAGTTGGCATTTGCATATTAGAGGTGCAAGCACTCCATCATGGTTGATTTCAAGCTCCCAGCATGACATGAATATACTTGGAAAATTCCTGAAAATGTAGCGATCAGCTCTAATGATCCGAGACAACGGACTCTGGGTCACCACTGTATTTAATTTGCCAATTCTAAACCACACGGGAAACATGAGATGGCAGAAGTGAGAAACTGGGTATCTAGACAGAACCCTGTGCTCAGCCACGAAACCAGATCGTTACTAGTGGGACCTGACCATTTCTGGCTACCATCCCCACTAAGTTAAAGGGTGCCATCCAGGAAGCCCTATGTTCAGCCCATTATTTGAGTGAATTCCTTTTCTTTAGGGGGTGAAGAGGAGAGGAACAGACTTTGGTTATGCAGTCAAGCCTTGGGGACCCTATTTGCATACTCAGGGTAGTACAGTAGTCTCTCTCCTCTGATTCTTGCTTTCTGTGATTATCCTGGTACCACAGTGCTATTGTCAGCCAACCCTGATCAACGTTAACACCGGCCCCTAAGCACAGAAGCATCGAACGCTAGCCATTTGGATGTGCCAAAGAGAAAGACGTGAGGGTTCTCAACTTAAGATGGAAAGAATACCATATGCTGAGGGTGCTAAGATCCACGGTGGAAAACCCATCTTTATGTGGGAAATTGTGATGATGGAAAAGTCTGTGCTGGTTTCGGTGCTGCACCTCATCTGTAAAGGTTATGACTAAGGTCAGTGCTTAGGAAAGGCGGAGAGGCACTCAATTTGTGCACAATGGTACTTCAAACATTTCATGGAAAAGTGGAATGAAAAGGCAAGTTTACTTTGCTGCAAAAAAACCCAATATCCACCTGCAGTTTTCATACTGCACATTTTCCGTGAACTTTTTGAAGACCTCTTGTGGGCATGCATTTCAAATGCTTGTGCACCAAAATAAAGTCTTTTAGTTGCTTTTCCCATGAACTTGCTAAAGTACTCTTGTATGTATGTATCAGACTCGGGGTTTGGGACCACGCGTGTTTTCAGGCATTCTCCAGGAGCTTTGGGTCTCAGCCCTTAGATGAGAGGGGATGACCCTATCTCCAACCCTTTATATTGTGCGTGGCAGGCAAGTATGCATGAAATAGAAAAAGGAAAAAATAAGATTTTACTCCTGTGAATTTATCTTCCCTTCTTCACAATTCTACAGAAGATCTCTACTTACTATGATCTGTAGGACCTCAGCACATAATTTTTTCCTTGTTGGATGAAGATTCATTACTAAGATTTTTGCAAAGAAGTCATTGAGGCTGTAAAGATGGATTTTAAAATAGGCTCCCTCAATAGCAAGAGATAATGGCTGGAACCACAGCATGAAGGTGACAGGTGAGATGAAATGCCAGCAGTGTGCATGCCATGCTGTGGACCCACATAACATATCAAAAGAAACACATTTTCAGGCTCCAGCATCCCTTATGCAATGCAGTTCGAGTCCCAGCTGCTCCACTTCTGATCCAGCTCCCTGTAAGTGGCCTGGGAAAGCAGTGGAAGATGGCCCAAGTGCTTGGGTCCCTGCACCCACATGGGAGATCCAGATGAAGCTCTTGGCTCCTGGCTCCTGGCTCCTGGCTTCAGCCTGGTCCAGCTCCAGCCATTGTAGCCATTTGGGTAGTGAACCAGCAGATGGAAGATCTCTCTCTCTCTCTCTCTCTCTCTCTCTCTCTCCCCTCCTTCCCCCTCTCTCCGTAACTCTGCCTTTCAAATAAATCTTTTTAAAAAAAGAAGAAACACCTTTCATACCACTTTGAAAGATAAGAAAACTGGCTTAGCAAGTCTACAGTTCTCTCTGTGGTTGGATCCTTCCCAGAGACCAAGGTCTATAGGCCTTTCTTCCCTAATGTACAGACTTACTTTGTTTTCTACCTAGGCCAATCATGGTTGTTAGCTCTTTCATTCTTGTATAAATCAGAATTCTAGAGAAGTCTCCAGAAATGAGTCCAAGCCATCACATTACCATGGGAGCCCACAAAACAAAGAATCCACCAAAACAAACGCAAAACCTCCCCTGAAATGTAACAGGCCCAGCAAACCAACTTGTCCATGCATCCATGTATGTGCAGGCACCTGTGGGCTCCCATCCTTGCTCCAAAGAAGTGGGCTGCAGAACAGGCCACTGTTCTCCACTGAGCAACACCCCCTTGTACACCTGCAGATTCCATGTGGGATGGTGAGGGGGGAAGCATGGTGTCCGCTACCAAAATAACAAAACATCAACACATCTTCTATGCGAAGTAAATGCTCAAATAACATGAACTCATATGGCCCTGCAGGGAGACACATAAAGAAACAGATCTCCAAAAAACAATTTAATATTCGGCGTTTCTCCAAAGGAGCCTTGGAAATCATATGATGCCCTCTGGGACATCTGTTGTCAGCACTGTGCCTCCGGAGTTTAGGAGTGTTTAAAAGGTGCTCTCTTGATTGGTCAATGGTATTCGTGTCCTTTCCTGTGGCAGACAAGGCCATACAATTGGGGTATTTCACAAATCCACTGCTTGGCTATCTACAGAACGCAAAGTTTCTGCAAGGCTCTCTCTGCAGGTTCTCTTGGAAGCTCAGGGTTTTCATCCCAGCATTCTACCCTACTCTGACCCTCCCATTCAGATGTCTGACAAGTTCCGCTTGGTTACTGTGCAGCTGCCCCAGGTCCAGCGCAGGCAGCAGGATCCCTTCCGACTTGCTGAGGGCACCTGAGTTGGGTGCACGTCTTGTCTAAGAGAGACTGCTCACGGTCATCACCATAGCCAAGGGGTCCAACTTCTGGAAAAAGCAGAGGGGAGGATGTGGGGTCGAATGGGCCCAGGGGTGGACGGTCTGAATCGACAATAGAGGCAATACCCTGACCTCGTTTGGATTCTCACACCACCCAAGGCGAGGCCAGGCGGATACTCATGGAGTATCCTCACAGAAGGAGGCCTGGATATAAGAGGGTACTTCACTAACTTTCTGGGAAAATGGAATGAAGAGATGTTTATGAAATGCATGCAGAATTGGTGGGGTTTTTTTGCATAATACATGTTTTCCATAAGCTTTGTGAAGATCAATCATATTTACATCTCAGTAGTTACAAATTATAAATCAGAGCCGGCGCTGTGGTATGGTAGGTAAAGTCGCCATCTGCAGTGCCGGCATCCCACATGGGCCCCAGTTCGAGTCTTGGCTGCTCCACTTCTGATCCAGCTCTTTGCTATGGCCTAGGAAAGCAGCAGAAGATGGCTCAAGTCCTTGGGCCCCTGCACCCGACAGACCCACAGGAAGCTCCTGGCTCCTGGCTTCAATCGGCCCAGCTCCAGCCTTTGCAGCCATTTGAGGAGTAAACCAGCAGATGGAACATGGATCTCGCTCTCTGTCTCTCTGTAACTCCACCTTTCAAATAAATAAATAAATCTTTTTAAAGAAATTATAAATCAAGACTACCGATGCTTAGTTAGAATACGTTCATTCCAGTCTCCCACTGCGATGGATGTGCCTACTGTCAGGACTTGGGAGGCCCAGTTCCAATTTAAAATCTGCGGAGTTCTCAGTGTTTTGTGCCATGGCAGGGGGATGCGGGGCAACTCCAAACCTGGGCCACCAAGAGAGGCAGGCTTGGGCCACGTGGCTGCGACTCTGGAGTTCTGGGCACCCGAGGGGTCGAGCCAGGCAGGGGAATGTGGGCTCAAGACTGGTACAGCCCTTTTGCCCTGTAGATGTGTTCCTCCATGGGGAGGGCTCACATTAGGGTGGCCACGTGGGGTCATCTTAGGGCTCTCAACAGACTGGACATAGCTTCTGCTGCTGATTCTAACACCTTTGTCCAAATTTGGTCTACAGGAATAGAAGATGCAATGCTGTGTGGCCCTGGGTACATCCTTGGGGTACTTGGGGAAGCAGATTGGCTTGGGGTCAACAGCTGTGAGGCTTCCTGACTTCTCTCTGGCTCTGAATTGCAGCGTGAGCAGTCATGCTCTCTCCTTAAAAGCATCTTGGCTACTGTGTTCCCTCCTTTATCTACAGCTCTTTCTTAGGGCTATCGCCAAACACAGAGATAGTAGATCCATACGGATCTATTACCCTGGTCTCCTCTAATGCTGTTCTCAGTGGTAAAGCAGCCGCCCTACCCTCCAAGCATCTTTGTGTGAAGTCAAAACACACCTGGTATATGTACTGAAAAGTAACTTCAGTGTTCCTAGACAAACTGCCATAGCTACATTATCTTTGAGGCCAGAATAATGTGATGCCCCCAACATGGCCTCCAGTTCCTGCAGGTGATAGAACTATGGAAAGCACACGTGGTCATCACCCCTGTGATGGTCAAGCTGGTTGCCACCTTTCAGGATGACTTCATCCCATCTCCAGCAAGAGGGAAGATTAGAAGTAAAGCTCTAATCTTTCCCAGGATCTCGTCTTTGCTTTCCCCCAGATGGCTGGAAGTGTCTTTGCCGAAGTCAAGGTGAGTTCACACCAGCTTCAGTGCTGGGCCACGCCCACCCCCTCGCAGCCTCACTAGGGGTGGTGGGGCTCTGGATGTAACAGAGTGACATCCTATGACTCTGGGGACAGCAACCCAGTCGGGATGTGGTGTTTTGATTCAGAAAGGGCTTTGATCCTTGTAGCCCTAATTTACTTGTCTGTATGGCAGCATTGGCTGTGTAGCACCATCATCTAAAATGTAGACTCCTGGGCAGCATCCCATACAGGTGCCAGTTCGAGTCCTGGCTATTCCACTTCCAATCCAGCTCCCTGCTAATGTGCCTGGGAAAAGCAGTAGAAGATGGCCCAAGTGCGTAGGCCCCTGCACTCTCAGGGGAGACCCAGATGAAGCTCCTGGCTTCAGCCTGGGCCAGCCCCAGTTGCTGTGGCCATCTGGAGAGTGAACAGGCAGATGGACGATCCCTGTCTCTGTCTCTGCCTCTCCCTTTAATTTTCAAATAAAATAAAATAAATCTTAAAAAAAAAAGCAAGACTCCTTTACAGCTGGAAGCGTCCATCTTAACCAAGGTTTCACTGCTGTCCAGCTAGGTCCTGTTCTCTTATTTAGGGGTATCTCTTCTTCTCTCCTGCTCTCTGTTGGGTTTTTCTATCCCTTTATTATTCAACTGAGGTGTACAAGAGAGAAATCAAATCACTCCATTGGCAGATTTGTGCATCACTTCTGAATTGTAGCTATTTTTTTTTTTTTTTGGTGGGGGGAGATGTCTGGTTCCAATAAAAATAAAGACAAAAACAAAAACCAGCTGGCGCCGCAGCTCAATAGGCTAATCCTCCGCCTTGCGGCGCCGGCACACTGGGTTCTAGCCCTGGTCGGGGCGCCAGATTCTGTCCCAGTTGCCCCTCTTCCATGCCAGCTCTCTGCTGTGGGCCGGGAGTGCAGTGGAGGATGGCCCAAATCCTTGGGCCCTGCACCCTATGGGAGACCAGGATAAGCACCTGGCTCCTGGCTTCAGATCAGCGGGGTGTGCTGGCCGCAGCACGCCAGCTGCAGCGGCCATTGGGGAGTGAACAAACGGCAAAGGAAGACCTTTCTCTCTGTCTCTCTCACTGTCCACTCTGCCTGTCAAAAACAAACAAACAAACAAAAAAACAAACCAAGGGTTTGTGGCGTCCTCATCCTCCTTCCCCACCTCCTTTTCTGGACTCAGAAATATCTGTCTACAAAAAAGCCCAGGAAGCACTGGCGTCGCGTTTGTCTCTCTGAAAGTCAGCTTCAGTGCTGACTTTTCCCTTCACATTCGTTCCCCTGGGATCTTTGCTGCTCCTTCTGCTAACGACATCCCCAGGCTGGAGACCTCAGCGGGAGGCACATCCATCACCTAGCGGAGGAGCGGCGCTGCTGAGTCTAGTCCAGTCTCTCTCATCTTCCTTCCCGGACCCCACACCCACTCAGGTCTTGGACCCTGGCAGCCTTAATGACTTCAGCAGCTCCCAGTACCTGGCACACCCGCCACCGTCTGACTGCTCCACCTCACCATGCAGTCTGCACCAAAGAAACGCCCTTCCTGGCTCACCACAGGGCCCCCCGTGGCTCCAATCCAACTTTCCAATCTCTGCCTTCATTCTTCTGCTCAGTGTAACCTGTTGCCGCCATCTGCTTTGCATTTCTGTAACAAAATACTTGGGATTCCTGAGATCTATTGGGTTCATGATACCCACGATTCAAGAGGACAGCATTGGGACAAGCGCTGTGGTGCAGCGGGTTAAAGCCCTGGGCTGCAGCACCAGCATCTCATACGGGCACCGGTTCCAGTCTCAGCTCTTCCAGCTCTCTGCTAGTGGCCTGCACCCATGTGAGAGACCTGGAAGGAGCTCATGACTCCTTGCTTCAGATGGGCCCAGCTCTGGCCATTGTAGCCATGTGGGGAGTGAACCAGTGAATGGAAGACTTCTCTCTCTCTCTGCCTCTGCCTCTCTCTAACTCTGCCTTTCATATAAATAAATAAATAAAATATTAAAAAAGTGCCATCTGCTCAGCTCCAGTGAGGCCTGCACTGTGGACACCATCATGGTGCTGGGGGTGCAAGCAGAAAAGGGACTCGGGGAGGAGCTGAGCTCACTGATGGAACCCAGGCTCTTGTGATGTTCTGCGGGAGTGAAAATGCTTCCTCATGAAAACCTCATCAAATCCCATGAAATCCCACCTCTTATCACCACCACGCTGGGGAGCAAGCCTCCAGCACCCAACCTTAACCGTATCCAAACCCTAGCATCTGCTTTAATCTCTGTTCCCTAGACTAGCAGCTTCTGGAACAAATCTTTTTTTGGTAAAGATTTATTTATTTTGCTTGACAGTCAAGAGTTACACAGAGAGAGGAGAGGCAGAGAGAGAGAGAGTCTTCCATCCGCTGGTTCACTCCCCAGATGGCCGCAACAGCCGGAGCTGTGCCGATCTGAAGCCAGGAGCCAGGAGCCTCCTCTGGGTCTCCCATGTCGGTGCAGGGGCCCAAGGACCCAAGCCATCCTCCACTGCCCTCCCATGCCACAGCAGTGAGCTGGATCGGAAGTGGAGCAGCCGGGTCTCAAACCAGCACCCACATTGGGATGCTGACATTGCACCCACCATGCCACAGTGTCAGCCCCTGGAACAAGTCCTTTAATTGGGTGCAATCCCAGGCAAGGTGAAGTCAGGGCATGTAACAGACATCCGGAAACAAAAAAGAGCAGCTGTGATGTCTCCAGTCTGCAGAAGTGTTATCGTGAGATTTCACTGCCTCTGAGCTATCATCACATTCTGGACTTCATGGTATTACGTTCTACAAAGTTACTGCCAATAGTGCATTAGCAAACACAAACATTGAAGCGTTGCTCCTAGAGCAAACAGGCTTAGGTTCCTGCTGGCCGCTGACTGCTGGCCATGGTATTTGTATGAAAAGGTTTTTTGTTTTGTTTTGTTTTGTTTTTCTGACAGGTAGAGTTAGACAGTGAGAGAGAGAGAGAGAGAGAGAGAGAGAGAGACAGACAAAGGTCTTTTTTCCATTGGCTCACCCCCCAAATGGCTACTACTGCTGGCGCACTGCGCCAATCCGAAGCCAGAAGCCAGGTGCTTCCTCCTGGTCTCCCATGCGGGTGCAGGGCCCAAGGACCTGGGCCATCCTCCACTGCACTCCTGGGCCACAGCAGCGAGCTGGCCTGGAAGAGGAACAACCAGGACAGAACCGGCACCCCACCCAGGACTAGAACCCAGAGTACAGGCGCCGCAGGCGGAGGATTAGCCTAATGAGCCACAGCGCCAGCCATGAAAAGGTTATTATACAAGTCTGCTGCAAGTGCATTTCTGTTGAGGAAACATCTTATTTAATTTGTATTCCTGATTCATTAACACTCACCTTACGGTCAGATACACACGTGAGACTCATGTCCTAGCGAAACTTGTCTAGCACACACATTTCTTTGGAAGGCTGTGCTGTGCCCAGGGACACTACACAGTACTTTAACACTACACATAGGGGCCATTGAAAGCAGCAAAATCTCCCAAAACAAAGTCCAAGACTGTGAAAAACACAGCACTAAACACCACAAAAAAGAACTTATTTACAGTAGAAGTGGAAATTTCTACTTTACAAAGGCGGCAGAGGTCACCTCGTTTAGCTCAGATGGGAATGTAGCCAAAGTTTTTGCAGCTCTGTGCATGTGCGCTAGTGACCATGAAAGCACCACAGTTACTATCGATTTGGGAGTTCCAAATAGATTTGATTTTAATTAGAGAGAAAGGGAGAGAGACACACATATGCACACAAAACTTCCATCCACAGGTTCACTCCCCAAGCACGCACAACAGCTCCTGGCTGGGACCAAAGACAGGAGCCAGGGATGCCATCCAGGGCCCCCCTGTGGGTGGCAGGGACCCAGGCACGCGAGTTATCACCAATGCCTCCCAGGGGCCTCACCAGCAGAAAGCCAGAACCAGGAAAGGAACTGGGTTTTGGACCTTCACACTCTGATATGAAACTCGGGTGTCTTAACCGCTAGACCAAATGCCTGCCCCAAACAAAAAGGCCTTAGTGAATACGCAAATTTTCACAGAATTCACACAGGGTGAGGATCAATTATATTTTTAACTTTGCAAACCACAGAAAACTGTCACTCAGGCAAATGATTACTGCTCATAGAAAAGCAAACAGTGTTCTATAAAGATGCAACTATCATTGCCTGGTGGATATTAACCAGTTTTGCATTCGCATATGAATTCACTTCACTGTTCCTACTTGCCCCAAAAATCAGAGTCCTGCAAAGAAGACCTGTGGGTGAATTACAGCTGCCACATGCATTTGTATCTAGTTTTACTGAAACATAGTAGCTGCTTCTTTATTAACATATTGTCCATAACTCTTTCAGGCTACAGTGGCAAATCTGAAACCACACAGCTTACAAACTCCGAAAGAGTTATCTGGCTCTTTCCAGAAAAGGCTTATTATATATTTGCATGTGTGTGTGTTTATTTGAGTCCACTTTTAAATCAGTTGCGACATTTTACTGTTTCCCCCATTCGTTAATCGTTTGAAAAAATCTTTGATACAGTTCATTTATAATTGGAAGAATGTCATGATTTTACCTTGAAAAAATTTTATTCTTTAATTCCTGAGCCTAGGGGGCAGTGCTATGTGGTGGGTTAAGGCACCACTTGTGATGCCAGGATCCCACATCAGAGCATCAGTTTGAGTCCTGCTACTCTGCTTCCAATCCAGTTCCCTGCTAACATACCTGGGAAGGCAACAGCAGGTGGCCCAATTACTAGGGGCCCCTGCCACCCAGCCAGAGGACCTGGATGGAGTTCCAGCCTCCTGGCTTTGGCCTGACCCCACCCTGGGTATTGTGCCATTCCAGCAGATGGAAGATTCTATGTTGCTCTGCCTTTCAAATAAAGATTCAAAACAAAACCCAAAATAGAGGCTATAGAACCGTGGACAATTGGACCTTGGTTTCCACCGGGAAATGCGGAAAACTGTGGGGGGAGGGTGTGGTGTGGGTTTCAGACTTGTCCCACCTAGGCTGAGGAAGCTGGGCCTCCACAGCTCCTGTCAATCATTGAGTTGCCCCTGGAATTAGCATTCACTCTGCAGTGGCATCAGATAGCTAGGTTGCAGGTGCAGTAAGAACCCTATAGAAATGTGTGGTTAGCAAGAGGTGGGTGGGACCCAACTTGTGTGCATCTGACTCAACACCTGACTCAGCACTTTATCTCCTCCCCAGGGGCTCGGGCTTGCTCGTCCATGCCTTGTCCTCTCTTCAAAGGCCAGCTCAAGACCACCTCTCCCCTGACTGTTCCCCAACCTCTGCCCCTCATGACGATCTAGCCCTGTCACCTTGTAGACAGAGAAAACGAATGTCTGGAAAAGTAAAAGACGTGTCCAGCCAGCTCCTGGTACTGCTGAAAGAAGACAGAGAGTGCCTAAGTCCCAGATCTTGGTGTCTTCCCTTCAAACATCACTGCAACACACTGTGCAATTCATGTTGGCATTCTTAGGGGAACTACAGCACCCGCTGGGCAGGGAGGGCTCCCTCCTGTGAGTCCTTAGAGAAGCTGTGCTGTGCAGCCTGGTTCTGCCCCCTTCCTGGTAGACACTCCCAGAAGTAGAGACAGGGTGTGGTGAGTGACATCTGCATGCTCCACCCCCCAGGCCAGCTCTTTGAAAGTGGAAGAAGGTGGGGACCAGGGCAAGGGGCGTCCTGAAGCCACACAGGGCACTGCACTGCCGGTTAACTGCAACGGGTATGTCTGGATCCCTCCTCTCAAGCCAGACGACCTCGTCTCCCCCAAGATGATGTCCCCACTGCCCCAGCTGGGGCTGGCTTGATAACAATCCCCAGCTCCCCTCATGGCACTCCCTTCACTTCTCAAAATAATGATCTGCACTTGGATCCTCATCCCAGCCTGTCTTCTGACAATTGCAAACAGTCACGGACATGCACGCACACCACTGCCAGGTCACACAGCACCAGCGGCCTCCCGTCCCACTTCCCTCTGCGTGTTTCCCAACATCACCTCCCACGCAATCGCCGTACCAGTCATGCACAGCTCACAATAGGAAACATTCCAGGAAATGCATCATCAGGCAGTTTTGTCACTGTGCAAAAATCATAGAGCAAACAAACAAACTTAGATGCCATAGCTTACTGCACACCCAGGCTACATTCCATGTAATTTTATATAAGCTCATGTTGTTCCTACAGCCATGATGAACAAAACATGAGATCCAATCAAGCACTAGAGAAAAGGATGCAATCAAGAAGGTGCAGGTGCACAAGATGTACAAGGCTGCTGCCTGAATAATACCATGCACTCTTCACAGTATACTTATTTTTAAAACACACACACACAGGGTTGGCAATGTGGTGTAGCAGGGAAAGCCACCCACTGCCGTGCTCACATCCCATATGAGTGCCGGTTTGAGATCCGGCTGCTCCGCTTCTAATCTAGCTCCCTGCTATGGTCTGGGAAAGCAGTGGAGGATGGTCCAAATGCTTCGGCCCCTGCACCTACATGGGAGACCTGGAAGAAGCTCCTGGCTCCTGGCTTCGAATCGGTCCAGCTCTGGTCATGTGGCCATTTGAAAAGTGAATCAGTGAATGGAAACCCCACCACCACCACCTGTTACTCTTTCAAATACATAAATTTTTAAAACACACACACACAGAATGAGTGCATGCTAAAATAATGATAAAAGTACAGTATGGGGGTGGACTTTTAGCCTAGCAGTTAACACACCCACATTCCACATCAGAATACCTAGGTCTGTTATCCAGCTCCCGCTCCTGACCCCAGCTTCCTGCAAACATAGACCTTGGGGGGCAGCAGCGATGGCTCCAGTCATTGGGTCCCTACTACCCAGGCAGAAGACCTGGATTGAGTTCCTGGCTACTAACTTTAATTTGGTCCAGACTTGGCCATTGTGGGCATTTGGGACGTGAACTAGCAGATGGGAGCTCTCTCTCTCTCTCTCAAAAAAAGCATAGCAACTGCATAAGCCATAACATCATCATTTATTATTATTAAGCATTTTGGACCGTATATAATTGGTTTTTTAGATATATTTTTATTTATTTTATATTTTAATAAAATTTTAATAAAATATATTTTATTTATTTATTTGAAAGGCAGATTTACATAGAGGCAGAGGCAGAGGCAGAGAGAGGTCTTCTGTCCACTGGTTCACTCCCCAAATGGCTACAACAGCCGGAGCTGGGTTGATCCAAAGCCAAGAGCCAGGAGCTTCTTCCAGGTCTCCCACATGGGTGCAAGGGGCCCAAGGACTTGGGCCATCTTCCACTGCTTTTGCAGGCCACAGCAGAGAGCTGGATCAGAAGAGGAGCAGCTGGGGTGCAAACCAGCACTCATATGGGATCCAGGCACTGCAGGCGGCAGCTTTACCCGCTATGCCACAGCACCAGCCCCAACTGTATGTAATTGTATGCTATATTTTTATATAGCAGGTGCACTGACACCAGCCTCACCACGAGAACCCGAGCAATGCTCTGTGCTATGTTAGGACAGCTATGATGCCACAAGGCCACAGGAATGTTTCAGTCCCGTTATAATCTTACAGGACCCCTGTTGTACACATGGTCGATTGTTGACAAGTGTTATTATGCAGTGTAGGACTTGCTCGAATCTTCCAGGCTCTGCCACCTTTCCTCTGAGGACCCTCACTCAGTCGATGTTGTACTTATAATTAACGCAAATATTTTTGCCGATGTAAAATCCAGAAACAGATGCAAATGCATTTTGAATAAAATCTGTGTCCCTGTAAATAATCGCCATCCTCTCTCCGTGTAACTAGCTGTATCCATCTAAGAGTGATGAAAACATTGAAAGGCAAGACCAATGCAAATAAAAATTCTATGTTACAAGCGTTGCAACTAATGATACAATCGATTCTGAACAGGGAAGTAGTTTTTATTAATAGAGAATCCTGCTTTTTTCTTTTTTCCTTTTTGGTCCAGCCCTCACGAAGTAAATTCAGAGAATCTGAAGCATCACAAATCATTGGTCATTTCAGAATACCCCCATGTTTTCGTCCAGCTCTGCTCCCATCTGCCCACAATGAAAGCTTTTTAAATACCCCCGCCTCTTCTCTTCATAATCCTTCGCC
Source organism: Lepus europaeus (assembly GCF_033115175.1). NCBI lineage: Eukaryota > Metazoa > Chordata > Mammalia > Lagomorpha > Leporidae > Lepus > Lepus europaeus. The sequence goes on from NC_084836.1 coordinate 81,343,713, forward strand.
TGTTTCTCCAGGGTAATCGGCAATTAATCTCCCGAGATAAAGGGGCCCTTGAATCAGTTAGGAGTTTTTATGGTGGAAGTAACAGAAAACCAATTCAAAGTGGCTGTAAAATAAACAGCTCCGTCTCCTCACACACTGCATGGGAGCTGCCCATGGCGGGAGAGTCACCCCAGCAAGGAGAGAGAGAGAACACCTTGAGCAGGTGATGGGAACCACAGTCGCCGGATGAGAGCCGATGCCCTGAGAAACGCAGAGCACTATGACAGGTGCAGTAGGGAGGGGCTTGCTGAAGCTATTCCTATTGGTCAACATATATAAAAGTGCTATCAAAAAATGGGTGAGATGATTCTTTTTGGTGGGGCCAGCACTGTGGGGTAGTAGTCTAAAGCCTCTGCCTGCAGCACTGGTATCCCATATGGGTGCTGGTTCGAGCCCTAGCTGTTCCACTTCCAATCCAGCTCTCTGCTATGGCCTGGGAAAGCAGTGGAAGATGGCCCAAGTCCTTGGGTCCCTGCACTTGCGTGAGAGACCTGGAAGAAGCTCCTGGCTCCTGGCTTCGGATCAGCCCAGCTCCAGCCATCGCAGCCATTTGGGGAGTGAACCAGCGGATGGAAGTCCTTTCTCTCTGTCTCTTCCTCTGTGCTTGTAATTCTACCTCTCAAATAAATAAATAAAATCTTTTTCTTAAAAAAAGATTATTTTGGCCGGCGCCACAGCTCACTAGGCTAATCCTCCACCTTGTGGCGCTGGCACACTGGGTTCTAGTCCCGGTCGGGGCACCAATCCTGTCCCGGTTGCCCCTCTTCCAGGCCAGCTCTCTGCTGTGGCCAGGGAGTACAGTGGAGGATGGCCCAAGTGCTTGGGCCCTGCACCCCATGGGAGACCAGGATAAGCACCTGGCTCCTGGCTTCGGATCAGCACGGTGTGCCAGCCGCAGTGGCCATTGGAGGGTGACCCAACGGCAAAAGGAAGACCTTTCTCTCTGTTTCTCTCTCTCACTGTCCACTCTGCCTGTCAAAAAATAAAAAAATAGCCGGCGCCGCGGCTCACTAGGCTAATCCTCCGCCTTGCGGCCCCGGCACACCGGGTTCTAGTCCCGGTCGGGGCACCGGTCCTGTCCCGGATGCCCCTCTTCCAGGCCAGCTCTCTGCTGTGGTGCAGGAGTGCAGTGGAGGATGGCCCAAGTGCTTGGGCCCTGCACCCCATGGGAGACCAGGAGAAGCACCTGGCTCCTGCCATCGGATCAGCGCAGTGCGCCGGCCGCAGCGCACCAACCGCGGCGGCCATTTGAGGGTGAACCAATGGCAAAAGGAAGACCTTTCTCTCTGTCTGTCTCTCTCTCACTGTCCACTCTGCCTGTCAAAAAAAAAATTAAAAAAAATAAAAATAAAAAAAAAAAGATTATTTTGGTACCAAAAAGTCTGAAATCAGATTTTTTTTTCTTTAAAGCAGTAAATATGCTAGCCAGGTTTAATGAAGAAAAGACACCTGCCAGACCAGGCATGCATCTCAGGAAGGAACTGGAGCCAGTGTGCATTCAGACTGGGGTTTCTAGGACTTGGGTATGTGCCCTCCTTGTCTGCTGCGCCTCCCTCTTCTGCGCTATTGTTGGGTGGAGGGTTTTCTGGGTGTAGACTTCCTGAAATTCCTCCCAGAATTTCATAATGGACCTAATATTGCCCCTGTGGTATAGGGTGGGGAAGAGTCTCCTAAACTGCCCTCAGGAGAGGGCTGGGACCCGGGACCCCGCCCCCCTCCAAAGAAGGTTCTCAAACAAAACATCTGTCTGGGAACTTTCCGAAGACCCCTGCCACCCCCCTCTGAGGGGTGTTCTGCAAAAGCAACACTGCCCCCGACTGTACCAAAACCGCAACGTCATGAACGACGTGGAATGGCTGAGGACCCGTCCCAGGCTGGGAGAGATTAAAGAGACCTGACAGCCTCCGAAAAGGCAGACTCGTGGACTGACCCCGAGACGGCACTGTTCTCTACACATGCCACCCACGCAACATGACGGTCAAGTCTGGTTAAGCCATGGCATGGGCTGAGTCCACTCCAACCTTGGCAGCTTGGCAGTGCCCTGCAGCATGTGGGCAATTCCCTTCCGTGGCCACGGGATGGAGAGACCCGGACTGCACGGTGAGAACTCAGGACAAAGCCGACACTCAAGCTTCAAAGCACGGTTTCTACCCAGTGCACGCTGTCTCGGTACCATCCTAAAGCTGAGGGATCATCCGTCACACCCTCCAACGTCAGCAGCTGTCTTTACAGCACGTGCCTGGGAAAACTGATAAGCCTCAGTATCTGGGAGAGTTACCTGGGAAATACATCATTAGCCCTCCAGAGCCGGCTCAAGATCACCTCCTCGATGGGACCCTTCTCTGCTTCCCACCAACCCCAGCCCTTAGCCCTTCCAGCAGGGTGCCCGTGGTCCCTTGTGACAGCCTCTGTGACATCATGATGACAGACCTCTGCTTCTGGCCGGGGGACCCCGGCTCCTCCAGAGCAGGGCACAGCCGATGTCTGGCACTCACAGTGAGCTCTGGGCACCTAGAAATCATGGGCAAGACCGTGCCACCTGCCCTGCAGATTCCACACGCTTCCCGGCCGGGCCAAAGTCAGTGGCAAGAGTTCGTGAGTGGATCTGTGAGAGTACTTAAAGCAGCACCAGACATGAAATAATCGACTCCAATAAAAACGCTATTCCATAAAGTACATCTCAATTCATCTGGGTATTTTCCCGCATGGAGGAAAATTACACTGTTATTCAAGCCACATGGAACCGCCGAGAAAGTCATGATGCAGCCAATCTGTCTGAAGTGCGTAGGTTCGGATTTCCTGTTTTTCTCCGAGCGGCCCCTGCCCAGCCTGGGTCGGGTGATGTGTGGTTTGTGGCCCGGTGCTCTGGCAGCCCTGGCTCGGAGAGCAAGGGCATCTTCATCTCCACGGGACGGTGAGGGGAAACCTCAGAAAAGCCACACGGCACAAAATTCGCATCACTGAGGCCAGGAGCCGCCACAGCTAGCCGCACTCCCCAGCGCTCAGCCCGGGGTCGGCTCCCGACGTGCGACAGAGTTTGGCTCTGAGTGCGCTCCACGTTGATGGCTTTTGCAGTCCTGGCCGCAGAGGAGGCTGCTGATGCTACCCTTTCCTGGGCCAAAGGAGCACCTCTCGGGTAAGGGAACATGCCCGACGGCTGGCAGGAGGACACCGTCGGAGCCAAACTCTACATCATCCCCTTGCTTTGATTCATTTACCATTTTAAGTCAAACTGTGACTCTAAAAAAATCTCCCACTGCAGAAGAGCTTGGAGACTTTATATTAACCAAGCAATCGGTTTAACCAACTCAATAAACCACCACAATGCGCCTCCTGACAACAGGTACCACGGAGGACGCAGTGTAACGCTAGGGCGGTATTGCCAGGGACGTGAAACCTGACCCCACCTGTTCGGAGCACCAGACAAGCCCAAACCGGGGGCCACTCCACCACCACCAACTGGCCTACAAGGCAAGACAGAGCCTGAAGATCTCTTTCAGAACAAGTACTTCACTCAGGAGAAACAAACAAAGTTCAGTGAATGATATGTTGTTGGATGTCTGGCAGAGCAGTTACGTTGCTGCTTTGGGTTTGAGTCCTGGCTGCATTTATGATCTGTGATCCAGCTCCTACTAATGCACACCCCACCCTGGGAGGCAGCCGGTGAAGGCTCAGGAACTTGGGTCCCTACTACCCACATGGGAGACCTGGATGGAGTTCCAGGCTCCTGGCTTTGGACTGGCTCAGCTCTAGTTATTGGGTGTGTTTGGGGAAACCAAAGGATGGAAGATCTCTGTTGTTTGTCTCTCTCTCTGCCTTTTGGATAAATAAAAGATTTTAAAAGTAGCCCATGGTTAATCCCTGATTCTGTCCCCTCCCTCCAAAAGACATGAAGGACGTCATCGGCATAATTGATAAAATTGTTGTATACACCATAGATAAAAATACTGCATCAATGTTAAATTTCCTGAATTTCATAACTTTACTGTGATGATGTGATATGTCCTTGGTCTTAAGAACTCCATGTAAAGTGCCAATGCTGTGGTGTAGTGGGCTAAGCCTCCGCCTGCAGGGCTGGCATCCCATATGGGCGCCGGTTCCAATTTCAGCTACTCCACTTCCAATCCAGCTCTCTGCTATGGCCTGGGAAAGCAGTGGAAGATGGCCCAAGTCCTTGGGTCCCTGCACCTGTGTGGGAGACCTAGAAGAAGCTCCTGGCTCTGGATCAGCCCAGCTCTGGCTGTTGTGGCCATTTGGGGAGTGAACCAGCAGATGGAAGAAGATCTTTCTCCCTGTCTCTCCTTCTCTGTCTGTAACTCTGTCTCTCAAAGAAAGAATCTCACACACAAAAAATAATAATATGTCCAAATACAGCAGTAAATGAACATGATACATGCAACTTACCAGCAAATGGTTTAGAATAAGGAGTGTGTAGCCTGAGCACATGTATGGACAGAGGGAGAGAGAGATGGAGGGAGAAATAAAACCAACGTGGTGACATGTTAAAAATGTGTTAATCTGAGTAAAAGCCTTTTAGGATTCTATGTACTATACTTGCAATCTTTGTGTAAGCTTGAAATTATTTTAGCATCTTAAAGCAGATTCCACTGCCACTGCAAAGAAAGAAAAGAAAACACAGTTCCGAGTGATGGTTGAATGCTTTTGTCCAGCTCACCATGTAACACCCAGCCATGCTGAGTGGCGCACAGAGCACCATGGGAAGCCTTACTCCAACGTGTGCTCAAAATAGCTTAATGTGGCAGCCAGCTTCAACATGTCGCTGTTTTTAAAAGGTTTGACATCTGATATGAAACACATTTGCAGGTGTGTGCTTTGCTAACTCAGTCCACGATATTTCAGATAGATAGAGTCAAAGCTGCTTCCCACACCTCTGTACTCAACAACCCAGGTCTCCCTCATGGGCAGCAGGAATCCATCACCCACCTACTGGGGCTTTCTCCACTGCCTCCCAGTGTTTATGCTGGTAGGAAGCTGGAGCCGGTATCGACCCCAGGCACTCTGATTGTAACGTGCATAGTGTGTGACTGAGCTGAAAGCTGTAGGATTCACGAGGTTGTTACCCAGGAGTACACCCAGTTAGGGGCTACTCCTGGGGGTCCTCACACCTCACCTAGGCCTGCTCTCTGCTGGGCCCATGCCCACAGAAAACCAGGACACGGCTCCACAGGGCGCACTTCTGCTCCGGTTGCCCCCAGATAAGGAGGAAGATAAAAGCAGAGGGAGAATTTTGGTGACTCACACAATAAGAAACCCTTGCCCTGTGTAACCAGGCCAGAGTCATGTTTAGCTCAAAGGCATTCTCAAGATGCAGACAAAGAGAACAGTGGCTTCAACCAAAGACAGAGGTAGCTTCAGCCAACATGAGATTCTGGCTGGAGACAGCCACAACCACATCCAAAATGGCTGAGCAGGCATGAAGGGGCAAAAATTTACTGCAAACTAACCTTTCCCTACTTATTAAAAAGATTTTTTGTTTTAATTTATTTGAGGGGCCGGGACTGTGTTGTAGTGGGCTAAGCCTCCACCTGTGGTGCTGGAATCCCATGTGGGCACCAGCTCAAGTCCAAGCTGCTCCTCTTCTGGTCCCACTCCCTGCTATGGCCTGGGAAAGCAATGGAAGATGGCCCAAGTCCTTGGGCCCCTGCACCCATGTGGGAGACCTGGAAGAAGCTCCTGGCTCCTGGCTTCACATTTGTGCAGCTCTGGCCATTGCAGCCATCTGGAGAGTGAACCAGTGGATGGAAAACCTCTCTCTGTCTTTCCTTCTCTCTGTAACTCTACCCTCAAATAAATACATAAAATCTTTTAAAACAATGTGTTTGAAAGAGTGGCAGAGGGGGATTGGGGGAAGGATAGAGACAGAGATTTTCCATCCACTGGTTCACTCCCCAAATGGCCACAATGGCAGGGGTTAGGCCAGGCTGAAGTCAGGAGCCTGGAATTCTACCCAGGTCTCCCATATGGTACAGGGACCCAAATACTTGGGTCATCTTCCACTGCTTTCACAGGCACATTAGCAGGGAGCTGGATCAGAAGCAGAGTGGCAGGGACTGGAATCTGTGCTCCATGATGGGCTGCAGACATCAAAGGCATCCACTGTGCCAAGACCCTGGCCCTCCTTCCCCTAGCTCAATGGTAATGATCTCCACCCCAGCAGGAGCCTTCCCTTGAAATGACGATACACACATCAGTCTCTTGTATCTATCCTATCTTTTTTTAAAGATTTATTTATTTATTTGAGAAGTAGAGTTACAGCAGAGAGAGGGAGAGACAGAGACAAAGTCTTCCATCTGCTGGTTCACTCTCCAAATGGCTGCAAAGGCCAGAGCTGCACCAAGGCGAAGCCAGGAGCCAGGAGCTTCTTCCAGGTCTCCCACATGGGTGTAGGGGCCCAAGGACTTGGGCCATCTTCTACTTCTTTCCTAGGCCACAGGAGAGCTGGATAGGAAGTGGAGCAGCCGGGACTCAAACTGGCGACCA